>NC_088697.1:4140474-4745300 GCF_028017835.1 Emys orbicularis | reverse complement strand
TCATCACATGACACTTTGAGAAGTGGATGGATAGAATGTGATGAAGATAAACTCTGCATAGCTCAGAGAAAAGGTAACAGTTCTGCAGTGATGGGGAAGGAGGGAATCTCTGAGTCACTCCATCTCCTTCCAGTGTCACAGAGGCTGAAATGACACTTTTCCCCTGCCCCTGCTCCTCTTAATTTAAATATAATTTGAAAAGTTCCCAGCATAACTGCTCTTCAGCACAATCCAGAGCAATGTGAGAACAACTGACAATGATACAATCTGTATCATTGGTTCTTCTTCGAGTGATTGCTCATGTGTATTCCACTATAGGTGTGTGTGCTCGCCACGAGCACCGGTGCCGGAAGTTTTTCCCTTAGCAGTATCCGTAGTGGAGGAGCACCGCTGCGAACTCTGGAGTGGTGCCGGTATATCGCGCCATAAAGGGGGCTGCGTGCTCCCCCACCCTCAGTTCCTTCTTGCTGCCAGTGAAGGTAGTCGGAACTTGCTCCAGCTTAGTGTAGCTGCAGTGTATCTAGCTTAGTGGTATCCGGTTCACTGATCTCTCTCCGTTATTGAACTTTCTTTCGTGAGTGCCTGGCTTGGGGCACACCCCGTGGCCCAGGCTTCAAGTCGTGCGACTCCTGTCGCAATTCTATGCCCAGAAGCGATCCCCACAATCAGTGTCTTCGCTGTCTGGGCGAGTCAAGTGCAAGATCTGCCGCTCCTTCAAGCCACGGACGAAGAAGGAGCATGAGATCTGACTCCTGGCTCTTTTAATGGAGTTGGCACGTGGTGAGGCGCCTCCGGTGCGCTGTTCTGAATCGGCACCCAGCACCGCGTCCTCGGTGCGCAGCGAAGCACCGTCGACGTCACGGCACCGCTGCCCAGCTAAGAAGCCAGGGAAGTCTCAGTAGCACCGGGAGAAGAACAGGGGTGAGGCCAGACCCGAGTTGGGCAGCCCGCGATCCCCACTGGGACAGAGAGCTCCGACTCGCGCTGAGCGGAGTAGTCCAGTCCTGTCCGTGCGAGCCTCACCAGCGGTACACCTGCCTTCGACGCTGGAGGCAGCTCAGGCCACGCGCGATATACTAACGGTTCCGGGAGCGCCGCCACAGTCGGGCTCCCAGTCCAGTGGAAAGCCGCCTTTGGGCGCCCATCAGCACTCCCCGGAGGTGTCGGAGGCCGAGGCACCTTCCCGGGTCGCGGTGCCTATTAGAGCCCCACGTCGACTCCACGTGTGGACTCTTCCAAGAGCAGATCCCACTCCTCCGGCCTTGAGCACCATCGAGGAGAAGGCAAGAGACAGCGCCGTTCCTCTTCCAGCGAGTCCGAGAGGGACAGGTCGCGATGCCGTCGGCACCGACGCTCCTACTCGGGCGCCCGCCGTCACAGACGCCATGCTCGTGGCGCATCCCGAGAGTCCCCGGCACCGAGGCACCATGGCCACAGGTGCCGCAATGAATCCAGGGACAGCTCCTCAGACATATATGTCTCGACCTCCTCTAGGTCAAAGTCTCGGGGAAGGAGTCGTCATGATCGGGACTGCTCCAGCCGCTCTTACGGCACTGTGCGCTCCTCCCGCACCTCGGCGTTGGCGCACAGCCATCTCTCCCAGGGCCGCACCGCACCACAGGACCAGCCTGCCCTACCGGCGCCCGATGCGCCTCTGCTCCAGGCCGTGCCCTGGCAGGGACAGTGGTGCCAGTGGGCACTGTGGCCCCAGGCACCTGCGCAGCCAGGCCCTCGCTCCATGGCTGGAGCTTCTCAGTGCCAACCCGCGTCACCTTCACGGCACTGAGATCAATTCATGGGTGCCGAACCCCCGGCACCGACTCCGGCACTGAACCCAGACGGGGAGCCCATAGTGCCGTTAGCCACTGAAGGCGCTGCGCCGCCCACCCCTTCGGCGCAAGGCGATTCGGTTGTGGTACCGCCTCCTTCTTCCCAGGAGGACTTTAAAGCCCACCAAGAGCTGCTTCAGAGGGTGGCAGCCAACCTCGAGCTCTGGGCCGAGGAGATGGAGGAGGCCTCCAACACCCTCTTCAATGTCCTCGCCTCCTCGGTACCGGGGCGTGTGGCACCCCCTTTCCATCAGGGAGTTGCCAACATCACCACTGGCCTTTGGCAGACCCCGCCCTCTCTTGGGCCTATTTCCAAGAAGGCCGAGAGGAAGTACTTCATCCCCGCGAGGGGTCTCGAGTACCTTTATATCCACCCAGCTCCAAACTCCCTAGTGGTTGAATCGGTCCACCACCGTGAACGGAATGGCCAGCCCGCGCCCACGCCAAAGGACAAGGATGCTTGTAGACTTGATGCCTTTGGTAAAAAGGTTTATTTGTCAATGAGTTTCCAGCTTAGAGTGGCCAACCATCAGGCGCTTCTGAGCCGCTACGAGTTTAACCTGTGGGGATCCCTCCCCAAATTTGAGCCCCTCATTCCTGACAAGGAGGTGAAGGAGTTCAGGGTGTTGGTTGAGGAGGGTGCGACCGCCGCCAAAGCGGCTCTCCAGGCGGCTTCGGACGCTGCAGACACAGCCGCTCATTCGATGGCGACCGCTGTCTCCATGCGATGGGCAGCATGGCTCTCGCTTTCGGGGTTGTCATCAGAATCCCAGTCCATAATGCAGGACCTGCCATTTAATGGCAAGGCCCTTTTCGCGGACCAGACAGACACCCGTCTGCACGGGATGAAGGACTCCCGTACCACCCTGCAGACGCTAGGCCTCTACGTCCCGCCTGCTAAGGACAAACCCAGGCCTCAACCCTCTGCTCCGCAAGCTAGGGGCAGATATGAACCCCCGCCTAAGTGGCAGAGGGATCAAAGACGTCGGTCCCAACGCCAATCCCGCTCGGCCCCATATCCGGGGGCCTCGAAGGCCAAACAGCAGGGAAAATGGCATTTTTGACTTGTTGAGGGGGGTCACCGGGCCAGTTGCCAGTGTACCCCCCACCCAGTTAATAAAGTTACCTTTTCTAAACCGTTTATTGGACTTCCGACTGCAGTGGTCCCATATCACGTCGGACCAATGGGTCCTCAGTACCATCTCCCAAGGGTACAAGCTGCAGTTTGTTTCAGCCCCTCCCACTTGTTCCCTGTCCGGGCGGCCAGATGGGTCCCCGGAGCATGCCTTACTCCTTTACCAGGAAGTAGAGCGCCTCCTCTCTCTGGGAGCGGTGGAACGAGTACCTCGGGAATACCAGGGCAAGGGTTTTTACTCCAGGTATTTCCTTATCCCCAAGGCAAAGGGTGGGCTTCGGCCCATCCTCGACCTGCGGAACCTCAACCAGTTTCTCGTGCGCTGCAAATTCTGCATGGTGTCCCTGGCCTCTATTATTCCATCCCTAGACCAGGGGGATTGGTTTACTGCACTGGACCTCCAGGATGCGTACTTTCACATCCACATTTTCGAGGGTCACAGGTGCTACCTCCGTTTCCTGGTGGGTCAGGACCACTTCCAATTTACGGTCCTCCCCTTTGGCCTTTCTACTGCCCCCAGGGTATTTACAAAGTGTATGGCGGTGGTGGCGGCCCACCTCAGGAGGCAAGGGCTGCAGATCTTCCCCTACCTCAATGACTGGCTGCTCAAGGGTCGGTCTCGCACTCTGGTGCAGCAGCAGATGAAGTTCCTGCTAGACACCTGCGGGGCTCTAGGCCTACTGGTAAACGAGGAGAAATCCACGTTACTTCCAGTCCAGCGCATACAATTCATAGGGGCGCTGCTAGATTCCCGAGTAGCCACAGCCTCCCTCCCACGGGACAGGTTCGAGACGCTCAAGGCTCTCGTCGCCTCCATCACAGCTTTTCCGATAACCACGGCTCGCGTGTGCCTTCAAATACTAGGCCACATGGCAGCATGCACCTACGTGGTGCGACATGCCAGGCTTCGGATGAGGCCCCTCCAGCTTTGGCTGGCCTCCCAGTACTCCCAGGCCAGGGATGGCCTGGACAAGGTTGTCACAGTGCCGACCAGGGTGGTGGCAGACCTCCATTGGTGGTTCCTCCTGAGCAACATGCTCCGCGGTATCCCCTTCTGAGAGTCTCATCCCTCACTAGATCTAGTGTCAGACGCCTTGGACCTGGGCTGGGGAGCCCACGTGGGGGATTTCAGGACCCAGGGTATGTGGTCACCAGAGGAGCTAACCCTGCACATAAATGTCAGGGAGCTCAGGGCCGTACGCCTGGCATGCGTGGCATTTCGCCAGCACATACAAGGGAAGGTGGTCAGAGTCCTCACGGACAACACAACCGCCATGTACTACATCAACGAACAGGGGGGCACGCGTTCCTGGGCCTTATGCCAGGAAGCCCAGCTCCTGTGGGAGTTTTGTATAGCCCACAGTATACTCCTTCGGGCCTTTTACCTGCCTGGCAAGAGCAACACGCTCGCAGACCACCTGAGCAGGGTATTCTCCCAGCAACACGAATGGTCCCTGCACAAGGAGGTGACCAGGTGGATCTTCCTACAGTGGGGTGCTCCCCAGGTAGACCTGTTCACCACCGCCCAGAATTGACAGTGTCCTCGATTCTGCTCCAGTGGGAGAGGGCGAAGGGGCCATATCGGATGTGTTCCTGCTCCCATGGTCGGGGCCCCTCTTGTACGCCTTCCCGCCCTTCCCCTTAATAGACAGGGTCCTACAGAAGGTGAAGTCAGACGGGGCGAGTATGACCCTCATAGCCCCAGATTGGGCCCGTGAGCATTGGTACGGGTCCCTGCTGCAACTCTTAGCGGCCCCTCCTTGCAGGCTCCCGCTACGCCCAGACCTTCTCTCCCAGGAGGAAGGTCACCTCCTCCATCCCAACCTAGCCGCGCTCCATCTGACAGCTTGGCTGCTTCGTGGTTGAATGAGGAGGAGGGGAGGTGTTCTGAGGATGAGAAGGGTCCTGCTGGAAAGTAGGAAACCCTCCACACGGCGAACCTACCTGGCTACGTGGTATAGGTTCTCTATGTGGGCGAGGGATAGAGGTTCCTTTCCCTCTTCCGCCCCTATCCAGCTTGTCCTCGATTACCTCCTGTCCCTTTGGACCCAAGGCCTGGCACCCTCCTCCATCAGTGTGCACCTGGCAGCCATTTCGGCCTTCCATCCCCCGGTGCAGGGCCTGTCTGTGTTCTCCCATCACATGATGTCCCGGTTTCTGAAAGGGTTAGATCGGGCATTCCCTTACGCCAGAACCCCGGTCCCGCTCTGGGATCTAAACCTGGTACTCTCCCACCTCACAGGGCCTCCCTTTGAGCCATTAGCCACGTGTTCGTGGTCCCACCTGTCATGGAAGGTGGCGTTCTTAGTGGCTATCACCTCAGCCTGCCTGGTCTCCGAGCTCAGGGCGCTGACCTCTGAACCGCCCTATACGGTCTTTCATAAAGACAAGGTTCAGCTCCGCCCTCACCCTGCCTTTTTGCCGAAGGTGGTCTCGGCTTTCCATATGGATCAGGATATTTTCCTCCCGATCCTCTGTCCTAAGCCCCATTCCTCCAACGAGGAACGCCACCTGCACATGTTAGACGTGCACAGAGCGCTGGCCTTTTACCTGGACAGAACCAGGCCATTTAGAAGGTCCCCCCAGCTTTTCATTGCTTCTTCTGACCGCATAAGGGGGCAACCGGTCTCCACCCAGCGGCTCTCCCACTGGATCACTTAGTGCATTCGCACCTGTTATGACCTGGCAGGGGTTCCCCCACCTCCTATAGTGAAGGCTCATTCAACGAGAGCCCAGGCCTCGTCCGCGGCCTATGTCGCTCATGTCCCTATTCAGGACATTTGTAGGGCTGCTACGTGGTCCTCTGTCCACACTTTCTCATCGCACTATGTGATTGTCTCCCAGACAAGGGATGACGCCGGGTTTGGTAGGGCGGTGCTCCGCCCAGGTAACCCCTAAAAATTTTTTTACACTTGAAACTCCTACCTGCCTCCATCAGGGATAGCATGGAGTCACCTACAGTGGAATACACATGAGCAATCACTCGAAGAAGAAAGGACAGTTACCTGTTCCATAACTGGCGTTCTTCGAGATGTGTTGCTCAGCTGTATTCCACGTCCCACCCTCCTTCCCCTCTGTCGGAGTTGTCTGGCAAGAAGGAGCTGAGGGTGGGGGGAACACGCAGCCCCCTTTATGGCGCGATATACCGGCGCCACTCCAGGGGTCGCAGCGGTGCTCCCCCACTACCGATACTGCTAAGGGAAAAACTTCCGGCACCGGTGCTCGTGGCGAGCACACACACCTATAGTGGAATACACCTGAGCAACACATCTCGAAGAACGCCAGTTATGGAACAGGTAATTGTCCTTTACTCTAACAATAACTTTGCAATAGGAGGAATGGTATAAATGTGATGCTCCCTGCCTCCTGATAGGAAGGGTACACTGGAATTATTCATGGGACAAGGGAGTTGATAGGACAAATGGGCCCACTTCAAAACTGGGGGAACTGCAAAAGGAAAAATGGGCCACTCATCTGGACAAGCTGAGGGATAAGGGTGCTGCAAATAGTTCAAACAGCTTTGAAAGTTACTATGTGGGAATCAGGAAAAGTATTAAAGAAAAAAAGTATGGCTAGCCCTAGAGGTTTTTATGCTGTTGATCTCCCTTGCAGATTCTCTGATGGCTAACATGGGCTGAGTGCCAAGAGAAGGTTTTCCCACGCTCATGGCATTCATAGGGCCTCTCTCCTGTGTGGATTCTCCGATGTTCAGAAAGGGCTGATCTGCTAGTGAAGCTTTTTCCACTCACTGCCAGGGGCGGCTCTATGTTTTTTGCCACCCCAAGCACAGCAGTCAGGCAGCCTTCGGCGGCACGCCTGCAGACGCTCTGCTGGTCATGCGGATTCGGCAGCGTTTCTGCGGGTGATCTCCCAATCCTGCGCCTTCCGCGTGCCCACTGCCGAAACCACAGGACCGGTGGACCTCCTGCAGGCATGCCGCCGAAGGCCGACTGCTGCCCTCACAGCAACCGGCAGGCTGCCCCCCGTAGCTTGCCGCCCCAGGCACACGCTTGCTGCGCTGGTGCCTGGAGCCACCCCTGCTCACTGCATTCATAGGGCCTCTCTCCTGTGTGAATTCTCTGATGCCTAATAAGGTGCGAGCTGCGAATGAAGGTTTTCCCACACTCACTGCATTCATAGGGCCTCTCCCCTGTGTGAATTCTCTGATGTTTAGAAAGGACTGATCTGCTAGTGAAGCATTTTCCACAGTCACGGCATTCAAAGGGCCTCTCTCCTGTGTGCATTCTCTGATGCTCAGAAAGGCCTGATCTGTGAGTGAAGTTTTTCCCACACTCACTGCATTCATAGGGCCTCTCCCCTGTGTGGATTCTCTGATGTTCAGAAAGGGCTGATCTGCTAGTGAAACTTTTCCCACACTCATTGCATTCATAGGGCCTCTCCCCTGTGTGGATTCTCTGATGTTGAAAAAGGCCTGATCTGCGAGTGAACTTTTTCCCACACTCACTGCATTCATAAGGCCTTTCCCCTCTGTGGATTCTCTGATGTTCAGAAAGGGCTGAGCTGTTAGTGAAGCTTTCCCCACACTCACTGCATTCATAGGGCCTCTCCCCTGTATGGATTCTCTGGTGCCTAATAAGGTGCGAGCTGCGATTGAAGGTTTTCCCACACTCACTACATTCATAGGGCCTCTCCCCTCTGTGACTTATCTGATGGAGAAAAAGGCCTGCTCTCTGAGTGAAGGTTTTCCCACACTCACGGCATTCATAGGGCCTCTCCCCTTTGTGAATTCTCTGATGTTCAGAAAGGGCTGAGCTGCTAGTGAAGCATTTCCCACACTCACAGCATTCATAGGGCCTCTCCCCTGTGTGGATTCTCTGATGGAGAAAAAGGCCTGATCTGTAAGTGAAGTTTTTCCCACACTCACTGCATTCATAGGGCCTCTCCCCTGTGTGGATTCTCTGATGTTCAGAAAGGGCTGAGCTCTTAGTGAAGCATTTTCCACACTCACTGCATTCATAGGGCCTTGCCCCTGTGCGGATTCTCTGATGCTTTATAAGGGCTGAGTAGTCACATAAGTTTTTCCCACACTCAGTGAATGTATTTTTTCTCTTTCCCCTGAGGATTTCCTGCTGTGTTGTGGTTTCTTTGATGTACTTCTGAGTTCTCCAACAGGAAATAAATTTATCCACTTTCTCCCCTGGCTGGTTTCCATGCTCTCTTTCTGGTTTGTGCTGAATCTCACAGGATTGTCCCTGCTCATGACTCCTGGATACATTGCTTTTTGATCTTTGCGATAATTCTCTGTGTTTATCCACTTGATCAACATTTTCCTGCTGAGAATTCTGCTCCTCTTTGTCACATACCATTCCATCACCTGCTGTGATAGAGACAGAAACCTCAAATAGGGATGGAAAGGGGAAGGCCAAACCAAAACAAGTGCTAAAGAGACGTCAAATAAAAATCAGGAACTGAACTCCCGCAAACTCTTCCCCCATATGTAGTAGTAGGATCTTATGTTTGTATTTTATATAATTTAGAATGAAGGATAAAGAACAAGAATGTAGCATGTATTAAAGGTATTGGTGTAGGATTTGATCATATCCTGCCAGCCACCCTTTTTGAACAACAGAAAGGAATGGCCTTATGGGCCAATGGGTAGAGATACAACAGCCAATATCTGTGTCTGGACTGATTTCAAGACAGTAACAGACCTTCGAGGGTCACCAATTTGTTGTAGGTTTAACATTTTTAAATAAGTAAAAGAATGCTGTGATTGTTTTCTTCTGCATTGCAACTTGATGTTCCTGTTCAAAATGTTGTGTGTACATTAATTCTGTTTTGTGTGTGAATGAGGAATGTATGTGTTAAGAGGTAAGTGTGAAGGCCATCGCTGAACCAGATGTATGACGGAGGAACCGAAGACAGACGCAAGGGCACCAGGAGGCTGCAACACACCCCTACTGAAATGTCAAAGGACGACAGATTGATGACTCTAAAGATGAGACACCTATCAATGGGGACAAGATAGCTGTGACCAAAACCAGCATGGGATAACTCCTTGAGGAACTTGATGAAAGAAAAAGATAAAGGATGAGAAGGACAATTTAAGAAAACAAGCACTCATCAAACAACAATTGATTACAGCATGGCGGTGCAAAACTCATTGGTCGCAATGAAGGAAAATCACTATATAAACAAAAATAACAGGAGTACTTGTGGCACCTTAGAGACTAACAAATTTATTAGAGCATAAGCTTTCGTGGGCTACAACCCACTTCTTCGGAAGTGGGTTGTAGCCCACGAAAGCTTATGCTCTAATAAATTTGTTAGTCTCTAAGGTGCCACAAGTACTCCTGTTATTTTTGCGGATACAGACTAACACGGCTGCTACTCTGAAACTATATAAACAGGGGGCCTTGCCATGAAACTTTGGGTTCATCCTGCCAAGACTTCCCCAGAGAATCATGTTGCAACCAACAGAACCCGGCTCCTCCTACATGTGATCAACCTAGCTGGCCACAAGATTGATCTGGATTCTGGACTGGTAACTGTAACATCGACTGGCAGGACAGTGTATGTGTGTGGTGTGATTGAATGCATATACTAATTGTTGTATCTTCAATAAATGCAGCATATTGCCTTTTCCCCTGAAAAAGATCCCGTGTGCTTATTATAAGCATAACACAAATAGGAGAGAGGAGGGGAACAATTTGGCCTTCACATCCCATCCAAATTCACAGGGGGAAGGGCGCAAGCTACTGCTTGGTGTCTGCTAGGAGCTACAGGAAGCCATAAGCGATATTTACCCTGGGGATATTTCCCCTGCTAGGGACAATAATGAACTAAGAGACCTCCCAAGGGCTTTGTAGGGGATCCCAGATGTTTCCTTCAGGCACTTACAGATTCTGAGTTGGTTTAATGTTTCCTCACCTGTGCAGCGAGCTCTCAGGATCTCTCTTTCCACTGAACCCTGGAGGTCTGGGACCCATGACTCTTCCCCTTGTTCCAGCTGGGAGATCACATCAGGTTTGGAAACTGGAAACCCTGCTCAGATGAAAGGAAATAAAGGAGTTCAGTTGATTTCATAAGACTTTGTCATAAAAAAACATTCTATTAATTTAACTTCAGTGCTTAGTGTGAGCTGGTGTGCCTGGGGCAGGCCTCACTGAAAATGACAAGGTCAGGGCAGGCTGAAAAAGGGAGAGCAGATGCTCCTAAATCTGGTGGTTAACAGTCACAAACTGTGCTTCTGATCACCCACACTGGTTATCAAGAAGCTGAAAAAAAGAAATCACACGGCCCCCTTTATTGCATCCCAGTTCTCTGACTCTCAATCAGCACCTAGGTCCAATACAGCGAGAGGTTACTTAAAAACTCTGCTCACAAACAAAATGTTCTTCTGACCCCAAAGGGTCAGCCACATCACCATGTCAGTATTGGTTTGGATCTTACACAAAATACTATGTTGCCCACCAGTCCTTTAGCATCTAAACTAAAGGTTTATTATGAAAGAAAGACAGAAAGACAGAAGTTGGTAAATGGGAAAGCAGTCAGATACATTCCAAAATCTATATCAGGTTCTTAGCAGTATTGGTGAGTTGCTGGCTTGAAAGTCCATCTGGAACACATCCACAGTTTGGATGGGTCATTCAGTCCTTTGTTCAAGGCTTCAGTTTGTAGAAAAGTTGCTCCAGAGGGATTGAAGACAAAATGGATATAATGCAGCTGCCCTTTATATTCCTTTTGCCTTGTAGCTTCTACTTCCTGTGTCCCAAACACAAGGTTCACAGCACATGGCATGGAAAAGCCTTGGAGTTCTCAGTACACAGGCTGTGACGCAGTAGGGAGCGGGGCGGATTGACCTGAGAATGTTGCAGGGGAGTTTTACTGGGACTATCTGCATTACGGATGGGATAGTCTAAGCTCCCTGCCCCCCCCCCCCCCAAGGGACCTGATTGAGGGGTCCTGGTTGTACCTACAAGCTCTGTTTGGGACTGTGTTCCTGTTGGCTAATAGACCTTCCATTTTACTGGCTGGCTGAGAGTCACGGTGAATCAAAGGAAGTGAGGGTGCAGGGCCCTGACTCCCCCACACTCCGTGACAACTGGTGGCAGTGGTGGGATGTACTGCACCCCGTGGATGGCGCTTCCTGCAGTAAGTGACTGGTGAGCAGTAAAATGAAGGGGGATTGACAGGGACCAGGTGTGCTGAAGATTCAGAAAGGAGCGGTTTCGGGGGGGTGGAGGAACTACACTTAGCCCCTGGGAGTGTGTGACCAGCAAGAAGGACTGTTGCAGTAACTGGGTCCCCCTGGGGACTGTGGTGAGCAGGATCAGGGGCGGAGGAGTCTGCAGCTTGACCCTGGGAGAGAGGTGGTGATCTGGAAAAGGGCTGGCACACTATGGGTTCCTCCTGGAAACTGTGGGGAGCTGAGAGCACACAGGCCTGCGAGTGGCCAGCGGGAAGATGTATAAGAAACACCTTAAGAGTGACCTGGTCGAGCTGTGCAAGCAGAGGGGGCTGTGCATTGGGAGGCTCACCAAAGAACAGCTGATTGCCCAGCTGGAGGAGGAGGATTGGTCGGAGGAGCCGGTCCCTGTCAGTCTCCGAGGAAAGCAGCCCAGCAGATGCAGGGTGGACACCAGTGTCTGTCCCAGCTGGGAGGGGTCAGATGGCTGCCGAGGGCATCCCGGGACCCCTCCTACCCATTCCTAGGGAAAGGGCTAGGAGGAACCCAGCAAATACCAAGGGCACTGTGACAGGGGATCCTCCCTGTGGAGCTCCCCATCCCTGGAGCTGTAGTGGCTGGAATGGGAAAGGGAGATAAAACTGAAAGAGATGGAGTTGAAGCAGCAGGAACTGGCAGAGAAAGAGAAGCAGAGACAGCATGAGCTGGAGGAGAAAGAGAAACAGAGACAGCATGAAGAGAGACAGAGACAGCATGAGCTGGAGTCAGCAAGGCTGAGGAGCAGCAAGCCCCCAGCTGCGGTGAGTGATGAGGGACCCAGGACTGCATGGAGATTTGATAAGCGTGTCCTGGCCCGGCGTAAGGAGGATGTAGATGACATGTGTAAGGAGGACATAGATGACTTCCTCAATGCCTTTGAGAACGCCTGTGAGCTGCACAGGGTTGACCCTGCAGACAGGCTCCAGTTTCTCACCCCCTTACTGGACCACAAAGCCATAGGGATGTATAGTCGAATGAGAGGGGCGGAGACAGGGGACTATGAACTGTTCAAAAAAGCCCTGCTACACGAGTTTGGGCTGACTCCCGAGATGTACTGGAAAAGGTTCCGGAGTGAGTGTAAAACTCCTGAAGTCACATATCTAGAACTGGCCCTCCGGATGCGGGGATACACCCACAAGTAGGCAGATGGGACCCAAACTAAGGAGTACCTACTTAACCTGATTGTACTGGAGTAACTGTATGAACAGTGCCCATCCAACCCGATGCTATGGTTGGTGGACGAAAAGCCAGAGGACCCGCGACGTGCAGGGCAGCTGGCTGATGAGTTTGTGAACAGCCGGTCAGGGGGTGGCAGGGAGAAGTCCCAAAAGAACAGGGCCGCCACAATGCCAAGAGAGAGTCACTCTGGGACCTCCCAATGGGGGAATATGGAAAACACCCTCCCAAGGGGAACATCCAGTGTCAGGACCAACCGACCAGCTCGAGGGGACCGAGACATCAGCTGCTATTACTGTGGCCAGAGAGGCCACATACAGACCCAGTGCCCCAGGCTCAAGGACAGACTGAGCAGATTGAACCCGCACAGGGTTAACTGGGTAGGGACCCAGCCCGATGAGGGGCAGGCTTCCCAGGCAAGGGGGGATGGCAGCATACCAACTGCTCAGAAGGGAGGAGTTTCCCAGACCAGCTTCTCTGGGGGGCTGGATGCTCCAGACTCAAGACTCTCAGTTTACAGGGTGGGCTCAGGGCTGTCCCTGTGGAGCGAGTACCTTGTTCCCCTGGAGGTGGATGGGAGGAGAGTCAATGGATACTGGGATACAGGCACTGAGGTGACGCTGGCCCAGCCCGAGGTGGTGGCCCCAGACTGTGTGGTGCCCAACACCTACCTGACCCTGACGGGTGTGGGAAGGACCCCATTCAAGGTGCCCATGGCGAGGGTACATCTGAAATGGGGGGCCAAGGAGGGCCCCAAGGACGTGGAGGTGCACCACCATTTGCCCACTGAGGTGTTGATGGGGGGGGCCTAGAATAGCCAAGCAACTCCCAGAATGCCCTAGTCATGACCCGTAGCCAGAGCCGGTGAAGGGCACTATGACCTTGGGGAGGGTACCTCACCAGAGGCACAGGACCCTACCCCGGTGGGGAGGGAGTGCCCAGGGACAAGGCTCAGACCCAGCTCCCCCAGGGGAAATGAAGTCATGGGGGATCCAGAAGCAGCTGGTGGTCTCACAGAAATATCGCCGCAAGCTACTGTACCTGGCCCATGACATCCCTTGCTCAGGGCACCAGGGAATCCGGCGCACCAGGCAGAGGCTGCTACAGAACTTTTACTGGCCTGGAGTCTTTACCACTGTCCATCAGTATTGCCGATCCTGTGACCTCTGTCAGAGGGTGGGGAACGCCCGGGACAAGGGGAAAGCGGCTTTGAGACCTTTGCCCATCATAGAGGAGCCTTTCCAAAAGGTGGCTATGGACATAGTGGGGCCTCTCAGCAAGACGACCCAGTCAGGAAAGAAATACATTCTGGTGGTGGTAGATTTCACTACTTGCTACCCAAAGGCAGTGCCCTTATCTTCTATTGAAGCAGACACTGTGGCAGATGCACTGCTGACCATTTTCAGCTGAGTGGGGTTCCCCAAGGAAGTCTTGACAGACCAAGGATCCAACTTCATGTCGGCCCTGCTCTGGTGCCTGTGGGAAAAATGTGGGGTCCAGCACAGCTGGGCCTCAGCATATTACCCCCAATGCAACGGGCTGATGGAGAGGTTCAATGGAACGCTAAAGATGATGCTGAAAACCTTTATGAACCAGCACCTGCAGGATTGGGACAAGTACTTACCACACCTGCTGTTCGCTACAGGGAAGTGCCCCAGGAGTCTACTGGGTTTGTGCCTTTCGAACGGTTATATGGAAGGAGGGTAAGGGGGCCCCTGGACCTGATGAGAGATGAATGGGAGGGGAAGGCCACTACCGATGGAGAAACAGTGGTGAAGTATGTCCTGACCTTCCAAGAAAGACTTGCTGAACTCATGGGCCTGGCCAAGGAGAATCTGGCCAGCGCCCAGAGGAAGGAGGAGGTATGACCGCACGGCGAGGGCCCGCTCCTGCGCCACCGGGGATCAGGTGATGGTTCTCATCCCCATGAGAAAAAACAAACTATAGGTCCTTCAAGGTTGTCAAGCAACTAAATGAGGTAAACTATGTGGTGGAACTGTCTAACCGGGAACACCATCGCCAAGTGTACCATGTCAATATGATGAAGCCATATTATGACAGGGGGAATGTGGTGTTGGCCATGTGTGGACATTGGGAGGAGCAGGGAGATGACCCTTAAGTAGATCTATTCCCTGGGACAAGAGCTGGCTCCCCCCTGGAAACAATTCCCCTCTCTGATCGGCTAACCCCTGCCCAGCAAGCTGAGATCCGTAGGTGCTGCATCTGTACCAACAGCTGTTTTCCAACCAGCCTGGATGCACTAATCTGACTTGTTCACTGGGTGGAGACAGGATCGCATCCCCCTACAACAGGGGTAGGCAACCTATGGCATGCGTGCCAAAGGCGGCATGCAAACTGATTTTCAGTGGCTCTCACACTGCCCAGGTCCTGGCCACTGGTCGGGGGGGGGGGGGGGTCTCTGCATTTTAATTTACTTTTAAATGAAGCTTCTTAAACATTTTAAAAACCTTATTTACTTTACATACAACAATGGTTTAGTTATATATTATAGACTCATAGAAAGATACCTTCTAAAAATGTTAAAATGTATTACTGGCACACGAAAACTTAAATCAGAGTGAATAAATGAAGACTCGTTACACCACTTCTGAAAGGTTGCCGACCCCTTCCCTATAAGATGCTTCCCCTTCCAAGTCACGGAAAACTGCTCAGGACCTGGAAAGAGAGGTCAGGGACATGCTGGCTTTGGGGGTGATCCAGCCATCTTCCAGCCTTTGGGCCTCGCTGGTGGTGCTGGTCCCCAAAAAGGACGGGTCGATCCGGTTCTGTGTGGACTATGGGAAGCTCAGTGCCATCACTGTAGCCGATGCCTACCCCATGCCCAAACCTGACAAGCTCCTAGACAAGCTGGGGGGAGCTCACTACCTTACCACTATGGAGCTTACAAAGGGCTACTGGCAAGTGCTGCTGGATGCAGATGCCAGGCTGAAATCCGCCTTTATCACCCTCTGGGGCTCTATGAGTTCCTGACCCTGCCTTTCGGCCTCAAGGGAGCGCCGGCCACCTTCCAGCGCCTGGTGGATCAACTACTGAGAGGGATGGAGAGTTTTGCCGTGGCGTATATTGGTGACATCTGTGTCTTTAGCCAGACATGGGAGGACCATGTGTCCCAGGTTAGACAAATGCTGGACCGACTCCAGGAGGCTGGGCTGATCATAAAAGCTGAGAAGTGCAAGGTGAGGATGGTTGAAGTATCTTACCTGGACCATCGTGTGGGGAGCGGCTGCCTAAAGCTGGAACCAGCCAAAGTGGAGGTGATCAGAGACTGGCCTGCTCCCCAAATCAAAAAGCAGGTCCAAGCCTTTATTGGGATGGCAGGGTACTATCAAAGATTTGTGCCCCACTTTAACGCCATAGCCGCCCCCATCACTGAGCTATGCAAGAAGGGGAAGCCAGATAAAGTGGTCTGGACCAAGGAGTGCCAGACAGTTCTCTGTGAGCTGAAAGAGGCTCTGGTCAGTGGCCCAGTTCTGGCAAACCCAGACTTTGACAAGCCCTTTTTGGTGTTCACCGACGCCTCAGACACGGGACTGAGGGTGGTGTTAATGCAGGATGATGAAAAGGGGGAGAGACACCCCATTGTGTACCTGAGCAAGAAGTTGCTACCCCGGGAGCAAAACTACGCGGCCATCGAGAAGGAATGCCTGGCCATGGTGTGGGCCCTTAAGAATCTAGAGCCATATCTATTTGGGTGACACTTCACCATGTACACCGACCACTCTTCCCTGACCTGGCTCCATCAGATGAAAGGAGCCAACGCCAAGCTCCTGAGGTGGAGCCTGCTCCTGCAAGATTATGATATGGATGTGGTCCATGTGAAGCGGAGTGCCAACATGATAGCGGATGCGTTGTCCCGGAGAGGGGGCAGTGAACTTCCCCAGGTCACTGGTCAGAGTGACCCCACTCAGTTCAGTCTCGAAGGGGGGAGAGATGTGACGCAGTAGGGAGCAGGGCAGATTGACCTGGGAATATCGCAGGGGAGTTTTACTGGGACTGTCTGCATTGGGGATGGGATAGCAGGGGGTGACTTCACTTGAGGGATGATACCTGAGCCTGTAACCTGAGCCAGGAGGGGGGTTGGGGCCAGGTGACACCTTTGCCCGGGAAACTGGACAAAGGCTGGAGGAGGAGCCGGGGGAAGGCTGGGTGAGACTGCTGGACCGAGTTTTCAGTTTGGAGCAGTCTGGGGAAGCAGAGGGAACCTCAAGGCTGGGGTCTAAGCTCCTTGCCCCCCCCCAGAGGGACCTGACTGAGGGGTGCTGGTTGTACCTACAAGCTCTGTTTGGGACTGTGTTCCTGTTGTCTAATAAACCTTCCATTTTACTGGCTGGCTGAGAGTCACGGTGAATCGCAGTAAGTGGGGGTGCAGGGCCCTGACTCCCCCACACTCCGTGACACAAGCATACCCCTGCATGTCTTACTGACTCAATAGGTGTATCCCCTTAGTCCTTTCCATGGGTTCATTGTACAGCTGATGAACCTGGATGGGCCATCAAACAGGCTAGGCAGCGCTGATGCCAATATGTCTGGGGATGTCACCCGGAAACGCTGCACAAGTCTGGAATACAGACATACCCTACATATATATAACTCACAATACAAAGGTGCTAAAAACATAGAAACAAAATTATCATAGTTGGAAAATCATAACATTTTCACTGACACCTTACATGGCATATCTAGCACGATTCATTGCAATTTTATCATATTGGTATTAATAATAAAATAATAGTAACATAAAGTATCTCACAATTCCATACAGTGTCACACTTAGTAAACCAGTGAATTCCCAGGCCCAGGTCCTTGAAGATGCTGAACACTCTGCTTATGAGGGATTGAAATACCCACATATCTGCTGGGAACACACACAGACACACACTGTGTCAGTCTGTACCCCTATGTTCACTCTTCTAGAAAATTATGACCAATTTTGTACATAGTATGGCTTGTGAGGTATCATTTGAAAACACAATTACTGATTATTATCCTCCTGTTAAAAATGTGTAGCAACACTGTGTGTAAAATCATACAGTAAAATCTCATGACATTACTGAAAAAGTTACAATTCTGGGGAACACCCACAGACCAGTTCCTCAGAGACAGCAAGGCAAATAGCTGGTCAAATAGCCATTCTCCGGCAGGGGGTGGGTGTGAAGAAGACATTTCCATTCCATCACAGGGAACACTTGTGACAAAGTGGGGGATTTTTTTTATTTTTTTCGTGGTTTTCCAGTGGTTTGCATGCAGAGGGAGTGGGACTCACTGTCCCTGGGTGTTACTGGTTTAACGAGGTGAAGGGAGAGGGAGTTTGTTGGTACAGAGGACCAGAGAGGGAACTTGGGACCCCAGCTGATGGCCTGGAGGCTAGAGACCCCAGCAACTGGTGACCTGACGGAGACCCAGCTCAGGAGTCGCAGCCGGTTCTGGCTAGTGGGAGGACAATGGCCTGCGAAGAGAGGACCCCATGACCTAACCAGCCAGTTCCAGCCAGAGGGGGCCAGAGGACAGGAGGCCGAGGCGACCCTGTTTACCTGGAGAGAAGACAATGGACAGAGGCGGGGCCTGGGGCCGGTGAGATCAGATGCCCAGCTGGGAAGCAGGGGGGCTCGGGGCTGGAGAGGGGGAGCAGGCAGAGCCCACCTGGATGCAGGGAGAGACTTGGATGTGCTGTGCTGAGAGAGGCCAGGCCTGAGGGTCAGAGAGCTTCCTGTGCTGTGTTCAATGCTCAATAAACCCTCCTGTTTTACGCTGGCTGAGAGTCACTCCGGTCTAGAGAACAGGGTTGCATCAACCCCTTCGGGGGGGTGGAGGCCCCGGGGGGTCCAGAGCGAATGGACTCCCTGAGGGGGCCCACGGCAGAGACAGACGTGCTAAGGCTCAGAGAGGTGCGGCTCCAGGAGGTGGAGGGGCCTGATCCCGAGAGAGTGGACCCCGGAGAAGGGCTGTCTCACTGAAAGGGGCACCCCCCATGGACTGCACGGGGTCAAGAGTGGGTACGATCTGTGAGTCCGTGACAGCACTTGAAGCTCATGTCTACAACAGACAGCCTGTCACCATGACTCAGCTGAGAACTGAAGTTGTTTCTAGCACAAAGGACTGAATTATAAAAAGGTGAGGAAAATACTTGAGACTCTCTCTTTCCCCTTTCCCTCTGCTCATGACAACTCCTGAAGAGCTGAACTAAGGCAACAGGGGTGGGTTAGGGGAGTCCTGGCTGAAAGGAAAGCCAGCCTGTCTCAGCATATGGTGAGAGAAACATTAGCTTTGAATCCATTTTAGCTTGTTAACTTAGACGTTAGTTTTTGTTTTATCTAGCATTTCTTTTGTAACCAATTCTGACTTTTATGCCTCATTCCCCTTAGTCACTTGAAATCTTTTTTTCCCGGTAGTTAACAATCTTGGTTTATTGTTTATCTAACCAGTGTGTTTGGATTAAAGTGGGTTGGAAACTCCATTTGGAATAACAAGGCTGGCGCATGTCATTTTCCACCGACGAAATTACAGACTTCCTATGAGCTTGCGTTGTTCAGTAGTGTGCTGGACAATGCAAGATGCACATTTCTGGGGGAAGTCTGGGACCAGAGAATTTTCTGGAGTTCTCCTGTGGTGTACTGTAATTCGTGAGTCGTTAATTAGAAGGACTCTATACTGTGTAGCTGGGAGCAAGTTACATGCTGGAGACTGTGTGTTAACTGCCCAGGAGTGGCTATTCTCACAGTAAAGCAGTGTAAAAGGCACCCCAGCTTGGGGAACTGAGGGGACACAGCTGTTCAACTGTCCAGATTGTACTGTGGTTAATGTCACAGACACTCAATTTCAAAGAGGCTCATAAAACACAGAGAAAGTAAATCCATGTCCCAGAAATCGAAGACTCCAGACAGAGGGCAAGACGCCCTGGCACTGCTTCTTGCTGACAGAGAAGTCCAGAGACAATGAGGCAGTCCTGCTGAAGCTGGGAACTGCAAGCATGGGCTGGTGGGGTTCAGTGGAGAAAGGGAACAGGAAGGGCAGGGACATCACTGAATGCAGAATCTCAGCAGTGCTAGATGTCAGGATAGCACATATTGCAGCCCATTGGAAAACATAATCCCAGCTATACATATAAAATGATGGAGTCTAAATTAGCTGTTTCCACTCAAGAGCAGGATCTTGGAGTCACTGTGGATAGTTCTCTGAAAACATCCACTCAAGTTGCAGAGGCAGTCAAAAAAAAAAACCCAGAATGTTGGGAATCATTAAGAAAGGGATAGATAATAAGACAGAAAATATCATATTGCATTTATATAAATCCGTGGTACGCCCACTTCTTGAATACTGCGTGCAGATGTGGTCAGCCCATCTCAAAAAAGATATATTGGAATTGGAAGAGGTTCAGAAAAGGGCAAAAAAATGATTAGGAGTATGGAACAGCTTCTGTATGTGGAAAGATTAAAAAGTCTGGGACTTTTCAGCTTGGAAAAGAGATGAAGGGGGCTATGAGAGAGGTCTATAAAATCATGACTGGTTTGGAGAAAGGAAATAAGGAAGTGTTATTTACTCCTTCTCATAACACAAGGACTAGGAATCACCAAATGAAATTAATAGGCAGCAGGTTTAACACAAACAAAAGGAATTATTTCTTCACACAATGCACAGTCAACCTGTGTAACTCTTTAACAAAGGATGTTGTGAAGGCCAAGACAGGGTTCAAAAAAATAACATGATAAATTCATGGAGGACAGGTGCATCAATGTCTATTAGCTAGGATGGGCAGGGATGCTGTCCCTAACCTCTTTTTGCCATAAGCTGGGAATGGGTGACAGGAAATTAATCACTTGATGATTACCTGTTCTGTTCATTCCCTCTGGGACACGTGACATTGGCCACTGTCAGAAGACAGGATATTGGGTTAGATAGACCTTTGGTCTGACCCAGTGTGGCCGTTCTTATGTACTAGAGCAGGGGTAGGCAACCTTTCAGAAGCGGTGTGCCGAGACTTCATTTATTTACTTTAATTTCAGGTTTCGCGTGCCGGTAATACATTTTAACGTTTTTTAGAAGGTCTCTCTCTGTAAGTCTATATATAACTAAACTATTGTTGTATGTAAAGTAAACAAGGTTTTCAAATATCAGAGGGGTAGCCGTGTTAGTCTGAATCTGTAAAAAGGAACAGAGGGTCCTGTGGCACCTTTAAGACTAACAGAAGTATTGGGAGCATAAGCTTTCGTGGGTAAGAACCTCACTTAGGAAGTGAGGCAGTCCTGCTGAAGCTGGGAACTGTAAGCATGGGCTGGTGGGGTTCAGTGGAGAAAGGGAACAGGAAGGGCAGGGACTTAGGAAGTGAGGTTCTTACCCACGAAAGCTTATGCTCCCAATACTTCTGTTAGTCTTAAAGGTGCCACAGGACCCTCTGAAGGTTTTCAAAATATTTAAGAAGCTTCATTTAAAATTAAATTAAAATGCTGATCTTACGCCACCAGCCTGCTCAGCTCGCTGCCAGCCTGGCGTTCTGTTCACCTAGGCAGGCAGCGGGCTGAGTGGGGCCTGACCTCTGAAGCCCCCCACACTCCCAGAAGGGTGGGTGTGGGGGGCTTCAGAGGTCAGGGCAGAGGGCTGGGTGTGTGTGGAGGTGCAGGGCAGAAGGCTGGGGGTGTGGGGGGCTTCAGAGGTCAGGGCAGAGGGCTGGGGGTGTGTGGAGGTGCAGGGCAGAGGGCTGGGGGTGTGGGGGGCTTCAGAGGTCAGGGCAGAGGGATGGGGGTGTGGGGGGTGCAGGGCAGAGGGCTGGAGGGGTGTGGGGGGCTTCAGAGGTCAGGGCAGAGGGATGGAGGGGTGTGGGGGGTGCAGGGCAGAAGGCTGGGAGTGTGGGGGGCTTCAGAGGTCAGGGCAGAGGGTGTGGGGGGGTGCAGGGCAGAAGGCTGGGGGTGTGGGGGGGTTTCAGAGGTCAGAGCAGTGGGCTGGGGGTGTGGGGGGCTTCAGAGGTCAGGGCAGAGGGATGGAGGGGTGTGGGGGGGTGCAGGGCAGAAGGCTGGGGGTGTGGGGGGCTTCAGAGGTCAGGGCAGAGGGCTGGGGGTGTGGGGGGTGCAGGGCAGAGGGCTGGAGGGGTGTGGGGGGCTTCAGAGGTCAGGGCAGAGGGATGGAGGGGTGTGGGGGGTGCAGGGCAGAAGGCTGGGAGTGTGGGGGGCTTCAGAGGTCAGGGCAGAGGGTGTGGGGGGGTGCAGGGCAGAGGGTGTGGGGGGGTGCAGGGCAGAAGGCTGGGGGTGTGGGGGGTTTCAGAGGTCAGAGCAGTGGGCTGGGGGTGTGGGGGGCTTCAGAGGTCAGGGCAGAGGGATGGAGGGGTGTGGGGGGGTGCAGGGCAGAAGGCTGGGGGTGTGGGGGGCTTCAGAGGTCAGGGCAGAGGGCTGGGGGTGTGGGGGGGTGCAGGGCAGAAGGCTGGGGGTGTGGGGGGCTTCAGAGGTCAGGGCAGAGGGCTGGGGGTGTGGGGGGGTGCAGCGCAGAAGGCTGGGGGTGGGGTGGGTCAGGGCAGAGGGGTGGGGTGTGTGTGGAGGTCCAGGGCAGAAGGCTGGGTGTGGGGGGGGGTTTAGGGCAGAGGGCTGGGATGCTCAGCTCGTGGGGGTGCTCCCAGCTCCCTGCCCTCTGCCCTGAGCGGCTCATGGCAGGGGGCTGGAAGGGATATGTCCTGTTCCACCCCCTTCCCCAAGGCCCATCCCTACCTCTTCTCTGCCTCCTTTACCCAGGGCTGGCTTTAGCAAGGGGCCGCGGGGCTGCCGCGCGCCGGCTGGAGCTCCAGCCGGGAGAGCGGAGCCGCAGGGCTTTTGCGGAGCAGCGAGCAAGCTGCCACTCCTCCCCTCTCCCTTTGCAAGGGCCGGTGCAGGGAAGGAGAGGAGGAGGGGCAGGAAAGCAGGCTGCACCACGGCTGTGGGAAGAAGCAGGGGAGGGGGGAGCTTGGCTGCTGCAGGATGAAGCTTCTGCCTCCTGCCCCCGCAGGGGAGAGCAGTGGGCGGGGGGGCTGAGTGTGGCTGGGGGTCGGAACCGCGGCAGGCAGCCGCGTGCCATTCAAAATCGGCTCGTGTGCCGTGTTTGGCACGCATGCCGTAGGTTGCCGACCCCTGTACTAGAGAATCTAGTGAGTCCAGTGTAATGGGAGGGAGTAGGAAAATCCCTGACTGTGGAGAACACTGGGAAATTAGAAGCTATAATTCAGGAGTAACAGACTCTAATTAGTCTGGAAAAGCAGACTGTGAAAAATAAAAATCCGGTCATGTGACTTCAGGAATGAGGGACTCAAAAATCCAAGGAGCCTGCAGAGAAGAGAGATTGTGGCTATTACACATGGTGATAGGGGAGCAAGACTCTCCATGTCTCAGGAAGTTTCACTACCAACGTAAGCCATTTTCACATGCTGGTGTGAAATGCAGAGCAGTGAGGAGTTGTGTCATCTGTAATCCTGGGTGAGATTCAACGTTCTGCTGCTGGAGCTCTCCTGTCTGGATACCCCCAGCCAGCATTCAAGGACACCCTGAGTGTCTGTGTGATAAGTAACCCTGGACCAGCAGCTCTGACTCCTGCAGCCTGTTTCTGCTTTGGGTGAAGACGGCTGAGGGTTTGACAGAAGGTCTGGGGTGGGAAGCTTCTGTTGGTTATGCCAGACCTAACCCCCAGTTTTACTTGTGCAAACAGGAGATATTTGACACTGTGTGATACTGCTCCTGTGCTCTGTCCCCAAAGTGTTCTGAAGCAGGGGAGGGTCAGTGGTAGTGTGTGTATCACTGGCATACTGGGGTTATGCAGAAACAGGACAGAGTAGAGTTGGCATTGTGGGGCTGGCGTGAACCTTATCTCTTCATTTCCCCTTCCAAGAACCGAGGGGACAGGAATCCTTACCCAGCGAGGTCACATTCTCATAGTTCTCCTGCATGACGTCTCTGTAGAGAGTTCTCTGAGTTGGGTCCAGCAGAGCCCACTCTTCCCTGGTGAAATACACAGCCACCTCCTCGAAGGCCCCTGAAAGAGCAAGAGTCCAACACTCAGTACCTGCTGCCCCACTCACAGCCCCACTATTCATGAGGAAGAGAGGAGCCAATCAAAGGGAAGCTCTGGGAGGCTCACAGTCAACAGAGTCCCACCCCCACTCAGAGTATCCAGGACACACCAGGGTGAGGGGATGAAGAGAGAGCCCCTTGTCTCTCCCAGCAGATCCATCATACACCTTTTTTAAAAAAAAAAAAAAATTAATTTAAATTTAAATTTAAAATTTACCTACTAGCCACAGACTGATGCAGGAGATGGAGCCCCTAGCCGGGTCCATGGAGAGCTCCCTGGTAGGAAACCCAACACCCTCCTCATTGTGAGGAGCTGGATATGAAGGGAGGGGAATCTCCCCTAAACCTGACTGGTGGGTGCCCCCTTCATATCTCACAGCAGCCGCTGGTTACTCAGGTCAGGCTCCAGCACTACGAGTCTGGTCAGTTTTCCTAGCTCCATGTAGGTGTGTTATTTTCTGTTAAAAAATTAGGGCATGTCCACCTCCGAACCTCATGGGTCTGTTCCTAGAATCTAGGCCGCTTATTAAACAACTCCCAGCAGGTTTGCCACACCCTGTCCTCCCTTTCTCCACCCTGTGCATTTCCTGCCCTGCTCCAACCTCCAAACCAGACTGTGCAAACCTTCCTATCTCCGGTGTATTTGCTGTCCTTCTCCCTCCTGCAGGAACCCACCAGCAACCCCCCCGATAATCCCTACTTGAACAGGCTCCTCTGCAGCCATTTCTCTCCCCTGTCCCATAGGAGGACGGGGTGAACTGGAGCAAAACAGGGACGTCATTCTGCAACCCGTCTGGGTGAGAAGGACAGTTGTGGAGGTTTCAGAACAGGCTTTAGTTAATTTCACAGCACGATTCCCCCAGGCCCTTTCCCTGCAGACAGACATCCTAGATTCTGCCATGCTGGGAAAATACTTGATCTCTTTATTACAGTGTAGACCTGGCCCCTCCTGCCAGGCTAAGCCCACAGACACATTTTTAACTTCTCTTCTCCCTCCCCCCATCCCGTAACAAAGTCTCTGAACACAAGGTTAGAAAAAAGCAGAACCAAAGCAGTGACTTTCAACGATTCCCTCTGACACTGACCCCATGGCAGCCATACCCCAGCAGGAGTCAGGAACTGGGTTTTCCTCTGTCTGATCCTCATCTTGTGCACAGGAAAGTGACTCTACCCAGGATGCAGTAATGCATCTGTCTGAGCAGGTTAGAGATCTGGAAATCTCTCTCAAAACTCCTCTCCCCCACGGCCACTTTCAGTCTCTCTCCTTCTAGCTCCTTTTCCCTGTCCCCTCTCCCTGCCCATCTGGTAGGAAAGTCCCATTCCTGAGTTGTTTGCTCCCCATGGCTGGATTTGCTGCTGCAATTGCTAATGGGAGAGAAATGACTGGAGGGACCGGGGTTGGGGGCTGTTTGTGTAGAGTCATTTTAATGCCAGACCCCAGCATTTTCCCTTCGTTTCTTTTAGTTACCTGGAGTCTCTGGCTCAGAATTTAGTATTAACAGGGCCCACGGCTGCCCCAGGGGGCTAGTACCAGCTGGAGAAAGTCATCACATGGGCCGGGCAGAGAAGAAGCTTTAGTTAAAAGGTCACTTCCCAGCACAGAACCCCTGTTGGGGGAGCAGCAGCTGCTAAGCCTGGTCTCCCAGATCACAATGGGGGCTGCAGCGTCTGACCCAGGAAGCTGAACCCCAATATCCTGAGCAGAGAGGGACAGAGCGATTGAGTTGCCTTCCCTCCTTTAGCTCTCTGGGGAGAGCAGCTAATGAGAGCCCCTCCTCACAGGGAGAATTGCTGATCTCATTTGCCCCACTGTCCATCTGGAGTCACTCCTTGTCTTTCCATGCAGTGACTCTGGATTAACAGTAGTCTCAGTGAAACCAGATTTCAGAAAGAATGAGTCCAGAATGCTGTGGAAGAGACCATTGTGTGGCAGTGCTAACCCCCTTCCCACCTCCCTCGCCCCTCAGATCTAGGACAAGGACTGGGGGGCAAGAATTTTCCCGATGGAACCGGAAGTTCCTGCCATTTTCAAGAGAGGAGAAAAGCAAAATCTGTGCTTTCACCTCACAGTGTTTGATAAGTGGATAGAAAGTTATCACGGTGACTGGGTGTGGCCGGGGAATGTCGGGCAGTGCTTGGAGCCAGGATTCTGGCACAAGCTGATCAGGGAGAAGGAGTGAAGTCAGGAGCAGCCCGCAAAGCCCCCAGCCAGGGCCCCCCCCAGCACCCAGAGCACAGACCCCCCCAGCTAGGGTCCCACCAGATATGCCCTGGGACCCAGCCCCCAGAGTCCCTGGCCAGGGACCCCAGATACCCCTCAGAGCCCCACCGGCCAGAGAACCCCCACCAGACCGTCACTGCCAGGCTGGGAATCCCAAAGGGTTTTCCCCCACCAAGAGCCCCCAGCAGCCAGGTGTTAGGATATAGATATTCAGGCCTGTCTATAAAGGCCTATACTTTAAGAATTTAGGTGTATTCTTATCACTTAGCTAGTTATCGAGGTATAAAAGAAAGAATCAAAATCACTTTCTGTATGTGTAAGAGCCTTCTCTCACTGTAACAGTCTGAGGCCTGGTTCTTAGGCTAAGGCCTTCGGCTAAGCAACAGAGGCAGCCATAAACTGGGAAATGTATGGTCAAATCCTCACATTCCAAACTAGTCACATGGAAATATGGTGCTATTGGGCTGTTAGGAATACAATCCTGTTCTGATATTCCTATCACCTCCAGAGAAAGGAAAGAGCCTAGAAGATATAAAAGGAAACTTAGGTTGATAGTTTTCTGTCTGGTAAGAACTCACTTATCAATAGACACAGCTGGAAAACGCTTATGTCTGTATAGATGTAGTTGTGAAATCCTCACTTCTGTATTGTTTTGTATGTTTATTTGCATGGTCTCTGTCTGGTTCTGTAATTGTTTCTGTCTGCTGTATAATTAATTTTGCTGGGTGTAAACTAATTAAGGTAGTGGGATATAATTGGTTAGCTAATCATGTTACAATATGTTAGGATTGGTTAGGTAAATTTTAGTAGAATGATTGGTTAAGGTATAGCTAAAAATATTACTATATAAATTAGGGGCAAACAGGAAGTAAGTTGGGATTCGAAAATAAGGAAAAAGGAACTTGGATTTAAACTTGCTGGAAGTTCACTCCAATAAACATCGAATTGTTTGCACCTTCGGACTTCGGGTATTGTTGCTCTCTGTTCATGCGAGAAGGACCAGGGAAGTGTGAGAGTGAAGGAATAAGCTCTCTGAGAGTGAAGGAATAAGCTCACTAACACCAGGGACCCCCCACTGGGAACTCAGTCCCTCACTGCCTGCCTGGGATTCCCCCCACTGCATACCTAGGACCCCGACCTGCGCTCCAGCAGGATCTGCCATGCCATGCCATTTGCCTGGGATCCCCTCCTCCCCCCAGAGGGACCCCCTGATGGTTCACAGCGGGACCCCTCAGTCTGCTTGCCTGGCATCCCCTGACCTAGTGCCAGGAATCCCCCTCCCCAGCTCTGTGCACCGGGCACGGCAACGATCCAAGCAGCCAGTGCGGGAAGCCTAGACAGAGAGCCCCTGGCACAGCACCAGGCACCCTCTAACCCCCTGTCCCGCCTCTCCAAGAGACACCTACCCCAGCTGTTCTGCAGCCCCCAGCAATACCCACCTCCAGGACCCACAGCCTCAGGGCTGGGCACATCACAACCACCCCCTAAGCCCCAAACCTCCAGAACCCACCAACCTGACTAGGGTATCCCCTGCCCAGTCACCCAGAGGCCTCCCCCTACCACAATGCCCCTTCAGCTCCAGCTGCGATCTCCCCACACAAACACCCATCCCCGCTCCAGGGACAGTGTTACCTCACAGTGTCTGAGAAGTGGATAGAAAGTTATCACCGACCCCTGCTGGCCAGTCACACAGGCAGAGGGAGCCCTGGGGGATGCTTCGTTAGCAGGAGAATGGAAGGCAGGGAGGGCCAAAATAGGTAAGAAATTTCCATGCCCTGTCACTAGCAAATAATGGCCATCATGGATCAACAGCAGAGGTGGCTGCATCTTAGCACTGTGGGAAGCAACCCCGCACAGAGACCATTTGTCATGGGGTTTGGGATACTACTTGACCCACGCTGCACTCAGAGTGACCTCCTGATCCTGTGCCAGCTAGAGAAAAGAAAAGGGTCCAGCCAACTCTCCTGTTACCAGCTGGGAACCACTGATCCCCCAAACATGGGGAGGCCTCTGGCTTTGATGGGTATTAAATATGTGGCTGGTCTCTTTGAAATAGCCATTCTCCGGCAGGGGGTGGGTGTGAAGAAGACATTTCCATTCCATCACAGGGAACACTTGTGACAAAGTGGGGGATTTTTTTTATTTTTTTCGTGGTTTTCCAGTGGTTTGCATGCAGAGGGAGTGGGACTCACTGTCCCTGGGTGTTACTGGTTTAACGAGGTGAAGGGAGAGGGAGTTTGTTGGTACAGAGGACCAGAGAGGGAACTTGGGACCCCAGCTGATGGCCTGGAGGCTAGAGACCCCAGCAACTGGTGACCTGACGGAGACCCAGCTCAGGAGTCGCAGCCGGTTCTGGCTAGTGGGAGGACAATGGCCTGCGAAGAGAGGACCCCATGACCTAACCAGCCAGTTCCAGCCAGAGGGGGCCAGAGGACAGGAGGCCGAGGCGACCCTGTTTACCTGGAGAGAAGACAATGGACAGAGGCGGGGCCTGGGGCCGGTGAGATCAGATGCCCAGCTGGGAAGCAGGGGGGCTCGGGGCTGGAGAGGGGGAGCAGGCAGAGCCCACCTGGATGCAGGGAGAGACTTGGATGTGCTGTGCTGAGAGAGGCCAGGCCTGAGGGTCAGAGAGCTTCCTGTGCTGTGTTCAATGCTCAATAAACCCTCCTGTTTTACGCTGGCTGAGAGTCACTCCGGTCTAGAGAACAGGGTTGCATCAACCCCTTCGGGGGGGTGGAGGCCCCGGGGGGTCCAGAGCGAATGGACTCCCTGAGGGGGCCCACGGCAGAGACAGACGTGCTAAGGCTCAGAGAGGTGCGGCTCCAGGAGGTGGAGGGGCCTGATCCCGAGAGAGTGGACCCCGGAGAAGGGCTGTCTCACTGAAAGGGGCACCCCCCATGGACTGCACGGGGTCAAGAGTGGGTACGATCTGTGAGTCCGTGACAGCACTTGAAGCTCATGTCTACAACAGACAGCCTGTCACCATGACTCAGCTGAGAACTGAAGTTGTTTCTAGCACAAAGGACTGAATTATAAAAAGGTGAGGAAAATACTTGAGACTCTCTCTTTCCCCTTTCCCTCTGCTCATGACAACTCCTGAAGAGCTGAACTAAGGCAACAGGGGTGGGTTAGGGGAGTCCTGGCTGAAAGGAAAGCCAGCCTGTCTCAGCATATGGTGAGAGAAACATTAGCTTTGAATCCATTTTAGCTTGTTAACTTAGACGTTAGTTTTTGTTTTATCTAGCATTTCTTTTGTAACCAATTCTGACTTTTATGCCTCATTCCCCTTAGTCACTTGAAATCTTTTTTTCCCGGTAGTTAACAATCTTGGTTTATTGTTTATCTAACCAGTGTGTTTGGATTAAAGTGGGTTGGAAACTCCATTTGGAATAACAAGGCTGGCGCATGTCATTTTCCACCGACGAAATTACAGACTTCCTATGAGCTTGCGTTGTTCAGTAGTGTGCTGGACAATGCAAGATGCACATTTCTGGGGGAAGTCTGGGACCAGAGAATTTTCTGGAGTTCTCCTGTGGTGTACTGTAATTCGTGAGTCGTTAATTAGAAGGACTCTATACTGTGTAGCTGGGAGCAAGTTACATGCTGGAGACTGTGTGTTAACTGCCCAGGAGTGGCTATTCTCACAGTAAAGCAGTGTAAAAGGCACCCCAGCTTGGGGAACTGAGGGGACACAGCTGTTCAACTGTCCAGATTGTACTGTGGTTAATGTCACAGACACTCAATTTCAAAGAGGCTCATAAAACACAGAGAAAGTAAATCCATGTCCCAGAAATCGAAGACTCCAGACAGAGGGCAAGACGCCCTGGCACTGCTTCTTGCTGACAGAGAAGTCCAGAGACAATGAGGCAGTCCTGCTGAAGCTGGGAACTGCAAGCATGGGCTGGTGGGGTTCAGTGGAGAAAGGGAACAGGAAGGGCAGGGACATCACTGAATGCAGAATCTCAGCAGTGCTAGATGTCAGGATAGCACATATTGCAGCCCATTGGAAAACATAATCCCAGCTATACATATAAAATGATGGAGTCTAAATTAGCTGTTTCCACTCAAGAGCAGGATCTTGGAGTCACTGTGGATAGTTCTCTGAAAACATCCACTCAAGTTGCAGAGGCAGTCAAAAAAAAAAACCCAGAATGTTGGGAATCATTAAGAAAGGGATAGATAATAAGACAGAAAATATCATATTGCATTTATATAAATCCGTGGTACGCCCACTTCTTGAATACTGCGTGCAGATGTGGTCAGCCCATCTCAAAAAAGATATATTGGAATTGGAAGAGGTTCAGAAAAGGGCAAAAAAATGATTAGGAGTATGGAACAGCTTCTGTATGTGGAAAGATTAAAAAGTCTGGGACTTTTCAGCTTGGAAAAGAGATGAAGGGGGCTATGAGAGAGGTCTATAAAATCATGACTGGTTTGGAGAAAGGAAATAAGGAAGTGTTATTTACTCCTTCTCATAACACAAGGACTAGGAATCACCAAATGAAATTAATAGGCAGCAGGTTTAACACAAACAAAAGGAATTATTTCTTCACACAATGCACAGTCAACCTGTGTAACTCTTTAACAAAGGATGTTGTGAAGGCCAAGACAGGGTTCAAAAAAATAACATGATAAATTCATGGAGGACAGGTGCATCAATGTCTATTAGCTAGGATGGGCAGGGATGCTGTCCCTAACCTCTTTTTGCCATAAGCTGGGAATGGGTGACAGGAAATTAATCACTTGATGATTACCTGTTCTGTTCATTCCCTCTGGGACACGTGACATTGGCCACTGTCAGAAGACAGGATATTGGGTTAGATAGACCTTTGGTCTGACCCAGTGTGGCCGTTCTTATGTACTAGAGCAGGGGTAGGCAACCTTTCAGAAGCGGTGTGCCGAGACTTCATTTATTTACTTTAATTTCAGGTTTCGCGTGCCGGTAATACATTTTAACGTTTTTTAGAAGGTCTCTCTCTGTAAGTCTATATATAACTAAACTATTGTTGTATGTAAAGTAAACAAGGTTTTCAAATATCAGAGGGGTAGCCGTGTTAGTCTGAATCTGTAAAAAGGAACAGAGGGTCCTGTGGCACCTTTAAGACTAACAGAAGTATTGGGAGCATAAGCTTTCGTGGGTAAGAACCTCACTTAGGAAGTGAGGCAGTCCTGCTGAAGCTGGGAACTGTAAGCATGGGCTGGTGGGGTTCAGTGGAGAAAGGGAACAGGAAGGGCAGGGACTTAGGAAGTGAGGTTCTTACCCACGAAAGCTTATGCTCCCAATACTTCTGTTAGTCTTAAAGGTGCCACAGGACCCTCTGAAGGTTTTCAAAATATTTAAGAAGCTTCATTTAAAATTAAATTAAAATGCTGATCTTACGCCACCAGCCTGCTCAGCTCGCTGCCAGCCTGGCGTTCTGTTCACCTAGGCAGGCAGCGGGCTGAGTGGGGCCTGACCTCTGAAGCCCCCCACACTCCCAGAAGGGTGGGTGTGGGGGGCTTCAGAGGTCAGGGCAGAGGGCTGGGTGTGTGTGGAGGTGCAGGGCAGAAGGCTGGGGGTGTGGGGGGCTTCAGAGGTCAGGGCAGAGGGCTGGGGGTGTGTGGAGGTGCAGGGCAGAGGGCTGGGGGTGTGGGGGGCTTCAGAGGTCAGGGCAGAGGGATGGGGGTGTGGGGGGTGCAGGGCAGAGGGCTGGAGGGGTGTGGGGGGCTTCAGAGGTCAGGGCAGAGGGATGGAGGGGTGTGGGGGGTGCAGGGCAGAAGGCTGGGAGTGTGGGGGGCTTCAGAGGTCAGGGCAGAGGGTGTGGGGGGGTGCAGGGCAGAAGGCTGGGGGTGTGGGGGGGTTTCAGAGGTCAGAGCAGTGGGCTGGGGGTGTGGGGGGCTTCAGAGGTCAGGGCAGAGGGATGGAGGGGTGTGGGGGGGTGCAGGGCAGAAGGCTGGGGGTGTGGGGGGCTTCAGAGGTCAGGGCAGAGGGCTGGGGGTGTGGGGGGTGCAGGGCAGAGGGCTGGAGGGGTGTGGGGGGCTTCAGAGGTCAGGGCAGAGGGATGGAGGGGTGTGGGGGGTGCAGGGCAGAAGGCTGGGAGTGTGGGGGGCTTCAGAGGTCAGGGCAGAGGGTGTGGGGGGGTGCAGGGCAGAGGGTGTGGGGGGGTGCAGGGCAGAAGGCTGGGGGTGTGGGGGGTTTCAGAGGTCAGAGCAGTGGGCTGGGGGTGTGGGGGGCTTCAGAGGTCAGGGCAGAGGGATGGAGGGGTGTGGGGGGGTGCAGGGCAGAAGGCTGGGGGTGTGGGGGGCTTCAGAGGTCAGGGCAGAGGGCTGGGGGTGTGGGGGGGTGCAGGGCAGAAGGCTGGGGGTGTGGGGGGCTTCAGAGGTCAGGGCAGAGGGCTGGGGGTGTGGGGGGGTGCAGCGCAGAAGGCTGGGGGTGGGGTGGGTCAGGGCAGAGGGGTGGGGTGTGTGTGGAGGTCCAGGGCAGAAGGCTGGGTGTGGGGGGGGGTTTAGGGCAGAGGGCTGGGATGCTCAGCTCGTGGGGGTGCTCCCAGCTCCCTGCCCTCTGCCCTGAGCGGCTCATGGCAGGGGGCTGGAAGGGATATGTCCTGTTCCACCCCCTTCCCCAAGGCCCATCCCTACCTCTTCTCTGCCTCCTTTACCCAGGGCTGGCTTTAGCAAGGGGCCGCGGGGCTGCCGCGCGCCGGCTGGAGCTCCAGCCGGGAGAGCGGAGCCGCAGGGCTTTTGCGGAGCAGCGAGCAAGCTGCCACTCCTCCCCTCTCCCTTTGCAAGGGCCGGTGCAGGGAAGGAGAGGAGGAGGGGCAGGAAAGCAGGCTGCACCACGGCTGTGGGAAGAAGCAGGGGAGGGGGGAGCTTGGCTGCTGCAGGATGAAGCTTCTGCCTCCTGCCCCCGCAGGGGAGAGCAGTGGGCGGGGGGGCTGAGTGTGGCTGGGGGTCGGAACCGCGGCAGGCAGCCGCGTGCCATTCAAAATCGGCTCGTGTGCCGTGTTTGGCACGCATGCCGTAGGTTGCCGACCCCTGTACTAGAGAATCTAGTGAGTCCAGTGTAATGGGAGGGAGTAGGAAAATCCCTGACTGTGGAGAACACTGGGAAATTAGAAGCTATAATTCAGGAGTAACAGACTCTAATTAGTCTGGAAAAGCAGACTGTGAAAAATAAAAATCCGGTCATGTGACTTCAGGAATGAGGGACTCAAAAATCCAAGGAGCCTGCAGAGAAGAGAGATTGTGGCTATTACACATGGTGATAGGGGAGCAAGACTCTCCATGTCTCAGGAAGTTTCACTACCAACGTAAGCCATTTTCACATGCTGGTGTGAAATGCAGAGCAGTGAGGAGTTGTGTCATCTGTAATCCTGGGTGAGATTCAACGTTCTGCTGCTGGAGCTCTCCTGTCTGGATACCCCCAGCCAGCATTCAAGGACACCCTGAGTGTCTGTGTGATAAGTAACCCTGGACCAGCAGCTCTGACTCCTGCAGCCTGTTTCTGCTTTGGGTGAAGACGGCTGAGGGTTTGACAGAAGGTCTGGGGTGGGAAGCTTCTGTTGGTTATGCCAGACCTAACCCCCAGTTTTACTTGTGCAAACAGGAGATATTTGACACTGTGTGATACTGCTCCTGTGCTCTGTCCCCAAAGTGTTCTGAAGCAGGGGAGGGTCAGTGGTAGTGTGTGTATCACTGGCATACTGGGGTTATGCAGAAACAGGACAGAGTAGAGTTGGCATTGTGGGGCTGGCGTGAACCTTATCTCTTCATTTCCCCTTCCAAGAACCGAGGGGACAGGAATCCTTACCCAGCGAGGTCACATTCTCATAGTTCTCCTGCATGACGTCTCTGTAGAGAGTTCTCTGAGTTGGGTCCAGCAGAGCCCACTCTTCCCTGGTGAAATACACAGCCACCTCCTCGAAGGCCCCTGAAAGAGCAAGAGTCCAACACTCAGTACCTGCTGCCCCACTCACAGCCCCACTATTCATGAGGAAGAGAGGAGCCAATCAAAGGGAAGCTCTGGGAGGCTCACAGTCAACAGAGTCCCACCCCCACTCAGAGTATCCAGGACACACCAGGGTGAGGGGATGAAGAGAGAGCCCCTTGTCTCTCCCAGCAGATCCATCATACACCTTTTTTAAAAAAAAAAAAAAATTAATTTAAATTTAAATTTAAAATTTACCTACTAGCCACAGACTGATGCAGGAGATGGAGCCCCTAGCCGGGTCCATGGAGAGCTCCCTGGTAGGAAACCCAACACCCTCCTCATTGTGAGGAGCTGGATATGAAGGGAGGGGAATCTCCCCTAAACCTGACTGGTGGGTGCCCCCTTCATATCTCACAGCAGCCGCTGGTTACTCAGGTCAGGCTCCAGCACTACGAGTCTGGTCAGTTTTCCTAGCTCCATGTAGGTGTGTTATTTTCTGTTAAAAAATTAGGGCATGTCCACCTCCGAACCTCATGGGTCTGTTCCTAGAATCTAGGCCGCTTATTAAACAACTCCCAGCAGGTTTGCCACACCCTGTCCTCCCTTTCTCCACCCTGTGCATTTCCTGCCCTGCTCCAACCTCCAAACCAGACTGTGCAAACCTTCCTATCTCCGGTGTATTTGCTGTCCTTCTCCCTCCTGCAGGAACCCACCAGCAACCCCCCCGATAATCCCTACTTGAACAGGCTCCTCTGCAGCCATTTCTCTCCCCTGTCCCATAGGAGGACGGGGTGAACTGGAGCAAAACAGGGACGTCATTCTGCAACCCGTCTGGGTGAGAAGGACAGTTGTGGAGGTTTCAGAACAGGCTTTAGTTAATTTCACAGCACGATTCCCCCAGGCCCTTTCCCTGCAGACAGACATCCTAGATTCTGCCATGCTGGGAAAATACTTGATCTCTTTATTACAGTGTAGACCTGGCCCCTCCTGCCAGGCTAAGCCCACAGACACATTTTTAACTTCTCTTCTCCCTCCCCCCATCCCGTAACAAAGTCTCTGAACACAAGGTTAGAAAAAAGCAGAACCAAAGCAGTGACTTTCAACGATTCCCTCTGACACTGACCCCATGGCAGCCATACCCCAGCAGGAGTCAGGAACTGGGTTTTCCTCTGTCTGATCCTCATCTTGTGCACAGGAAAGTGACTCTACCCAGGATGCAGTAATGCATCTGTCTGAGCAGGTTAGAGATCTGGAAATCTCTCTCAAAACTCCTCTCCCCCACGGCCACTTTCAGTCTCTCTCCTTCTAGCTCCTTTTCCCTGTCCCCTCTCCCTGCCCATCTGGTAGGAAAGTCCCATTCCTGAGTTGTTTGCTCCCCATGGCTGGATTTGCTGCTGCAATTGCTAATGGGAGAGAAATGACTGGAGGGACCGGGGTTGGGGGCTGTTTGTGTAGAGTCATTTTAATGCCAGACCCCAGCATTTTCCCTTCGTTTCTTTTAGTTACCTGGAGTCTCTGGCTCAGAATTTAGTATTAACAGGGCCCACGGCTGCCCCAGGGGGCTAGTACCAGCTGGAGAAAGTCATCACATGGGCCGGGCAGAGAAGAAGCTTTAGTTAAAAGGTCACTTCCCAGCACAGAACCCCTGTTGGGGGAGCAGCAGCTGCTAAGCCTGGTCTCCCAGATCACAATGGGGGCTGCAGCGTCTGACCCAGGAAGCTGAACCCCAATATCCTGAGCAGAGAGGGACAGAGCGATTGAGTTGCCTTCCCTCCTTTAGCTCTCTGGGGAGAGCAGCTAATGAGAGCCCCTCCTCACAGGGAGAATTGCTGATCTCATTTGCCCCACTGTCCATCTGGAGTCACTCCTTGTCTTTCCATGCAGTGACTCTGGATTAACAGTAGTCTCAGTGAAACCAGATTTCAGAAAGAATGAGTCCAGAATGCTGTGGAAGAGACCATTGTGTGGCAGTGCTAACCCCCTTCCCACCTCCCTCGCCCCTCAGATCTAGGACAAGGACTGGGGGGCAAGAATTTTCCCGATGGAACCGGAAGTTCCTGCCATTTTCAAGAGAGGAGAAAAGCAAAATCTGTGCTTTCACCTCACAGTGTTTGATAAGTGGATAGAAAGTTATCACGGTGACTGGGTGTGGCCGGGGAATGTCGGGCAGTGCTTGGAGCCAGGATTCTGGCACAAGCTGATCAGGGAGAAGGAGTGAAGTCAGGAGCAGCCCGCAAAGCCCCCAGCCAGGGCCCCCCCAGCACCCAGAGCACAGACCCCCCCAGCTAGGGTCCCACCAGATATGCCCTGGGACCCAGCCCCCAGAGTCCCTGGCCAGGGACCCCAGATACCCCTCAGAGCCCCACCGGCCAGAGAACCCCCACCAGACCGTCACTGCCAGGCTGGGAATCCCAAAGGGTTTTCCCCCACCAAGAGCCCCCAGCAGCCAGGTGTTAGGATATAGATATTCAGGCCTGTCTATAAAGGCCTATACTTTAAGAATTTAGGTGTATTCTTATCACTTAGCTAGTTATCGAGGTATAAAAGAAAGAATCAAAATCACTTTCTGTATGTGTAAGAGCCTTCTCTCACTGTAACAGTCTGAGGCCTGGTTCTTAGGCTAAGGCCTTCGGCTAAGCAACAGAGGCAGCCATAAACTGGGAAATGTATGGTCAAATCCTCACATTCCAAACTAGTCACATGGAAATATGGTGCTATTGGGCTGTTAGGAATACAATCCTGTTCTGATATTCCTATCACCTCCAGAGAAAGGAAAGAGCCTAGAAGATATAAAAGGAAACTTAGGTTGATAGTTTTCTGTCTGGTAAGAACTCACTTATCAATAGACACAGCTGGAAAACGCTTATGTCTGTATAGATGTAGTTGTGAAATCCTCACTTCTGTATTGTTTTGTATGTTTATTTGCATGGTCTCTGTCTGGTTCTGTAATTGTTTCTGTCTGCTGTATAATTAATTTTGCTGGGTGTAAACTAATTAAGGTAGTGGGATATAATTGGTTAGCTAATCATGTTACAATATGTTAGGATTGGTTAGGTAAATTTTAGTAGAATGATTGGTTAAGGTATAGCTAAAAATATTACTATATAAATTAGGGGCAAACAGGAAGTAAGTTGGGATTCGAAAATAAGGAAAAAGGAACTTGGATTTAAACTTGCTGGAAGTTCACTCCAATAAACATCGAATTGTTTGCACCTTCGGACTTCGGGTATTGTTGCTCTCTGTTCATGCGAGAAGGACCAGGGAAGTGTGAGAGTGAAGGAATAAGCTCTCTGAGAGTGAAGGAATAAGCTCACTAACACCAGGGACCCCCCACTGGGAACTCAGTCCCTCACTGCCTGCCTGGGATTCCCCCCACTGCATACCTAGGACCCCGACCTGCGCTCCAGCAGGATCTGCCATGCCATGCCATTTGCCTGGGATCCCCTCCTCCCCCCAGAGGGACCCCCTGATGGTTCACAGCGGGACCCCTCAGTCTGCTTGCCTGGCATCCCCTGACCTAGTGCCAGGAATCCCCCTCCCCAGCTCTGTGCACCGGGCACGGCAACGATCCAAGCAGCCAGTGCGGGAAGCCTAGACAGAGAGCCCCTGGCACAGCACCAGGCACCCTCTAACCCCCTGTCCCGCCTCTCCAAGAGACACCTACCCCAGCTGTTCTGCAGCCCCCAGCAATACCCACCTCCAGGACCCACAGCCTCAGGGCTGGGCACATCACAACCACCCCCTAAGCCCCAAACCTCCAGAACCCACCAACCTGACTAGGGTATCCCCTGCCCAGTCACCCAGAGGCCTCCCCCTACCACAATGCCCCTTCAGCTCCAGCTGCGATCTCCCCACACAAACACCCATCCCCGCTCCAGGGACAGTGTTACCTCACAGTGTCTGAGAAGTGGATAGAAAGTTATCACCGACCCCTGCTGGCCAGTCACACAGGCAGAGGGAGCCCTGGGGGATGCTTCGTTAGCAGGAGAATGGAAGGCAGGGAGGGCCAAAATAGGTAAGAAATTTCCATGCCCTGTCACTAGCAAATAATGGCCATCATGGATCAACAGCAGAGGTGGCTGCATCTTAGCACTGTGGGAAGCAACCCCGCACAGAGACCATTTGTCATGGGGTTTGGGATACTACTTGACCCACGCTGCACTCAGAGTGACCTCCTGATCCTGTGCCAGCTAGAGAAAAGAAAAGGGTCCAGCCAACTCTCCTGTTACCAGCTGGGAACCACTGATCCCCCAAACATGGGGAGGCCTCTGGCTTTGATGGGTATTAAATATGTGGCTGGTCTCTTTCATCGGCAAACATTTTAACAGAGATTGAAGGAGGGAAGAAATGATTCTCAAAGGAGAGGGGAAAGATGATCACTGGGCAATTTAACCCCCTGCAACATCCAGGATGGAGAATGATTCAGGGCAACAGGTTCCCCCCAAGAAAGGAGAAGTTGCTGGGATTCAGAAACATGGGGAACAGCCCCAAACCCAAGAGGATTTTTAATTGACATTTGATGATGACATAGAAAGAGGGAAAACCTGAGCTTTGAGATCAATGTTCAGAAATGAAAGAGAAAGGGTGGAAATCTGAGAGATTTTGGATCCATTTTGCAAATTACAGAGAGGAAAGTGGAAAATCAGAGGAATTTTATATCAGTTGTTGATATGAGGTAAAATCTGAGTGTTTCACATGAATATTTGATAAATGAATAAAGAGGAAATGGGCAACATTTGCAAACATTTTATATCCATGTTCAAGAATCTGAGAAAAGGTGTAAGTCTGAGATTTTATAATTAGAGAGATGGGAAAATCTCAGGGCATATTCAGTTAGAAATAGATAACTAGAGAGAAGTGAGGCAAATGTTTAGGGTATTTTATATGAATCTTTAAGATTTGCAGAGAAAACGTGTCACAAGCTACGTATTTGATAACATGAGAGAAAAACACCAAGATCTGAGGGGATTTTATATTGCCATTAACCAACTAGTGGAAAAGGAGGACTGTTGGACTGGATTTTATAGGACTGTCCAATACATAAACACAAAGTGATGGTTCCTCCCCACCCCCACCATTCACATGGGCAGCAAGGAGCCCTTTGAAGAGCTGATTTAAGAGGGCAAGGGAGGGGGAACTGGAAGGGTCCCTGGATGAGGGAAGAGGGCATCAGTGGGGGATGGGCAGGTGACTGGCAACTGATTGCTGGGGTAACTGTGTTGGTACGTGCTCCTCCCTTCCCTGGCAGAGAACAGGCATCTCATCCCATCCCCACTCCAGGGGCAGCCATGTTTTGGGGAACGACTCAGGGGAACAATTTCCCACCTAAACAAGGACAAATCGCTGCAGATAAAATGGCTGAGAAAATCCCCCTACAGAAAATTTTAAATTGACATTTGAGACTCATGGAGAGAACAGGGCGAAATCAGGGGAGACGAGAGAGCTGATAATTTGAGGGGAAATAGGGGAATCTCCCTGGATTTTATAGTCACGTGTGAGATACTGAGAGAGAAAAGGGGCAGAACTAGAGAGAATTTGTATCGGGGTGTGAGAGGCAAGTGGCACAAACAGGGAAAGGATCCAATTAACTCCCCACCCCCCTTCCCCCACCCGCCACTTCTCCCCTGGCAATTTCCTGGCTGCACAGAGACAGTTCAAACCCCCTCTTCCACGTCCCACTGACCTTCCCCTTCCTGCAACTCCCGCTTCTCCCCTCCTACCCGACACCCCCATCTCCACCCACACCACAGGAGACCCCCCGCCAGGCCCCAGTCTCCCTCCCCCGCAAATCCCGGTGGAGACTCTTGCTCCTCCCTTCCTGGGCCTTTCCATGCCCTGTTGCCCGCAGAGAGTGGCCCCCGCCCAGCCCAGCGGTATCCGTGTCTCAGGGCTCTCCCAGCCTCTGCCCATTAACCCTCTTCCCATTTCAGAAATCACTCAGGGGAACGACTTCCCACCTAAACAAGGACAATTCAATGCAGGTAAAAATGGGGGGGAACACCCCAAACCTGAGATTTGAACTGGACACTGGCGAAGTGGAGAGAAAATGGGGCACAATCGGGGGAGGGGAACAGAGACCTTCTCAGGGATTTGAGGGAAAAGGGGGGGGGGTCACCCTGGATGTTGCTCGTTGCTCTCTAGAGAGAAGGGGGGGCAGGGCTGGAGAGGATGGGGGGTCCTCACGGGAGGGGGCAACAGTAAATCCGAGGGGATCTCAGCCCCCCCCCTTTCTCTCCCCGCTCCTCGGGGGTCACCTGCTCTTCTCCCCCTCCCCCCATGTCCGGGCTGCACAGACATTTTCCATCCGCCCCTTTCCCAGGTCTCCCCACCCCGCCCGGCCCCACGCAGGGACCCCAGTGGGGGCTGGTCCCCTCCGCCCGGGACCCCCCAGGGCAGAGCCGGGCCGGGCCCGTTGGGCTCCTGTTGGGACAGCAGCTCCGAGCCCCCCGCGGGCGCTGCCCCCAGGGAGCAGATCCCGGCGCTGCGATATGCCGGTGTAACGTGTTTTTGACCAAAAACCCCCGTCCCTCCTGATTCGCAACCCCATGGACCAGGCGGTAGCAAGTCCTGAGCAGTAGCCCGGATGGTCACGTTGCGTGGCGGAAAACGGGAGGGTTGCTATACGTGTCGTCACACCGGGTCCCCCCCACGGACACTGGGGCAGTCACCGCCCGGCCCCGCTCCCGGGGCTCGCTCCGTTACCTGGAGGCTGCAGCTCCGCAGCGGGGCGGGCAGAGCCCGGGCGGCCCCAGCGGGAGCAGGGCCCGGGCCGGGCACGGCACGAGGAGGATTAATGAAGGTCTCCCCGGCTCAGTCGGATCCTCCCTTGTTCTCCGGCCCCGCAGCACGGGGGGGCACGTGCCCGGTGCGCTGGGAAATGCAGCCTCTGCGCATGCGGGGCTCTGCTCCCCCCCCGATCTGCGCATGCCCAGAGCCGGGAGACACGGCGGGGTCCCATCTGTCCCTGAACCAGGCTCTGTGGGCGGGGCAGACAATCGCTCCAACGGCGCAAAACTCTTCTCCGGCTCCGGTAGAGGCTCCAACGGCCCCGCACGAGCCAGGCAGAGCCGCAGCGCCCCACGCGCGTCCGCAGCCCAGCCCGTCCTCCCACCCCCCAGCCTAACGTCATTTCCGCTCCCGGAAGAGTCAGGAACTACATCTCCCAGCCTGCCCCGGGGGGGCGCTTCCGCCCTCTGCAGCCCAGGTAAGGGAGGGCCCCGGGACCAATCTGACCCTTTCCCCATCTTCCCTCCCCTCGTAGAGACCCCGCCCCCAGCCGGCGCCTCTGAGACCCGCCCCGCCTCGGAACAGCGGCCCCGCCCGGAGCCCCGGGCCCCTCCCCGCTTCTCAGGCGAACACTCGTGTCCTCGCGGGGCGGGGGGAGCCTCAGCCCCGGGGTCTCTGGCCCAGCTGCCGGCAATGGGGGGGGGGTCTCTGCCCGAGGGGCGAGTCCCGGGGCCGGTGTCGGGCAGCGGGTCACTTGCTCCCCCCGAGTGTCCGATCCAGAGACACCCGCGTGTCCCCGCGCCCGGGGCCTGAGCCCGGCTGGGGAGTGTCCCCCTCGCACCCAAGCCTGAGACACTCACCCCCGGGGTGTGAGCGCCGCGCGCCCCTGTCCTCCTGGACAATTCAGCTTGTGCCACTATCCTGGGGGCGGGGCTCTGGCACGGACCGGGGGCGGGGCAGCTCCTGGGGGCGGGGCTCTGGCACGGACCGGGGGCGGGGCAGCTCCTGGGGGCGGGGCTCTGGTACAGACCAGATGCTGCTGCTGCTGCCTCTGTGTGATCTGGGGGCCCGGGATCTGTGCTGGGGGAGCCCGGTATTAACCCCTCCGTGCCCGGCCGGGGGGGGCTTTCTCCAGCTGGAACCCGCCCCCTGGGCAGCCCGCACCAGCCCCCGGACCGGAGCCCTCCGGTGAGAGAGAGACCCCCGGGGAGCGCTGGGGCCGGGCAGGAAAGTGACTCTGTGCCCCAGGGATCCTGGGAGAAGCCTCGGAACTGCCTCAGCCCCAGCGGAGCTGCAGCAGGATCTGCCCCCGGCACCGGTGGGATTGGGAGGGGGGAGTAGAGACTGGGCCCGGCGCGGGGGGGTGTCGGGCAGGGAGGGGAGAAGCCGGAGTTGGGGGGGGGGGGGGTTGAACTGTCTCTGTGCAGCCAGGAAATTCCCAGGGGAGAAGTGGGGGGAAGGGGGGAGGGGAGTTCATTGGATCCTGTCCCTGTTTGTGACACTTGCCTCTCACCCCCGATACAAATTCTCTCTAGTTCTTCCCCTTTTCTCTCTCAGTATCTCACACGTGGCTATAAAATCTGGGACAGATCGCCCCCCCCCCCCCCCTTCGACTCAAATAATTAACTCTCTAGTACAGGGGTCGGCAACCTTTCAGAAGTGGTGTGCCGAGTTTTTATTTATTCACTCTAATTTAAGGTTTCGTGTGCCAGTAATACATTTTAATGTTTTTAGAAGGTCTCTTTCTATAAGTCTATAATATATAACTAAACTATTGTTGTATGTAAAGTAAATAAGGTTTTTTAAATGTTTAAGAAGCTTCATTTAAAATTAAATTAAAATGCAGAGCCCCCCCCCGGACCAGTGGCCAGGACCCGGGCAGTGTGAGTGCCACTGAAAATCAGCTCGCATGCCACCTTTGGCACGCGTGCCATAGGTTGCCTACTCCTGCTCTAGTCTCTCCTGATTTTCCCCTGTTCTCTCCATATTTCTCAAATGTCAATTTAAAATCTCCTCCAATGTGGGGGGTTTCCCCACCCATTTTATCTGCAGCGATTTGTCCTTGTTTATGTGGGAAATTGTTGCCCTGAGTCATTCCCCAAAACATGGCTGCCCCTGGAGTGAGGATGGGATGAGATGCCCGTTTTCTGCCAGGATAGGGAAGGGGGGAGCAACTGTCCCCCATGGAGACTGCCCAGACCCCGGTTTCCCAATCCCACTTGCTGCCCCCTAACTACCAACACAGTTGCCCCCAGCCATCAGTTGCCAGTCACCTGCCCATCCCCCACTGCTGCCCCCTTCCTTCATCCAGGGAGCCTTCCAGATCCCCCTCCCCCTCCTTTGCCCTCTTAAATCAGCTCCTCAAAGGGCTCCCTGCTGTCCATGTGAACCAGCACTTTCTGTTTATGTATTGGACAGTCATATACAATCCAGTCAAACTGTCCCCCTTTTCCACTACTTAGTTAATAGCAATATAAAATCCCCTCCGATCTTGGTGTTTGTCTCTCATGTTATCAGTTGCGTAGTTTGTGACACGTATTCTCTGCAAATCTCGAAGATTAATATAAAATACCCTAAACATTTGCCCCACTTTTCTCCAGTTGTCTATTTCTAATTGAATATGCCCTGAGATTTTTCCTGTCTTTCTTATTTTAAAATACTAAGAAAATCTCAGATTTACACCTTTTCTCAGATTCTTGAACATGGATATAAAATGTTTGCAAATGTTGCCCATTTCCTCTTTATTCATTTATCAAATATTCATGTGAAACACTCAGATTTTACCTCATATCAACAACTGATATAAAATTCCTCTGATTTTCCACTTTCCTCTCTGTAATTTGCAAAATGGATCCAAAATCTCTCAGATTTCCACCCTTTCTCTTTCATTTCTGAACATTGGTCTCAAAGCTCAGGTTTTCCCTCTTTCTATGTCATCATCAAATGTCAATTAAAAATCCTCTTGGGTTTGGGGCTGTTCCCCATGTTTCTGAATCCCAGCAACTTCTCCTTTCTTGGAGGGAACCTGTTGCCCTGAATCATTCTCCATCCTGGATGTTGCAGGGGGTTAAATTGCCCAGTGATCATCTTTCCCCTCTCCTTTGAGAATCATTTCTTCCCTCCTTCAATCTCTGTTAAAATGTTTGCCGATGAAAGAGACCAGCCACATATTTAATACCCATCAAAGCCAGAGGCCTCCCCCTGTTTGGGGGATCAGTGGTTCCCAGCTGGTAACAGGAGAGTTGGCTGGACCCTTTTCTTTTCTCTAGCTGGCACAGGATCAGGAGGTCACTCTGAGTGCAGCGTGGGTCAAGTAGTATCCCAAACCCCATGACAAATGGTCTCTGTGCGGGGTTGCTTCCCACAGTGCTAAGATGCAGCCACCTCTGCTGTTGATCCATGATGACCATTATTTGCTAGTGACAGGGCATGGAAATTTCTTACCTATTTTGGCCCTCCCTGCCTTCCATTCTCCTGCTAACGAAGCATCCCCCAGGGCTCCCTCTGCCTGTGTGACTGGCCAGCAGGGGTCGGTGATAACTTTCTATCCACTTCTCAGACACTGTGAGGTAACACTGTCCCTGGAGCGGGGATGGGTGTCTGTGTGGGGAGATCGCAGCTGGAGCTGAAGGGGCATTGTGGTAGGGGGAGGCCTCTGGGTGACTGGGCAGGGGGTACCCTAGTCAGGTTGGTGGGTTCTGGAGGTTTGGGGCTTAGGGGGTGGTTGTGATGTGCCCAGCCCTGAGGCTATGGGTCCTGGAGGTGGGTATCGTCGGGGGCCTGTTGGCTACAGAACAGTGAGGGTGAGCATCTCTTGGGGAGGTGGGGCCGGGGTTTAGAGGGTGCCTGGTGCTGTGCCAGGGGCTCTCTGAGCTTCCTACACTGGCTCCTGGGATCGTTGCTGTGCCCTGTGCACAGAGCTGGGGGCGGGGGGGGGGATCCCTGGCAGTAGGTCAGAGGATGCCAGGCAAGCAGAGTGAAGGGTCCCGCAGTAAAGCATCAGGGGGTCCCAGTCAAATGGCATGGCAGATCCTGCTGGAGGGCAGGCAGGGGTCTTAGGCAGGCAGTGTGGGAATCCCAGGCAGGCAGTGAGGGACCGAGTTCCCAGTAGGGGGTCCCTGGCTGCTGGGGTTCTTGGTGGGGGGAACCCTTTGGGATTCCCAGTCTGGCTGTGATGGTCTGGTGGGGGTTCCCTGGCCGGTGAGGCTCTGAGGGGTATCTGAGGTCCCTGGCCTGGGACGCTGGGGGCTGGGTCCCAGGGAATATCTGGTGGGACCCTGGCTGGGGGGTCTGGGCTCTGGGTACTGGGGGGTGCCTGGGGGCTGCTCCTGACTTCACTCCTTCTCCCTGATCAGCTTGTGCCAGAATCCTGGCTCCAAGCACTGCCCGACATTCCCCGGCCACACCCAGTCACCGTGATAACTTTCTATCCACTTATCAAACACTGTGAGGTGAAAGCACAGATTTTGCTTTTCTCCTCTCTTCAAAATGGCAGGAACTTCCGGTTCCATCGGGAAAATTCTTGCCCCCCAGTCCTTGTCCTAGATCTGAGGGGCGAGGGAGGTGGGAAGGGGGTTAGCACTGCCACACAATGGTCTCTTCCACAGCATTCTGGACTCATTCTTTCTGAAATCTGGTTTCACTGAGACTACTGTTAATCCAGAGTCACTGCATGGAAAGACAAGGAGTGACTCCAGATGGACAGTGGGGCAAATGAGATCAGCAATTCTCCCTGTGAGGAGGGGCTCTCATTAGCTGCTCTCCCCAGAGAGCTAAAGGAGGGAAGGCAACTCAATCGCTCTGTCCCTCTCTGCTCAGGATATTGGGGTTCAGCTTCCTGGGTCAGACGCTGCAGCCCCCATTGTGATCTGGGAGACCAGGCTTAGCAGCTGCTGCTCCCCCAACAGGGGTTCTGTGCTGGGAAGTGACCTTTTAACTAAAGCTTCTTCTCTGCCCGGCCCATGTGATGACTTTCTCCAGCTGGTACTAGCCCCCTGGACCCTGTTAATACTAAATTCTGAGCCAGAGACTCCAGGTAACTAAAAGAAACGAAGGGAAAATGCTGGGGTCTGGCATTAAAATGACTCTACGCAAACATCCTCTCCTCCCCCCCCCCCCATGGTAATTTCTCCTCCCATTAGCAATTGCAGGAGCAAATCCAGCCATGGGGAGCAAACAATCCAGGAATGGGACTTTCCTACCAGATGGGCAGGGAGAGGGGACAGGGAAAAGGAGATAGAAGGAGAAAGAGCGACTGAAAGTGGCCGTGGGAGAGAAGAGTTTTGAGAGAGATTTCCAGTTCTCTGATCTGCCCAGACAGATGTATTACTGCACCCTGGGTAGAGTCACTTTCCTGTGGACAAGATGAGGATCAGACAGAAGAAAACCCAGTTCCTGACCCCATATCCCTCCTGCTGGGGTGTGGCTCCCGTAAGGTCAGCGTCAGAGGGAATTGTCGAAAGTGACTCCTTTGGTTCTGCTTTTTTCTAGCCTTGTGTTCAGAGACTTTGTTACGGGATGGGGGGAGGGAGAAGAAGAAGGGAGGTTAAAAATCTCTCTGTGGGCTTAGCCTGGCAGTAGGGGCTAGTAACACTGTAATAAAGAGATTGAACATTTTCCCAGCATGGTAGAATCTAGGATATCTGTTTGCAGAGAAAGAGCCTGGGGGAATAGTGATGTGAAATTAACTAAAGCCTGTTCTGAAACCTCCACAACTGCCCTTCTCAACCAGACAGGCTGGAGAATGATGTCCATGTTTCGCTCCAGCTCATCCCATCTTCCCATGGGATAGGGAAGAGAAATTGCTGCAGTGGAGCCAGTTCAGGTAGGGATCATTGGGGGGTTCCTGGTGGGTTCCTGTAGGAGGGAGAGGGACAGGGACAGCAAATACACCGGAGATGGGAAGATTTGCACAGTCTGGTCTGGAGGTTGGAGCGGGACAGGAAATGCACAGGGTGGAGAAAGGGAGGAGGACAGGGTATGGCAAACCTGCTGGGAGTTGTTTAATAAGTGGCCTAGATTCTAGGAACAGACCCATGAGGTTCGGAGGTGGAGATGCCCTAATTTGTGAAACAGAAAATAACCCACCTACACAGGGCTAGGAAAACTGACCAGACTCATAGTTCTGGAGCCCGACCCAACTAATCAGCTGCTGTGAGATATGAAGGAGGCACCCACCAGTCAGGCTTAGGGGAGATACCCCTCCCTTCATATCCAGCGCCTCACAAGGAGGAGGGTGTTGGGCTTCCTACCAGGGAGCTCTTCCTGGACCCTGCTAGGGGCTCCATCTCCTGTATCAATCTGTGGCTAGTAAGTGTGTGATGGATCTGCTGGGAGAGACAAGGGGCTCTCTCTTCGTCCCCTCACTCTGGTGTTTCCTGGATGCTCTGAGCTGGGTGGGGGTGGGACTCTGTTGACTGCGATCCACCCAGAGCTTCCATTTGATTGGCTCTTCTCCCCCATGAATAGTGGGGCAGCAGGTACTGAATGTGGGACTCTTGCTCTTTCAGAGGCCGGTGACCTTCGAGGAGGTGGCTGTGTATTTCACCAGGGAAGAGTGGGCTCTGCTGGACCCCACTCAGAGAGCCCTCTACAGAAAAGTCATGCAGAAGAACTATGAGAATGTGACCTCGCTGGGTAAGGATTTCTGTGCCTATGGTTATTAGAAGGGGAAAAGAAGAGATAAGGTTCACGCCAGCCCCACAATGCCATCTCTACTCTGCCCTGTTTCTGCATCACCCCAACATGCCACTGACACATACAATACCACTCTACCCTCTCCTCCTACAGAACACTTTGGGAACAGAGCATAGGAGCAGTATCGCACAGTGTCAAATATCTCCTGTTTGCTCAAGTAAAACTGGGGGTTAGGTTCAGCATAACCAACAGAAGGTTCCTACTCCTGGCTTTCTCTCAAACCCTGAGCCTTCTCCACCCAAACCAGAATGTGCCTGGGGTGTAACAAGCAGGCTGCTGGAGTCAGAGCTGCTGGTCCAGGGTTACTTATCACACAGACACTCAGGGTGTCCTTGAATGCTGGCTGTGGGTATCCAGACAAGGGAGTTCTAGCAGCAGAACACTGAATCTCACCCAGGATTACAGATGACACAACTCCTCACTGATCTGGATTGCACCCCAGCATGTGAAAATGGCCTAGGTTGGTAGTGAGACTTCTTTAGACCTGGAGAGCCTTGCTCCTCCATTAACATGTGTAATAGCTACAATCTTTCTTCTCTGCAGGCTCTTTGGATCTTGGAGTGCAGCATTCCTGAAGTCACATGACATGATTCTTATTTTTCACATTCTGACTTTCCAGACTAATTAGAGCAGGGGTCTCAAACACGCGGCCCGCGGGCCACATGCGGCCTGCGGGGTGATTTTCTGCAGCCCGCGAGCCCCTCGCAGCCCCCCCGTCCTCACCCAGTGTTTACCAGAGCGGCTCCGGCCGGACGTGCACCGGGAGCAGGGCATGCTCCCTGCCTCCCTGCCCTGCGCAGCTCCGGGAAGAGGCTGGAACATGGGGAAGGGGGGGCGGAGGGGCTGTGTGTGGCTGTTGATTCAGGCAGCGCCCCCAGCAGCTCCCATTGGCCGGGAACGGGGAACCACGTCCAATGGGAGCTGCTGGCAGCGGTGCCTCAAGCAACAGAAACACACAGCCCCTCCGCCCCCCCTTCCCCACGTTCCAGCCTCTTGCGGGGGCAGGGCAGACAGGCAGGGAGCCTGCCCTGCCCCCGGTACGCGCCGGGCCAGATCCTGCCCCCCAAATCCCTCCTGCAGCCGAACCCCCTGCCCTGAGCCCCCTGCCGCACCCTGCACCCTGACTCCCTGCCATACCCTGCACCCCGACCCCCTGCCTCACCCCGCACCCCTCCTGCATCCCAACCCACTGCCCTGAGCCCCATGCCGCACCCCTCCTGCACCCCGACCCCCTGCCATACCCTGCACCCCGACCCCCTGCCATACCCTGCACCCCTCCTGCACCCTGAACCCCTGCCCTGAACCCCCTGCTGCACCCCACACTCCTCTTGCACCCTGTCCCCCTGCCCTGAGCCTCCTGCTGCACCCTGCACTCCTCTTGCACCCCAACCCCCTGCCCTGAGCCCCCTGCCGCCCCCTGCACCCTGACCCCTTGCTGTACCCCTTACCCCTCCTGCACCCCACACCCCAACTCCCTGCCCTGAGCCCCCACCACACCGCTCCTGCACCCCCTGGGGGCAGAGTTGGGGTGGGGATTTTGGGGAAGGGGTTGGAATGGGGGCGGGGAAGGGGTGGGAAGAGGCGGGGCAGGGGCGGGGCCTCATGGAAGGGGTGGAGTGGGGGCGGGGCCGAGGGCGGCGGGGGGGGAGGTGTCAGTAATGCGGCCCTCGGGCCAATGTACTAGTCCTCATGTGGCCCTCATGGTCATTTGAGTTTGAGACCCCTGAATTAGAGTCTGTTACTCCTGAATAATAGCTTCTAATTTCCCAGTGGTCTCCACAGCCAGGGATTTTCATACTCCCTCCCATTACACTGGACTCACTAGATTCCCTAGTACGTAAATCCAGCCACACTGGGTCAGATCAAAGGTCCATCTAGCCCAGTATCCTGTCTTCTGACAGTGGCCAATGCCAGGTGTCCCAGAGGTAATGAACAGAACAGGCAATCAACAAGCGATCCATCATCTGTTGTCCATTCCCAGGTTCTGGCAATCAGTGGCTAGGTACATCATCCCTGCCCATCCTGGCTAATGGCCATTCATTGTCCTATCCTCCATGAATTTATCTTGTTCTTTTTTTGAACCCTCTTATAGTCTTGGCCTTCACAACTTCCTCTGGCAAAGAGTTCAACAGGTTGACTGTCTGTTGTGTGAAGAAATACTTCCTTTGGTTTGTTAAAAATCTGCTGCCTAGTACTTTCATTGGGTGACTCCCAGTTCTTCTGTTAGGAGGAGAAGTAAATAACACTTCGTTATTTACTTTCTCCACAGAACTCTTGATTTTATAGACTTCTATCATATCTCCTCTTCGTCGTCTCTTTTCCAAGCTGAAAAGTCCTAGTCTTTTTAATCTCTCCACATATGGAATCTGTTCCATACCCCTAATCGTTTCTGTTGCCCTTTTCTGAACCTTTTCCAATTCCAATATATACTTTTTTTATGGGGTGACAACATCTGCACGCAGTATTCAAGATGTGGGTGTACCATGGATTTATATAGAGGCATATGATATTTTCTCTGTATTATCTATCCCTCTCTTAATGATTCCCAACATTCTGTTTGCTTTTTTGACTGCCGCCACACATTGAGTGGATGTTTTCGGAGAACTATCCACAATGACTCCAAGATCCGTCTCTTGAGTGGAAACAACTAATTTAGACCCCATCATTTTATATGTATAGTTGGGATTATGTTTTCCAATGGGCTGCAATATGTGCTATCCTGACATCTAGTACTGCTGAGATCCTGCATTAAGTGATATGCAGTGATATCCCTTCCTGTTCCCTTTCTCTGCTGAACCCCATCAGCCCATGCTTACTGTTCCCAGCTTCCCCAGGACTCTCCCTTTGTCTCAGGACCTCTCTGTTAGCAAGAAGCAGTGCCAGGGAGACTTGCCCTCTGTCTGGAGTCTTAAATTTCTGGGACATGGATTTATCTTCTCTGTGTTGTAAGAGGCTCTGTCATAATGAGTGTCTGTGACATTAACCCCTCAGTTCTCCAACCTGGGGTGCCTTTTCCACTGTTTTACTGCGAGAACAGCCCCTCTTGGCCAGTAAACACACAGTTTCCAGCATGTAACTCGCTCCCAGCTACACAGTATTGAGTGGTGCTAGTCAGCCCCTCATGAATTACACCTCAGGAGAACACCAGCAAATTGTCAAGTGCCAGACTTTTCCCCCAGAAATGTGCAGCTTGCACTATCCAGCACGCTACTGAACAACGCAAGCTCATATTAAATCTTTCATTTCCTCAGTGGAAAATGACATGCACCAGCCTTGTTATCCCAGATGGAATTTCCCACAGACTTTAATCCAAACATACTGGTGTGATGTTCTCCTCCGGTGTTATCTGGACTGGTGATCTACTAGGCCTCTCCAATCCTTGACTCTGGGAGCCAGCTTTACCCTGCTCTACTGTGAGAACCCCCACTCCTGGGCTGTTCATGCACAGCCTCTGGCATGTAAGCTACTCCCAGCTATTGGCAAGCTAATGACACTAGCCTATATCTCTGGTCCCAGACACAACCCTAGGAACCTCCGTCTTGCAATGTCCAGTAATGCTCGCTGGATGATGCAAGATTATGTAAATTCATCAATTTAACAAAGAAATTCATATGTACCAGGATTGTTATCCCAAGGGGAGCGTCTGACACACTTCAAACCAAACACTGCTTCAGGTAGAATAAACAAAGATTTATTAGCTATAAAGATAGATTTTAAGTGATTATAAGTCAAAGCTTAACAAGTCAGATTTGGTCAAATTAAATAAAAGCAAAATGCATTCTAAGCTGATCTTAACACTTTCAATGTCCGTATAAACTTAGATGCTTCTCACCACAGGCTGGCTGGTTACTTTTCAATCAGGCTCTCCCCTTTGATCAGCACTTCAGTCGCTTGGTGATGTCTGTAGATGTAGGTGGGAGAGAGAGAGTCAGCATGGCAAATGTCTCTCCCTTTTATCATGTCCTTTCTTCCCCCATGGCTTTGCTGCCCCGCCCGCCCCCCTCCCCCCGCCCTGCTTCAGAGTCAGGTGAACATTTCTGAGTCTCTCCAAGCAAGGTTGAGCAATTCCCCTGGTGTGGCCTCATGCAGATAAATCATGGCATTGTAGCTCCCTTGCTGAACAATGACTGTTGATGGGTTGAAACCCCACCTGGGCGTTGGTTACTTTCCTTGCTGTTGCCTCTGGGGAGCCAATATCTGGCTGATTCCCCCAACTTACAGCATGTTTTAGTGACAACCATACTACACAATTCTCATAACTTCATATGCATTAATGATATACATGTATGGATAGAGAAATGACTTTCAGCAGATCATAACCTTTCTCCTGATACCTTACGAGGCATGCTTTATACGTAAGATCACGAATATATGAAAATGAGGAATACAGGGGTTACAGCATGTTCCCACAAGGTATAGAATGTCACACCTCCCCCCTTAGTTTACTGCAAGAGGGTTAGTCACTGACCAGCTCGAAGGCAGTTTCCCCATTCACACACAGCAAACCAGGTTTTTTAGGGTTTCTCTGCTGTGATAAGATTTAAACCTGTTTACAGGTATTAATTGAAAAGTAGCATTATCATAAGGTTTATCATCCATGTCAAAATTCTTATCCCCAAAACTTAACATTAATACCAAAGTTTTTGGGTTTACAAGTATCTTTATGATACGATGCCCTCTGTTCAGATATTCTAGTTTGAGGTTAGTTTATTCATTGCCCATGGTTTCCTTTGACTCTCTCCCATGTAATGAGTCACTGGCTTTTCCTTCCCTCCAGTGTTCCCTTCTGTGTCAGCTCTTAATTTAATCATGTTTCTGGAATTTTGGTGCCTCAGGGTCTGGCAAGACAGGTGTTCAGGGGGATCCTGCACATTGGCTGGCCCTTTGGGGAGCGGTCTCTCAACCCCAGGACTGTACATATGTAGAAAATCCAGCTCTCCTTTTGGGGTTACCCTGTGTTTCCCCCTCCGAGCACTGAGTCCTTCCCTGCCCCTTAGAGGGCTGTGATCTGTGCTCTGTGGGCTAGGTGTGTTTCCCCTTTGATCAGATTCACCTTTTCCCAGCAGCTTTCCCATAACTGCTCTCTGTGTCTCACCAGCCTGGGGGAAAACACCCCCCTCTCTGTCAGTTGGGTCATTTGTGTTCTCACAAACTACCACCTGGCAATTTCCTAGTCTCAACTCCTCTGCTGTGACAGGCGTTGGAGTTCCATCTTGATGTAAAGAAACACAGTTACTTTTCAAAAACTTATCAGAAATAGCATCCTGAAAAATTGGGACCTGCATTGGGGCACCCTCCGCCATCCCTTTCTCAGTCCCTGAGAAGTCAGCTGTGTGACTGCTCCCCTCCAGGAAGTCAGTTACACAGTTCCTTCTCAACAGGCTGAGTGCCTGGGTGCACAGACGCTGACCCAGCCATCCTCCTACTGTCCAGGGCATCCTGCCCCAAGCGACTAGTGAGGAGACATTCCTGTACCCCCACTGTTCCTCCTAAGACCGATTTCTCTGTGCTCTGTAAGAAGAGATCTGTCTCTTCTTCATCTGCAATACTCTGCCAGCTAACAACTGGAACAGTTTCCTTAATTACAGAAAACACCTTTCCTGCCCCTGCGCCTGAGGGCCTGTTGCCTTCTGCTGGAAAGGAGCTAGTCTCAGCCCCTCCCATATGTGGAAGCACCGTGCTTCCCTGTGTTAGAGTCACAGGAATCCTCACCACCTCAGTTGTTTCTGAGATCCCCTGCCCCTTCTCTGGGCTCTCCTCTGGGACACATTGCTCTCTGCTCCCTAGAGCTGGGTTCGTCTCTGGTTCAGCTGTGACCTGCTGGCAGCTGACAACCTGGACAGTTCTCTCCCTGGCCGGCATCACACCCCCGTCCCTTCCTGGTGTGGTGTTGCCTCCAGCTGCAGTGCAGGACTTGGTCTCAACCACCCTCCCCCCTGGAAGCATGTGGCTTCCCCCAGCTGCAGAAGAATCAAGGAGACTCTCCCATTCCCTCAGCAGTTCCTGAGACCTGACCCTTTCCCTTGGGGGTCCCAGCATAACACTCCCTCCTGCTGCAGGCAAATACTTTAACCCGAGCTACATGGAAAAAATCATTACCCAGGAGCAGGTCGACTAGGAGGTGTTCCATTACCCCCACAGTCAAAACACTTCCAAACCTTCCCACACCACATGGATTTTAGCTAGTAGTATGAGAAATTTGCTTTCACCCACCCCCACAATCTCTGCCATTTGGCCAGGCAACATACTGGTCTTTGGGACCACACTCTGCTTAACCAGAGAGATCTGAGCCCCTGTATCCCTCTGCCCCAAGTATTCCCTGCCATCAATTTGGACAGCCTTTACCTGCTCCATATCTGGTTCTGCAGAGGCTAACCTCACAGAGTCAATATGATAGGTTTCAATTGATTGGGGGGTTTCTGTGCTGAGGACAACAGAGCTAACATGAGCTATTGGTTGCCTGCTTCCTCCTAGCATAGGGCATGTATTCCTCAGGTGATCAGTGGAAATGCACTGATAGCACTTTTTGGGCTCTTCTGCTTTTACCGGAGATTTGGGATGAGGGTTATAGGAATGTTTTTGGGTAAGAGAGTGTTTAGGCTCCCAACCCTCTTCTCCCTTCCCACCAGTTTTAAGCCCCTCTTTCTGTGGCCTGCCCTCAATAGACGCCTGATTCTGTTTGAATGCATGAGATAAAAAAGCCATCTCATCCACAGACTTGACATCTTTGTCCCACAGACACTGCTTTACATCAGCTTTACATATGCTTAGGAAATGCTCTTGAGCAACAAGATCCAACATTCCCTCAAAACTTGCCACCTCTCTACCCCTCACTCATTTTCCCAACAAATCTTTCATTTGGTTTACATATTCCCCATTACTCATACCAATATCCCTCTTAAGAGTCCTAAATTTAACTCTATATGTTTCAGGGATAATCTGAAAACTTCGCAAAACAGTATCTTAAAATTTACAATAGCCTAAAGCATCTTCAATAGGCATTCCATTTAATACATTTTGAGCTTTACCAGTTAATTTTGCAATCAGGGTAGGAACTCTCTTATCAGGGATTTCATGTATTACACACAGCCTTTCAAAGGTAGTCAGATATTCTGCGATATCATTGGTCTCACTGTATGCAGGACATGAGTGTTTCCATTTGTGGATTTTTGGAGTGATGGGACTTGTTGGGGTCGGGGGGTTCTGGTTCTGCTTCTGCTTCTCTAGCAGGTCCAGCTGGTGTTTTCGCTCTCTCTCTCTTTTTCTTTTATCTCCAGTTCTTTCAGTTACAATAATGTCTGGTGCTCCCTCTCCTTTTCTGCAGACCGAAGCCTAAAAAGCTCCAACTTCACAATCGTTTCTCTGCTTTCATTCATTTTCCTGCTTTCCTGTTCTTACTTCCCTTTCCCGAAATAAGCAAACAGAAAATAACAAAACTGTGACCTCCTCTTGACTGTCCTTAGCCACTGCACTTAAGACTCACTTAAAATCACAAATATCAGTGCTTAAAGTGTGAACTTCACTTGGAGTAATAAGCCGTACATACACTCTGCTCACTGTGCCACTGTGATGTTCCCCTCTGGTGTTATCTGGACCGGTGATCTGCTAGGCCTCTCCAAACCTTGACTCTGGGAGCCAGCCTTACCCTGCTTTGCTGTGAGAACCCCCTGTGATGGGTTGGATCACAGAAACCCCCTTGGGAGCTGCCACACGATGTGCCAAGACTACCTCTGCTCCTGTTTTCCCTGCCAGCTCAGGATTCCAGCACCCTGTCTTGCTGAGCCAGACACTCCCGTCTGCTCCAACAAAGACCCAGGGTCTGAATTACTTGCCCCAAAGCTGCAGGTTTACCTGAAAACAGCTCAAAGAAGTGTGCTTGTCTTTAGCACTCAGCTGCCCAACTCCCAATGGCGTCTAAACACAAATAAATCCGTTTTACCCTGTATAAAGCTTATGCAGGGTAAACTCATAAATTGTTCACCCTCTATAACACTGATAGAGAGAGATGCACAGTTGTTTGCTCCCCCAGGTATTAATACATACTCTGAGTTAATTAATAAGTAAAAAGTGATTTTATTAAATACAGAAAGTAGGATGTAAGTGTTTCCTAGTAGTAACAGACAGAACAAAGTAAGTCCCCAAGCAAAATAAAATAAAATGCACACATCTATGTCTAATCAAACTGAATACAGATAATCTCACCTCAGAGATGCTTCAGTAAGGTTTTTTTTTTTCCCCCCCTCAGACTGGACACCTTCCAGGCCTGGGCACAATTCTTTCCCCTGGTACAGCTCTTGTTCCAGCTCAGGTGGTAGCTAGGGGATTCTTCATGATGGCTCCTCTCTCCCCTTTGTTCTGTTCCACCCCTTTATATATCTTTTGCATAAGGTGGGAACGCTTTGTCCCTCTGGATTTCCACCCCTCCTCACTGGAAAAGCACCAGGTTAAAGATGGATTCCAGTTCAGGTGACATCATCACATGTCACTGCAAGACTTCATTACCCACTTGCCAGCACACAGGTATACAGGAAGACTCACAGGTAAAACACAGCCATCTACAGACAATGGTCCTGGTTAATGGGAGTCATCAAGATTCCAAACCACCATTAATGGCCCACACTTTGCATAATTATAATAGGCCCTCAGAGTTCTATTTTATATGTCTAGTTTTAGATACAAGAATGGTACATTTATACAAATAGGATGATCACATTCAGTAGATTATAAGCTTTGTAATGATACCTTACAAGAGACCTTTTGCATGAAGCATATTCCAGTTACATTATATTCACTTATCATATTTTAATAAAACCATATAGACTGCACAACATCACACCCCGATTCCTGGGCTGTTCACGCACAGCCTCTGGTATGTAAGCTGCTCCCAGCTACTTGCAAGCGAATGACAATAGCCAGTATCTCCAGTCCCAGACACAACCCTAGCAACCTCTGTCTTGCAGTGTCCAGTAATGCACACTGAACGCTGCAAGTTTATATGTTTGTCAATTTAACAAAATAATTGATATGTACCAGTCTTGATATTCCAAGGGGAGCCTCTGACACACTTCAAACCAAACATACTGCTTCAGGTAGAATAAACGAACAGATTTATTAGCTATAAAGATTATAAATCAAAGCATAACAAGTCTAATTTGGTCAAATGAAATAAAAGCAAAACACATTCTAAGCTGATCTTAACACTTTCATTGCCATTACAAACTTAGATGCTTCTCACCACAGGCTGGCTGGTTACTTTTCAGTCAGGCTCTCCCCTTTGATCAGCGCTTCAGTCGCTTGGTGGTTGGTGGTGTCTGTAGATAAAGGTGGGAGAGAGAGAGCCAACATGGCAAATGTCTCTCCCTTTTATCATGTCCTTTCTTCCCTCATGGCTTTGCTCCCCCCCCCCCCCCCCGCCCTGTTTCAGAGTAAGGTGAGCATTTCTGAGTCTCTCCAAGCAAGGTTGAGCAATTCCCCTGGTGTGGCCTCATGCAGGTGAGGCATTGCATTGTAGCCCCCTTGCTGGACAATGGCTGTTGATGGGTTGACACCCCACCCGGGTGTTGGTTACTTTCCTTGCTGTTGCCTCTGGGGAGCTAATCTCTGGCTGATTTTTACAGCATTTTTTAGTGACAACCATACTACAGAATTCTCATAACTTCATATTGTTATACTTATAAGAAGCACACGGGATCTTTTTCAGGGGAAACGGCAATACGCTGCGTTTATTGAAGATACAACAATTAGCATATGCATTCAATCACACCACACACGCATACACTGTCCTGCCAGTGGATGTTATAGTTACCAGTCCAGAGTCCGGATCAATCTAGTGGCCAGCTAGGTTGATCACGGGTAGGGAGGAGCCGTATTCCGTTGGTTGCGACACGATGCTATGGGGAATCTTGGCGGGATGAACCCAAAGTTTCATGGCAAGGCACCCTATTTATACTGTGATTTTTTTTTTCATTGGGTCCAGTGAGTTTTTTCAAATGCATATTTTTTGCTCCACGTTTTCGTGCATGTGTCCAGGATCCATAGGTTTAATTTACTACCGGGTATTGGACAGAATTCCACAATAACTGCTAGTATTGTTTGTTTTAACAGGCTTATTTTACTGATATGGTAATTGTGGGTAGCTGGAACTCCAGGTGGTATTTTCATAGGGACCCCCTATTTTAACCCCTATTTTTCAGGCATACATATTGGTATTTCCTAAGGGTTTTAAGAGTTGGCTAGTATTTTTATTATACCATTCCATTAGGATTACTGGATCACAGGTAGGAATCCATGATTGGTTGCTGGGGAGTGAATTATTCCTTAAATATTGGCTTATAAGGAGGGCTGCATTTTTTTTTATAATTGCTTTAATTATCTGGGCACTAAAAGTTCCCAGAAGCAGGTAAAGCCAGACCTTACACTGGAGTCTCATTTTTTGTGGATTAAAATTGTGGTGGTGAAGCAGCGCCTTGTGCTCAGGTTCCGGGATGTCCTTTTCTGCAAAGAATTCAAACATTATTTATGTAAACAGTTTAATTTGTGAAACATGTACCCATTTCCGTTTTTTATTTTTTTAATGTGGTATACCAATGGGCTAAGGCGATCCACTATGGAGTAAGGGCCTATCCATTTTGATTCCAGTGAGTGACCCCTTCTTCTCATTTTGAGGGTCCCTTTTTTAATATTTTGTAATAGTGTGGCAGCCAAGGCCATGTTATTGGCTGCCAAACATTCATTTGTTTTTTAACAAAAGGCTGTGATTCATCAGGGAAACACAGGGCTGGGGCTGTGAGAGCCTTCTGTTTTAGCAGGGTTAAAGCGGAGTCCTGTTCTTTTCCCCATTCCCATTTTGGCTTTTTTTAAAATCAGTTTCCACAATGGGGGAGTTATTTCAGCATATTTATAGATGTGTGGTCTAAGAAAATTGAATCCTCCTAGCAGTACTCTTAAAGAGTGGGCATTGGTAGGGGCGGGCATTTCTACTAGTGCCCTTACCCTCCTCTGATCTACCTGTCTCCCGTCTTGTGCTTTGGTTTGACTTCTTTGTGCTGCAATTTATGGGCAGTTCTTTTCTTCCTTTATCAGTTAGGTAATTTGCATTAACACAGATGCTTTGGGGCTTGCTTTTGGATTTAAAGCCATTAGCAGCTTAGAGACTGTGTCTTAAAAGGGACACAATCAACTTCCACCAGAGTTTTGATTATTTTTCACTTTTGACTCCTGCTTCTAAAACACACAGCTATCTGAAAGAGAAAACACAACCTATTGTGGCTCCCTTTGGAGCCCTCATAGGATTTTAATTAAGTAGTATGGTATGTTTTTGCATTTCCTTTACCCCTTCTACAAAATACACTGCCCATATTCTGGGGAAAATGCACATTCCTTCCATAGTTTAACTTGTATAATATTAGCCATATTAATTTTTACATAAAGTGTAACTATTTCTTTTGTGCTCAGAGTTTTTATGTACTCTTATCAAAGCGACAGTTTGATTACACAGGCCACCTTAAGGCTCAGTGTGGGGCACTGTCTATTTTATTTTTAATTTCTTATTTTTTTACTACAGCTCTTATTTGCTATTTTGTTACCAAAAAACAAATCCAGAATTTTTTCCCATTCTCCTGGTTTTGACTGCTCTGCTGCGGCCATGACTTTGGTCTTCTAAAAAGATATTGAACTTATAAAGCATTTAAGGTACCTTAAGGGTTAAACGCTAAATACCAAAACAAACAACATTAATTACCTGTGTCTGGCAAAAAGTGTTTCTCGGTTTTGCAACTTTGAATAAAAGATTCAAATGGATTTTAGTGGTATTAGTTAAAAACAAAACCAATTCATCTTAAACCTACAAACCAGGAGTGTTGCTTTAGGTTCTAAACACTCCAAATATTTACACAATATATTTATGCACACATTTTTTTTCTTAACATTCCTTACTCTGCTTTAATTTTTACACAGCTGTACATAATTACATTTGTATACATTTGGGGGCGGTTAAGTTCCAATAGAAACCCCTTATGTTCTTTTAGCGAATTTGACTAAATTGTTCATAGTCAAATGATTTAAATCAGATTGTCTCTTTGCCTGGCTTATTTACAGACATTCCTTTGGAAAAGGGCCCATTTTCCCTTTGGAATGGCTGCAAAGAATCCAAGAGTTCTCTTTCTATAGTACAGGTGTGTCTCATCTTACGCTGGGGTTTCGTTCCGTGGTCAGCACATAAAGCGAAAACCATGTATAGTCAAAATTACATTGAGTGTAATGGCAGGCGGAATCGCCCGCAATACAGGAACAGTATTTAAATTGTTATTTTTCTCTTTTTCTTTTTTTGTTTGTTTGTTTTTGCCGACCGCGTAAAGCTGAATTCGCGCATGTTAAATGCGCATAAGATGCGACAGACCTGTATTGTTCTATAGTATTGTTCCAGGGATCTGAATTCGCCATGCCTATACTTACTCTTTTTTTTTTCTTTTGCCACTATGCCCTCAGGGCTTCCAACCTGTTTTCCAATTTTTTTATTTGTTGCCTACCTGCTTGTCTGGGCCTGACCCTGCTTTCCTCGCTGGACCATCCCTTTTCATGGATACAGGCTTTGTTCCTCTACCAATTTAGCATAGAGGGTGGGCTCCTCAACTAGCCCCCACCCTTCCTGGTCCCTTCCTTAAACATTTCTTTGAAAATTGTGAAATCACCACAATATCATTCACAAAAAATACTACACTGTCCAAACTCCTATATCTGTTTAAAAGGAGTAATTTCTTGATCAAAGTATCGTCTTTAGATTGCTTCCTTTTAAACATTTCTTACACAGGTGCTACCACTATTTGCCCACACTCCTATATCCTTCCGAGTTGGGTCTTACATAGAAAATACTGCCTGAACATATTTTTTTATTAATTTATTTTACCTTTTCCGTGCCCATGCTCATGCTGGGACTTACAAAACACAAAAGTCTCTACCCACTAAAAAGAACTCTGCCTGACAGAGCAGGAGGGGGAAACGCTAAGCCCCCTACCCTTTGGGCTCTATCCTGCTATGACTGAGGGTATATTCACCTATGCAATTTCCCCCCGACAGACGGGTAGGAGAGAGGACTCTAACCCTCCCCCTTATGGCCCGGCACTTCTACGACCGGGGGTCAGGGATGGCAGGTTTGTAGAAATTTTGGTGGTGCTCAGAACCTGCCCCCCAACTGTGCCCCCCCCAAACTCCACCCCCACCTGTCTATGGCTCTGGGAGGGAGTTTGGGTTGGGGGAGGAGGTCTGGGGTGCAGGAGGGGCTGAGAGGTGCAAGCTCTGGGACAGAGTTTGGGTGCTGGCTCTGGGCTGGGGGTGGGGGTACAGGCTCTGGGAGGGAGTTTGGGTGCAGGAGAGGGTGTGTGGGAAGGAGGTTGGTGTGTAGGCTCTGGGTTGGAGTTTGGATGCTGGGTGCAGGCTCCAGGCTAGGGCAGGGGGTGGGTGTACAGGAGGGGGTGAGGGGTGCAGGCTCCGATAGAGAGCTTGGGGATGGGATGGGAGGGGGTGGAGGGAGGGGTGCAGGCTCTGGGAAGGAGTTTGGGGGCCAGAGGGGGGCGAGAGGGGTTGCAGACTCTGGGAGGGAGTTTGGGGGCAGGAGGAGATGTGTGGGAAGGGGGTAGGGGTGCGGGCTCTGGAACGGAGTTTGGGTGCTGTGTGCAGGCTCTGGGATGGGACAGAGGCTGGGGGTGCAGGAGGGGATGAGGGGTGCAGGCGCTGGGACTGAGTTTGGGTGCAGGCTGGGGGTGGGGATTCAAGCTCTGGGAGGGAGCGTGGGGTGGGAAGGGATGCAGGCTCTGGGAGGGAGTTTGAGGGGAAAGGGGGGGTGCAAGCTCTTGGGGGGGTTGCAGCGCATACCTGGGGCTCCTAGGCAGGGCAGGCCAGGAGTCTCCAAGTGCTGCTACCCCCAGGCACTGCCCCCGCAGCTTCCCATTGGCTGCAGGGGCACTTGGGTCACGACACAGACCCACCCTGCCCAGGGGCTGCAGGGAGGGGCTGGCAGCCATGTGGAGCGAGCATGGAGGAAGCCACTCAGCTCCTCTGTGCTGCCAGTGGCGGGTGGTGGCCCTGGGGCTGTTTTAAATGGCCTGAGGGATGCGCGGGAGGGACCCGGGGGCAGAAGGGGGGGCCGAGGGAGAAAATCAGCCCCAAACATTGCTGGAGCCAGGCCCTGGGCCAGGAATATTCCTGGTGCCCAGGCACCATGGGCCCATAGAACTCACCGCCCATGCTGGGGGTGAATATACCTAGACAGTTTGTATATATCTTATCTGTATAGTTTTCCCTGACAGACGGGTCGGAGCTAGGACTCTAATCCTCCCCCTATTGTCTGGATCTTCTACGACTGGGGGAGTGCACACCTGAGTGATTGATCACTTTATATGTATGGTATACCTTTTTGCAATATTTAGCAGTATATTCAACAATCACAGTCCATGTCTTCACCCTTTCGCAATTCTCCACCAAAAATGTTATGCTTATAAGAAGCATACAGGATCTTTTTCAGGGAAAATGGCAATATGCTGCCTTTATTGAAGATACAACAATTAGTATATGCATTCAGTCCCACCACACACAAACACACTGTCCCGCCAATCGATGTTATAGTTACCAGTCCAGAGTCCGGATCAATCTACCGGCCAGCAAGGTTGATTGCGGGTAGGGAGGAGCCGGGTTCCGTTGGTCGTGACACGATGCTCCGGGGAAGTCTTGGCAGGACAAACCTAAAGTTTCATGACAAGGCACCCTGTTTATATACTGATTTTCCTTCATTGAGACCAATGAGTTTTGCACCGTCTTGCTGTAATCAATTGTTGTTTGATGAGTGCTTATTTTCTTAAATTGTCCTTCTCATCCTTTATCTTGTTCTTTCATCAAGTACCTCAGGGAGTTATCCCATGCTGGTTTTGATCACAGCTATCTTGTCCTCATAGATAGGTGCCTGTCTCATCTTCAGAGTCATCAATCTGCCCTTGTCTGACATTTCACTAGGGGCGTGTTGCAGCCTTCTGGCACCCTTGCGTCTGTCTCCGGTTCCTCCCTCGCACATCTGGTTCAGCTATGGCCTTCACACTTATCTCTTAAAACACACATGCCTCATTCATACACAAAACAGAATTAATTTACACAGAACATTTTGAACAGGAACATCAAATTGAAATGCAAAAGAAAACAATCACGCCATTCTTTTACTTCTTTTAAAATGCTAAGCCTACAACAAATTGATGACCCTCAAAGGTCTGTTACTGCCTTGAAATCAGTCCAGACACAGATCCTGGCTGATGTATCTCTACCCACAAGGCCATTCCTTTCTGTTATTCAGAAAGGGTGGCTGACAGGATATGATCAGATCATACACCAATACATTTAATACATGCTACATTCTTATTCTTTATCCTTCATTCTAAATTATATAAAATACAAACATAAAATCTACTATTACATTTGGGGGAAGAGTTTGGGGGAGTTCAGTTCCTGATTTTTATTTGACGTCTCTTTAGCACTTGTTTAGGTTTGGCCTTCCCCTTTCCATCCCTGTTTGAGGGTTCTGTTTCTGTCACAGCAGGTGATGCAATGGTATGTGAGAAAGAAGAGCAGAATTCTCATCAGGAAAATGTTGAGCAAGTGGATAAAGACAGAGCACTATCGCGAAGATTGAAAAGGAATGTGTCCAGGAGTCATGAGCAGGAAAAATCCTGTGAGATTCAGCACAGACCAGAAACAGAGCAGGGAAACCAGCCAGGGGAGAAAGTGGGTAAATTAATTTCGTGTCCGGGAACTCAGAAGGACCTCAAGGAAATCACAACACAGAAAGAAATCCTCAGGGGAAAGAGAAACAACACATGCACTGAGTATGGGAAAAATTTAAATCACGACTCAGCCCTTATAAAGCATCAGAGAATCCATACAGGTAAGAAACCCTGTGAATGCAGTGAATGTGGGAAAATCTTCAATCACAGTTCACACCTTATTAGGCATCAGAGAATCCACACAGGGGAGAGGCCCTATGAATGCAGTGAATGTGGGAATACCTTCAATCACAGTTCACACCTTATTAGGCATCAGAGAATCCACACAGGTGAGAGGCCCTATAAATGCAGTGAGTGTGGGAAAAGCTTCACTACCAGCTCAGCCCTTTCTGAACATCAGAGAATCCACACAGGAGAGAGGCCCTATGAATGCAGTGAGTGTGGGAAAAGCTTCATTACCAGCTCAGCCCTTTCTGAACATCAAAGAATCCACACAGGGGAGAGGCCCTATGAATGCCTTGAGTGTGGGAAAAGCTTCACTACCAACTCAGCCCTTTTTCAACATCAGAGAATCCACACAGGCGAGAGGCCCTATAAATGCAGTGAGTGTGGGAAAAGCTTCATTACCAGCTCAGCCCTTTCTGAACATCAGAAAATCCATACTGGTGTGAGACCCTATGAATGCACTGAGTGTGGGAAAACCTTCAATCGCAGCTCGACCCTCATTAGGCATTGGAGAATCCACACAGGGGAGAGGCCCTATGAATGCAGTGAGTGTGGGAAAGCCTTCAAACACAGTTCACACCTTATTAGGCATCAGAGAATCCACACTGGAGCGAGGCCCTATGAATGCAGTGAGTGTGGGAAAAGCTTCACTAGCAGTTCAGCCCTTTCTGAACGTTAGAGAAACCACACAGGCGAGAAGCCCTATGAATGCTGCTAGTATGGGAATACCTTCTCTTGGCACACAGCCCATGTTAGGCATCAGAGAATCTGCAAGTGAGATCAACACCATAAAAACCTCTAGGGCTATCAATACTTTTTTTTCTTTAATACTTTTCAGATTCCCACATAGTAACTTTTAAAGCTGTTTGAACTGTTTGCAGCACCGTTATCCCTCAGCTTGTCCAGATGAGGGGCCCATTTTTGCCTTTTGCCATTCACCCTGTTTTGAAGTTGACCTATTTGTCCTTTTTATCAACTCTATTGTCCCATGAGAAATTCAAGTGTACCCTTCCTATCCGGAACCAGAGAGCACCACATTTATACCATTCCTCCTATTGCAAAGTTATTGTTAGAGTCACCAATGATACAGTTTGCATCATTGCCAGTTGTTCTCATGTTGCTCTGGGTTTTGCTAATGAGCAGTTATATTGGGAACTTTTCAAATTATATTTAAATGAAGAGGAGCAGGGGCAGGGAAAATAGTGTCAGTTCAGCCTCTGTGACACTGGAAGGAGATGGGGAGACTCAGAGATTCCCTCCTTCCCCATCACTGCAGCACTGTTACCTTTTGGCTGAGCCATGCACAGTTTATCTTCGTCACATTCTATCCATCCACTTCTCAAAGTGTCTTGTGAGGAAGAGTTCTCAGCTGTCTGTGCTTGGAGATGATGCTTTGACTTCTTTAATCCTATACCAGAGTTGCTATGACTGGAGATGAAAGTATCAAAGACCTGGAAGGGGAATTCAAATGGATCCCAAACACAGTGTGATCATTTGGAGTTTAAATCCCAGGTTCCATCTATTGTTAAAGCCACTTCTGGCAAGGTGGCTGTTTTTCCCTGCATTATTTGGATGCTAGGATAGTAAAAATGTTGTAAATAACATAACTGACTATTGAGACAGCGCTGAGTGAAGCAGGTTTGAATGAATCAGAGGAGAATGTGATGGGAGAATCTCTTGTCCTGATTCTGAATAATCAGATGTAACCTGCTCCGGAATTTCACTTGACACTTTCATTGTCATGTATTCTATCTCTCTGTGATGTGGATTTCTATCTTTCCTGAAGGCTGTTTGGTCACCCAATCGGATATTAGTTCAGTTTGATAGGATATAGCTCAGTTTTATTGGAGACTGTTTTGGGAAGCCATTCCTTACTAACACTGTTGAGATTTTGAGTGGTTTTGTAAAGGATTCTACTTCAGAGAACTGTAAATTTACCCTAACCAAGGCCAAGGATTTGGAAAGAGTAAACACTCAGTTCTTGGTTTCCACCCCAGTAAAGGAAGCTATGGGGGAGGGATAGCTCAGTGGTTTGAGCATTGGCCTGCTAAACCCAGGGTTGTGAGTTCAATCCTTGAGGGGGCCACTTTGGGAACTGGGGTAAAAATCTGTCTGGGGATTGGTCCTGCTTTGAGCAGGGGGTTGGACTAGATGACCTCCTGAGGTCCCTTCCAACCCTGATATTCTATGATTCTATGGTGACCAATGACCCAAGGGAAATTGTTTGTATCACTCCACTTCCTAGTGCAATGTCACTGATTACAGTTCCAGAGGATACCAGGGTTAGACTGAGAACAATCATCCTTCACTGTTGGGATTCAAAGAGAGAGTGCTTCATAGGACATTCCTTCCTGGTGGATCCCAAACTACCTGCCTGATTGGGTAACAAGGACTTTCAGGCTGTAGAAATGATGGTAACCAATGAGGTAACGAATGCATCAGGCTCCTTTCAGACTTCCGGATACACACATGTTGAGTCCTGATTCCATGGTTTTGTGTCTGACGCTATGGCTACATAATAAAGCTGATGTTGGCGCAGTTGCACCAATGTAGCTGTGCTGCTATAGCACTGATGTGTCTTTCGAAGTGGATATACACCCACGAAAGCTTATGCTCCAATACGTCTGTTAGTCTATAAGGTGCCACAGGACTCTTTGTTGCTTTTTACTGCTATTACAGACACTCTAAGCCAATGGAAGAGATCTCTCATGCTGGACTTTATTAGTCCAGCTCCCGCAAGCGGAAGCAGCTATGTTGGCAGGAGCAGCTGTCCTGGTGATGAAGCATTATCTACACAGGTGGTTAGGGCTGTATAACTACGTTGCTCACCTGTGTGGATTTTTCACATCCCTGAGCAATATACGTTTACCGATAAATGTCTTTAGTGTAGACCAGACAGTTTTATCTTGTGTTTTATGCATTTACATCACTTCTCCTCTAGCTTCTCCTACTTTGAAAGATTATAAAGTGTGAAAAGAGAGGTATTTTTCCTCATGATGCAAACACTCCCACATAGGAGACCCCTTCCACCAACACACATGGCAGAAGAACCAGAGATATATGAACTCACAGAAGTGGTTGGGACCTATCTTGGGACAAACCACAACTTGAGCCAAGGTTCAGTTGTTGGCAATGGGGATTAAAAGAAAACTAATATATATGACGACAATTTGTGATCTTTGAATATGGTGTTGTTTCCAATGAAAATGTAATTATAGGTGAAGTTATTGGTTAAAGAGTAAGAGACTAATTGTGTGATAATCTGAATTATTTTGGAAAACTGAAAGTTGTCTTGTTTTTTGTTTTGTTAGTCTTGCAGCAAATGATGGCTAATCTTGAAAAGTTAATTTGGTTTAATTTACCCGTTGTGTAGTGTAAGGAGTTCTGGTAGAAAACCTCACTCCAAAGGTTGGGGTGAGAGAATGTGTGTGAGAAAGAGTGTATAAGAATATTGGCCCAGTATAGATTTTAATTGTTTGTATTTCAAATTGAACTTATTTTGCTTAGCTTCAAAGTCAATTTCTATTAAAAAGAAAACTTTTCGAAGAGACAAGGTTTCTAACTTTTTAGCCACTTAGACTGTAAGGGTCACTGACTTCCCCATTTCTCTAATTTGCAAAGGAAAGGCAGGACATGTCCAGCAGATAGGAAAGCTGCAACTGTCAACCATCAATATCAAGGAAAAGGAAAGTTCCAACCATTGTCATTTTAGTTTCTTATTGTTCCTTTCTCTATTTTTTGTGCTGGCCTTTCTGTTATATCAGGGTGTGACTGTATAGCTCAGTGCATGTGTGACAAAAGCTTATTGGTGCCAATTAGCAAAGGGGTCACTGTTACTCACAAGCAACTCCTGTCTCAGTCCTGACAAACTTGCCACAGCTAATACACTGATTTTATTATATTTATCCAGGAAGCGTAGCAGTGAGATCTCTAATGAAAGCTTGTAAATTATTGTTCCTCCTAATCACTGCGAGGTGTGTATGAGACATATTGAAGGAGTAATGTAAGTACGTGAAAAATTATGCCCATATGGTATTGTCATGAAAGTGAGTCACCCCAGTCATAGGTCTTGGTGGGGACGGCCCATTCCAATGGGAGGGAATTGTCACTTGTCCCTTGCTAATCAGTTATGTATTGCTCCATTATCAACCTTTGCACCAACCCAGAAAAGCTGATAGAAAACCATCAACAACAAACTATAGACATCAAAATCCTGTGGAAGTGAAAAGGACAATATGACAATGAGGAGATCGTCCTTTCTGTGAATAAAGACAAAAGACCGATTCAGTTTATAACGGCGTGGAGAAAAACACTCTGGGTCCATTCACCAAGAAGATCCCTAACGACCAGTGGTGCTTCATGAAAGGCAGGGTCCTGGCTTCTAGAGACTAGCAATCACTGCAATAGACTGAAGTGTGAAGTGAGAATCTACTTAGATAGGAAAGGTAACTATTAAGTGTAGGTTGCATTTTGTGATTTTGTTTAGTTGGTAACGGTTGGTTTCCATCAGTCACATTTGTTTCTGTTTAAATCTCTATCCCTTGTTAAATAAATTTCTGTTTGTTCAATAACTGTACTCAAGTGCTGTGTGTGATACAGGAGCAGTGGTCTACAGTAAAACTGGTAACCTGGGATATACCATTGCTTCAGGAAGAGAGGACCTGGGATTTCTCTGAGTATCTGGTGATCGAGCCTGGATGCCAGAGGGGGACACATTGGAGGAACTCAGGGGTTAGGGTGCCTCTATTGGCAACTGGCAGGGCTGCTGTAGCTCAGAGGAGGGTGCTTGAGTCCCTGATAGGCTGGGTGAGTTTGGTCACTAACATCCAGCTGCCAAATGCAAAAATCCCTCTTACTAGTGGCAGGTGGCAACAAGGAGACTCACAGCCCTCAGCACCCTGAGAAGTGTCACAGTGTGCATCTATGTTGATCCACCTGTCAAATTCACACAGGGAAAGCACCCTATAGCATAGTTCCCTGAATTAAAATAGACCTAAAACTCTGCCCATGAAATCATGGAACATGTGCTCTTCCCTCTGTGAAAGCATGTCAGGAATCCAAGTGCTGGAGGGTAGGGATTGGGTCCAGAGTGACCTAGACAAATTGGAGGATTGGGCCAAAAAAAATATGAGGAAGTTAAAGAAGAAGAGCAGAGCCACGCACTTAGGACGGAAGAATCCCATGCACTGCTACAGGTTGTGGACCGACTGGCTAAGCAGCAGTTCTGCAGAAAAGGACCTGGGGATGAGTGAATGAGCAGCTGGATATGAGTCAGCAGTGTGCCCTTGTTGCCAAAAAGGCTAATGGCATATGGGACTGCATTAGTAGGATGGTTGCTGGCAGCTTGAGAGAAGTGATTTGGCACTGGTGAGGCCACATCTGGAGTACTGCGTCCAGGTTTGGGACCCCCGCTACAGAATAACATTTCTGTGCAAAGTACCCAAAACTTTTAATAGTAAGAAGTGAAATGAAATGGCTGCATGATGGTGCCAGAACTTAAGGAATGAGGAGCCATATGTTTCTTCAAAGTGCATTGTGCTGAAAAGGAACGTGTTTTCGCTTTGAAGGCCTGGCCCCCCTACTCTAACCCACTAGGTTCCATTCATCAAGGAATAGAACCCAGGAGTCCTGGTTCCCAGACCCCCTACTCTAGCCCACTAGACCCCACTCCCTGTGACAAAGAAGGAGCTCAGAGACCCTTGTGCTGTGTCCTCGCCTCCCTGCCTGTGCTGCATTTGAAACCCAATGGGGTTTCCCTGGGCAGTTTTGAATCTTGCTCCCAGGAAGGGTGTAATTTTAGGTGCAGGTTCCAAATAGTGCAATGAATCAGCCAGAAGGGGCAGCAGGTATCAGTGTAGGAGCCATTGAAATTATCATAGCAATGTACTTCAGGGAAACAGTTATTAATGAAGTGTGAATGAAAGGTCAGAATCTGATAGTGTCAGTGTCACACTAGCGGGCGCTGTGATTGTTTTAAATTTGTCATCCAAACTTAGTTAACACCTAGCACATATTTCAAGCTGTTTTCTTACCATTGCTCATTATCAGAGAAGGGGAGAGAGTGTGAGTAATAAAGAAAAACAGAGACCTAGTGACTGAAGCAAACATTTCTTTGTTCCTTGCTTGGTTCTGTCAGTTATTTCGGTATAAACTCACCCACCACCCACTGTCTCTCCTGGGCTCAATGGGGAGGAAGAACTCAGCTATCAGTGGGACTTGGGGAGCTCAGGACCATTACTGTGAGCTGCTCGAAGATTTAGGTGAGAACCACCTAAACATGGAAATGAGGTCAAGGCTGCTGTAACCTATCTTGCATCTGTGGCTGTTGTAGCAATGGGGCAGAGTACTACGCACAACATGACCACGACTGGTCACAGTAGGATCTGTGTGTGACAGGATCCGCGAGTTACAACCTGGAACTGTGGGACCGTTGTGCTCCCTTAACTCTCCAGCCTGGGCTGTCTCTTACAATGCTGTGCTAGTGGCAAGCAGCAAAACCCCTCCTAGTTCTGTGATCACTCAGCCAACAACATGCAGCGACACACCCTACTAAGTTCCATGAATGCTGCATAAGCCTCTCATGAATTCTACAGAGAGCGTCACCAGCAAATCTCCCCAGGCCTTAGCCTTGCACCACAGAAATGTACCATCTTTCACCGCACACGACCTTTTCTTGAACAGTACAAGATCTTTCATTAGTTCACCACTCCATTAAAAGAAAATGGACATGCACCAGCTTTTGTAAAGTGAGCAGCTTTCCCAAGCACTTTGGATAAACTCACTAGTAAGTATAAAACATTAAAATAAGCTTATTAACTACAGAAAGATAATTTTAAGTGATTATAAGTGTTAGGCACAGAGGTCAAAGTTCGTTACAGAACACATAAAAATAGAATCTCAGTCTAAATTCTAACTTGGACAGACTAAGCAAGAATTGGATCGATCAAAGCTTTTCTCACCCTACTTGATGTTCCAGGCAATTTACAGTTTTTAATACACAGGCTGTATTCCGTCTCAGCAGCGATCATGGGGGAGGCTCCAGGGAGCCCCTGAAAAATAGTCCCGGGGGAGCCCTGGGGACTTTCTGAGCAGCAGTGGTCCACGGGGTGGCTGGATCAGTGACCCCAGGGGCTGTCAGGAGAGTGGTGCCCAGGTCCTCAGAGCAGCAGCCCCCGGAGTCAGCACCATGGCAGGAGCAGGGCCTCCTGAGCACTGGGGCCCAGGAGCAGAGATTTAGTAATGGGGATTTATAGGAAAAGTCATGGACAATACACGGGCTGTGAATTTTTGTTTTTTGCCCGTGACCTCTCTCTGACTTTTTACTAAAAATGCCCATGACTAAAGTTTAGCCTTAGCCATGGCACTCAGAGACTCCCAGGCAGCTTTTTAACTTTTCTAATTTTTCCTTGGCCTCATGCAAACATTTTTCCCATCAAAATGATCAAGGTAATTTAAAATGGGAAAAACAAAACAAAACAAAGCCAAAGTAACCCTGACCAGTCTCCCCACCGCACACAGTTTGCGGCTGAATTTATCTCCTGAAATTTTGAGGTAATAAATGAAGTCCTTTATTAGTCAGAAAAGAGACCTAGACCTCCCATGCTGTATGTAAGACTTCTGCTACTAAACCACCAATGCTCTAGCTCAGGGGGTCTCAAACTCAAATGACCATGAGGGCCACATGAGGACTAGTACATTGGCCCGAGGGCCGCATCACTGACACCTCCCCCCCGCCCCCACTCCATCCCTTCCATGAGGCCCCACCCCTGCCCCGCCTCTTCCCACTCCTTCCTGCCCCCATTCCAACCCCTTCCCCAAAATCTCCACCCCAACTCTGCCCCCTCCCTGCCCCCAGGGGGGTGGCAGGAGGGGTGTGGTGGGGGCTCAGGGCAGGGAGTTGGGGTGCAAGAGGGGTGCAGGGTACAGCAGGGGATCAGGGCAGTGGGTTGGGGTGCAAGAGGGGTGCAGGGTACAGCAGGGGATCAGGGCAGGGGGTTGGGGTGCAAGGGGGTGCAGGGTGCAGCAGGGGGCTCAGGGCAGGGGGTCGGGGTGCAGGGTGCGGCAGGGGGCTCAGGGCAGGGGTCAGGTTGCAGGAGGGGTGCAGGGTATGGCAGGGGGTCGGGGTGCAGGGTGCGGCAGGGGGCTCAGGGCAGGGGTCAGAGTGCAGGAGGGGTGCAGGGTACGGCAGGGGGGTCGGGGTGCAGGAGGGGTGCGGCATGGGGGCTCAGGGCAGTGGGTTGGGATGCAGGAGGGGTGCGGGGTGAGGCAGGGGGTCAGGATGCAGGAGGGGTGCAGGGTATGGCAGGGGGTCAGGGTGCGGCAGGGGGCTCAGGGCAGGGAGTTCGGCTGCAGGAGGAGTTCGGGGGGCAGGATCTGGCCCGGCGTGTACCGGGGGCAAGGCAGGCTCCCTGCCTGCCTGCCTGTCTGCCCTGCCCCCGCAAAGAGGCTGAAATGTGGGGAAGGGGGGGCGGAGGGGCTGTGTGTTTCTGTTGCTTGAGGCAGTGCCTCTAGCAGCTCCCATTGGCCCCGGATCCCCGTTCCCGGCCAATAGGAGCTGTTGGGGGTGCTGCCTGAAGCAACAGCCACACACAGCCCCTCCGCCCCCCCTTCCCCCCCTTCCAGCCTCTTCCCGGAGCTGCGCAGGGCAGGGCAGGGCAGGCAGGCAGGAAGCCTGCCCTGCTCCCGGTGCACGTCAGGCCGCCGCTCTGGTAAACACTGGGGGAGGGTGGGGGGGCTGCGAGGGGTTCGCGGGCTGCGTGTTTGAGACCCCTGCTCTAGCTCCTCTTGTGAGACATTTCCAGCTTCAATACTGCTGCTATTCCAGGGGATCAATTATTGACTCTAGCAAACATTTTTCTTACTCTGGGTCCTTGTGTCACTGGTTTCTCTAGCAAAGGCCAGTCCATGGCCCAATGGTCCAGACATCCTCCTTCAAATCAAGCTAGAACCTAAGAATTCTTTCTCTTTCCCGGGTTGTGGGAGGGGAGCCCTTTAAAAGCCCTCTCTGTGCTACTGCACATGGCTAAGCAAAAAGAACAGACCCCAAATTCCCTCTGTGCTTTGGGAGGTAGGTTTGCTGTTTGAATTCTGTATTGCAGATGACTTCAAGCCTGGGCATTATGATTATTTACCAGTTTATCTGGCACTGCACCTTTAATGGGGGTCACAGCTGTGATGGCCAAGTGTTTAAGGTGTTAGACTGGAAGTCCCATGGGATTCTCCTGCTCAGGTTTCAATCCTGCTCCCCACATGGACTGCCTGTTAGCCACAGTTTCTAACCAGAGCATTACATCTGTACACACCCCTGAGCAGGGCCGGCTCCAGGCACCAGCGGAGGAAGCACGTGCCTGGGGCGGCACATGCTAAGGGGCGCCTTTTTTTTTTTTTTTTTTTGCTGCTTCGGCAGTTCGGGCCACAGTCCGAGCGGCTTTTTTTTTTCTTTTCTTTTTTTTGTTGTTGTTGTTGCTTGGGGCGGCAAAAATGGTAGAGCCGGCCCTGCCCCTGAGACACTCTCAATTCCCTTCCCATCGCAAGTAAACCCTGTTCTGCTACTTTCATAGAGATGCCTGGGATCCTACCTCATACTGTGTCCCTGAGGTCTCAGGCAAATTCTCAGCTTCCAAAGCCTCTGCCACTCACCTAGAGCCCCACAACTTAACCTAACCCTGGCTGCTGCTCCTCTCTCGAGAGTGTGAAAGGAGCGGAGGGAGTGCAGGAGCCTTCCCTGGGGCCTGAGGCTTTGGGAGAGACAGATTGTCAGACATCCGAGTGTTGGAAACCATGTGGCTACTGCCTAACTCAGGGCCCTATTCCAGCCCTGAGTCTAAACTGCCGGGATCCCCCCCCACAGAGCAGGGTGCCCCAGATTACACCTTAAAAAAGGCATGTGAAACTAACTCCTGTTCTCTCTGCATCACAGCTGGGGGTGGAATGAACCCTCCATTGCCATAGGTTTGTGGGCAACATGCCATAGCACTATGCAGTCATTCATGGCATCAGCAATTGTACCAGCACCACTGTGCCAGGCACAAAACCCCAAAGGGCCAGGCTGGGCTACTTACACCATCACTGCAGATGCACGGCATGTCCAATTGCAGCTGGGAAACCAGGGTTTGCTACCAGGCAGCTCAGGGTCTCTCTCCATTCTCTGTCCAGCCCGTGGTGCTATTTCTACCACTAAACGCTGCACTGGTGGACAAGTGAAATCAATCCAAAGTCCCCTTTCATCAGCCCTGGAAATTCATTTAAACTTATGTTTGGCCTCAGAGAATTAAACAAACGTGTCTGTGAAAAGAGGGGAGTTGAGTTCAATCCCTTGTCACCATCAATGTGCAAACCAGGAACCTGTTGCTTTGCATTCCTGATGTTGTGTCGCCATCATGTGGCCATTCTGTCTCAGTCCCTTTAACTAAAAAATTGTGTTTTTTTCCCCATAGAAACAATATTTTCCTCAGAGAGACACAGGAGCAGATTAATATACGAAGGGAAGGTGATTCCAAGACAGTTCTGGAGGGAGAAAGGAACATTTTCAGCATCACTAAATTAATGTGTTGTCACACACACACACACACACACACACACACTCTAAACCTATTAATTTGAGCTACCAACACATTTCACAGCATGAAATAAACAATTTTTATGTTCAATGAGTTGTGTTCATTTAAACAATATTAAAAATATGTTTTGGGAAATGCATGAAAACCTCATTGCATTGAACAACCCATTTGATATAATTAATGTACTACATAATATTTAAAGAAGTTCAGAAAAATGTGCTTATAAATTAATGTGTTGTGCCTTTTACACATGCACAAGACACAGAAGAAACTGAATTATTTGAGATACTAAAACTTCCACTTTCTCACAGCATTTTAGTTCTCGAGGTTGTTTTAATTTGCTTATTTTTTTGGAACTAGAAATGGGGAAAGAGTACATTGACGTCAGTGGAATTACCACAATGAGGGATTAGTCTCATTATTTGTCACTAACAAAACCTTTGTTAACACAGAGTTAACTTTGACTGTGAATATCTCTTACCCTTCCAGAACATCGAGTTCAGTAAAACTCAAACTCTGGAAAAACAGGGAATATAGAGCCAATGGTACATGCCCAGATAACCTTAAGTCTGCCCTCTAGAAAAGATTCCCTGATAGCATATGTGAACAAAGAAAGGTTGGGGACAAATTACAACTACTTCCCAAGAGTTTGTTTCTTCTGTAGTTAATTGATCCTGGCCCCATAAATAATAGCTGATTTGATGCACAGTAACTTAAAGTTTCTATTGTGCTCGTGTCTGGTAGTGGAATTTACTATTTACTATTTTTATCCAGCACATTTAAAAGAGAAATTGCTTTACAAAAGCTCCTTTATTTTAGATTATACAAACAGGCCACTTCCCCACCTATTTCAAGGAGATGGTATTATCCTGACCCACAGGGATCTTAAAATAACATGCTCAAGATCACACATTCCTTAGGAGAAAATGAAGGGAGAAAAAAACAAAAAACAAAACCACCAAACCCTTGCTGTTTCTACCCAAGTGATCAATGAGACCAGAAAGTGAGACTAGAGAAGTAAGATTGTGCAATTAACTATCTGGAACTACATCAACTCTGCAATTACTTTGCCCTGGTCTACACTATGAGTTTAGGTCGAATTTAGCAGCGTTAGATCGATTTAACCCTGCATCCGTCCACACGACTAAGCCATTTTTGTTGACTTAAAGGGGTCTTAAAATCGATTTCTGTACTCCTCCCTGACGAGGGGATTAGCGCTGAAATCGACCCTGCTGGGTCAAATTTTGGGTAGTGTGGACGCAATTCAATGGTATTGGCCTCCAGGAGCTATCCCAGAGTGCTCCATTGTGACCGCTCTGGACAGCACTCTCAACTCAGATGCACTGGCCAGGTAGACAGGAAAAGCCCCACGAACTTTTGAATTTCATTTCCTGTTTGGCCACCGTGGTGAGCTGATCAGCAGAGGTGACCATGGAGTCCCAGAATCGCAAAAGAGCTCCAGCATGGACCGGACGGGAGGTACTGGATCTGATCGCTGTATGGGGAGACGAATCCATGGTATCAGAACTCCGTTCCAAAAGACGAAATGATTAAGTGCAGGCAGACACCAGGGAGGTTAGAAGAGCACAGCAGGGCACGCTGTGCATCAGAGAAGCTTTGAAAACCAGTTTCATGACTGGCCAGGCTATGGTGTGAAAGTTCTGTTTGTTTCTCGTTGAAGAAAACCCGCCCCCTTTGTTCACTCTACTTCCCTGTAAGCCAACCACCCTCCCCTCCCCCCTTTGATCTCCGCTTGCAGAGGCAATAAAGTCATTGTTTCAAATTCATGCATTCTTTATTAATTCATCACACAAATGGGGGTATAACTGCCAAGGTAGCGCGGAAGGGGTGGGGGAGGAGGGAAGCAGAGGGGTGGGGTAGTTGTAGGGGCACCCCCTAGAATGGCATGCAGCTCATCATAGAAGCGGGATGTCTGGGGCTCTGCCCTGGAGCGGCCATTTGCCTCTCTGGTTCTTTGGTAGGCTTGCCTGATATTCCAGGCAGGACTGAATCTCCATTAGACGAAACTTAAAGAAGGGAATGACCTGGCGTCACTCCCATTTATGTCCAGGCGCCCCCAACTGACCTCACCGAGGCCGGCCAGGAGTACCCATGTCTGCCCAGGAGGCCCCAACCGACCTCACCGAGGCTGGCCAGGAGGAATCAGGAATCAGGAGACAGCAGCAGATGGTACAATACGGCTGCTAACCGTCTTTGCTAACTTACAAAGGCAAGGAGCTGCTGCTGTATAGTACTGCAGTACTGCGTCTGCCAGCAGCACCCAGGAGACATACGGTGACAGTGAGCTGAGCGGGCTCCGTGCTTGCCGTGGTATGTCAACTGCATAGGTAACCCAGGAAAAAAGGCGAGAAATGATTTTTTGCCGTTGCTTTCACGGAGGGGGGGGCCTGACGACATGTACCCAGAACCACCCGCGACAATGTTTTTGCCCTATCAGGCATTGGGAGCTCAATCCAGAATTCCAATGGGCGGCGGAGACTGCAGGAACTGTGGGATAGCTACCCACAGTGCAAAGCTCCAAAAGTCGACACTAGCCTCGGTACTGTGGACGCACTCCACCGACTTAATGGTCTTAAGTGGGGACACACACAATCGACTGTATCAAATCAATTTCTAAAAAAATAGACATATTAAATCGACCTAATTTCGTAGTGTAGACATACCCTTAGATGCAGGCACAACCAGCTCTATGGATGGTAAACTTACAGAGACTCTGGTGCTGATCATGAACTAGAAGCACATTATCTCTAAACATCTGCCATTTGAATGCATCTGAAAGTTACAAGGAACAACGCTCTGTGTTAAAGGAAGGTTGCCATTTATTAGCGCCCCAATTTATATTGTGTGCACAAAGAGAGGTTTGAATGTGTTACAGGTAGTTTGGTAAATCTTGGCTATTTTATTTTTGTAAGAGGTTCCTGTCCACCTCCAGTAGAGTTTTCAGTCCCAATGACAACTTACTTTCCAAATGTAACACAAACTAGTCCATTCCTCCCAAGTGGATGTGGTTCTTGTTCTTCTGCACATTGTAGCCCATGGAGACCAAAGACCTGCAAATGTGCCTTGATATTATACCTTTGTTTAATTGATGAAAACATAAACAAGACACTTAGCAGATTGAAACTGATTTCAGCTGAGGGACATTTGCTAGGTTTTTATGCATGTGCATAGGAAAACATTGAGTGTTTCCATTTATTTCAAGCATCCCCATTCAGTGGAACTCCTGAACATAATGGAAATGGATATGCAAAAATGTTTGTTAAAGGACCAGCGAAACGGACAGGGGGCTGCAGACAGGGGAGTTTGAGAGGGAGGCCTACGATGGTTAGGAAGACCCGCAACACCTGTGCCAGCACTGCTTCTGTCTCCTTCACCTGCGCCTGTAGCCAGACAGAGCGCCTGAGCATGGATGCTTCTACCCAGATCCTGGTATGGTTTTGCAGAGACTGTGATTTGCAATTCCCACTTACTGACATCCAGGCTGGGGGGACCATCCAATGTGAAAGGTGCCTGCTGGTGGAATCTCTCAGGCAGCAGGTGGGAGAGCTACAGGAGGAGGTGGCTAGGTTGAGGAGCATCCGGATCCATGAGCAATTCCTGGACAGTGTCCATGTGGAGACAGCTGAGGTAGCTGTCCCAGTACACAGGACTGCTGACACACCACTGGTGGAGGAGGAGATGGCTCAGGGTGGACACTGGCAGCTGGTTACTTCTGGCAGCGGGCAGTGCACCACCCCTGCCCTGAACCCTCCCACCGTGGTAATAGGTAACCGTTATGCTCTTCTTGATACAGGAGAAAAGGAATCACCCCCTACAGTAGAGGAGGAGAAGCCTCATACCCTTCGGGCTCGGAGGTCTGCTGCCACCACTGCGAATAGGAAAAGTAGGGTAGGGAGACTCTCTTCTGAGGGGGACAGAGGCACCCATCTTTCACCCTGACATTTCATCTCGGGAGGTATGCTGCCTGCCGGGGGCCCGTATCCGAGATGTTACAGCGGCATTGTCGAGGATTATCCAGCCCTCTGACTACTACCCCATGCTACTCATCCATGTGGGCACAAATGATACTGCGAGGTGTGACACTGAGTGGATCAAGAGTGACTACAGGGCTCTGGGAGTATGGGTGAAGGAGTTTGGAGCGCAGGTGGTATTCTCTTTGATTCTTCCTGTCAAAGGTAGGGGCCCAGGCAGAGACAGGTGCATCGTGGAGGTGAATGCCTGGCTGCGAAGATGGTGTCGCCAGGAGGGCATTGGCTTCCTCGACCACAGGATGCTATTCCAGGAAGGATTGCTAAGCAGAGATGGCGTTCACCTTTCGAGGAGGGGAAAGACCTATTTGGACAGAGACTGGCTAACCTAGTGAGGAGGGCTTTAAACTAGGTTCAACGGGGACAGGTGAGCAAAGCCCACAGGTAAGGGGGGAACATGGAGACCTGGAAGATGGGTCGGAAATAGGAGGGAGCGCAGGCCATAATGGCAGAGAGAAAGGAGGGTTAGGGCAAAACTGGGAGGCAAGATCAAATCAGTATCTTAGATGCCTATATACAGATGCGAGAAGTATGGGTAATAAGCAGGAAGAACTGGAAGTGCTAATAAATAAATACAACTATGACATTGTTGGCATCACCAAAACTTGGTGGGATAATACACATGATTGGAATGTTGGTGTGGATGGGTACAGCTTGCTCAGGAAGGATAGACAGGGGGAAAAGGGAGGAGGTGTTGCCTTATATATTAAAAATGTACACACTTGGACTGAGGTGGAGATGGACATAGGAGACGGAAGTGTTGAGAGTCTCTGGGTTAGGCTAAAAGGGGTAAAAAACAAGGGTGATGTCATGCTAGGAGTCTACTACAGGCCACCTAACCAGGTGGAAGAGGTGGATGAGGCTTTTTTTAAACAATTAACAAAATCATCCAAAGCCCAAGATTTGGTGATGATGGGGGACTTCAACTATCCAGATATATGTTGGGTAAAATAACACAGCGGGGCACAGATCATCCAATAAGTTCTTGGACTGCATTGCAGACAACTTTTTATTTCAGAAGGTTGAAAAAGCTACTAGGGGGAAGCTGTTCTAGACTTGATTTTAACAAATAGGGAGGAACTTGTTGAGAATTTGAAAGTAGAAGGCAGCTTGGGTGAAAGTGATTATGAAATCATAGAGTTCACAATTCTAAGGAAGGGTAGAAGGGAGTACAGCAAAATAGAGACAATGGATTTCAGGAAGGTGGATTTTGGTAAGCTCAGAGAGCTGATAGGTAAGGTCCCATGGGAATCAAAATTGAGGGGAAAAACAACTGAGGAGAGTTGGCAGTTTTTCAAAGGGACACTATTAAGGGCCCAAAAGCAAGCTATTCTGCTGAGTAGGAAAGATAGGAAATGTGGCAAAAGACCTCCTTGGCTTAACCATGAGATCTTGCATTATCTAAAAAATAAAAAGGAGTCATATGAAAAATGGAAACTAGGACAGATTACAAAGCATGAATATAGGCAAACAACACAGGAATGCAGGGGCAAGATTAGAAAGGCAAAGGCACAAAATGAGCTCAAACTGGCTACGGGAATTAAGGGAAACAAGAAGACTTTTTATCAATACATTAGAAGCAAGAGGAAGACCAAGGACAGGGTAGGCCCACTGCTCAGTGAGGAGGGAGATACAGTAACAGGAAACTTGGAAATGGCAGAGATGCTTAATGACTTCTTTGTTTCGGTCTTCACCAAGAAGTCTGAAGGAATGACTAACATAGTGAATGCTAATGGGAAGGGTGTAGGTTTAGAAGATAAAATAAAAAAAAGAACAAGTTAAAAATCACTTAGAAACATTAGATGCCTGCAAGTCACCAGGGCCTGATGAAATGCATCCTAGAATACTCAAGGAGCTAATAGAGGAGGTATCTGAGCTAGTTATTATCTTTGGAAAATCATGGGAGACGGGAGAGATTCCAGAAGACTGGAAAAGGGCAAATATAGTGCCCATCTATAAAAAGGGAAATAAAAACACCCCAAAAAGCAACAGAGGGTCCTGTGGCACCTTTAAGACTAACAGAAGTATTGGAGCATAAGGTTTCGTGGGTGAATGCCCACTTCATCAGACGCAAGTAATAGAAATTTCCAGAGGCAGGTATAAATCAGTATGGAGATAACGAGGTTAGTTCAATCAGGGAGGGTGAGGTGCTCTGCTAGCAGTTGAGGTGTGAACACCAAGGGAGGAGAAACTGCTTCTGTAGTTGGATAGCCATTCACAGTCTTTGTTTAATCCTGATCTGATGGTGTCAAATTTGCAAATGAACTGGAGCTCAGCAGTTTCTCTTTGGAGTCTGGTCCTGAAGTTTTTTTGCTGTAAGATGGCTACCTTTACATCTGCTATTGTGTGGCCAGGGAGGTTGAAGTGTTCTCCTACAGGTTTTTGTATATTGCCATTCCTGATATCTGACTTGTGTCCATTTATCCTCTTGCGTAGTGACTGTCCAGTTTGGCCAATGTACATAGCAGAGGGGCATTGCTGGCACATGATGGCATATATAACATTGGTGGATGTGCAGGTGAATGAGCCGGTGATGTTGTAGCTGATCTGGTTAGGTCCTGGGATGGTGTTGCTGGTGTAGATATGTGGGCAGAGTTGGCATCAAGGTTTGTTGCATGGGTTGGTTCCTGGGTTAGAGTTGTTATGGTGCGGTGCGTGGTTGCTGGTGAGAATATGCTTAAGGTTGGCGGGTTGTCTGTGGGCGAGGACTGGCCTGCCTCCCAAGGTCTGTGAAAGTGAGGGATCATTGTCCAGGATGGGTTGTAGATCACTGATGATGCGTTGGAGAGGTTTAAGCTGAGGACTGTAGGTGATGGCCAGTGGAGTTCTGTTGGTTTCTTTTTTGGGCCTGTCTTGTAGCAGGAGGCTTCTGGGTACACGTCTGGCTCTGTTGATTTGTTTCTTTATTTCCTTGTGTGGGTATCGTAGTTTTGAGAATGCTTGGTGAAGATCTTGTAGGTGTTGGTCTCTGTCTGAGGGGTTGGAGCAGATGCGGTTGTACCTCAGCGCTTGGCTGTAGACGATGGATCGTGTAGTGTGTCCGGGGTGGAAGCTGGAGGCATGAAGGTAGGCGTAGCAGTCGGTGGGTTTTTGGTATAGGGTGGTGTTAATGTGGCCATCACTTATTTGTACTGTGGTGTCTAGGAAGTGGACCTCCCATGTAGATGGTCCAGGCTGAGGTTGATGGTGGGGTGGAAGCTGTTGAAATCATGGTGGAATTCTTCCAGGGTCTCCTTCCCATGTAGCGTAGGTAGAGAAGGGGCGTGAGTGGACGAGAGCTGAGGAAGCGTTGTTCCAGGTCAGCCATAAAAATGTTGGCATATTGTGGGGCCATGCGGACAGATATCATCTTCCTTTCCAAATGCAAACGGATGGACATCATACCAAGTGGACTGAAGGTGAAAAATCCATTGCTATCTACATACTGCACAGACCACAGTGAGAGATTATGCCATACACTATCAAAGAAACTGAGGAACCACCTGATCAGCATCCTATACAGCAAACAGAAAAACATCAAGAAAGAGCTCTCCAACCTGGAGACTTTCATAAATAACTAACCCTCCACATAAATGGACTTTACTAAAATAAGACAGGAGATCTACATTACACACTTCACCTCTCTACAAAGGAAAAAGGACCGTAAGCTGTCTAAAATACTACCTGCCATATGGGGCCACAACAGGGGAACCCCTAACTCACCCAGCAATATCGTCAATTTATCCAGCTACACACTCAACCCAGCAGAAGAGTCTGTCCTATCTCGGGGACTCTCTTTTTGCCCCAGCACCCCCACGAACATGATACAGCTCTGCGGTGATCTGGAAGCCTACTTTCGCCGCCTCCGACTCAAAGAATACTTTCAAGTTAACACTGAACAGCGCACTGATACACAGATACCCTCCCACCAACAACACAGGAAGAAGAACTCCACATGGACTCCTCCTGAGGGTCGAAATGACAGTCTGGACCTATACATAGAATGCTTCCGCCGACGTGCACAGGCAGAAATTGTGGAAAAACAACATCGCTTGCCTCATAACCTAAGGGCACGTCTTCACTACCCGCCGGATCGGCGGGTAGCAATCGGTCTATCCGGGATCGACTTATCGCGTCTAGTGAAGACGCGATAAAATCGATCCCTGATCGCTCTGCCGTCGACTCCGGAAATCCACCGCGGCAAGAGGCGGCAGCGGAGTCGACGGCAGCGCGGCAGCGGTCGACTTGCCGCCGTCCTCCCAGCCAGGTAAGTCGACCTAAAAAACGCCACTTCAGCTACGCTATTCACGTAGCTGAAGTAGCGTATCTTAGGTCGACCCCCCGCTGTAGTGTAGACCTAGCCTAAGTCGTGCAGAACGCAATGCCATCCACAGCCTCAGAAACCACCCTGACATTATCATCAAAAAGGCCGATAAAGGAGGTGCTGTTGTCATCATTAACAGGTCTGACTACCAGAAGGAGGCTGCCAGACAACTCTCCAATACCAAATTCTACAGGCCACTTTCCTCAGATCCCACTGAGGAATATACTAAGAATCTGCACCATCTACTCGGGACACTCCCTACACTAACACAGGAACAAATCAACATTCCCTTAGAGCCCCGACCGGGGTTATTCTATCTACTACCCAAGATCCACAAACCTGGAAATCCTGGACGCCCCATCATCTCGGGCATTGGCACTCTCACTGAAGGACTGTCTGGATATGTGGACTCCCTACTCAGACCCTACGCCACCAGCACTCAGCTATCTCCGTGACACCACTGATTTCCTGAGAAAACTACAATGCATTGGTGACCTCCCAGAAAACACCATCCTAGCCACCATGGATGTAGAGGCTCTCTACACAAACATCCCACACACAGACGGAATACAAGCTGTCAGGAACAGTATCCCTGATGATGACACAGCACAACTTGTTGCTGAGCTCTGTGACTTTATCCTCACGCACAATTATTTCAAATTTGGTGACAATATATACCTCCAGACCAGTGGCACTGCCATGGGCACCCGCATGGCCCCACAATATGTCAACATTTTTATGGCTGACCTGGAACAACGCTTCCTCAGCTCTCGTCCACTCATGCCCCTTCTCTACCTACGCTACATTGATGACATCTTCATCATCTGGACCCATGGGAAGGAGACCCTGGAAGAATTCCACCATGATTTCAACAGCTTCCACCCCACCATCAACCTCAGCCTGGACCATCTACATACACGGGAGGTCCACTTCCTAGACACCACAGTACAAATAAGCGATGGCCACGTTAACACCAGCCTATACCGAAAACCCACCGACCGCTACGCCTACCTTCATGCCTCCAGCTTCCACCCCGGACACACCACACGATCCATCGTCTACAGCCAAGCGCTGAGGTACAACCGCATCTGCTCCAACCCCTCAGACAGAGACCAACACCTACAAGATCTTCACCAAGCATTCTCAAAACTACGATACCCACACAAGGAAATAAAAAAACAAATCAACAGAGCCAGACGTGTACCCAGAAGCCTCCTGCTACAAGACAGGCCCCAAAAAGAAACCAACAGAACTCCACTGGCCATCACCTACAGTCCTCAGCTTAAACCTTTCCAACGCATCATCAGTGATCTACAACCCATCCTGGACAATGATCCCTCACTTTCACAGACCTTGGGAGGCAGGCCATTTCTCGCCCACAGACAACCCGCCAACCTTAAGCATATTCTCACCAGCAACCACGCACCGCACCATAACAACTCTAACTCAGGAACCAACCCATGCAACAAACCTCGATGCCAACTCTGCCCACATATCTACACCAGCAACACCATCCCAGGACCTAACCAGATCAGCTACAACATCACCGGCTCATTCACCTGCACATCCACCAATGTTATATATGCCATCATGTGCCAGCAATGCCCCTCTGCTATGTACATTGGCCAAACTGGACAGTCACTACGCAAGAGGATAAATGGACACAAGTCAGATATCAGGAATGGCAATATACAAAAACCTGTAGGAGAACACTTCAACCTCCCTGGCCACACAATAGCAGATGTAAAGGTAGCCATCTTACAGCAAAAAAACTTCAGGACCAGACTCCAAAGAGAAACTGCTGAGCTCCAGTTCATTTGCAAATTTGACACCATCAGATCAGGATTAAACAAAGACTGTGAATGGCTATTCAACTACAGAAGCAGTTTCTCCTCCCTTGGTGTTCACACCTCAACTGCTAGCAGAGCACCTCACCCTCCCTGATTAAACTAACCTCGTTATCTCCATACTGATTTATACCTGCCTCTGGAAATTTCCATTACTTGCGTCTGATGAAGTGGGCATTCACCCACGAAACCTTATGCTCCAATACTTCTGTTAGTCTTAAAGGTGCCACAGGACCCTCTGTTGCTTTTTACAGATTCAGACTAACACGGCTACCCCTCTGATACTTAAAAACAACCCAGGAAACTACAGACCAGTTAGTTTAACTTCTGTGCCAGGGAAGATAATAGAGCAAGTAATTAAGGAAATCATCTGCAAACACTTGGAAGGTAGTAAGGTGATAGGGAATAGCCAGCATGGATTTGTAAAGAACAAATCATGTCAAACCAATCTGATAGCTTTCTTTGATAGGATAATGAGTCTTGTGGATAAGGGAGAAGCGGTGGATGTGGTATACCTAGACTTTAGTAAGGCATTTGATACGGTCTTGCATGATATTCTTATCGATAAACTAGGCAAATACAATTTAGATGGGGCTACTATAAGGTGGGTGCATAACTGGCTGGATAACCGTACTCAGAGAGTAGTTATTAATGGTTCCCAATCCTGCTGGAAACGTATAACAAGTGGGGTTCCGCAGGGGTCTGTTTTGGGACCGGCTCTGTTCAATATCTTCATCAACGACTTAGATATTGGCATAGAAAGTACGCTTATTAAGTTTGCAGATGATACCAAACTGGGAGGGATTGCAACTGCTTTGGAGGACAGGGTCATAATTCAAAATGATCTGGACAAATTGGAGAAATGGTCTGAGGTAAACAGGATGAAGTTTAACAAAGACAAATGCAAAGTGCTCCACTTAGGAAGGAACAATCAGTTTCACACATACAGAATGGGAAGAGACTGTCTAGGAAGGAGTACGGCAGAAAGGGATCTAGGGGTTATAGTGGACCACAAGCTAAATATGAGTCAACAGTGTGATGCTGTTGCAAAAAAAGCAAACACGATTCTGGAATGCATTAACAGGTGTGTTGTGAGCAAGACACGAGAAGTCATTCTTCCACTCTACTCTGTGCTGGTTAGGCCTCAACTGGAGTATTGTGTCCAGTTCTGGGCACCGCATTTCAAGAAAGATGTGGAGAAATTGGAGAGGATCCAGAGAAGAGCAATAAGAATGATTAAAGGTCTTGAGAACATGACCTGTGAAGGAAGGCTGAAAGAATTGGGTTTGTTTAGTTTGGAAAAGAGAAGACTGAGAGGGGACATGATAGAAGTTTTCAGGTATCTAAAAGGGTGTCATAAGGAGGAGGGAGAAAACTTGTTCACCTTAGCCTCTAAGGATAGAACAAGCAGCAATGGGCTTAAACTGCAGCAAGGGAGGTTTAGGTTGGACATTAGGAAAAAGTTCCTGTCAGGGTGGTTAAACACTGGAATAAACTGCCTAGAGAGGTTGTGGAATTTCTGTCTCTGGAGAAATTTAAGAGTAGGTTAGATAAATGTCTATCTGGGATGGTCTAGACAGTATTTGGTCCTGCCATGAGGGCAGAGGGACTGGATTTGGTGACCTCTTGAGGTCCCTTCCAGTCCTAGAATCTATGAATAAGGTTTCTAAGGGGGTGCTTGGATTTGAACTAAGGACCAATGGAGCTGCAGTCAAACACTCTACCACTGAGTTATATCCCTGTGACAATCATGTTTGATTAAACTTTATATATATACATGTAAACACAACAGCTTACACACCCACAGACATAGCTTCTCCCACTGACATAGCTATCACCTCTCGGGGAGGTGGATTAATTACACGGATGGGAGAGCTGTCTCCCATCAGCTTAAAGCATTTTCAGTAATTATAAATAAGTAGGAAATAACCTGCTGAATGAACAGTAACCTAATTTATCAAATATTGCTGTGTCTGCATTCAATATGGGTAACTGGACAGTGAACAAGACTGTTTTGAATAACATGTACCTCCATTAGGATGCAGTGTCAGTGACCCCAGACTGTGACTGGTCCTAACAGGGAATTTGTTTTAACCGTTTGACACATTGCCAATTCACTATTGTTATATTATACTCTAAGGGAAATGCCAATTAGATGTTTATTACTAATAAGGTTAGGCAATTTTCTCTCTCTTTGTTTTTTAATGTTCTCTAGTGAATTGTTATGGTAGCTTCTATATAACTCTGCGAAGCAGTACAAATAATTTATTTAAGAAATTGTTTTTTCCTTGCCTTCATATCGTCTCCTGAAATTAGTTTACTAATTTTTACGTGTGTTTGGTTAAAAAGCTTAGCAATGCCATGCCCATTTTAAATGGTGTACTGTTTCTTCAGTATCCAGGCCCTTAATACCATGAATAATAGTTCAGAGACAGTTTCTGCTGCCCAGTGGTCAAAATAGTTAATTCCCCTCCCCCAACCGGATGTGCCAGCAGCGCTAATGTGGCTCCCTGCCCACTCTGCCTCCCTCCCTCCATGCCACGCTGCTCCCAGAAGTGGCCAGCATGTCCCTGCATCCCCTGGGGGGGTGCATCTCCACACACTGCCACCATCCCTAGCGCCAACTCTGCAGCTTTCATTGGCCGGGAACTACGGCCAATGGGAGCTGTATGGGCAGAGCCTGCAGGCAGTGGTGCATGGAGACCCCCTGTCCCTAGGGTGACCAGATGAGAGGAAGAAAATATCGGGATGGGGGGGCGCAAAAAAAAAAAAAAAAAAAGCTGAGTGCTGCCGGCAAAGGGGGTGGAGGAAAGCCGAGGAATAAAATATCGGGACTGGGGTGGGGGGGGGTCGCAAAAAAGAAAAGAAAAGCTGAGTGCTGCCGAAGGAGCAGGAGAGAAAAAAATCTCAAACGTCTTTTCTGAGTACCCTCAAGCGGAGCCTGCTGCCTCCCCTGCCAAACGTCCCACCCCAGGAGTAGCAAACCCCCCCCCCCGGGCTGCACAGCTGGGGGTTCTTCAGGGCCACAGGCACTGGCTGGATGCCCAGTTTCCTTCAGCCTCCCCCGCACGTGTCCTAGCAGATTGGCCGGAGGTCTCTCTCTGTTCTGCCTTCGCCGGCTCAGCCCAGCACCTGGCCCTCAGGCAGCCCGTCCGGAGCCGTCCCTGCCGCAAAGCAGACACGTGGTTCCCACAGGGCTTCTCCGGGGTCCACCCCGCAGAGCTCCCCGCGATTCACCGCCCCAGGGCTCTGCCGCAGCCTCATGCCCTGGGGAGCCGGTGACATTACCCCAGGGCTCTGCTATGGTCCCGCGCCAGGCCCGGGAGCCGCTGGAGCCCAGCCAGCCCTGCCCCGCGGCCCCCCCATGGCACGCAAGGCTCTTGGCAAAGTCCTATGAGCGGGGTGGGGGAACCGGCGGCTCCCCACCGGCCACAGCGTCACTTCCAGCCGAGTGGCCAGTAGTAACCCCTTCCGGATCCGGCAGGGGAGGCCGGCTCGTGCCGGCTGAGCAGGAGAGAGGGGAGAAAAAAAAAGCCGAGTGCTGCCGGTGAAGCAAATATCGGGACAAAGTGCGTCCCGACCAAAGATCGGCCGGGACGTGGGACAAACACTTAAATATTGGGACGGTCCCGATTTTATCAGGACGTCTGGTCACCCTACCTGTCCCCCCTCACCTAGGAGTCACTGCCGGAGGGCGGGGTGTGCCAGTCACTTTGGGAGCTGAGCCGCCTGAGATAAGTGCCACCCCCTGACCCCTTCCTGCACCCCAACCCCCTGCCCCAGTGCAGAGCCTGCACACAGCACCCAAACTTCCTCCCAGACCCCACACTCCTCCCCCCCCCATGCCCCAATCCCCATCCCAGCGCAGACCCTGCACCCCGGATGCAAATTTCCTCCCATAGCCCACACCCCAATCCTCTGCCCCAGCCCAGATCCTATACCCCGCACCCAAACTTCCTCCCAGAGCCCACAATCCTCACCCCCTACCACACCCCAACCCCCGGCCCAGTGCAGAGCCTGCACCCCAGACCCAAATTTCCTCCCATAGCCCACAGCCCTCAGCCTTTCCCACACCCCAATCCTCTGCCCCAGCCCAGACCCCGCACCCAAACTTCCACCCAGAGCCCATACTCCTCACCCCCTCCCACACCTCAACCCCCTGTCCCAGCCCAGAGCCCGCACCCACCACCCAAACTCCTTCCCAGAGCCTGACCCCTGCCACCCCTCTTACACCCCAACCCACTGCCCCAATCAAGGTACCCCACTTTATATTCCTTTACTTCCCATTACTTATAATATGGGAGAAGGATGAAGAAAAAAATGAAAAATGGGGGGAGATAGGAGAGAATGTTCTTTTTCTTGGATGGGTCCCAAGGGGGGACCCCCTAAAATGAAGCCACACACAGGGCTCCACTAACTCTATATCTTCCACTGTAGCGGGAACTTAGAAAATCACACCTTGGTCAACGGTAGGACTGGGGTTTGAAAAAGAGATTATTTTTTCCTCCCCTTCATGAGAAAGAAAGTAAGGGCTGGCCACTCAGGTGCAGAATACCACTTTTTCCTCTGGCTGAGGAGCTGGAAACCAGGCACAGACGACTGGTATCTGCTGAAAGAGTGGGGGGGGGCACAATTTCAAGGTTCAGCCCCACCCCCTTATGATCAACAGCCCCTCCCAGGGGTGAAAAATGCAGGGAGAGGAAGCAGCAAAGGCAGCCCCTCTCCACTTACCACTCCAGCACCTACTGTGCAGGGAGAGAGCCTGGCAGCACCACATGATGTAGCAGGGACAGCTAACCCAGGTGGGGCACATGACCCCACATACAAGTGTTGCTTCTGAAATTAGGAAAAGTCATGAGTTCAAGGAACACCCAGAAAAAAGCCCAGCACGACGTGCCCAGGGTGGTAAAGCCTGGCATCAAGCCAGAAACTTTCAGATCATCAGTCTAATGCAGAGGTGGGCAAACTATGGCCCGCGGACCACATCCGGCCCGCGGGACCATCCTGCCTGGCCCCTGAGCTCCTGACTAGGGAGGCTACTCCCGGCCCCTTCCCCGCAGCCACGCCACCGTGCGGGCAGCATTCTGGGCAGCAGGGCTGCACGCTCCTGCAGGGCAGCACAGCAGCGTGTCTTGCTCCGGCTGGGCAGCCCAGCTGCCAGACATGCTGCTCTGAGCATCATGTTAAGGGGGCCAGGGGCAGGGAGTCCCGGGGGACAGTCAGGGGACAGGGAGCAGGGGACAATTGGATGGGGTGGAGGTTCTGGAGGTGGTGGTCGGGGAATGGAGAACAGGGGGGTTGGATAAGCATGGGAGTCCCGGGGGGCCTTTCATGGGGTGGGGGTGTGGATAGGGGTCAGGGAGCAGGGGGGGTTGGATAGGGGGTGGAGTCCTGGGGGAGCGGTTAGGGTCGGGGGTCTCAGGAGGGGGAAGTCAGGGGACAAGGAGCGGGAAGTGGGAGTGGGCAGATAGGGGGCAGGGCCAGGCTGTTTGGGGAGGCACAGCCTTCCCCACCCGGCCCTCCATACAGTTTTGCAACCCCGATGTGGCCCTCGGGCCAAAAAGTTTGTCCACCCCGATCTAATGCAATCCCATCTGAGCTACTTTGACAATGACTGGACCAACCAGGAAGGCTTAATACATGAGCCACAGCTCATGCTAGGAAGATTTAAATCTGGATGTCACAACACAGGAGACAAGCAGTGGATTTGGTCTGGAGGGGCAGGCTGGGGTTTCCTATATCCCATTCACTCAAGGCAGCACCTGCCCCCTGGGAAGCTGCCATTGGCGTCCCCAGGTCAGCCAGAAACAAGCAGTGGTTCTCACTGGAACAACTCCACCCACGGCTCGCAGGCAACTCCCAAGCCCGCCACAGCACACAGTCATGGCCCGAAAGGAACACACTCGGACTCAGCTTTGCTAGTCTTCCTTTCACCCAGAACTATCCTTCTTCTCCTGGACTGCAAATAGCCATCCCTGGGAAGCCAAGAGGCAGGCACAGGATTCTACTTCCCAGCAGCCAACCCAGGCTTTGGCAGAATGAATGGTGGTGCTCTATTAACCCCACTTAGCCACACTGTGGCGCTTAGCTCCTGTCGTGCCTTCCTCAGCATGACTTTCCTCTTTTGCCCCATTCCTGCCTCACTTCCTCCTTTGGCAAGTCATGCAAAGGAGGCCAGCAGGAAGAGCCGGCCTCCGTAGGTCAACCTCCAAGGGCATAGGAGGCTAAGCCACAAGCCTCCAAATGGTGACTGGCCTAGATCATCTAGCTTTCCCCAGCTGATGCTAAGGCACTTTCTCAGCTCATTTCACGTCCTCCAGGGGTTGGAGTTATCCCAGGGACAGGCTAGTGGCAGACAGAGGAGCGCCTTGCTGGACAACTAGGGGAGCTGGGAAAAGTAAGCCATCATGTTTCTGCCCGGTTTTGCACCGTGGGCCTTTTGCGTGTTAAGCAAACATGATCATCACTACACTACAGAAACTCTGTCACAGGGCTCCACCCCTCCCTTCAAATTCCATCCACTTGGCTGGCGCTCGCCCTGGCACAGTGGTGAGCTGGAGCCGGTTCCCACCGGTTCACAAGAACCGGTTGTTAAATTTAGAAGCCGGTGTAGAACCGGCTGTTAAATGGGGGAAGGGGGGGGCAAACAACTCTGGTCCACGGCAGGGCCGCCCGGGGGGGGCAAGTGGGGCAATTTGCCCCAGGCCCCGGGCCCCACAGGGGCCCCCACGAGAATGTCAGGGGCTCCCCCCCACCTCTGCCTTCCCCCATCCCCCGGCACCTCCGCGCACCGTGTCCAGGAGCGGCCCTGGACAGAGCTAAAGCGGCATGAGCTTCTCCTGCTCAGAGCCACGTGGTAAGGGGGCGGGTCTGCGAGTTGCGGCCGAGCGGTGGGAGCTCAGGTCCCGCTGGAGCCATGCTGCTGAAGCGCTGTCCAGGGCTGCTCCTGGACGCGGCACACTGGGGCTGTGGGAGAGGGGGCAATGGGGGTAAGCAGCATGGTAAGGGGCAGGGGCCGGGGGGGTTGGATAAGGGGCAGGGAGTCCCAAGGACAGTCAGGGGACAGGGAGGGGGCAGAGGTTCTGGGGGGGGGCGGTCAGGGGACGGGGAATGGGGGTTGGATCATGGGCATTCCGGGGGTCTGTCAGGACTCGGCAGGGGGGGTGGATAGGGGTCAGGGCAGTCAGGGGACAGGGAGCAGGGGGTGTTCGTGTGAGGTGGGGTCCTGGGGTGATGGTTGGGGTGGGTCTCGGGAGGGCAGTCAGGGGACAAGGAGCAGGATGGGTCAGGGATTCTGAGGGGGGCAGTCGGGGGGCAGGAAGTGGGTGGGTGTCGGATAGGGGGCAGGGCCAGGCTGTTTGGGGAGGCACAGCCTTCCCTACCCTAAAGCTCATTCAGCAATTTGAGGCTTGCAGACAGCTATTTAACACAAAGAGCCAAGCTGTTATCTTTTCCCTTAGGGCTACCACCATCCCTTTCACTTCTCAAATGCCAAATTATAGTCTACATCTAATTTCAGTGCCATAGGGAGATTCATGTCAGGGCAGGACATGGGTGGGGGTCGGATGGGGGGGAACAGGCTGTTTTGGGAGGCACAGCCTTCCCTACCCGGCCCCCGATACAATTTTGCAACCCCGATGTGCAGGGCCAGCTTTAGGAAGTGCGGGGCCCAATTTGAACAGTTTCGACGGAGCCCCGTCAGGGATTACTAAAAAAAAAACCATGTAATAAAACACGTGGGCCTGTACTTACCGGGCGGCGCTCCGAGTCTTCGGCAGCACTTCGGCGGAGGGTCCTTCACTTGCTCCGGGTCTTCGGCGGCACTGAAGGACCCGCCGCCGAAGTGCCGCCGAAGACCCAGAGCGAGTGAAGGACCCGCCATCGAAGTGTCACTAAAGACCCGGTAGGGAACCGGTTGTTAAGATTTTGACAGCTCATCACTGCCCTGGCACACCCCGATGGGTGAACCTTGAGAAAGTGGTGGCGGCCCTTCGATAGGTCAGCTGGTAGAGCAAAGGACTGGAGCCAGTGCTCAGGAAGTCATCCTTACGTTGCCCTTCTGACTCCAGCTTGAAGGAGAGCTTCTTTTTCTTCCCCTTGCTGAGAAAGAGCAAGAGAAGAAAGAAAGCTCAGGGGGCCAACTGGGTGCACAAGCCCACGCTGTCTTTTCCTGCTGGGGAGCCTGAAATGAGGGACTCGCATCGGGTAAAGAAAACGCTTTCAGAAAACAGCGCACCCCGGCACAAAGAGGGATGAAAAAGCACGCCAAATCCTGGGATTGAGCCAGGGAACCTCTAGAGCTTCAGTCTAACACTCTCCCAACTAAGCTATTTCAGCACCTGCAGGGCTCCTTTTTGGCCTGCTGCTTCTCTGTCTGAGATGTTTTTGTCAGCCATGGCACACAAAAAGGACATCATTGCGAGCGGCCCAGGAAGGCAAGATGAATTTTTGCCTGCCTTGCTCACCTTGACTTGCTTCCTTACCCCATTCCTGCCTTAGTTCCTGGGTTACCTGGTGGCTGAAGGTGACTGGGGCCCAGCAGCACAGGGAGGAAGTTAGGCAACTAGATCCCAGCAGCAAGAGTCCTGCCGCCACTTGCCACCCCACCCTGTTGTCCCAGCTTCACCTACTACAGCTCAAATTCTCCAAGACTTCCCACCCAGCTCCCTCTCCTACATTCCCCATCTGGATCCTCAATGCCCCTCACACACTTTTTAAGAACAGAAAAATGGCCATACTGGGTCATACAAAGGGGCTGGGGGGGGGTCAGCCTGCAGCCCAGGACTCCAGGCAGTAGGGGCCAGTACTCATGACGCAGAGTGCTCTGAACTCTGGGGGCCATGCCTCTGGTGGCTGGTGCTCTGGACGCTGGGTTGCCTGCCCGGTGCTCAAGGTGCAGGGGCCCATGCTCTGGGCACTGGAGCAGCTGGGGGCCATGCCACCCACCTGGCAGTCCAGGTGCTGGGACCACTGGAGGCCATGCCACCTGCCTACCTGGCATTTCCTCTAATTTGTGAGAGTGAATCTCAAATTGCTTATATTTGCATCCTTTTCTTTTTAATCATTAAACGCAGCTATCAAATTTTAGATGTTGCAGTTTCCTGTATAATTATCTAAGGCTTGGTCTACACTTGCCCCCCAAGTCGAAGTAAGGTACGCAAATTCAGCTACGTGAATAACATAGCTGAATTCGACATACCTTACTTCGAACTTACCGCGGTTCAGACGCGGTCCACACGCGGCAGGCAGGCTCCCCCGTCGACTCCGCGGTACTCCTCTCGTCTAGCTGGAGTACCGCAGTCGACGGTGAGCACTTCCTGGTTCGATTTATCGCGTCTGGTCTGGACTGATAGGGGCCATGATCACAGTTTTCAAGTACATAAAAGGTTGTTACAAGGAGGAAGGAGACACATTATTCTTAATCTGAGGATAGGACAAGACGCAATGGGCTTAAATTGCAGCAAGGGTGGTTTAGGTTGGACATTAGGAAAAACTTCCTAATTGTCAGGGTGGTTAGGCACTGGAGTAAATTTCCCAAGGAGGTTGTGGAATCTCTGTCAGTGGAGGTTTTTAAGAGCAGGTTAGACAAACACCTGTCAGGGATGGTCTCTAGATTATACTTATGAGTGCAGGGGGCTGGACTAGATGACCTCTCAAGGTCCCTTACAGTCCTATGATTCTATGATTTTGCATATTGGAGGTTGCAGGTGGGGGCGGGGTTAAATCCCCACCCCCCAGCCTCATCTGATCAGATCCATGGTCCCATTAAGCCTTGTATTTCCCCTCCCCCAGCAGATATCCTGTCTGTGGGAGTGGCCAATGCCAGAAATAGTAAAGGAAACTCTAACCCCTTCCCCACTGGCTGCACAATGACCCATTCCATATGTTATTACATGGGAACAGTCCCTCCTGAACCCCCAGCCACAGAGCAGTTTGAGAAATGAAGTGTGATGGTTAGCCCATCCCTTTAATCCCACTGCAGATACCCCATCCAAGAGTGGGTGCCCCAGTTGTGCCAGGCACTGCAGAGACCCCAACCGAAGGTGGGGACCCTGATTCTGCCAGGTGTTGTACAACTCATAGTGAGAGAGAGAGTCCTTGCTGCCAACAGCTCACAAGCGAAATAGACAAAGTGTGGGAGGGTGGTTCCCATTTTACAGATGGGGAAACTGAGGCCCAAAGATGTGATGTAATTTGTCCATGTTTGCACAGAGAATAATGGGGCCAAACTGGGAACTGAATCCAAATTTTCTGAGTCACAGCTTGGCCCTTAATCATAAGCCAAGCATTGTCGATTGCATGGCAGAGGCCTCAATGGGCAGTTGCAGAATCTCCTTCATTGGAGGATTTGAAGAAGGGATTATGCAAGCACCTGTCAGGTATGGTCTAGGGATACTTGGTCCTGAATCTTGGGGTCCCTCCCTGCCCTACCTTTCTATATGATTCTATTGTGTGGTTTTGTGCTGTGTTGTTCCACACTGAGCTGTTTTGCATAGTGTCACTTTGCACTCTGATGCATTGTTTCACGTTCTATCATTTTTGCACTGCCTTGTGTTGCGTTGGTTTGAGCTGAGCTCTTTTGCAGTGCGTCATTTTGCCCTATGGCACGTTCATTTGACCTGTGCTGAACTGTAGGGCTTTGCACTCCTACATATTGTCACTTTGTGCTGGGGAATGTCATTTCATGCTGAATTGTTAGATGTTATATTGCGGTGCTTTCACTTTTGTTGTTTTTATATTCTAGTGCTATGGCATAGAATTATAGAGATGTATGGTTGCAAGGGACCTGGAGAGGTCATCAAGTCCAGCCCTCTCTGCTGAGGCAGGGCCAAGCAGAGGCAGTGCGTCAGGGGGGCATGTGGGGTCAAGTGCCCCAGCAGTCAGCTCAGGCACGGAGCAGTAGGAGAGAGCCAGAGCCAGAGCAGATTGTCTATGGGACCAAGTATATGTAGATTATCCTTGACAGAGATTTGTTCAACCTAGTCTTAAAAACCTCCGAGGACAGAGACTCCTAAGACACCCTTGGGAGCCCATTCCAGAGCTTAACTACCCTTATGGTTATAAAGCTTTTCCCAATATCTAACGTGAATCTCCCTGGCTGCAAATTAAGCCCATTACTTCTTGTCCTACCTTCAGTGGACATGGAGAACAATTGATCATCATCATATTTATAATGATCAAACTTTTCTCTCTGCAATCATCTGTTAAATGGTCATTATCCCCTCTCTTGCCTGGGGTAGAATGGAAGAGGAGAAAATCCTCTCTCAACTCTCATTGGAGGATGCAAATGTCAGTTTGTTCTCTCTTCATGTTTTACTGAAACTCAGGGTGTCATCCAGCGGGTAGCAATCGATCCAGTGGGGATCGATTTATCGCATCTAGTCTAGACATGATAAATCAACCCCCGAGCGCTCTCCCGTACTCCAGTACTCCAGCGCTGCAAGAGGCGCTGGCAGAGTCAACGGGGAAGCGGCAGCAGTTGACTCACTGCGGTGAAGATACCACGGTAAGTCAATCTAAGTTACGCAACTTCAGCTACGTGAATAACGTAGCTGAAGTTGACATACTTAGATTGACCCCCTTCCCCCAGAGTAGACCAGGGCTCAGAGAGAAGAAACATTACCTGCCTAAGATGGTAGAGAGGACAGAGAGTTTAGTTTATTTTGGGCTATGACTATAAGCAGAAGAGTGACACATAAGGGCTGTCGCTACTGCCCAACCTGGGGCTTGAAGTCATGACCATGGGATTAAAAGCATCATGCTCTACTGACTGAACTAAATCCATTCAGCTGTCTAGTCTCACTATACAATCAGCCCTGAGAGCATTTATTTGCAAGCTGAGGTTCCCTTTCTGACATTTGCCTTCTTTCCTGGTTTGTTATGTGTCCAGTGAGCAAACCGGAGCTGTTACAAGGCTGGTTAGATGCTGCTTTCTAGACCAGAGAGCTGGGGTTGATTTAGAATGCTGTTGCCATCAGCTGGTCAGAGAAATCAGGAAGGGAGGATGGAATTTAGGATTCTCCCACCATGGGGAGGTGCTGTTGGACTCATCTAGTGGGGGAGAGTCAGAAAAACGTCTCAGCTCCCAGAGAGGGGGCAGACAAGCCAGTTCCCTGCACACCACACACACATTTTCACAGGGAATCAGGTCCCCCTTGGGAAAAACTCAAAAGAAGCCTGGCCCCAGGAGTGTCAGAGAAGGGAATCACTGTTTGCCTTAAGAGGTGGGTGAGGGAAACCTGCAGGTCCTTAGATCCCTCCAGCATCTGATGAAACCATTTGTGAGGAAGGTCTGAGGAAGCTGAGGAGAGGGGAAAAGGGCTTGCAGCTTTTGTGCAATCACCATGCTCCCAGCAGAAGGATCCGGGGGGTTCAGCACTTGGGCTGCTTGCTGAGGACACAGAACTCACAAGATAGCAAAGCTCAGAGCCCCATTACACGGAGTCAGAATGCTATCAGCTCACACCAAGGGGGAGCAACACCCCTCCCTTGGTCTCTATGCCAGAGCTCCTATCAACTCAGTGTCCTTCCTGGAAAAGCGTCCAGGTCGGCTGCTGAGAGGGTTACAATGGGGTAAATGAGGGCAGAGGAGGATTTTTCATCATGGGTTTTCTTTGTGTTGCTCTGTGATCCTGCTAGAGGAAGCATCATTTGAGTTTATTTCAGTACCTTGGGTTGGACTCTGGTTGTGACCCTGAGCACAGGGGTTCCTGCACTCTCTGCTCTTAGCCCCTGAGGGAATGGACAAAGGAACAGCTTTAGAAATTGGACAGACAGAAAGTAGCCTAAGCAAGTGTAGCATAAGTGAGAAGAAAAGCAATACCATCATCTCCCTGGTGGTTTAGTGGTTAGGATTTGGCACTTTCACTACCATGGCCTGGGTTCAATTCCCAGTCAGGGAAAAGGGGCTTTCCTTCAATTATTCTTCACTTGTAATTTAAACAAATTCATGTTTTTTTCCTGATTCCCCCATCTTCTACATGATGTTGGGAAGGGCTTTGGAGACCATTAAAAAATCAAAGCTTTCCACTGACTAGTAGCAGAATGTGGGCATGTTTCCACTGTGCACCTCGAAGTCCAGGCTGCATGCCCTTTTACACAAATAGATATGTGCAAATTATTTCCCCCCCTTGCTAGCTAGTCTAACCAACATTATAATAACAATAATAGACTTTCAGCTTGACCCAAGATTAATATTTTTTTCCAATTTTCTTGCTGAAACAAAACCAAAAAATAATTTCGGGTCAACCAAAATATTTCAGCAAATAAAATATTAATCCAAAAACGTTCATCCCATTCTATATACCAGTTTTTGGAAGTAACCATCCCAGAGAAACTGAACATTAACCTTTTCCATTCCTGAGGTCTAGCTGCTGAAGTGTTCTAAGCATGGATGACGGGCCTTTCACCTATTGCCCACTGGTTACTACCTTGCTCAGGTATCTTCTGATGAAAGGCAATGTAGTATAGTGGCAGACCTACTTCTATCCCTCTGCCCACATAGGGGTGTTTGTTTCACATTGCATGTAAAAATACAATAAATGCATTTTGTTGGTACCTAAACCTGGGATCAAGATGAAACATTGTGACTGTAAGTCAATGAGAAAATCTCTGCTGAGTTCTACAGAAGGAAGGTTTTCTCATCAGGTTCTAGCACATGATAAAAGTTCTGAAGGTTCTTAGAGCTTCCAGATACATAGGCCAGAATTTTCAGAAGGTCTCACACTCATCTCTAGATCCAGATGTTCAGACGAACTCAGCTCCCATTTAGGCACCAAAAATTTGGCCAGGTTTTCAGAAAGGCTGAACACACTGAGGGCTGAGCTATTTTGAAAACAAAAGGTGGTAGCAGTTGTGGGTGCTGGTTGCTTGGCCATATGGCCCACTATGCAGGAGTTTGAGGTTCAATATTACTTTCTCAGAATGCTAGTAACCATCTTTTATTCACTTAAAAAGTGAGCAGGGAGACTACATATAAAAATCAGCTGTGCTTTAGAAGGTCTCTAGAAGTTGAAAGAGATGTGCCCTCTCCACCTCCCTGAAGAGTTCATAAGAAGTTAAAGAAAACTAAGATTGATAAATAGCTTGCCTAATAGTGTCAGGCTGGCCAAGTGGTTTAATGCCTCAAACTCATAGCTCTGTGTTTCTGTATTCTGGGCTCCATATAGAGATGGGTGTTCAAATTGTGCTCCTGACACAATCCTTGCTTTCTACCTGAAGAAATAGTCTCATTTCAATTTCTCCTGTAACATTATAACACCAACTGCTTAGCATTTCTATGATAGAAGTTGGAGAGAATTCAAACATCTTCAAAAGCAGTGCATTCAGGGCATCTAGTTGGGTAAATTCCAAGCTCCTTATCCAGAAGAGACTTGGCATAAATTGAGGGGAGGCAGGCTTGGCTATTCAATATACAAGGGGAGGGGGAAGGGTGCAATACATTAACAGTGTAGAATATGAGACTCATAATCCATGGTTTTGAGTCATAAATGGGTGCCCTACCTACTCCAATTGTGTGCTCTGAGAGTTATCTCCTTGCTTTTCTTTTAAGGCCAGGGAGGGATATTATAACCAAGTATTCTGGCAAAACTTTCTCCCCATCCTGGTCAGTGAACCCTATGGTGAGAAACTTTCTGTGTATTTGACTGCATTTCGGTTTCTTGCATTGTTGGAGGGGCCCGAGGCGCTGGAAGGGAAATGTCCACGGAAAACTCAGACATTGCTGTTCTCCAAAAAAAGGCAGGTATTAGTTAGACACTATTGCTTCTAGTATTCCTGTGGAATCTGAGTCTAGCTGAAGAAATCCTGTCTATTGTAGAGACAACCATTCCATTGTAAATGCAAACGAAATGAGAGCTGCAGCTCGAGTCAGCGCCTTTTTAAAATATTTGCTGAGAAAAAGGCCATTCTTTGCCTTTGTGATAAGGAAAAGGAGCCCTCTTTTCCTTTCAATTTCAAATGCGGAATTGAACCCAGTCCATGACTGTTAAAACACCAGAGCCCACCATTTAAAGCACCCAGTAGGGCTGTTTCTTTTTGACAGCTAGCTTTGGCTTTCTCAGACTCCTACTTTGCCAATGTCAGATCCTGGTCCAGTCTCTATTGCCCTGAGCCCAAAAAATGGACGGCATGGTGTCACAAACTCAAATTATGCTTCAGGTTCCTCCATCAGCATCACAGGAACAAAACAAAGAAATCACCAGAGGAGCAATTCTCCTCTGCTTTCATTTACCCCAGTGCAATCCTCTCTCCTTCTTCTTCTGTTTATAATCTGGAGGCTCCATCAGGGGAAAAAAATCATTGAGCTGACAGTATTTCTGGGATAGAAACCCAGAGAAGGGGGTTGATGTCAGATGGGATGCTGATTCATTATAACAGGTCTCTTGGCTTTAGTTGCGCCCTAGCGCAGATCTCATTTTGTCAGCTCTGTGCTCTCAGGAAGCTAACAAAGGGCTGAACCCTGCTTCTCTCGGGCCACTGGGAGCATGGTGATTGCACACCAGCTGCAAGCCCTTCTGTCCTCTCTTTGTCCTCCTCAGCTATCCCGGACCTTTTTCCAGAAATGGTTTCATCAGACGCTGGAGGGACCTAAGGACCTGCAGGTTTCCCTCACCCACCTCTTAAGGCAAACAGTGATTCCCTTCTCTGACACTCCTGGGGCCACATTTTCTTTGAGGAGCTTCTCCCCAGGGGGTCTGATGTCTTGCAAAAATGTGTGGTGGCTTGGGGGGGACCGACTTTTCTACCCCCTCTCTGGGAGCTGAGAAGCTTTTTCTGACTGTCCCCCACTATCTGAGTCAAACAGCATCTCCCCCTGGTGGGAGAATACTAAATTTTACCCTCCCGTGCTCGTTTCTCTGACCAGCTGGTAAATCAACCCCAGCTCTCGGGTCTAGAAACCAGCATCTAACCAGCCTTGTAATAGCCCCTGTTTGCTAGCTGGAGAGCGAAAGAACGAAGACAGAAGGCAAATGTCAGAAAAGGAATCTTAGTGTGCAAAGAAGCATCCTTAGGGCTCCTTTTACACTGTGACTGTGCCTTTGAAGAGTTGCTGTAGACAGCCTGGCTAACTCAATTGGTAGAGCATGAGACTCTTACTTTCAGGGCTGTGGGTTCAAGCCCCAGGTGGGGTCCTTGATCTTACTGCCTTAAGTGTCCTTTTTTGTTTATATGGTGAGCCCAAAATGAAATGCACATGTGACAATATAGTGGTTAGACATCTGCATTTCGGTTGCAGCAACCTTGGTTCAACTCTGAGTCACGGCAACCTTTCCATCAGCTCCAGACTTCTCATTTGCCACTTTCCAGGACTTCGCTGCCAGGAGGGCTCTCTCTGTCTTAAACAAGCGCTTACAAGGATTGGCCAGGAACTTCTTTTCTGTTTACAAGAAAGGGATACAAAATAGGGAGCCCACAGACAAGTTTCGTTCAGCAAGGAAAAACTGGCAGGCCAAGAGAGGATCTCTCCATTACTAGGAAGGCTCTTCAGCCAGCTCTTCCAAAAGGCCAGTCTCTAGAGGCTTTTGTAACATGATGTACCTCAAAATAGCCCCTGTAGCCCACATATTCATCATTCATATATGGTTGTGATATTTCATACACAGCATTCCTGTAAGTTATCATATGAAAAGTCATGATCTGCTGAAATCCATCATTCTGTCCAAATATGTACAGCATTAGGGTGTATGAAGTTATGCATTTTGCTGTATGGTTGTTACTGCAATATGCTATAAGTTTGCTAGTGACACACAAAGGACCCCTGCTCAGGAGGGTGTTCAACCTTCAGAACTAACATGCTGTGAGAAAGTGGAAATGTTGATAGCTCAAATAATTCAGTTTCTTCTGTGTCTTGTGTCTATCTGCTTTGTGTGTGTGACCGGTGGGGCTTTTTTTTTTTTTTTTTGCTTGTGGAAGGTTATAAAAAAAAATGGAGATATACCTATCTCATAGAAGTGGAAGGGACCCTGGTAGGTCATTGAGTCCAGCCTCCTGTCTTCACTAGCAGGACCAAGTACTGATTTTGCCCCAGATCCCTAAGTGGCCCCCTCAAGGATTGAACTCATAACCCTAAGGTTTAGCAGGCCAATGCTCAAATCACTAAGCTATCCCTCCCCCCAACCATGTTCAAGTGGTCTGTGGGGAGGGGCCAGACAAAACAGACACCCTGGCCTTCCAAGTTGGTGTTAGGCAAAGGAATAACAACCATGGTCCATAAAAAACAAAATATGTTACAGAAACAGTGGTGGAAACAGTGCTAGAGAAACTGGTAAATAATCACAATGCCTGGGCTTGGTGTCATCTGAAATACAAAATTCAAAAAGCAAAGCTCAGGGGAAATTTGGGGTTTATTCTCTGAGCTTAGCCATGCGCAATAGCAGAGAGCGCACTTTTAAAAGTCTCCCATCCCACAACTGGGGAAAGGAAAAGGATTCTTAGGTTTTAGCTTGAATTGAAGGAGGATGTCTGGACCATAGGGCCATGGACTGGCCTTTGCTAGAGAAACCAGTGATACACAGAACCAGGCTAAGAAAAATGTTTCCTGGAGTCAATAATTTCTCCCCTGGAATAGCAGCCATATCAGGTAGCTGGAAATAGCTCACAAGAAGAAGTAGAGCATTGGTGGTTCAGTAGCAGAAGTCTTAGGCCTGGTCTACACTACGAGGTTAGGTCGACTTTAGCCGCGTTAAATCGATTTAAGCCTGGACACGTTTACACGACGAAGCCCTTTCTTTCGACTTAAAGGGCCCTTTAAACCGGTTTCTTTACACCACCTCCGACGAGGGGATTAGCGATAAAATCGGCCTTAGGGGGTCGGAATTGGGTTAGTGTGGACGGAATTCGACGTTATTGGCCTCCGGGAGCTATCCCACAGTGCTTCATTGTGACCGCTCTGGACAGCACTCTCAACTCAGATGCACTGGCCACGTAGACAGGAAAAGCCCCGCGAACGTTTGAATTTCATTTCCTGTTTGCTCAGCGTGGAGAGCACAGGTGACCATGCAGAGCTCATCAGCACAGGTAACCGTGAAGGAGTCCCAGTCCCAGTCCCAGGATCGCAAAAGAGCTCCAGCATGGACAGAACGGGAGGTACGGGATCTGCTCGCCATCTGGGGAGATGAATCAGTGCTGGCCGAACTCCGAAGCAGTAAAAGAAATGGCAAAATATTAGAAAAGGTCTCCAAGGCCATGAAGGACAGAGGCCATAACAGGGACGCACAGCAGTGCCGCGTGAAAATTAAGGAGCTAAGGCAAGCCTACCACAAAGCCAAAGAAGCAAACGGAAGGTCCGGGGCTGAGCCGCAAACATGCCGCTTCTACGCGGAGCTGCATGCCATTCTAGGGGGTGCAGCCACCACTACCCCAACCGTGTGCTATGAGTCCCTCACTGGAGAAAGACACAGGGAAGCGGGTTCGGCGGACGAGGAAGATGAGGATGGAGAGAACATAGATAGCTCACAGCTGCAAGGAAGCGGAGAAACCGGTTTCCCCAACAGCCAGGATATGTTTATCACCCTGGACCTGGAACCAGTAACCCCCGAACTCACCCAAGACCCTGTGGGCACACAGGGGACCTCTGGTGAGTGTACCTTTGTAAATATTACACATGGTTTAAAAACAAGCGTGTTTAATGATTAATGATTAATTTGCCCTGGCAATCACGGCCAGTACAGCTACTGGAAAAGTCTGTTAACGTGTATGGGGATGGAGCGGAAATCCTCCAGGGACATCTCCAGAAAGCTCTCCTTCATGTACTCCCAAAGCCTTTGCAAAAGGTTTCTGGGGAGGGCTGCCTTATCCCGTCCGCCATGGTAGGACACTTTACCACGCCAGGCCAGTAGCACGTAGTCTGGAATCATTGCATAACAAAGCATGGCAGCGTATGGTCCCGGTGTTTGCTGGCATGCAGACAACATCCATTCCTTATCGCTCTTTGTTATCCTCAGGAGAGTGATATCATTCACGGTCACCTGGTTGAAATGGGGCGATTTTATTAAGGGGACATTCAGAGGTGCCCCTTCCTGCTCTGCTGAACAGAAATATTCCCCGCTGTTAACCACGCGGTGGGGGGGAGGGGTGAAGTGACCATCCCAGAGAATTGGGTGTGTGGGGGAGGGGAGTTAGTTGGGTTTGTGCTGCATGTTAAACCTGAAACCGCAGCCCCTCCTTTTACATTGCAAACCCATTTTAAATGGCCAACCCAACGGGTGCTTGGTATGGTTAATGAGAGCAGTACTGTTTTAAACCATCCCCACTTGTTAACAAGGTTAAAAAAGCCAAAAGACTGTGTCTTACCATGGCTGCCTGCAAGCTGAAATCTGTGGCCTGGCACTGCGTGAGTGATCTCTCACACAAAAGCGGCAGGCCCTCAATATAAGAGGAAAAATGCGACCTTGTAACGAAAGCACATGTGCTGTGTGATGTGAACAGCAAAATCTAACGTGAAAGACTGTACCCATTGTTCTCTAAAATGTATCTTTTTTAACCACCTCTCCCTTCTCCTCCACCAGCTGCAAATGTTTCACCTTCACAGAGGCTAGTGAATATTCGAAAACGGAAGCGAAGGACGCGTGACGAAATGTTCACTGAACTACAGACTGCCTCCCACGCTGACAGAGCACAGCAGAATGCGTGGAGGCAGTCAATGACTGATTTTAAAAAAGCCCAATATGAGCGAGAGGAGAGGTGGCGGGCTGAAGAGCAGAGGTTGCGTGCTGAAACGCGTGCTGAAGAGGAGAAGTGGCGTCAGCTTGTAATCAGAAAGCAAGAGTCGATGCTCCGGCTGCTGGAGCATCAAACTGATATGCTCCTGCGTATGGTTGAGCTGCAGGAAAGGCAGCAGGAGCAGAGACCGCCGCTACAGCCCCTCTGTAACCAACAGCCCTCCTCCCCAAGTCCCATTGCCTCCTCACCAGACGCCCAAGAACACGGTGGGGGGGCCTCCGGCCACCCAATCACTCCACCCTAGATGATTTCCACAGCAATAAGTTTTAAAGTTTTAAAGTTTTAAAGTGCAGTGTGTCCTTTTCCTTCCCTCCTCCCCCACCCATCCCGGGCTACCTTTGCAATTATCCCCCTAGTTGTGTGCTGAATTAATAAAGAATGCATGAATGTGAAGTAACAATGACTTTATTGCCTCTGCAAGTGGTGCTTGAAGAGGGGAGGGTAGGGGAGGGTGGGGTGCTTGGTTTACAGGGAAGTAGAGTTAACCGGGTGGGTGGGGGGTTGGCGATTTCATCAAGGAGAAACAAACAGAAGTTTCACACCGTAGCCTGGCCAGTCACAAAACTAGTTTTCAAAGCTTCTCTGATGCGCACCGCGCCCTGCTGTGCTGCTCTAACCGACCTGGTGTCTGGCTGCGCGTAATCAGCGGCCAGGCGATTTGCCTCTACCTCCCACCCCGCCATAAATGTCTCCCCCTTACTCTCACAGATATTGTGGAGCGCACAGCAAGCAGCAATAACAATGGGGATATTCTTTTCGCTAAGGTCTGAGCGAGTCAGTAAGCTGCGCCAGCGCGCTTTTAAACGCCCAAATGCACATTCCACCACCATTCGGCACTTGCTCAGCCTGTAGTTGAACAGGTCCTGACTCCTGTCCAGGCTGCCTGTGTACGGCTTCATGAGCCATGGCATTAAGTGGTAGGCTGGGTCCCCAAGGATCACGATAGGCATTTCAACATCCCCAACGGTTATTTTCTGGTCCGGGAAGAAAGTCCCTTCCTCCAGCTTTCGAAACAGAACAGAGTGCCTGAAGACGCGAGCATCATGTACCCTTCGCGGCCAGCCCACGTTGATGTTGGTGAAACGTCCCTTGTGATCCACCAGGGCTTGCAGCAGCATTGAAAAGTACCCCTTGCGGTTTATGTACTCGGTGGCTTGGTGCGCCGGTGCCAAGATAGGGATATGGGTTCCGTCTATCGCCCCACCACAGTTTAGGAATCCCATTGCAGCAAAGCCATCCACTATGTCCTGCACGTTTCCCAGAGTCACTACCCTTGATATCACCAGGTCTCTCATTGCCCTGGCAACTTGGATCACAGCAGCCCCCACAGTAGATTTGCCCACTCCAAATTGATTCCCGACTGACCGGTAGCTGTCTGGCGTTGCAAGCTTCCACAGGGCTATCGCCACTCGCTTCTCAACTGTTAGGGCTGCTCTCATCCTGGTATTCTGGCGCTTCAGGGCAGGGGAAAGCAAGTCACAAAGTTCCATGAAAGTGCCCTTACGCATGCGAAAGTTTCGCAGCCACTGGGCATCGTCCCAGACCTGCAACACGATGCGGTCCCACCAGTCGGTGCTTGTTTCCCGGGCCCAGAATCGGCGTTCCACGGCATGAACCTGCCCCAGTAACACCATGATTTCCACATTGCTGGGGCCTGTGAGAGGTCCATGTCAATTTCCTCATCACTATCGTCGCCGCGCTGCAATCGCCTCCTCCCCCTCAGCTGGTCCTGGTTTTGCTTTGGCATGTCCAGGCTCTGCATATACTCCAGGACAATGCGCGTGGTGTTCATAGTGCTCATAATTGCCGCGGTGATCTGAGCGGGATCCATGATCCCAGTGATAGCTATGGCGTCTGGTCTGAAAAAAGGCGCGAAACTAGTATCTAAAGACCAGGGGAAGAATGGAGGGAGGGAGGGAGGGAGGGGCGAGTGACGACATGGCGTACAGGTACAGGGAATTAAAATCAAGAAAGGTGGCTGTGCATCAGGGAGAAATACAAACAACTGTCACACAGAATGCACCCCCCCGAGATTGAACTCCTAAGCCTGGGTTTAGCGGGCCGTTGATTTGACGGAGGAAAGGAAATGAATACAGAACAAATCTATTTTTTACATCTTAAGACGACAGTGCAGCATGACTGATAGCCCTCGGCATTTTCTGGGCGCTTGGCAGCAAATACTGGGCGCGTACGAGTATGATGATGATGGATACCAATCATAATATACTATTTATTGCCAAAAGGCAAGGGGTTGCTGCTGTGTAGCAATGTAACCCTACATGTGCCAGCCACATCTCTGCCAGCACCCAGATCGCCCTCGGCCTTTTCTGGGTGCTTAGCAGACAATACTTGGCAGAAAATAGTATACTATGACTGGTAGCCATCATTATCCAACGAGGACGGTTAAAGGCAAGGGGTTGCTGCTGTGTAGCAATGTAGCCCCACGTGTGCCAGCCATATGTCTGCCAGCACCCAGATCGCCCTCGGCCTCTTCTGGGTGCTCAGCAGACAATACTTGGCAGAAAATAATATACTATGACTGATATCCATGATTGTCCGACGAGGACGGTTACCAGTCGTAATAAACCATCTACTGCCAAAAGGCAAGGGGCTGGTGCAATGCAGCCCTACGGCTGCCAGCCCCACAGCTACCAGCATCCCGATCGCCGATGAAGGCTATCACTCATGCTGCACCGTCTACCGCCAAAAGGCAGTTATCTGCTGCTGCTGTGTAGCAATGCAGTCCCACGTCTGCCGGCACCCGGAAGACATATGGTGACGGTGAGCTGAGCTGAGCGGGCTCCATGCTTGGCGTGGTATGTTGTCTGCACAGGTAACCCAGGTAAAAAGGCGCGAATCTATTGTCTGCCGTTGCTGTGATGGCGGGGGAGGGGCCTGACGCAATGTACCCAGAACCCCCCGCGGCACTGTTTTGCATCATTCGGGCATTGCGATCTCAACCCATAATTCCAATGGGCGCCGGAGACTGCCGGAGACTGCGGGAACTGTGGGATAGGTACCCATAGTGCAATGCGCCGGAAGTCGACGCTAGCCTCGGTACTGTGGACGCGGTCCGCCGACTTCATGCACTTAGAGCATTTTATGTGGGGACACACACAATCGGCTGCATACAACCGGTTTCTATAAAACCGGCTTCTATAAATCTGACCTAATTTTGTAGTGTAGACATAGCCTTAGATACAGCATGGGAGGTCTAGGTTTGTTTTCTGGCTAATAGAGGGCTCAGTTTTATCGCCTCAAAATTTCAATAGAAAAATTCAGACCCAAACTGTGTGGTGGGGAGATTCGTGGGGGTTTCTTTGGTTTTGATTCGGTTTCATTTGTTTTTCTCATTTTAAAAGACCTTGATCACTTTGATGGGAAAAATGTTTGTACGATGCCAAGGAAAAATTAGAAAAGCTAAAAATCTGCCAGGGAGTTTCTTAGGCTATTTTTAGAAAAAGTCATGTTCAGGTCACGGACAATAAACAAAAATTCATGGCCCGTGACCTGTCCCTTTTTTTACTATAAATACCCATTACTAAATCTCTGCTCCTGGGCCCCAGTGGTCTGGGGGCCACTTCTCCAGTGGTGGGAGCTGACTGCCCTCTGTGGCTGCTGCTCTGAGGCTCTGGGGACCACTCTTTCAATGGCCCCAGGGGCCGCTGCTCAGGCCGCCACCTGTACCACTGTTGCTCGGGTGGTTCCCGGGGCCACTTATCTAGCTGCCCCCATGATTGCTACTTGGGTGCTCCCTGGAGCCACCCCCATTATCGCTGCTCGGCCGGTCCCCAGGACCAGCCGCACTGACCGCTGTTCAGGCGCTTCCCAGAGCCAGCCTAATCAGCCAATGTTTGAGTGTTCAGAACAACCCCCATGTAGATGGATCTTCCGGCAGCTACAGATGGCTGAGGATGTGCACTGCCAACACAAGGAGCCAGGTGTGCGCGCACACAAGCGATTTAATGACTGCATTAGGTTGACATAATTCTATAATGTAGACATTGCCTTAGTATTTCACTTTTTGCACTGAGATGAGTGTAAAACATCCACCCACAACACAGTGATTAAATTCCCCAAAATTCAATGTCTCTGCACTTTCTAGAAAGCTGCACAATTCAGTTCATTCTGGCTAGCAGAGTGAAAATTCAGGTGATAGTAATGTTTATGATATATTTAAAAAACCCTAAACATTGTTTAATCTAAGAGTAAAGGTGCAGGCTCTGGGAGGGAGTTTGGGGATTGGAGGGGTGTGGCGGGAGGGGGTGGAGGCTCCGGGCTGAAGCAGGGGGTGGAGGTGCAGGAGGGGGTGAGGGCTGCTGGCTCTGGACTGGGGGTGGAGTCTCTGGGAGAGTTTGGGGATGGGAGCGGGTGTGGAGGGAGGGAGTTTGGGTGCAGGCTCTAGACTGGGGCAGGGGTGCAGGAGGGGGTGAGGGGTGCAGGCTCTGGGAGCGAGTTCAGGGGCAGGAGGGGGTGTGTTGGAAGGGGGTGAGGGTGCAGGCTCTGGGAGGGAGTTTGGGTGCTGGGTGCAGGCTCCTGGCTGGGACAGGGGCTGGGGGTGAGGAGCATGCATTCAGTCATTTCATAGGGCAGAGTTTCAAGGCTATTAAGATTTGGTGAACTATTCTTCCTAGCATCTTCCCTTTGTAGATTTCAGAGGTGTTCACACACTCACCCCCACTGAGCCACACTGTTACACCCCAATCTAATAGAAGGCTGGGAGGTCTCCAAGTTCATAAAAACAGACAAAAACTAGAAAAAGGAACAAAATGTTTCTAAGATTATAAGGGGTTGGATCTCTGCACCTCTCTGTCTTTGGATTCACCTGGAGTGGGAACTGTAGCTGCAGTTTAGGAACCAGGTACTGGCATAGATGGTCCAGCACTTTGGGCTAGCAGGCTTTTCAGGTACAGGGAGACTAGTGAAGGCTGCATAGCCTGTAGACTTTGTGCTTCATTCCCCAGAGGGGATCAGTCCTGGGATCCTGGCAGTCAGTCTCTCTGATGCTATGTCTACATTGGCAGAGTTACAGTGCCACTCAGAGAGCACTGAGTGCTATTGTGTGTTCACACTGTCAGCTGCCTGCACAATAGCATGTTCACACTTGTGGCACTTGCAGCGGTATTCAGAGCAGTGCACTCAGTATCCCATTGAGCATCTCTTCCTCTTATGCTGCTAAGAGTTGTGGGAAGGCAGAGGGGCTCGCGGGGCATCCCGGGTCCTGTCCCAATGCCCCATGATGAATTGCTTCGCACCCCAGAAATCCCCGTGCTTCCGTTAACATTTGGCACCATCTTTCAATGCTTGGTGTACTGCGCACTCTGCCTCTTCGGGCTGCAGGAATGGATCCTGCACTGTTGACCAATATGCTGCTCGCTCTTAATAACACATCACGAGTGGCAGTGGAATTATTCCTTAAACTACAAAGGCAAGAGGAGTTTGACATTGATCTCGCCATGCATAGTAGCTATGACACGAGATTGCTTGTGTCATTCATGGAGGAGCTGACCACAGTAGAACGCCGCTTTTGGGCTCAGGAAACAAACACTGAGTGGTGGGATCACATCATCATGCACATCTGTGATGACGAGCAGTGGCTGCAGAGCTTTTGGATGAGGAAAGCCACATTCAAGGGACTGTGTGATGAGCTCGCCTCAGCCCTGCAGCACAAGGACACGAGAATGAGAGCTGCCCTGTCGTTGGAGAAGCGCATGGCAATTGCACTGTGGAGCTGGCTACTCCAGACTGCTACGAATCAGTCGCTAACCAGTTTGGAGTGGGAAAGTCAACTGTTGTATGCATGTTGACAAAAGTGTGCAGGGCATTAATTGCATCCTGCGCTGAAAGACCCTGATTCTGGGCACCGTCGTTGCCATTGTGGATGGCTTTGCACAAATGGGCTTCCCTAACTGCGGAGTGGGTAGATGGCACGCATATTCCAATTCTGGCACCAGACTACCTAGCCAGCAAGTACATTAATCGCAAGGGGTATTTTTCTATGGTTCTCCAGGCATTTGTGGATCACCGTGAGAATTTCATGGACATTAATGCAGGCTGGTCCAAAAAGGGGCATGACACAAGCACCTTTCAGAACACTAGCCTGTTCAGGAAGCTGCAAGCAGGGACTTTCTTCCCAGACCAGAAGATCACCATAGGGGAAGTTGAAATGCCCATTGTGATCCTGAGAGACCCACAGCAGCAAGGAGCAGTTCAACAGGCTGAACAAGTGCAGAATGACAGTTGAGTGTGCTTTTGGCCATTTAAAGGCCTGCTAGCGCTGCCTAGATGGAAAGCTGGACCTGGCCGATGACAATATTCCTAGGCTTATAGCCTCATGCTGTACGCTCCATAACATTTGTGAAGGGAAGGGTGAAAGCTTCACTCAGGGCTGGACCACTGAGGCTCAGCACCTGGAGGCTGAATTTGAACAGCCAGAGACCAGGGCTCTTAGAGGGGCGCAGAGCAAGGCTATAAGGATCAGGGATGCCTTCAGGCAGCAATTTGAAGCTGAAAGCTACTAATATTTGTTGCTATGCATGGGAGTGCAGTGCTTGTAACACTAGGAGGTGATTGTGATTGGTGCAGACGATGCACTATGAAGCCTTAAGAAAATTGCCTACTGCTTGGCAGGGTTCTGTTTGCTTTCAATTAATGGAATGAAGATTGCTTTCAAACCAAAATTATTCTTTTATTAAAAAGCAACCACCAGAGGAGAGAGAAACAAACAAAAAGGAAAAACACATCAGCACTGTGGGGGATGGGAGGGTCCCATGAGAAGGTGAGGTCCCAGGACGGTTAAAGATTTGTGTATGTCCAGGTATCATATCCAACCTTATCCTTTGGAGTACAGTGCAGCAGGAATAAACTGCAGAGGGACGGGTGTGGAGTGCAGTGGGTACTGGGAGACCACAGTGCTGGACTGTGATGGGGCAGGAGTGCAATGCAGTGGGTACAGACTGGAGCCAGGAGGTTGATAAGAGTGTGTTGGCAGTATCAGGGGGGCGTATGGAAAAGAGTTTTGCGACAGCGGCTGCAGGGGAGGGCGGGTACGGAGCTGCTTGGTTTGCAGTGCTAGTAGCGCCTGGACCGTGTCTGCTTGGCACTCCATAAATGTTTAAGAGCCGCTACGTGGCTTCGTTCTGATGCACTGCATTCTCCTTTCAGTCCCTCTTCTCGCTGTCCCACGACTCCTTCAATTCTTGTCTTTCGGCCATGGAGTGCCTCACGACATCATGCAGAAAGTTCTCTTTAGTTCTTCATGGCCACTTTCTAATTCTGAACAGCCGTTCAGCCACCAATAACAGAGAGGGAGGCTGGGCTCTCAAGGTCATATCTGTGAAGCCAAAATGCAACATTTTACAGAAGCAGTATTGTTTGCAACACATAGACCATTGATGCAGTGGTTTAAAATACAGCCTCTATTCACATACCTATCACTAACCAGATGTCCTCAGCCAAGAACACATGAGCCACCAGACCCCCAAAATGGTAACAGCAGGGGAAGGGGAAATCACTGTCCAGGACTGTACTGTACAGTGGGCACGTGACTCTTGGGGAGACACAGCACTGTAGGGAGGGGCCTTATAATCATTTGTGTGCCCATATTTTCCACAGGCTGTTTTATTATGGAAGATATCTCGCTCCTGAGGGTGAGCAGGGAATCAAGGGAGGGTCTTCTCCAAGACTGCGGTGCCCGCCCTGGCCCTTATGCGGCTCGCCTGTGTGCAGCAATGGTCTCCGCCCCCCATCCCCACTGTGACTCCAGAGTGGCATGGGAAAATTACCCTTAACGAGGCAAGAAAAAAAGCAACTCTGCCAAAGATCCTGCAGCAGCGGATTGCCCAGTATCTCCATGAGAGTTTCATGGAGATCTCTGGGGCAGATTCCCGTGAAGTGAGGGAGTCAATCAACACCCTGTTCTACTGCTCAGACTAGGCATGTGGTGGTACGCACATCATACAGACACAAGCCTGCTTTCTGCAACCCTTCTGCCCCCAACAACTTACTTCAGTGATTCCCCAGATCAAAGCCACTCACCAAGGGCCTCCTCTCCTGTTTGCACTTTGCCAAGCTCCGCCAGCTGTGACTGGCTAACCTCCTCCGGAGTAGATAAGAACTCTGGGCTGCATGCATCTCTGACCTCCGAGTCGTCCTCTGCCTCTCGGTCCTCCTCCACCTCCACATCATCATCCAAGATTTAGTCCTCCTGGCTTGGTCCACTCTTGACTGGCACGTGAGCCACTGAAGTACCCACAGTGGCCTTCGCAGTGGAGGTGGGGTCACCACGGAGTATCGTGTACAGCTCTTTGTAGAAACGGGAGCTTGTGGGTGCAGCACCGGAGTGGCGTTTTACCTCCCGCGCCTTGTGGTAGGCGTTCTGCAGCTCCTTCACTTTGATCCTACACTGCAGCGTGTCCTGGTCATGGCCCCTTTCTCTCATGCATCATGAAATCTGTCTGTAGGTATCATAATTCCTACGGCTGGAGCACAGCTGAGACTGGACAGGCTCCTCTCCCCAAATGCTGATGAGGTTCAGCAGCTTGGCATTGCTCCAAGCGGGGTATCGCCTGGTGAGTGGAGCAGGCATGGTCACCTCGAAAGATGCGCTGAGATCACTGCATGTGTCACCGAGCAAACAGGAAGGGGATTTTCAAAATTCCCAAGTAATTTAAGGGGTGGGGTTCATGGTTGGTCACTTGAGGGTAGTGCAGTAGAGTTCAAACTGATGACCAGAGAAACGAGAACAGGTATTGTGGGACACCTCCCAGAGGCCAATCGCAGCACTGTAATCCACCAGGGTGTCTACACTGGCACCGCGGCGCTGTAGCCCCGGCACAGAAAGATGTACAACTCTTATCGGGGTGGTTTTTTTACAGCCCTACAACTGCGCTGTTTCTGTGCACTAAGTGGCTTGGCAGTGTGTACACCTCAGAAGTTACATGACAGAAAGCTGCTTTCCTGAGCAGAAACGTGTCAGTGTAGACAAGGCTGTAGATGGCTTACGTAACAATTCAAGACTGGTCATACTGGGTCAGAACAATGGTCCATCTAGCCCAGTGTGCTGCCTGAGAGTGACCAGTGCCAGATGCGTCAGAGAGAATGAACAGAATAGGCTTGTTGACCTGCAAGGTGAGGGTCTTTCAACCTTACCTTTAACTTCATTGTTGTCGATTCCTACTTATCCTATCTTACCACACCTCCCCCGAGGTCTCTGGGCAAATCAGGAGTGAACCACTCCTTTGATACAGACGTGTCCCAATCCAGCTGAATTGAAGCAGACTTTGGGCCAATGTCAGTTTGGAAAAGGCCTGCTTAACCCAGAAGGTTTCTCAAAGTATCTGTTGCTGTGAACCGCATTTAGTCTGGATGTGTAAACCCCAAAGATATCAAACATGAAAGAAACACAAGGCTAGTTCTGAGGAGGTTTCCTCACAGATCTTGGGAGACAGACCAGACCTCGCTTACAAACAGCCCCCAACCTGAAGCAAATACTCACCAGCAACCACACACCACACAACAAAAACACTAACCCAGGAACCTTTCCTTGCAACAAAGCCCGATGCCAACTCTGCCCACATATCTATTCAAGTGACACCATCATAGGACCTAATCACATCAGCCACGCCATCAGGGGCTCGTGCACCTGCACATCTACCAATGTGATATATGCCATCATGTGCCAGCAATGTCCCTCTGCCATGTACATTGGCCAAACAGCAATGTCCCTCTGCCATGTACATTGGCCAAACCAGACAGTCTCTACGCAAAAGAATAAATGCAAATCTGACATCAGGAATCATAACATTCAAAAAACATTAGGAGAACACTTCAACCTCTCTAGTCACTCAGTAACAAGAAGTGGGCTGTAGCCCATGAAAGCTTATGCTCAAATAAATTTGTTAGTCTCCAAGGTGCCACAAGTACTCCTGTTCTTAGAGCCAGGCCTGAGGGTTAAACAGGTGTGCTCAAAAGGAAAAGGGGCCTCAGCACCTATAAAAATAACTGGTTGAAAAAACAAAATAAAAATTACATTAAAAAACAAACCAAAACAAAAAACCAACCCAGAAAAGCTACCATCACACATCCATCACCATTTTAGATTTTGACATCTCCTGCCTGATGTGACATCTTTGCTTTGCAAACAAGAGACCTGGCTGTTACCCTCTAACTGGATAAAAGGTTACACCTCTTGTCTCGAATAATTTTCCTCTTAACAGAAGATTTGAAAATTGATCAAAATAAATTCCATTTGAAATAGAAATGATTAATCTATACTGGGTCTCTATTCTCATTCATGCAATTCTCTCACATATTCCCCACTCTAATTCCTTTGGAGTGAGGTTTTAATTTCAGGATTAGCCACCATTTCCAATATAGTAGGAGAGAACTAGAAGAAAACCTGATTATGTTATAACTTTCAGTGTTACAATATAAATCAGTCTCTTAAGTTACACTAATTCATGTTTAGTTTCATTGTTGCTGGTAACAACTTATTCAAAGATTACAAAATATAAACCTATAGGGCAGTTTTGTCTTAATTCCCATTTCCATCCAGTGAGCTTTGTGTAAAGTCACCTTCTACAATAACCTAGGAGCCTTCCATTTCTGTGAGTTCATTTCTCCCTGGGTCTTCTCCCGTAAGTATGGGTGGAAGGGGGTCTCACACTATGTGGGAAGGTTGCATTATGAGAAAAACCCACCTGTGCTCTATTTTCACACTTTCTAATCTTTCAGACTAGCAGGAGGTGGAGAAGTGATACAAATGCATAAGACTAAATAGCAAAACTAAGGGTATGTCTACACTATGAGAGTAGTTCGATTTTACTTAAATCGAATATGTGGAATCGATATTACAAAGTCAAACGTGTGTGTCCACACTAAGGACAGTAATTCGACTTTGTGAGTCCACACTAACGGTGCAAGCGTCGACATTGGAAGCGGTGCACTGTGGGCAGCTATCCCACAGTTCCCGCAGTCCCCGCTGCCCATTGGAATTCTGGGTCGAGCCCCCAATGCCTTCTGGGGGAAAAAAATGTGTCGAGGGTGGTTTTGGGTAACTGTCGTCATCCAACCATCACTCCCGCCCTCCCTCCCTGAAAGCGCCGGCGGGAAATCAGTTCGCGCACTTTTCAGGTCAGTGACAGCGCGGACGCCACAGCACTGCGAGCATGGAGCCCGCTGCGACCATCGCTGCAGTTATGGCCGTTGTCAACACCTCGCACCTTATCATCCACCTTTCCCAGAGGCAGATGCTGAGAAATCGGGCGAGGAGGCTACGGCAGCGCGGTGAGGACCTGAAGTCTGAGAGTGGCACAGACCTGTCACAAAGCACGGGACCCCGCGCCGAGGACATCATGGTGGCAATGGGTCATGTTGATGTTGTGGAACGGCGATTCTGTGCCCGGGAAACAAGCACAGACTGGTGGGACCGCATAATGCTGCAGGTCTGGGATGAATCACAGTGGCTGCGAAACTTTCGCATGCGGAAGGGGACTTTCCTGGAACTTTGTGAGTTGCTGTCCCCTGCCCTGAAGCGCAAGGACACCCGGATGCGAGCAGCCCTGAGTGTCCAGAAGCGAGTGGCCATAGCCCTCTGGAAGCTTGCAACGCCAGACAGCTACCAGTCAGTCGCGAACCACTTTGGCGTGGGCAAATCTACCGTGGGGGTTGTTGTGATGCAAGTAGCCAACGCAATCGTTGAGCTACTGCTCTCAAAGGTAGTGACCCTGGGAAACGTGGAGGTCATCATAGATGGCTTTGCCGCGATGGGATTCCCAAACTGCGGTGGGGCTATAGATGGAACTCACATCCCTATCCTGGGACCGGACCACCAGGCCAGCCAGTACATTAACCGAAAGGGCTACTTTTCAATGGTGCTGCAAGCACTGGTGGACCATAGGGGACGTTTTACAAACATCAACGTCGGATGGCCGGGCAAGGTTCATGACGTTCGTGTTTTCAGGAACTCTCGTCTGTTTAGACGGCTGCAGGAAGGTATTTACTTCCCGGACCACAAAATAACTCTTGGGGATGTGGAGATGCCTATAGTCATCCTCGGGGACCCAGCCTACCCGCTAATGCCCTGGCTCATGAAGCCCTATACAGGCGCCCTGGACAGTGAAAAAGAACTCAACTACCAGCTGAGCAAGTGCAGAATGGTGGTGGAGTGTGCTTTTGGACGTCTCAAGGGGAGATGGAGAAGCTTACTGACTCGCTCTGATCTCAGCGAAACCAATATCCCCATTGTTATTGCAGCTTGCTGTGTGCTCCACAATCTGTGTGAGAGCAAGGGGGAGACCTTTATGGCGGGATGGGAGGTTGAGGCAAATAGCCTGGCTGCTGATTACGCCCAGCCAGACAGCCGTGCGATTAGAAGAGCCCAGCGGGACACGCTGTGCATCCGGAGGCTTTGAAAGCTAGGTTCCTGAGTGAGCAGGGTAACCTGTGACTATTAAGTTTGTTTACAGAGAAGCTGAACCTGCCCCCGTTTCTTTACCCAGTAAATGTTCACTATCCTCTCCAGTTACATACCCCGTTCACCCCATTCCCCCCCTTCCAACACACGTTTAAAAATAAAATCACTTGAAATTTGTTAATGAACACCGTTTTCTTTATTACTGTTTTCGCGGTAAAGTGTTGAACCTGGGACGCAGACTGTGGTGGGGAGCGGGTGTAGTGTAGTGATGCAAAGGACGCTTCTAAACTCCAGGAATGACAGGCTCCGCTCTGGTGGACTGGTTGTTTCAACGGAGCCTGCCACCCCTCCTGTTCGGGACTCTGTGTGCGGGGGCTATGTGACTTTGTGGCAGGGGGAGGACGGTTACAGATCCCCTGCTGCGTGGCTCTGTGATCCAGGATAAGGACCGCTGCATAAGATCTCTAACCGTCCTCCCCCGCCACAAAGTCACATAGCCCCCCCCCCACACAGAACATGAAAACCACCTCCCAGACTGACCAGGGTAACTAGTGACTGCAATGTGTGTGTGCCCTGCTGCTGAACCTGCCCCCGCCTCTGTACCCTGGTAAAGGTGACTGTCCTGTCCAATTACCAACCCCCTTCCCCCCCTTCAAATAGACTCTCCTCTAAAAGAACATGATGGAAACAGTAATTAACAGAAACGTATTTTTTATTAGCAACTACACATGAAACTGGGGGATGAAACTGGGACGGGGGCTTGGGTGAGGGGGGAAGGAAAGGACTTATCAAATTTTGGGGAATGAGAGCCTTCTGGTACTTGAGCAGTCTGCAGGGGTGGAGTGAGAGTTTTCACGGACTCTGCCGCCCCTCCTTCTTGGGACTTTGGGTGAGGGGGGTATGGGACTTTGTGGCGGGGGAGGGCGGTTAGAGATAGACTGCAGCGGGGCTCTGTCCTCCTGCCTCCGGTCCTGCAGAACATCCACAAGGCGCCGGAGCGTGTCCGTTTGCTCCCTCATTAGTCCAAGCAGCGTTTGAGTCGCCTGCTGGTCTTCCTGCCGCCACCTCTCCTCCCGTTCCATGTGTGATCGGTGGATTTGGGACAAGTTCTCCCTCCACTGGGTCTGCTGGGCTGCCTGGGCTCGGGAGCAGCCCATAAGTTCCGAGAACATGTCCTCCCGTGTCCTCTTCTTCCTACGCCTAATCTGCGCTAGCCTCTGGGAGTGTGATGCCAGGGTAGGTCGGGAGACAGTCGCAGCTGTGGGATGGGAAAAAGGGAGTGAATTCCTCAGAAAGATAATTTTTTTTGTGAACAAAGAACATAGTCTTTCTCTGTGAACAAGACCATGCACAGCACCTATCACATGCGCACTCAGGACAAGGTCGAATTTTCGGCCTTCGCATTCAGTGCCTGGGGTCTTGCAGTGCAGATCAGACAAGCGGGACAGGACAGCGGAATTTGGGTAACAAGCTGACATGGTAAGCCGTAGACTTGTGGCTGCTTAAAACTTTAATAGCAGCACTGGCCTCCTTTCACGTTCAAAGCAATGCCAGTCCCTGCTGCCAGCAATCCGGCAAGCATCAACTCTGCCCCTGTCCCACCCCCTCGCGGCTGTCCCAGGGAAAGATCCCTGTATGCTGCTCCTCTCCCGCCTCCACCACGTGGCTGTAAACCGCCGGTTACAGTTCTGTAAAGGAACAGGCAAGCAGTCCCAATACTAACATTCCCCTACCTAATTCAAAGCAGGTCACCATGAACGACATCACTCTGATGAGGATTTCAGAGACGGAGAAAGAAAGGATGCTTCGGGAAAGCCTGCAAAGACCAGGGCCGTATGCCGCCATGCTCTGCAAGGCAATGATACCAGAGTACTTGATTGTCTCCTGGCGCGGAAACGTTTCCTACCACGGAGGACCCAATAAGGCCGCTCTCCCCAGGAACCTGATGCAAAGGCTTTCCAATTACCTCCAAGAGAGCTTCGTGGAGATGTCCCAGGAGGATTTCTGCTCTATCCCTGGACATATAGACCAGATTTTACTGTAGCTGCACTGGCAGGGACTAAACAGTAGAGCGCCTAGGGCAAAACAATCATGCTAAACCGGATATAGTTAGATTTTTTTTCAGTAGTTGCACTGCCAAGGACTGAAACGTTAAGCACCTAGGGCAAACTAATCATGAAAAACCCATTGTTAATATTGTTAATATTCCTGTTCTGTTAAAAATAAATGTTTACATGTTTAACACACTTACTGACTGATCCTTCCCCTGATTCTGGGTCAGGGTTAACGCCTGGGGACGGTTGGTAGGGGATCTCTGTAAGGGTGATGAAGAGATCCTGGCTGTCGGGGAAATCAGCGTTGTAAGCGCTGTCGACTGCCTCGTCCTCCTCATCTCCTTCCTCATCTTCCCCATCCGCTAACATCTCTGAGGAACCGGCCATCGACCATATCCCATCCTCAGAGTCCACGGTCAGTGGTGGGGTAGTGGTGGCGGCCGCACCTAGGATGGAATGCAGTGCCTCGTAGAAACGGGATGTCTGGGGCTGGGATCCGGAGCGTCCATTTGACTCTTTGGTCTTCTGGTAGCCTTGTCTCAGCTCCTTGATTTTCACGCGGCACTGCGTTGCATCCCGGCTGTATCCTCTCTCTGCCATGGCTTTTGAGATCTTCTCGTAGATCTTTGCATTCCGTCTTTTCGATCGCAGCTCGGAAAGCACGGACTCATCGCCCCACACAGCGATCAGATCCAAGACTTCCCGATCAGTCCATGCTGGGGCCCTCTTTCTATTCTGAGATTGCATGGCCATCTCTGCTGGAGAGCTCTGCATCGTTGCCAGTGCTGCTGAGCTCGCCACGATGTCCAAACAGGAAATGAGATTCAAACTGCCCAGACAGGAAAAGGAATTCAAATTTTCCCGGGGCTTTTCCTGTGTGGCTGGTCAGAGCATCCGAGCTCGGACTGCTGTCCAGAGCGTCAACAGAGTGGTGCACTGTGGGATAGCTCCCGGAGCTATTACCGTCGATTTCCATCCACACCTAGCCTAATTTGACATGGCCATGTCGAATTTAGCGCTACTCCCCTCGTTGGGGAGGAGTACAGAAGTCGAATTTAAGAGACCTCTATGTCGAACTAAATAGCTTCGTTGTGTGGACGGGTGCAGAGTTAATTCGATGTAATGGTGCTAAATTCGACATAAACTCCTAGTGTAGACCAGGCCTAAGACACGAAACCACAGAGTCAGGACTCAGCATTCATGTATCCTGCAGTCTGAACTTGGAATCTGATACATTCCCTTGTTGGGATATTTTAGGGTTAAGTAGAACAATAAGCTGCTAATGTGCTGACATGGTATTAGTGGACAAAGGCATATGTAGGCAATAGTTTCGTTTCTAATATATAAGTTGCAAATTTTTCAGTATTTCTTTGTTTAAAATGTAAGTTGCCAGATTCTTCCCTTCTCTGTTGCTCATAAAGATTAATAAAGATGTGGCTGCAGAAAAATGCCCTTTGTGTAGAAGAAAGTATGTGTAATGCTATGAGTAATAGACAGAGGTGGGTTTATTAACAGCGGGTGTTTCTATTACTTAATAAGGGTTTTTGGGGTGTTGTAATGAATGTAGGCATGTACATACTAACCTAAAAAAAAAAAAAAAAGCGTGCTGTAACTAATTCAGTGCTTACTGGACAATTGGGTCCAGGGGAACAAGTACCGCAATAAAGAAGCCCATCTACTCAAATCCGCCTCTGGGTCAGCCTGCTCCTGCTTCTAACATCCCTCATTGGCTACCATCATTTGTCCAGCATGGAAGTGCTTCTTGTCCAACAAGGCAGCCAGATTGGGACCCATAGGCATGGGATGGCTCTGAAGGAATCAGCTGTTTCTCTCTGTGCTTCATCTAACTTTGGATCCAAATGGTAAAAGACAGTTGTTCCCAATTTAATCATGGCATCTTTTAGGACTGTGATCAATGCCACTTAACTAGGGAGCAGTGTTCTAAAAATAGTTTACCTGGGCCACAGGTCACCATAGCTTCCATATCTGGGGTGAAAATCAACCATAGAATCATAGAATATCAGGGTTGGAAGGGACCTCAGGAGGTCATCTAGTCCAACCCCCTGCTCAAAGCAGGACCAATTCCCAACTAAATCATCCCAGCCAGGGCTTTTGTACCTGCAACTTCTACCTGAGTCCTTATCAAATCTTTGACCTTAAGTATAAAATTACTCCAAGTCTCTGGAGTAGAATTCTTCACCAACCACACAACGTATCAGTAGCGATAGTGAAGTATAACTCCCCCAAACATGTCTTTTTATTTCTTTAATCTGGTGGCACAGATTTAAATTAGGGACTAAAATCAGGTGCGGTTTAGAATCCCGGTAAGACAACAAATGTCAGGTATCTATTAAAAATGGTTATCTTGCTGCAGCTATACCACATTCACCACAGATTCCATTTTTTACACATTTGCAGCATCTCCCAGGGGTGAGCTGAACAGAAACGTCACTTCCATTTTTCCCATCTCTATACAGAAAGGGATTGCATTTCCCAAATAATAGGCAACATGCACCTGATTAGGAGGGAGATATCTTCAGGAGCGACCTCCTGCAGGGCCTGAGGCACAACTGCTTTGGGAGCCCAATGCATGGGTATTTTACATGTCATTTACTAAGGAATCCTCTTCCCAGCCCTTTAGAAAAAATATTGACCTAACCAATTGAACAACAGGGGGGTTGGGATGGTGATGGGGAATAAGGGAATCCCTCTGACTTACCCTATCTTCTTCTGTTGTTACAGCCGGTGAAATGACACTTTTCCCTATCCCTGCCCTGTTCCTGCTCTTTGTTATAGTTCAATATATTTTAAGTGAGGAAAACGGTAATAAAAATATCTGCTCTCCAGCACAACCTGAAACAACATCAGAGCAACTGGGAATGAAACAATTTGTTCCCCAAGGGGGAACTTGATGACTAACAATTGCTTTGAACTGGGGGAAACAGTATAACCGTGATGCTCAGGGTTTGTTTAGACTAGGAAAAGTGATGGAGTTTAGGTCAGGTCAAGGGGAAAGCTAATGCCAACCACTGCACCTGGACTGCATCTGCTCTACAACTATAATTGTCTTTTTACACCAAGATCACTAACTTGAGCAGCCAACGCCATGTACAGTCCTGGTGGACGTAAGGCACAGGTAGTTTTTGCTTCAGTGTAGCTTGTTGGGATCAACCCTCTCTCTCCCACCTGGAGCTGATGAACATTCCTGGCTGTAGGGACACACACTCCTATGACTCAAAAGAAAAGGAGTTGATAGAAAAGATCACAGGACTGACCCCAAAGAAGGGTGAGCTGCAAAAGGCAGAAGCAGGCAACTCATCTGGGGGAGCTGAGAGAACTCGGTGAAGATGGTGCAAAGATCACTATATTGGAATTAGCAAATGTGATTTTTAAAAAACAAAAACAAATCTTTGGCCAGCCCTAATCAAGGCATTTCTTACAGTTTGCTCCCATTTGGATTTTCTGATGTCTAATAGGGAATGACCTCTGATTGAAGCTTTTCCCACACGCAGAGTCTCTCTCCACTGTGGATTCTACGATGTCTGACAAGGTCTGAGCGCTCAATGAAGTTTTTTCCGCACTCAGAGCACGTGTAGGGTCTCTCTCCTGTGTGGATTCTCTGATGTCTGCTCAGGCTAGAGCTCTGTTTGAAGCTTTTCCCGCACTCAGAGCATGTGTAGGGCATCTCTCCGGTGTGGATTCTCCGATGTGTGATAAGGTTTGAGCTCTGATTGAAGCTTTTCCCACATTCAGAGCATGTGTAGGGCATCTCTCCTGTGTGGATTCTCCGATGTGTGATAAGGGCTGACGTCCGACTGAAGCATTTCCCGCACTCAGAGCACGTGTAGGGTTTCTCTCCTGTGTGGATTCTACGATGTGTGATAAGCTGTGAGTTCCGATTAAAGCTTTTCCCACACTCAGAGCATGTGTAGGGCGTCTCTCCTGTGTGGATTCTCCGATGTGCGATAAGGGCATAGCTCCAACTGAAGCCTTTCCCACACTCACAGCATCCATAAGGTTTCTCACCCGTGTGGATTCTCCTGTGTGTGTTAAGGTATGAGCTCCGATTGAAGCGTTTCCCACACTCAGAGCATTCATAAGGTTTCTCACCTGTGTGGACTGTCTGATGTGAGATAAGGTGTGAGCTCCGATTGAAGCATTTCCCACACTCAGTGCACATGTAGGGTCTCTCTCCTTTGTGGATTCCCTGATATGTGAAAAGGTCTGAGCTCCCATTGAAGCTTTTCCCATACTCGTGGCATGTGTAGCGTGTCTCTTCCAAGTTGATTCTCTCGCGTGTAATAAGGTCAGAGTGGCTATTTAAGTTTTCCTCTGGCCTCTGCTGAGTCTCACAGGCTTTTGCTTTTTCTGAGAGTTCACAACTCCCGGAAACATTCCCTTTGGATCTTCCTGATAACGTCCCATGTGGTTCTACTTGCTCAGCATCTTCCTGCTGGGGATTCTCCTCATTCTCACTCACTATCCCAACACCTGATGGGAGACGGAGAGAATCCAGACATAGGTCACTCTCTGTGCCTGGGAGAAAGGAAATCTCAGAGACAGGAATGGAAAAAGGGATGAACAAACCAAAATGTGTGTGGGAGAGATCAAACCTATCAGGAGCTGACTTTCCCCAAACCCTTCCCCAGAGGAGAGAGGAAGGGATCAGTTTTAGTCCGCATCTCACCAGAACACTCAAGGGAAAGCGAGATCAGGGAGGGATCTGCTGCCAGTTTTCAGTCAGGATAGGTGGGAAACCATGAGTGACATCTGCCTAATGATTCCACATCTGCAGGGAACAATCCTGAACTTGGAGAGCTCACAAGGTCTTTGTAGGGCATCCCAAATGTTTCCTGTATTCAGGGACAGTTTTTGAGTTGCTTTAACCAATTCCTCACCTGTGCAGGCAGCTCTCAGGTGCACTTTTTTCTCAGAGCCGTAGAGGTCTTGGACCCACGGCTCTTCCCCTTGTTCCAGCTGCAAGATCACATCAGGTTTGGAAACTGGTAACCCTGCTCAAGGCAAAGAAAACAAGGGAGGTCAGTGGAATTTGTGGGATACTTGTCACAAAGAATATTCCATGATTTTAAGCCCAGCTCATTTTTAAGCAGTAACATCCCAAAGCCAACTTCCTTTGCTCAAAGTGCCAGGAGAGTTATTATTATTATGAATCATATTCATTACCTTAGTGCCTAAGGACCAACTAACAGTGGGTCCCCATTGTGCTAGGAGAAGTACAAACACAGAATAGTAGATGGCCCATGCCCTAAACAATTTACAATCTGAATAGACAAGACAGACACTTATCAATGGTTGTGGTACCCTCATTTCTGTATTGTTTTATCTTTATGGCCACCACTTTTCTATTGTTAATCTGTCTGGTTCTCTAATTGTTTCCACCTGCTGTATAATTAATTTTGCTAGGTGTAAGTTAATTAGGGTAGTAGGATATAATTGGTTAGAGAATTATGGTACAATATGTTAGGAATGGTTAGTTAAATTTCAGTAAAATGATTGGTTAAGGTATAGCTGAGAATATGACTATATAAACTGGGGTCAAACAAGAGGGGGAAAGGAAATTGGAATCAGGTTTATTAATGGGGGGAATGGGAACAGGGACACAGGCAACGCTCTGCGGCATCAGAGCTGTGAAGGGGGACGCAGGGTATACGCTCCGCGGCCTCAGAGCTGGGAACGGATCACTGGGGAACAGACTCTCTGGGCGTATAGCGATAAGCCCGACCGGTGTAACGGACTTTGGAATATGCTTGCTTGGAAATGACCCCAATAAACATCACATTATCTTCCCTTCGGACTTCTGGTCTTTTGCTGCTTGCGGTCTGCGTGACAAGAACCAGGGAAGTGGGAGGGTGAAGGGAAAGCCCTTTAACAAAACTGACATGACCTGATAACCAAGAGGTAAGCCTTAGAGGAAGGTTTTAATGCACTTTGTAACTGATGAGGGATTCCCACGAGGACTGTTGAGGGGGCGATGGTAAATACACATTTAGATCCTTTTCTTGTTTTATATCTTTTTCCCATAAGGCTTAACCTCTGGCACACTGTCATCGATACATAGCATCTGTACAATGCCCTGGCTTTTAAACAGTCCTTGGGAGGTGCCCCTTGAGTGCGCTAGATCCCCAAGGGGTCCCACTCTTCCACAAGGATAGGCCATGTAGCTTCAGCACCTGAGACTGAGCCTCTGGCTTCAACACTCCTATTTCAACCTGTGAGCTCTGCCAGCAGGTCCAGCTGAACTACACTCCTGTTCAGAGACTGTTCCTCATTCATGCTTCAGTGCACCTCAGCAAGTTTTTGCTGTGACACTGGGCAGACTGTTAAAACATAGCAGGGTTTATTAGTCAACTGAAACACAGCATTAGAAAGTCTTTAGATTAGGACAGAGAAGCAAAGAAGACACTATAGTCCATATTGGCCAATGCTCTTGAGCCATGCTGCTGTTAAAAACAGTTTGGTTTCCTTTCACTTTGCCTGTCCATTTGTCTTCACTCCGGTAGAGCTCCCTGCGTCTGCGAACCCAATTCTTCCTGCTCCCAAAAACATAACGAGTCCATGTATGCTTCACTCAGCAAAGCTGAGATCCTCCCATGGATAGGTGAGAATTATTCCCTTGTCTCTGTCGGGTATTCCATTGATGTAGGTTGGTCCCAGCCAGTCCTTAATGACCCAGTCATATCACCCAATGACAGCTCCGTGACAAAACACCTCATGTCTCCTGCTCTTTATAATCATAGCAATACCAATCACAGAGGGAAACTGAGGTGTGTATTGGCATCATACAAGTATCTCCAAAATTCCCACCTCTATCACACACACACTGGTCACAGCCCTTGGAGAGAAAGCAAAGCACAGGAACTGGACGTTAGTCCAATGAACACAGTGCAGGACTAGCTGCAATCCTCAAACTCTAGTAAAAAACGAGAGGCATGTGGGTCCCTACCCATAGAGAGGGGCTGGCTAGAGGCCTGATACCTGACAGGGCATTCCTTGAGCAGACCGTGGAGGCAGGTCAAAGGCTTAGCTACCCCAGAACTGTGACACCGCAAAAGCACATTTTGGGGAATTAGGAAATCTAGTGACTCAGGTGTAATGGGAGGGAGAATTAAACTCTGACCTGATTTCATGATCTATGACCTAGTCACATGTCTTGTGGGTAAAATGTGGGTAAAATGTCATTATCAGAGTATTGCTTATTAGTTTGGAACATGCATGGAGGGGAAGGAGGTGAACGTAAGTAAATGGGTTATTAAGCTTGCTACAGTTAAGGGCTTTATATTAGGTGGAGGCTTTGTGGGAGTAGTTATACTGAAGTCTGGGATTTACCTGAATCGGACTAAGGAGAGAATCCCAGATCAGATATTTTGCACCCTGACTTTGAGACACTAATGAGGAACCACAATAGGTGCAATACGCCACAGGATTCTGAAAGGAAGTAAATTTGGGGCGGGCTTTAGCAATTAGGTTGCTATGCAGTATCTCAGCAGCTGGACCACATTCATATATTGGAATTAATAAATAAGTGATGTAAATCATGAGTATTAATGCTTGGTACTTAATTATGGACTTCCCAAAGGCCACATATGGGTTGGAGCAGCTATTGACATTATTTTAATCAGAGTAAAAGAGCAGATATGGTATATAGCCATCCTATTACCATAAGGAAATGGATAAAATACCTCTCCTAGTTACCATTTTTTCATTTTGTCAGGTCCCCAAGTAAAGTGAAGCAGGGCCTCCATTCTGATGGTCTCCCTTGCCCCTTGACCTTTGTTTCCAAAGGTGTCCATAACTTATAAGTATGCATAAGGCAAGACCCTCTTTACTATACTTATCTTAGTCTAATCATTATGTGTATTGATCCTTGCCTATGATTTCAATTATAACTGTCTGTATTAAATCAAGTTTGTGTGTTTCACCAATTCCATCTTCTCAATTAACTTTGAGTAGCCATGTACAAGGGCAAGTTGTACCCCAATATGTAATCTTAGAGCTGTAAAAAGTGCCCATTTGTGCCTAGGTAGTGGCCCTGCTATGGGAGGGAAGAATGCAGCAAGGACTCAGGAACGGTGGCCAGGGTCCCTGTGCATAGAGATGGGGAGGTTATATGGGGAGGGGCGTAATGAGCGAGAGAGGGAGGTTAAGAGTTAAAATAATAATATTGGGGGGAGGGGAATGTAAAAAGAAGTGAAACAAAAGAAATAAAACTGCAGTGTAGGCTCTAAAGCAACAAGACTTGGGTAGGGATTCAGGGTTAAATGTCTGGGATCCCCCACAACTGTAGATCCCCAAACTTCTCGTCCTTCCCACTGACCTACCCAGCCCACTTCCTGGGTGCCCTTCCTCCACACTCCCCTCCCCTTCTTCCCATTACTCTCAGCTGTCACCACCTCCTGGCACCTTGGGGCTTCTTGTGTTCCCTCCTCGTCTCTCACTACCTCCTCCATCCCTGCTGCTTCTTAGCTCTCACCCTGCCCACACCCTCACCATTTCCTGGCACCCCAGAATTATCTACTCCCCCCCCTTCTACGGCTCTGTTCTCCTTTCACCAGTGGGGTCCTGAATGGCAACATTATGCGCTCTCCTCTCAAAAGATGAGCTCATCTGACAGTCACACAAGCCATGCGTCAGTCATCGACCTATTTACTCAATTTAGAATTCTACAGGTGGCATATTTTCCTCTTAAAATGAGGAAAAAGCATGAAAGCTCTAGTTATTAATGTATCCAATAAGGATACATTAAATGCAATTTTAAAATGACTGACGGCACCAAAAAGGCACATGTCCAAAAATTATTCTAGCGGGTGGGAGATAAGGAAAAAAAATGGGGGCGAGGAAACTTGTCAAAACTTCTATGATGAATAAAGATATAAAGTTATTACTACTCAGGTTCTTTAGAGACCCCACAGCTTCTAATAACTGAGGGGACAGGACTCCTTACCCAGAAAGACCACCGTCTCATAGTTCTCCTTCATGACATCCCTGTAGAGGGCTCTCTGAGCGGGGTCCAGCAGAGCCCCCTCTTCCCTGGTGAAATACACAGCCACTTCCTCAAAAGTCACCGGCCCCTGAAAGAGCAAGAGTCCAACACTCAGTACCTGCTGCCCCACTCACAACCCCACTATTCACGGAACAGTAGCACTAGGTAAATGGAAGCTCCTGGAGGCACATGTTAGCAGAGCCCCACCCCACCTTGCTTAGAGCAGCCAGGAGGCATCAGAGGGTAGAAAGAGAGAACGTTTGTGTCTCCCAGCTGACAGACGGAGGCAGGGTCTTCACATTTATCACATACCTATTAGCCAGAGCTTGATATAGGAGATAAGGCTGTCTCTGGACCCTGCTGGTGGCTCCCTGGTAGGAATCCCAACACACTCCAAATAAAATATATGGAAGAAAGGGGAAGTCAATAGTAAAGAATATAAGTGAGAAGGTCAGAATTGTAGAAAATTGGCTATCAGAAATCAATGACCAATCAATGACAATAAGAAGGAAGTTTTTAAAAGTATATTAAGTACAAAATTAATCCTAACAATGGTAGTGGTAAATTACTAGACGGAAATGGCAGAATTATCAAAAATAATGCAGAAGAGGTAAAGTGTTCAATAAATATTTCTCTCCTGTATTTGGAGAAAAACAGATGATGTAACTCATATCATAAGATGCTGACGACGACACTCTTTCCATTCCAACAAGAACTCACAAGGACGTTAAACAGCAGCTATTAAAGTTAGACATGCTTAATCAGTGGGTCCAGATAACTTGTATCCAAGAGTTTTAAAAGACCTGGTGGAGGAGCGTGGTGGACTGTTAATGTTTATTTTAATTAGAACTTGGAACACTGGGGAAATTCCAGAAGACTGGAATAAAGCTAATGCAGTCCCAATATTTTAAAAGTGTAAAAGAGATGACCCAGCTAATTACAAGAGTGTCAGTCTGACATCGATACTGGACAAGATAATGGAGCAGCCAATACTGGATTTTATTAATAAAGAATTAAAGGAGGATAATATAATTAGTACCCATGAACAAAGGTTTAGAGAAAATAGATCCTATCAAACTAACTGGATATCCTTATTGGAGGAGATGAAAAGTTTGGTTGCAGCTAATAGTATTGATGTAATATACCTAGACTTCTGTAAGGCATATGACTTGGTTCAGCACAATATTTTGACTAAAAAACTAGAACGATACAAAATAGACACAGCATACATTAAATAGATTAAAAACTGGGATTGTAAATGGGGAACCATGGTCGAGTGGATTTCTTTCTAGCGGGTTCCCGCAGGGATTGCTTCTTGGCCCTGTGCTATTTCACATTCTTATCAATGACCTAGAAGAGAATATAAAATCATCACTGATAAAGTTTGCAGTTGCCACAAAGATTGGGGGTGGTGGGAACTAATGAAGTGTCAGTAGATTCAGGCTCCAGCACTGGGAGTCTGGGAAGTTTTCCCAGCCCTGGCTGGGGGGTTATTTCCTGTTCCACAAAGAGGGGAAGTTCCATTCCCAACTCCTGTGCCTTGAAATTAGGCTCTATATGGTACTACACCCCATATTCAGTATAGTGGTATGATTATAATAGGATTAGGTCATAATTATGATGCATTATGTGCAAGGTGCCTCATGTGCGGTGTCATTGGAAAAGTTATGATTTGCTGAATAGGATTATCCTATTTGTGTGCATAGATCATGTTGGTATCTAAAGTTATGAATATTGACTATGTATCTGTATTTCAAATGTGCTTACTCTGGGTAACACCCACAACTAGCCTTTCAGGTACAACAATGAAGAAGCCAGACAGTGCTGATGGCTCATCAACAAAGACAATGGACCGTGGAAGAGCTTAGCCTTCCTGTGAAGGTTTCAGCCAGCCTATGAGTCATGGCTACTATGACTCAGCAGTGCATGCTAGGGCATGTGACCAGACCACATGACACTGAACTCCATTTTGTTACCTCTATTTTTCCACAAATTGAACTGGGAACTGAGTTTGGAAGAAAGGGTTCCCGCCATGTGGAAAAGCTACATAAGGTGGGGTGTGACATCATCTCTTGGCCTCATTCCCCACACAAGAGAACTCCTGGAAACACCTAAGGAACAAAAACTGAACTGGGGGAACTGCTGGTCCCAGGGTAAAGGGATTTCTAGCTTGTGTATGGAAACTTGGTGGACTGCTTTTACCATCAGTCAGGGTGAGAAATTGCTAATTCAAATTCTATCCATCTAGTATGTTAGGTTTAGTTTGAGTTTTTGGTTATTTGCTAAGTAATCTGCTTTGATCTGTTTGCTATCACTTATAATTGTTGGCATATGTTAGGGTTAAGTAAAAGAGCTGAGAAGCTGCTAATGTGCTGACATCGCATTAGGGGACAAAGGCAGAGGCAAGGAAAGTGATCAGGAACAGTCAGCATGGATTCACCAAGGGCAAGTCATGCCTGACTAACCTAATTGCCTTCTATGAGGAGATAACTGGGTCTGTGGATGAGGGGAAAGCAGTGGATGTGTTATTCCTTGACTTTAGCAAAGCTTTTGATACGGTCTCCCACAGTATTCTTGCCAGCAAGTTGAAGTATGGGCTGGATGAATGGACTATAAGGTGGATAGAAAGCTGGGTAGATCGTCAGGCTCAACGGGTAGTGATCAATGGCTCCATGTCTAGTTGGCAGCCAGTATCAAGCAGAGTGCCCCAAGGGTCGGTCCTGGGGCCGGTTTTGTTCAATATCTTCATTAATGATCTGGAGGATGGCATGGACTGCACTCTCAGCAAGTTTGCAGATGACACTAAACTGGGAGGAGTGGTAGATACGCTGGAGGGTAGGGATAGGATACAGAGGGACCTAGACAAATTAGAGGATTGGGCCAAAAGAAACCTGATGAGGTTCAACAAGGACAAGTGCAGAGTCCTGCACTTTGGACGGAAGAATCCCATTCACTGTTACAGACTAGGGACCGAATGGCTAGGAAGCAGTTCTGCAGAAAAGGACCTAGGGGTTACAGTGGACGAGAAGCTGGATATGAGTCAACAGTGTGCTCTTGTTGCCAAGAAGGCTAACGGCATTTTGGGCTGTATAAGTAGGGGCATTGCCAGCAGATCGAGGGACGTGATCATTCCCCTCTATTCGACATTGGTGAGGCCTCATCTGGAGTACTGTGTCCAGTTTTGGGCCCCACACTACAAGAAGGATGTGGAAAAATTGGAAAGAGTCCAGCGGAGGGAAACAAAAATGATTAGGGGACTGGAGCACATGACTTATGAGGAGAGGTTGAGGGAACTGGGATTGTTTAGTCTGCAGAAGAGAAGAATGAGGGGGGATTTGATAGCTGCTTTCAACGACCTGAAAGGGGGTTCCAAAGAAGATGGATCTAGACTGTTCTCAGTGGTACCAGATGACAGAACAAGGAGTAATGGTCTCAAGTTGCAGTGGGGGAGATTTAGGTTGGATATTAGGAAAAACTTTTTCACTAGGAGGGTGGTGAAGCACTGGAATGGGTTACCTAGGGAGGTGGTGGAATCTCCTTCCTTAGAGGTTTTTAAGGTCAGGCTTGACAAAGCCCTGGCTGGGATGATTTAGTTGGGAAGTGGTCCTGCTTCGAGCAGGGGGTTGGACTAGATGACCTCCTGAGGTCCCTTCCAACCCTGATATTCTATGATTCTATGAAGTAATTCTTTGCTTAATAAATAAGTTGCCATATTTTTCCATTCTCTGTTGCTTGTAAGAATTGATAAGGATCAATGCATGAGAAATCTAGTTGTTGGAATGAATGTCCTTTGTGTGAAAGAAAGTAAAAGAAATGTTATCTCCCCCTCCCTTCCTTTCGCAGCTACATAAACGAGCCCTGGCTTATGGCCCCTTCCTCCGTCCCCTGAGAACTGCTGATTAGGGAAATTTGTAGCAACACATTAATGCAAAGAACTGTATTTTCAAGGTAAAAATGTCTGTATGACATGCGTAATCCTGTGAATAATAGATGAGGTGGGTATACTAACAGTATGGGTGTTTCTATTACTTAATAAGGGTTTTGGGGGTGTTGTAATGGATGTAGGCGTGTACATACTAACTTAGATAAAAGGAGCGTGATGTAACTAATCCAGTGCTTACTCAACAATTGGGTCGAGGGGAACAGTATCGCAATAAAGAAGCCTGTACTCATATTCGCCTCCGGGTCAACCTGCTCCTTTTTTCTTCTAACAATAATCACTTAAAATCTATCTTTCTGCAGTTAATAAACTTGTTTTATGCTTTATCTTAACCAGTGTAAAGTAATTTGAGTGAAGTGTCCGGGGAAAATCTCAGCTTGGTTAGCACAAGCTTGTTGTGCATATCTTTCCCATATCGAGGGGAAGGCAAATTATATTAATGAGATTACATTATGGAGATCTCTGTAAACTATAAGATGGTATAATTCTGAATTTATACTACAGTAGGTGTGCAAGGTTGGGGCGCTGGGAAATTGGCTGTTGTCTTCTATCTGTCCTTGAGTGGCTCAGGTAAAGCACCCAGGTAGCTTAGTTGGGTGTATGGCGCCACCTGCTGTCGTGTTGGGTGATAACAGGGCCTGGAGAGGCTGACTGAATCTCCAGCAAAGCAGTGTGAGACGGGCCAGCCCAGCTTGAGGGTTAGAGGGCACAGCGGTTCCCAGAAGCCCCCCAGACTGCCCCCTGGGAGTGACAACCCATCACACACTCGATTACACAAGTCTCAGCGGGTTTGTCACATCATGTTATTTCCTGCCTCCCACCACCTGTAGCAGCTACCACCTTCCTATGCCTTTACTGCTCCTCTCCATCCAAGCAGAGCCCACCACCAGTTCCATGATTATCTCTTACCTGAGCCAGCTCCATTGCAGCCATTTCCTTCCCCCTGGGAGGATGGGATGATCTGGAGCAAAATGTGGACATTATTCTGTAGCCTGACAGGACGAGAAGGGCAATGTGAGAAAATTCAGATGGGACTTTTGTCCATTCCACATGCCGATTCCCCCCAGGATTTTTCCCTGCTAATGGACATTCTAGGTTCTGTCACACTGTGAAGCACAGAGTGACCTTCTTCCAGTAGAGGCCTAGCCCCCTCCCACCAGGGTGTAACCCTCTGAGAAATGGTGAAACCCTCCCAGTAACAGTCTCTGTTACACTTATCAAGTTTGCGGACGATAACAAGCTGGGAGGGGTTGCAAGTGCTTTGGAGGATAGGATTAAAATTCAAAATGATCTGGACAAACTGGAGAAAAGGTCTGAAGTAAATAGGATTAGTCCTCAACTGAAGTACTGTGTCCAGTTGTGGGTGCCACATTTCAGGAAAGATGTGGACAAATTGGAGAACATCCAGAGAACAGCAACAAAAATGATTAAAGGTCTAGAAAACATGACCTATGAGGGAAGATTGAAAAAATTGGGTTTGTTTAGTCTGGAGAAGAGAAGACTGAGAGGGGACATGATCACAGTTTTCAAGTATATAAAAGGTTGTTACAAAGATGTGGGAGAAAAATTGTTCTTCTTAACCTCTGAGGATAGGATAAGAAGCAATGAGCTTAAATTGCAGCAAGGGCAGTTTAGGATGGAGATTAGGGAAAAAACTTCCTGTCAGAGTGGTTAAGCACTGGAATAAATTGCCTAGGGAGGTTGTGGAATCTCCATCATTGGGGATTTTTAAGAGCAGGCTAGACAAACACCTGTCAGCGATTGTCTAAGATAATACTTAGTCCTGCCTTGAGTGCAGGGGACTGGACTAGATGACCTCTCAAGGTCCCTTCCAGTTCTAGGATTCTATGAACCAAAGGCCAGAGAAGAGCAGAATCAAAGGAGTCACTTTGGGGATTCTCCCTGTCATTGTCCCCAAGGCAGCTGTCTCAGGTTTACAAAGTTGTTTGATGCTCCAGCCTTTATACAGTCTGTCCTGGGAGTGCCCCTTTTCAAGGGCTGGGCCTAGTTTTAGCTTTTGACAAGCGTGAACGTGGGGGCTCTGAGACTGGACCTTCTTGCCTCAGCACACCTTGTTTGTTTCTGTGGCTCCCCAATGAGTCCAAATTAGTAGATATGCCTCATAGACACTGTGCACATAAGAAGGGCCCACTGTGTGAGACCAATGGTCCATCTAGCTCAGTGGCCAATGCCAGGTGCTTCAGAGGGAAAGAACAGAACAGGTAATCATCAAGTGATCCATCCCCTGTCACCCATTCCCAGTTTCTGGCAAACAGAGGCTAGAGACACCATCCCTGCCCATCCTGCCTGTGACACTGGCAGATGAGGTGTTAGCTCTTGCAAAAGCCCCCATGTCTTAATTGAATATGGACAAACACATAGCTAGAATCAGTCTGACTCACCTGTGTTAGTATTGTTAAAACAGGTATTAGGATTATAAGAATGTGTTTAGACTTCATTGAATGCTCGTGAGTTGCTGCCTGGGTTAATATCTGACTAGTTGCATTGTGAGCCTCTGTGGCCATGTAAATCACCAGACAGGAGAGAGACTTTACCTATGTGAAGTGCTGATTGGCAACAGAATGCATTACATCCTGCCTGGCAGGAAAGGTCCATCAACACCAGATAGACTATTATGGGATGTTAAAGAAGACAAAAGATAGTTGTTGTGCTCTTGACTTCCCATTAGCTGAGTTTGCAGTTCAGATCACATGGCAGGAAGGGGACAAAAACCCCATACAGAACAAACTGATTATCTGTATGCTGCTTGGCCTCTGGGGGGCAAAGTTTCTAGGCATAAGCAAGAGATCCCCCGCTGATTAGCCTGGGTTAGTCCTAAGGAAGATATAGAGCTTGCTATTATAGAAACTTCTATTACCTTCTGAAATTTAAGACTAACTTGACTGCAACTATATGATTACCTGCTTTAACTCTGTAAACAACTCGCATTTCCTTTTAAATAAGTCTAAATACAGGTTATTACAGGACTGGCTACAAGCATTGTCTTTGTTGTGAGATCTAAGATTCAATTGACCTAAGTAAGTGACTGGTCCTTTGGGACAAGGTCAGGCTTGACAAATCATAGAATATCAGGGTTGGAAGGGACCTCAGGTGGTCATCTTGTCCAACCCACTGCTCAAAGCAGGACCAATCCCCAGACAGATTTTTGCCCCAGATCCCTAAATGATCCCCTCAAGGATTGAACTCACAACCCTGGGTTTAGCAGGCCAATGCTCAAATTACTGAGCTATCCCTCCCCCCTGGCTGGGATGATTTAGTTGAGGATTGGTCCTGCTTTGAGCAGGGGGTTGGACTAGATGACCTCCTGAGGTCCTTTCCAATCCTGATATTCTATGACCGGCAGTAACTTGAACATTGCTGTGATTCGTGGTGTAAGGCAGTGGTTCTCAACCAGGGGTCTGGGGCCCGCTGGGGGGCCACTAGCAGGTTTCAGGGGGGCCGCCAAGCAAGGCCAGCATTAGACTCGTTGAGGCCCAGAGCAGAAAGCTGAAGTCCCAGCGCATGGGGCTGAAGTCCAGGGGCCTGAGCCCCACCACCCGAGGCTGAAGCCAAAGCCTAAGCAATGTAGATTTGTGGGGCCCCTGTGGCATGGTACCCCAAGAGAGGAAGAAAGTGTCCCACGGACTCAGCCAGAGGGTTGAGCCCTGACACACTACTGGCTTAGAGGCTCTCTGCCAGTCAGGAAGGGGGAGCAGCGAGGGAAGACTGGCAACTGATGGTTGGAGGGGTGAAGAGGTTTGTGGGAAGAAGCGTCTGGGACTGGATAACCTGGGGCTGGGCAGTCTCCATAGGGGACACTTGCTCCTCCTGTGCCCTTTTCCACACTCTCTTGTGAGTAGACAATGACCACCCTCTCCCCACCCACAGAGGCAGCCATGTCTCAGGACTCTTCCAAGTTGCACCCACTAACTGTCTTCCTATTTGGGGTATAGCTCGGGGTAACAATTTCCCACCAAGATCAACCCAGCTGGCTGTTGGCTGTTCTGGTGCGACAGGGTGGGTGAAAGGCAGAACTGCAGCACTTCTCGGGCAAGAATTTATTTTCTTCATGCAAAAAAAAAAAAAAAAAAAAAAAAAAAAATTCTGCACTGGACATGAATTCTGTGCGTACACAGCGGCACAGAATTCCCACATGAGTAACTCACACCAGGCACAAATATAACCTGCTCACTCCCATCTCTTCTCCCTATGTGTCGAGTCCCAGAGTTGCTGCTGTCATTAATGCACACAGGCTTTCACTCCCGTCAGTGCTGGGAACACCCAGTCCAGTTACAGGACTGAACTCCCATCACAGAGGACAGTCTCAGCTGAGGGAGGGTGAGAGTGGGTGCAAAGGGAAAAGAGTTGTTGTAGCTATGTTGGTCCCAAGATATTAAAGAGAGGTATTTTTAATTGGTTCTAAAAGAAATTAACTCACCTACCTTGTCTCTCCAAGAGATCTGAAAGTGGCAGAAGGAGAAACAGGAAGACAGAGCTCAGGACTCTAAATCAAACATTTTCAATCCCCTGGAAGAAACTACATTTCCCTTCTGCCCCTGGGTATGTTTGTGTCCTATATGAGGGACCACCCCATTCCTCTGACAGCAGCAAAGGGAGACTGCAGCCAGCCCCAGATGGTCTTTCCCGATCCTGGGATGTGTGTTGTGACAAAGTTTGTGTGTGGTGGGTGCACGGGCTAGGTACAGCTAGACCGATCTGCAGAGTGGAAAGTCAGGGCAACTCTAGCACAGCATGGGGGCTGTGGGCACGGGTAGTATTTCTGGAGCTGGGCCTCTGTCCCCTCCAGGTCCTATGGCAGATGGCTTTGGAAGCATCAAGTGGGTCCATCACTGCAGGGGAAGGTTGGGGTAGTGTATGAGATCGGGGTGAGAATTAGAGGGGGATCCATGCTCAAGAATGGGGAATGGAAGTCACCTCCCCACCCCTCTGCAGATCCCAGCAACTAGGGGTTTATCCTGTGAAGTGAATTTCATTCTGGGTGACTTTGAGCCAGCCACTGAAAGATCCTTGTGCCTTAGGTTCCACACTGGCCACAGGAGTTTACTAGTACTCCCTCCCCAGACTCCCCGGGGCAGCCAGGGATAATTAGTGGGTTATGGGAATTAGAAGATGAAAATTCACTAAGAACAATGATATTTGTGTGTTTATTATTAAATCCCCGGACACCCACCAATCCCCGTCCTTCTTCTGATGAGCTATAAATATCTAAGGGACTCAGCTATTGATCCTGCAGTCAGTTCCTGCCCTTCCCCACTTTCTAAAGCAGCACTTAAGAACAGGCCAGGGAAACATGTAAATACTTTGAACCAAATTCCAGAAGCTGCTGAGCATGGAGAAGTTAAAATGAAACCAAGGTTCCGTCTCTCCAAGGACCTGGCCCCTAGTGCAAAATTATACACACTTCATAACCGATAGAATGTTATTTATCTATTGACTTCTGGGAATAACCAATAGAAAAATAAAAAATAAAAAAAACTAGTGAAGGTGATATCCTGAGGGAAAGATCTCATGTGTCTTTACAAATTGGTATGATCTAATCTGGAACTTTATACACTAAAATGCCTAATTCGTAGCCCTATGGCAATTGCCTGGTGTCACTACAGGGCAGAATTAAGGTTGGGTGCCTTAGCTGTGAATTTCCATCCCCTAGCATATTGTGATTGCTGTTAAGGGGGTTTGACAAAATTCATTTTGTCTATTTCTTTCTTTTAATTTCAATAGATGATATTGATATTTATTTTTAAGCCCTTTTTTCAATGTTTATAATTTCAACGATCAGAGCTGTGGGAAGTTATGGGGGTCGTTGGACAACATTTAATTACAGTAAATGTTGAGATTCCAAAAGCCAAATCATATAACTGTTCAAAGAGAAATTGTCAATGTCACACGCAAAATATACAGTGTAAATATCCTTAAATCAAACTCGAATTTCTCCAGAAGCATTTCTGTATATTACCTATATAAATATTTTTTCATCTGTGTGTGTGTGTGTGTGTACAGTGAAATCAACATTTACTGCAATTTATTCATAAAAATCCAATCCTTTCAAGCGTAATTTTAAGTAATGACGTACTTGAATTCTTTCACTTCCTGGACTGTAATGCTTCATTTCAGGACAATTACACCCTCCCTGTGATGTATTTTACTCTCAGTACCGTAACCCCATCGTGATGTAGCTGCTGTCTGGGAGCTCTGCTGAGGCCAGTGGCGTTATGATCAGAAGACGACACTCTGACACGTGAGCAGAGACACATGGGGGAGGGTGGAGGATGAGGTAACATGGAGGCTACCAGAGTTGAACATGGCCCTACAGAATGTGGGGAGCAAACTCCCTCCCAGCCTCTCCTCTGTCCCACCTCCCAGAGTCAGTAACTCTGATAAATCGTTCCCTGAAATGTAAATAGCCCCAGTATGAGAGACAGTGATTAACGCAGGTACCTTAGGGGCTGCAGCGCCAGCCACGTGCCTTGATGAGGGGGGTGAAGAATTGCAGTAGAAATGGGTTAGGCTGGGAGAGGGCACAGCTGATGTGGGACTGGGAGCTGACCAACAGGCGAGAACTCATTGGGGGGTTGGGAGAAGAAGTCAACAGGACTGGGTAGAGGCACTTCAGTATATTTTCCCCATTAACCATTCTGCCATGTATTTAATTTAGAAACTTTTCATTCACATCTAAACAACTTGGAGCTAAACTGGGTTGATGCATTTCCACTTACAATGGTACAGTTTTAATTAGGTTCTTAATCAGATGCTTATGCAACACAAAGCAGTCAATAATCGGTGTGCTTTCATTAATTAACTTGACTGTGTGCTGTGCATCACTTTTAAAAAAAAGATGGTGAGCGAGTGTCAAAATTTTAGGCATTAAGAAATGGTAATTAGGTGTCAGTTCATTTCTCATGCATTTATCTCGTAATTTTAATTTCAGTTTTGAATCAGTATTAACACCGTGTTGTTTTAATAGCATTAGGGTATATTTGTATAATTGTTTGCAAGATTTCATTGGATATTGTGAACCAGCAGTCTTAACCTTTTATTTTAAGATTCCTAAATACAATCCAGCGCACCACTCCTGAAAGGCTGCAAGCCCTGGCTGGTGACATGTTCCTTAGAGACCCAACACCTGACGAGCCCTTTCACCCTAAAAAGCACTTTTGGCTTTTTGACATTGCTTTATCCACCCCCACCAGAAAATGCTATAGGTAACCAGGTAATTACAGCAGACCTTCACTACCAGCTATGTGCCAAAATTCAAATGGTTCTGTTTGTGTCATCTTTCATTCACCTTTACAATTATTAGATGCCATTTAAAAACTGGAACTGAAATAACCAAAGCAAGTTAAGAAGAGAGTGACATCAGGCATAGGTGGGGGCAAAACAATAAAGGGAAAGAACTGACTATGCAAAAAGGAACATCGCAAACTATCAGAGCCCCAGACCCCCGTCCAACTGAATCCACCCCAGCCAGGCATATCAAGCTGGGCCGCTGAAAAATCGCCTATCCCATCTAGCAGTGAAAGCTGCGTGTTCCAGATGGAGCTATGGTTTGTGTGTCTGCTCTGCTGACATGCTGCTTTGTTACAGAATGCACCACGGCCAAAGGGAGCAGAGACATGAACTCCTACAAAACAAAATCCCAGACACACCTCCAACCTCCCATCCCCTCCCCACCTCCACATAGCAATAGGCTGAGAATGGCTAACAGTTCCTTCCAGCCTTCAGCACTATAAATAAAAAAAACATGGTGTTAAAAAGGGTAGATTGTGCCAGAGAAACCTGGCATTTGATACAGGCATTTGATAGTTTCACATGGGAAACTATTCGTTAAATTGGAGAAGATGGGGATTAATATGAGAACTGAAAGGTCAATAAAGAATTGGTTAAAGGGGAGTCTACAAGGGGGTCATACTGAAGGGTGAGTTGTCAGGCTGGAGGGAGGTTACTAGTGGAGTTCCTCAGAGATGGGTCTTGGGACCAATCTTATTCAACATTTTAATTAGTGACCTTGGCACAAAAAGTGGGAGTGGGACACAACGCGGGGAGGGATTGCCACTATGGAGGAGGACAGGAAAATCATACAAGAAGATCTGCATGACCTTGAAAGCTAGAGTAATAGAAATGGGATGAAAATTAATACTGCAAAATTATGCACTTAGGGACTAATGACAAGAATTTTTGCAATGAGCTGGGGACTTATCAGTTGGAAGTGACAGAGGAGGAGAAAGACCTAGGTGTATTGGTTGATCACAGGATAATTATGAGCTGCCAATGTGATGTGGCCGTGAAATAGGTTAATGCAGTCGTAGGATGCATCAGGCGAGGTATTTCCAGTAGACACAGGAAAGGGTTAGTACTTCTGTGAGTCTATAAACTGTGCTTTGTGTTGCACAGACACTAATGGGGATCAGAGCCCCATCGTGCGGCGCATGGCAGAGAACCTGACTGAAATCAGCACCCCCATTGTGCTGGGCACTGCACTGACAGAGAGGGACAGTCCTTGCCCCAAAGAGATCACAATCCAAGATAGAAAGGCTGTGACTTCCCCAATGTCACCAAGCAGGTCAGTGACAGAGCCAGGAACAGACCCCGGTAACGCCAGAGCCCCGTCACCCGCAGCTTGGAAAGGTCCCCAGACCCCATTGTCTTAGACTGCAGGAAGAGGTGGTTTGTCCATGGATGTACAGGCTGTCTTGGCAGGGCAGCTCAGCTGCAGTCCCTGCACACAGCTGGGTCAGGAGAAGTCAGTGTCCAGTCCTTTGGGGCTGTGCTCCTGGCTCATACCTCCAGCACTCACTGCTGCCCCTCCATTACCAGCTGCACTGTTCAGCCAGCCCCAGGCCTCAGAGAGGTCACTGTCGTACTCCCCCATCGCCCTGCAAACCTTCAAACTGGGATATAGTGCACCAGTGCCAATCAGAGTACACTAGTGTAAATTCTGTCTATACTAAGGGTTTGCACCAGTGCCTAAAACACCAGTGCGGCTGAGACCTTGAGTACCCAAAACAGCAGTACGGTGGCACTAGAACTGGGATCTATTTCTAGCTCTGTCATGGATCGCCTGGGTGACCTTGGACACATCAATATTTCTCCTCCCAAATTTAGTCTCTTTACCCAGCTGCGCATTCACTGGGGTCTCCTCTCTCTCCAGAGCTGCTCACCTCTAAAATCTGTGTGGGTGTCACTAGAGCTAAGGTGGTTCAGCTCTGGAATAGTCTTACAAGGGTGGCTGTGGAGTCTCTTTCCCTGGAAGTTTTCAAGAACAGGTAGGACAAACCTCTGTCGGAGACAATCTACGTATACTTGGTCCTGCATCAGTAGAGAGAGCTGGACTTGATAACATCTTGAGGTCCTGTCCAACACTACATTTCTATGATGCTATGAAATATATAAGTATAAAACACAACATACAGAATAAAACCCACCACAACATGTCAGGCAATTCAGGAAGAAAAAAAAAAAAAAACCACCACAGCATAAAATGACAATACAAAGGAAAAGAAAACAACACAATGCTAACTAATACACCCTAGGACAATATTACACAATGAAAAAGAGCTCACCTCAAACCAACACAACACAGGCACCAAACATGCTGAGGCAAAACAATGCACCATAAAACTATGCAACACAACATGGTGCAATCACAGTTCCAAATGGCACCATGCAAAAAAGCTCAGCATAGAACAGGACACAGCACAAAAGAGAATTATTTCAATGTAGACGTGGAAGGGATCTTGAGAGGTCGTCTACTCAAGCCTCCTGTGATGAGTCAGGACCAAGTATCCCTAGACATTCCCAGACTGGTGTACCTCTAACCTGATCTTAAAGACCTCCAGTGAAGGAAATTCCACAACCTCCCTTGGAAGCCAATGCAATGCAAACACTCAGACCAAAACAATGCTGTACACTCACAAGCTTGGCTTGGGATTAAGGGGAGAGGCAAGAACTCAAACAATCTGGGTTCAGTTTCCAGTTTTGCCCCAAATTCTTCATGCAAACTTGAGCAAATTACTTCAGCTCTTTGAGCTTCAGTTTCCCCATCTGTAAAATGGAGAGCAGCCTCCCACCATTTGCCTATTTAGCCTCTGAGCTTTTTGGAGCAAGGACTCTCTGTCACAGTGGGCATGTCTACACTGCAGTTAGACACCGGCGGCTGGCCCGTGCCCGCTGACTTGGGCTCACACGGTTCAGGCTGCAGGGCTGTTTAATTGTGGTGTTGATGTTCCGGCATTGGCTGCAGCCCAAGGTCTGGCACCCTCCCACCTTGCAGGGTCCTAGAGCCTGGCCCCAGCACGAGCCCAGACATCTACACTGCAATTAAACAGCCCCTTCGCCTGAGCCCTGTGAGCCTGAGTCAGCTGGCATCGGCCAGCTGTGGGTTCTTCATGGCAGGGTAGAGATACCCTTGGTGTCTGTTCACCACATGTCACAATGGGGACCCTGATCTTGGTCAGTGTCTGTGCAGAGCCCTGCACAACAAAGTCCCTGTTCTCTGTAGGCATCTGTGCAGTTCCTGGCACAACCAGTGCCCCAAACTCGGTCAGGGTTTGTGCAGTGCCTGGCACACTGGGGGATCTGATCTCAGGCAAGGCCTGAGTCATGCACAGTAAGATAAGAGCCCTGATCTTAGTCAGACACCTGTGGAGAAAAGCAGGAAGATTTTCAAGAATTTGATATCAGTATTTCAGAACTGAGGAGAAAATAGGGCACAAACTAAATATTTGCCAATATAAGGGATAAGCACCAACATGTGGGGAGATTTTTTGTCACCATTCAACCGTTCAAGAGAAAAGATGGGAAATTTGAAGGGATTATACAGAGATATTGAATCAACAATAGAATGGGATGGATTCTTCCTGCCTCACATTCACATGGCCAGGAGGCAGCCCTGGGTGATGTCGCTTTCACAGGGGAAAGGAGTGGGGCTGGAGTCAGAAGGTCACTGGCTGTGGGGAGGGGCTGGCAGTGGGGTCTGGGAATGTGACTAGCAGTTGGTGGGGGGGGGGGGGGGCTGCTGGGTTGGGCAGGGTGGGGGAGGGGAAGTAGCTGGGACTGGGAAACCTGGGGCTGGGCAGTCTCCATGGGGGGCGCTTGCTCCTTCCTTCCCTTCCCTTTCCATGCCCTGTTGCCAGCAGAGAGTGGCCCCCTCCCCCCAGCCCAGAGGTATCCCTGTCTCAGGGCTCTCCCAGCCTCTGCCCATTAACCCTCTTCCCAGTTCAGAAATCACTCAGGGGAACGATTTCCCACCTAAACAAGGACAAATCACTGCAGGTAAAAATGGGGGGAAACAACCGAAACCTGAGATTTGAACTGGACATTGGCAAAGAGGAGAGAAAATAAGGCACAATCGGGGGCGGGGAACAGAGACCTTCTCAGGGATTTGAGGGAAAAGGGGGGGGAATCACCCTGGATGTTGCTCGTTGCTCTCTAGGGAGAAAGGGGGCAGGGCTGGAGAGGATGGGGGGTCCCCACGGGAGGGGGCAGCGGTAAATCCGAGGGGATCTCAGCCCCTTTCTCTCCCCGCTCCTCGGGGGTCACCTGCTCTTCTCCTCCCCCGGCCATGTCCGGGCTGCACAGACATTTTCCATCCGCCCCTTTCCCAGGTCTCCCCCCCCCCCCCCCGCCCGGCAGCCCCCGCCCAGCCCCATGCAGGGACCCCAGTGGGGGCTGGTCCCCTCCCGTGGGGCCCCAGGGCAGAGCCTGGCCGGGGGCGTTCGGCTCCTGCTGCGACAGCAGCTCCGAGCCCCCCGCGGGCACTGCCCCCAGGGAGCAGATGCCGGGTCCCCCCCACGGACACTGGGGTAGAATCACCGCCCGGTCCCGGGCTCGCTCCGGTACCTGGAGGCTGCAGCTCCGCAGCGGGGCGGACAGAGCCCGGGCGGCCACAGCGGGAGCAGGGCCCAGGCCGGGCAGTTAATGAAGGTCTCTCTCCCGCCGCGATCTGCGCATGCCCAGAGCTCCAACGGCACAAAACCCTTCTCCGGCTCCGGGAGAGGCTCCAACGGCCCCGCGCGAGACAGGCAGAGCCGCAGCGCCCCGCGCGCGTTCGCAGCCCGGCTCCGCCTCCCCCGCCTGACGTCACTTCTGTTCTCGAGAGAGTCAGGAACTACATCTCCCAGCCTGCCCCGGGGGCGCTTCCGCCCTCTTCATGTCAGGTAAAAGGGCGGGCCCTGAGGTCAGCCTGATCCTACCCCCGCCTCTCATTCCCTTCCTCGTAGACTCCCCGGTCCCGCGCCCCTCCCCCCGGAGAGACTCCCCGGTCCCGACCCCCGGCGCCTTCCCGCTTCTCAGGCGAACTCTCCTGTCCCCGCCTTCACCCCCCCGGGTCCGACCTGCCACCCCCGAACCCGCGCCCCTCCCCGCCGCCGGCGCCTCTCAGACCCGGTGTCAATTCCCGCTTCTAATTGAGGGGAACTCTCGTGTCCCGGGGCGGGGTCCCCCCGCTCCGACCGCCCCCCCCCCGACTTGTGTCCGCCTCCCCCCTGGGTCCGAGTGGTCTCCCCCCGCCCTGCGTCCCGCCTCCCCCTCCGGACAGAATGGGGATAAAGCCATGGAGCACGAGACATCTATAATATCTATTGATGACACATGATCCATTTCAATGGGTATTCTATTGCTTAACAGTGTGATTAAACCTGTGATTATTCGCAGTTCATTTCTTTCAGGTAACTACCTAAGTTAACGCCGATGAACTGGCAGCCCTAGTTTTAAATGTTTCTGTCCCATGCAGGACAGTCTAGAACAGAGATGGGCAAACCACATCTGGCCCGCGGGACCGTCCTGCCTGGCCCCTGAGCTCCAGGCCGGGGAGGATAGCCCCCAGACCCTCCCCTGCTGTCTCCCCTCCCCTGCCGTGAGGGGGCTGCACGGCGGGGGCAGGGGAGAGCAGGGAGGGAGGCTCACCTGCAGCCTCAGGGGAGCAGGCGGGTGGTGGGAATGCGGCCGGAAGACAGGAGCACCGGGCCGCCACGCAGCCAGCCGGAGAGAAGTGGCGCTTTGAAGGGGAAACCGCCACTTCTCTCCGGCTGCACCTGCTCCTCCTGAGTCCTCCGCCCATGTTAGCAGGGCCGCAATCTGAAAGGGACTTTAGGGGTGGGTCCCAGGGGGTGGGAGGGGTTGGATAGAGGTGGGGTCCGGGGGGGGAGGTTAGGGGCAGGGGGTCCCAGGAGGGGGTGATCAGGAGACAAGGAGTGGGGAGGTTGGATGGGTCGGAGGTTCTGAGGGGGGCAGTCAGGGGGGCAGAAAGTGGGAGGTGGCGGTTAGGGTTTGGGGAGGCACACCCTTCCCTACTCGGCCCTCCATACACTTTCAGAACCCCGATGTGGCCCTCAGGCCAAAAGTTTGCCCATCCCTGGTCTAGAACATCCCTGTGCAGGGAACAAGCCAGGGGGAATCGTGCTGTAAAATTATTTCCTGTTCTAACATGTCCCCAATTGTCCCTTTTGCCCGAACAGGCTGCAGCATTAGATCCATGTTTTCCTCCAGCTCATTCCATCCTTCCAGTGACCCAGGAAGGGAAATGGCTGCAGTGGAGCCGGTTGAGGTAGGGATTATCCGGGAGTTGCTGGTGGGTTCCTCTTGGAGAGAGAAGGGCAGTAAATATACAGGAGGTGGGGATTGGTGGTGGGCGGGGTTAGGAAATACTCACGGTGGAGAAATGGAAGGGGGCAGGGTGATGACAAACCTGTTGGGATTTGTTTACTGTGAGGCCTAGATCCTAGCAACACACCCATGGAGTTTATGGGTGGGAATATCCTAATTTGACAAACAGGAAGCAACCACCCTGGACTGAGCTGAGAAAACTGACCAGACTCCAATACTGGAGCCTGAACCTATTAGCTGGAGGCTGATGTGAGATATAAAGGGGACCCCACCAGTGAGGCCCAGGGAAGATCCCCCATCCCCTCCCATCCGCCTGCTGGCAATGGGGAGGGTGTTCTGATTCCCACCAGGGAGTTGTCCCTGGGCCCTGCTGGAGGCTCCATCTCCTGTATCAGCCTCTGACTAGTAGGTGAGTGATGAATGTGAGGACCCCTGCCCCCTCTGTCTGCTGGGAGGGGTGAGGGTCTCTCTCTTTCTCCCCTCACCCTGATGCCTCCTGGCTGCTCTGATGGGATGGGGTGGGACTATGCTGACAACTGCCTCCCAGAGCTTCCATGTGATTGGCCCTCCTCCCTTGTGAACGATGGGGTTGTCAGCAGGCTCTTGCTTTTTCAGGGGCTGGTGACCTTCGAGGAGGTGGCTGTGTATTTCACCAAGGAAGACTTGGCTCTGCTGGACCCAGGTCAGAGAACCCTCTACAGAGCCATCATGCAGGAGAACGATGAGACTGTGACCTCGCTGGGTAAGGATTCCTGTCCCCTCAGTTATTAGAAGGGCAAATGAAGAGTTAAGGTTCACATCACCCCCACAATGTAACCTTAACTCTGCCCTGTTTCAGCATCACCCTAACAGGCCAATGACAAACACACCCTGCCCGCGACAGAACACTTTGGGAACAGAGCACAAGTGGGGTATAGCACAATGTCGAACACCTTCTCTTTGCTAAGGCAAAACTTGGAGTTAGGTCCAGTGCAGGGAACAGAAGCTACCTACCTCTGGCCTGCACTCAAACACTGAGCCTACTGCACACAATCCAGCTCAGACTTTTACAAGGTTACCACCCTATTAGTCTTGCACTGAGGATTCCTTCTGAGTCATTGCCTTCACTTACCCCACACTGAGTCCTGGAGACCACTAGCATGTATGCCTGTCAGCCTGCTGACAGTTCTCATGGCAAGAACACACCCTTGTGCACCTTTATTGACAAACCTACAACATGCAGCACTGAAATGAGGAATACCGGTTCCTTCAAGTTTCACATGCACCTCTCTTCGTGTCACAATCCCCGCTCCGCCCAGCTGCTCCAACAATTCCCTTCACCGTTCATTTAAAGCTACAGCTGACATGGTGCACATAGCTGGAGTGTGTGCAGATAAATGCTGGTATTCAAATCCGTACAACACAAACAATGGCATGTTCTCTTACTCATTCCTCCTATTGACTATTTACCAATACATTTTAAGGCCAGGAGATACTATTAGGTCATCTAGTCAGATCTCTTCTGTGATACAGGTCATACAGTTTCATCTAGTTACCATTGTAGTGAGCTGAATACTTCCTGTTTTGATGAAAACATCTTCCAGAAAGGCATCCAGTCCTGCTTTGAAGACTTCAGGAGATGGAAAATGTGTAATTCCCTGGGTAGTTGGTTAACCCTTGCACCACCTTTACTGACCTATTCCGAGTGACGTTTGCCAGCTCCAGGGTTAGGGGGTAGGGGCAGAATTAAGGTTGCATTGCAGGTGTGGCGTGTTAGTTTAGTTCTTCATTTCCTGGTTTTCAGAAGTTTTTACTTTCACCACTATACACATGCTGGAAGGGCATGAGGCAGCACTGGGCAACCTTAACTCTGCTTTAATGTAGTTTATGGGCATTTAATTTCCTTGATTTCTTTTTAATGGACTTTTTTTTGCCACTGTAACTGAGCTATTCTTTCCCCAGTTTTCTTCTCTGCCCCCCCCCCCTCTAGGACACACACCTCTGTGCTCTCTACAGCAGTATATGACCCCTGGTCAGCTGCAAAGGGCTCACAGCTAACAGCCTGGACAGTTTTCTCACTGACAGGCACTTTATCCCTCTCCCTTCCTGAGGTAGTGGTCCCTTCAGCTGCAGTGCAGGAACTGGTCTCCACCTCCCACCACACCTGGAAGAATGCTGCTTCCTCCTCCTGCAGAGGAGGAAAAGAGACTCTCTCCCATTCGTTCAGCAGTTCATGGGACTGTACTGCTTCCCTATGGGGTCCCAGCATCATATTTCCTTTTGCTGCGGGTATACACCATAACAGCCTGAGCTACACTGAAAAAATCATTTCCAATAAGCATGTCAATTGCAATAGATTTTAAAACCATCTGTTTCTATGTGCCTTTGGGTCAAAGGCACAAGAATCCTGTAACCTCCTACTAATAAAAGTACTGGCAGTGTTATCTTCTTGAATTACACTCTGCTTAACCACAGAAATTTCTGCACCTGTAGCCTCCCATCGTAAGTATCCCTTGCCATGAATCTTGAAATGTGCTCCATGTCTGGTTCTGCAGAGGGTAATCCCACAAAACCAAGATGATAAGATCCATAAGTGTCCGGCACCTGTGAGATTTCTGCATTGAGGACAGCAGAATTAACATGGGCCATTTGTTGTCTGCTTCCTCTCAGAACAGGGCATTTATTCCTCAGGTGAATTACAGAGATAGCACCTTTTTGGCTCTTCTGTTTTCACAGGAGATTTGGGATGGGGATTAGAGGAATGGTTTGGGGGATGTGATGCTCTGTACCTCAGGGGTACACCCTACACCCCCATCTTCATCTTTATAAAATGATTATGTGGTATCCAATGCAAAGTTTGTCATGTTGGGTATGTTCGGAAGGCTCATAATGCACTGAGCATACTGTAATGTTATATTTCAGAGTAGCAGCCGTGTTAGTCTGTATCCGCAAAAAGAACAGGAGTACTTGTGGCACCTTAGAGGCTAACAAATTTATTAGAGCATAAGCTTTCGTGGGCTACAACCCACTTCTTCGGATGCATCCGAAGAAGTGGGTTGTAGCCCACGAAAGCTTATGCTCTAATAAATTTGTTAGCCTCTAAGGTGCCACAAGTACTCCTGTTCTTTTTGTAATGTTATAGTAAGGTGTAGGTTACAATTTCATGTATATAGTTATGAGGCTGAAAATGTATTCTCGTGGCTTAAAGCAAGCCCATGCAAAAACTCTCCAAGAACAGAGAGGCAGTTCACACCTCGTCAAGGCATGGATGGGACAAACCCAGCCCAGCCTCACAGGAACAATGGACACTGGTTTAGGTAGCAACAAAAGAATCTGTTAGACCAGGGGTCTCAAACCTGCAGCCCGCAGAGTTATTTCCTGCTGCCGCCAAGCTCCCCTCACCTGCCGCCCCCCTTCCCTCCCAGCGTGCTGCATCCCTGCTCCTCTGCCTACCTCCAGGTGCTTCCTGCCACCAAACAGTTTAGCACTTTCCAGGAGGGAGGGGGGAGGAGCAGGGAGCCGTGCACTCAGGGGAGGAGGCAGAGAAGAGGCCGGGTAGGGGCGGGGATTTGGGGAAGGGGTTGGAATGGGGGCGGGGAAGGGGTGGGAAGAGGCAGGGCAGGGCCAGGGCCTCATGGAAGGGGTGGAGTGCAGGTGGGGCCAGGGGCAGGGGGAGCTTTTGTATCTTTTATATGTAAAAGGTGTCAATGATGCGGCCCTCGGGCCAATGTACTAGTCCTCATGTGGCCCTCCTGGTGATTTAAGTTTGAGATCCCTGTGTTAGACCCTGGAGGGAGTCACCGCCTTCCTTTGGGCAGTTTAGGACTGCGATGAGGTAATGCTCACCTGACTCCGAAGGGGGGGGGGGCAAAGCCAAGAGGAAAGAAAGGACATGATAAAAGGAAGAGACATTTTGTCATGCTCTCTCTCTTTCGCCTACATCTTGTGACAGGGTCGGGCTAGAGGAGAGTGATAGAAGGTAGATATATTAGCCCCAGATTAAGCAGGTCCCTTTTCCCTGAGTAAGATAATGCGCTGTTCCAGAACAATCAGGACGTTGCTGGAACAAATTATGGCAGGTAGGCTAATTAGGACACCTGGAGCCAATTAAGAAGCTACTAGAATCAATTAGCACAGGCAGGCTAATCAGAGCACCTGGTTTATAAAGTACCTCATGTCAGTTAGTGAGGTGCGCATGAGAAGCTGGGAGCAAGAGGCGCGCAAGAAGCTGAGAGTGAGTAGGAGGACTGAGGAATACAAGCGTTATCAGACATCAGGAGGAAGGTCCTGCAGTGAGGATAAAGAAGGTGTTGGGAGGAGTCCATGGGGAAGGAGCCCAGGGAGTTGTAGCTGTAACAGGGGACACTAAAGACAGCTGCAATCCACAGGGCCCTGGGCTGGAACCCGGAGTAGAGGGTGGGCCCCCCATCCCTCTAACTCCCTATTGGATACAAGAGGAGTTGACCTGGATTGTGGGTCCCACCAGAGTTAAGGTCCCTGACCTGTCCCCTGACCCACTAGGTGGATCAGCAGAGACTGCGGGGATTGTTCTCTTTCCTTTCCCCATGCTGCCCAGTGATGAGGTTAGCTGAATGAACGGCAGGTTTGAGCCACTAGCAAAAGTGGCCAAACTGAGGGCTGCCGTGAATCTCTGAGGTGAGCAAGTCCACCAATAAGCGCAGGACCCACCAAGGCAGAGGAGGAACTTTGTCACAACTTGTGTCAGGGGTGAGATTTGGTGTGCACAGTGTGGCGGAAGAAGGAGGGTATTATTTAAAAAAAAAAAACCTCTCTCCTCTTTCCCTGCTCCCTCACCACAATGGATGACATAGTGTGGGCGCTGATACAAGCTACAGCTGCCCAGCAGGAGGCTACCTGTGTCCAGGCAGCTGCCCAACAGGAGGCAGTGTGGCTGCAGTAAGAGACCAATCACCTGTTGATGGACCAGGCCACTCAACTGTGCTGTGTTGCAGGAACTGGTAAACCAGGTGAAGGCCCTTACAGAGCTGAACCACAGCCATGATGGGACGCGGATCATACGGGCCAGCAATTGCCTGCAGAAAATGATGCGGGAGGATGATGTAGAGGCATACCTCCTGGCCTTTGAGAGGACAGCCCTACGGGAGGCTTGGCCTCGAGATCAGTGGTCTGGCATCCTCGCCCCATTCCTGTGTGGGGAGGCCCAGAAGGCCTGCTATGATCTGCCTGAAGAGGCTGCAGCAGACTACCCCCAGCTGAAAACAGAGATCATGGCCAGATAGGGGGTAATGACCACAGTGCGTGCCCAGCGATATCATGAGTGGAGGTACCAGGAAAACAAAACCCCGCAGTCCCAATTATATGGCCTCATCCATCTCACACGAAAGTGGTTATGAACTGAATCCCGGAGTCCGGAAGAGATACTAGAGGTTCTTGTCATCGACTGATACATGAGGGGACTACTGCCAGACCTTCGTGCCTGGGTAAGCCAGAATGAACCCTCCACCTATGATGAGGTTGTTGCACTGGTAGAGAGGCGAAGGACAGTGAGGAAACTGACCTGACCACTTAAGGAAGAGGCATCCTGGGTTAAACTAGCAGCACCAATCCCCAGAGCTCAGGTAACTGGACCCCCAGGAGGGCCCAGGTGGAAAAAGATAGAGTCTGAAGGCCCATTGGAGGTCACAAAGAGTCGGAGCACTGAGGGGGAAGAGGATAGTGTCATTAGACTGCCTAAACGGAGAGACCGGGGAATGCCTAGGGCCCCATACAGATGTTACACCTGCGGGGAGTGGGGACACATAGCTGCACAGTGTCCCAATGCCGAGGAGCCTATGCAGTGTAACCTGGGGAACTGGGCAGACCCATGCTCCCTAATCTACCTTGTGGGGGGTCACACTAACCCCGCATATGTACACTAGACCAGTAAAACGAAATGGGGCAGAGACCACAGCACTGGTTGATTCGGGGAGTACAATCACGCTTATTTCAGGGAAGCTTGTGAAGCGTAGTCAGCTGCTGCAGGCAAAGCGCACAGGGGTGACATGCGTCCATGGGACAGTTAGTTTACCCCACCATCCTGGTAAAAACTGAATTCCAGGGAAAGACTACTGAGGTAGCAGCAGGTATAGTCCCTAAACTTCCATACCTGGTGCTCATAGGGAGGGACTTCCCAGGATTTGGAGACTTACTCCCAGTAGGGGAATTGGAGAAAGGGGGAAACCTTGAACTTAGTGAGGCATCCACAGTAGACTTGGGGGCAGCAGGTTTAGGAAGAAATCACTTGAGAGCAGAGAGCTGTAAGCCTTAAAAAGCAACCATTTATTTTCACACACTGAACTAACCAAAACCAGCCAAAGCTGGCTGGGCTATCCCCTAATAATCTAACTCAGTTGCCATAGCAACAACAAGGTGCTATTACCACGACAACCACATACACAACATATTCCTCCCCCCTTAATAAGAACATCCCCTAAATAAACACTAAACTAGAGAATGAGGGTAGACTGCCTCCATTCCCGGCTAAACCCCGGGGATTATTTTGCCCCATAACCGTGGGTTCGCCCTAGCTAAAGATCCAGCCATTGAGGAGATCTTCTGTCTCTAGGTGGATTACGGCGAACTTCTGGTGTTGTTGCACCCTAAAGTACCTTGGGCGCAGGCCCTGACAATGGGCTCAGGGTTCGTAGCATGAACGGATGAGGAGGTGGTATCAGCTTGACAAGGGGGTATCTCAGCTGCTGGCAGTAATGGAGGAGAACAGTCAGGAACAGGTGATTCTTGATTCGGTGTCTCGCCAGAAGAGGTGAAGTCAGACAACTCAACTGAAGATGTGTCCTGAGGACTGGCATGACCTGGCAACAGCTGATCTACATGTCGCCGCCAGGTGAGATTCTCTGCAGTCTGGACTGTGTAGGAAACAGGTCCTGTTTGAGCGATGATCATGGCGGGGACCCATTTAGCTCCAGAAGTATAATTCTGAGCCAAAACCGGCTGTCCTGAGCTAAAGGTTCGATCTTTTGCTCTGGGTGCCCATCTGATTACTTGATATTGCTGCTGACGTCGCACAATTTGTCGGGGTTCAGACAGTTTCAGCAGATCAAAGCAAGTGTGCAGCTGTCGTCCCATCATTAGAAAGGCCGGGGATGCCTTGGTCGTAGCATGAGGTGTGTTTCTGTAGTAAAGTAAGAAGGTGTCCAGACGCTTTTGAATGGAGTGTTGTCCCCTTGCCGATTTCAAAGCTTTTTTCATTGTCCGCACAAATCTTTCAGCTAATCCATTGGCGGATGGATGATATGGTGCCAGTGATTTCCCTACACCCCCCCCTGAATTTCCCCAACCCCCCCCCCCAATTTTGTGAACTAGTTACATGCCAATTTAGTGACTGTTTGGAAATTTGAATTGAAATTGAAACATTAATACACACTTTAAAAGCATATACAGTGTATGATAAAATACGTGTATCTGAAAAAGTATCATAGATTTGATAAGTATGAACATAGACTAGCTTCCTTATATAGCTGTTGTTTTTTATGACAATGTCAGTGCATTCATTTAGGTGATGTTGGCCAACCTAATACACCTCTACCCCGATATAACGCGACCCGATATAACACGAATTCGGATATAACGCGGTAAAGCAGTGCTCCGGGGGGGCGGGGCTGCGCACTCCGGCGGATCAAAGCAATTTCAATATAACACGGTTTCACCTATAACACAGTAAGATTTTTTGGCTCCCGAGGACAGCGTTATATCAGCATAGAGGTGTAATTTCAAATGATGATTTGTAAGCAAAGTCTAAATGAGCTCTCCCTGACAGCTAGTGATGAGCTGGGGCTGGGGGGAAAGGCTTCAGGACCAGATTGTGTTTACATTCACCCCTAATTTACCTAGGTATCCAGCAAACAGAGCTGTGTTGCCCAAGTGATTGATTTAGCTGGGGTTGGGTTACAAATCACTTGAATGCGGGGGGGGGGGGGAATGGATGAAATGTTGTTCTTAGGCTACGTCTTCACTACGGGGGGGGGTCGATTTAAGATACGCAAATTCAGCTACGCGAATAGCGTAGCTGAATTCGACGTATCCGAGCCGACTTACCCCGCTGTGAGGACGGCGGCAAATCGACCTCCGCGGCTCCCCCGTCGACGGCGCTTACTCCTACCTGTGCTGGTGGAGTACAAGCATCGATTCGGGGATCGATTGTTGCGTCCCGACGAGACGCGATAATTTGATCCCCGAGAGATCGATTTCTACCTGCCGATTCAGGTGGGTAGTGAAGACGTAGCCTTAGTGTATGAGTAAAGGCCAGTAGAACTGTACTTAGCCTGTGCTGATTGAGGGCATCAAGAGAGAGGGTGGGGACCTGTCCCTCTCCACTGTTTAAAGACAGAGCTGATTAGGCTCCATAGATAGTCTTTTGTTCTGTTAAGTGACCACTGCAGCTGAAATCACTGATAATCAGGTCTAAGTGCTTAGGCCTGCTGTGGGACAGTGTTTTTGTGTAAGAGACAGCCCAGCCTGCACTAGCAGCGAGATTCCCCCACTGAGAGCTCAGCTGAAATCACTGAGAGCTGGGTGGAACCTCAAGAGACCAACTCGCAGAGGTCACAGTGGCAGCAGAAGGTGACTGCGCAGGGCCATTGGCAACAGAGTGGTGGAGTGAATGGTGGCACAACAAACAGCAAACAGTGAGCAGCTGGAGGAACGAGCAAGGTGCCTTCTTGCCCCCCACCTGGGAGGTGTACTCACGGGAAAGCACCTCTGAACTCTGAGTCTCCACTGACCAAGGACAACACCGGTGAGTGGGGTGCAGTGGGGGGAAAGCGACGGGCACGTTAAATAAATATTTGTTTGTTGGACTATATTTTAGTGACTTTGCTCCAGAATGCTAGATTTGTGACTGGAAATGGAAACTTATATAAATATGTTTCCTAGTAGGCCAAGATTTTTAAAATGCATTATTTGCCAAGTTGTTATCTCACATCGTTGCTATCTTGAGAGGTCATTATGTTGGGGAGTTTCTGTACTAAACATTTTTATTATTATAATTAATTTTTACATAAGAATGGTCATACTGGGTCAGACCAATGGTCCATATAGCCCAGTATCCTGTCTTCCAACAGTGGTCAAGGCCAGGTGCTTCAGAGGGAATGAACAGAACAGGAAATCATCAAATGATCCATCCCCTGTTGCCCATTCCCAGCCAGGTAAGCAGGCTGGCTAACCTAGTGAGGAGGGCTTTAAACTAGGTTCACTGGGGGAAGGAGACCAAAGCCCTGAGGTATATGGGGAAATGGGATACCGGAAGGAAGCACGAGCAGGAGAGTGCAAGAGGGGAGGACTCCTGTCTCAGACTGAGAAAGCGGGACAATCAGCGAGTTATCTTAAGTGCCTATACACAAATGCAAGAAGCCTGGGAAACAAGCAGGGAGAACTGGAAGTCCTGGCACAGTCAAGGAACTATGATGTGATTGGAATAACAGAGACTTGGTGGGATAACTCACACGACTGGAGTACTGTCATGGATGGATATAAACTGTTCAGGAAGGACAGGCAGGGCAGAAAAGGTGGGGGAATTGCATTGTATGTAAGAGAGGAGTATGACTGCTCAGAGCTCCGGTATGAAACTGCAGAAAAACCTGAGAGTCTCTGGATTAAGTTTAGAAGTGTCAGCAACAAGAGTGATGTCATGGTAGGAGTCTGCTATAGACCACCAGACCAGGAGGATGAGGTGGACGAGGCTTTCTTCTGGAAACTAGCAGAAGTTACTAGATCGCAGGCCCTGGTTCTCATGGGAGACTTTAATCACCCTGATATCTGCTGGGAGAGCAATACAGCGGTGCACAGACAATCCAGGAAGTTTTTGGAAAGTGTAGGGAACAATTTCCTGGTGCAAGTGCTGGAGGAACCAACTAGGGGCAGAGCTCTTGTAGACCTGCTGCTCACAAACCGGGAAAAATTAGTAGGGGAAGCAAAAGTGGATGGGAACCTGGGAGGCAGTGACCATGAGATGGTCGAGTTCAGGATCCTGACACAAGGAAGAAAGGAGAGCAGCAGAATACGGACCCTGGACTTCAGAAAAGCAGACTTTGACTCCCTCAGGGAACTGATGGGCAGGATCCCCTGGGAGAATAACATGAGGTGGAAAGGAGTCCAGGAGAGCTGGCTGTATTTTAAAGAATCCTTATTGAGGTTGCAGGAAAAAAACATCCCGATGTGTAGAAAGAATAATAAATATGGCAGGCGACCAGCTTGGCTTAACAGTGAAATCCTTGCTGATCTTAAACGCAAAAAAGAAGCTTACAAGAAGTGGAAGATTGGACAAATGACCAGGGAGGAGTATAAAAATATTGCTCAGGCATGCAGGAGTGCAATCAGAAAGGCCAAATCACACTTGGAGTTGCAGCTAGCAAGAGATGTTAAGAGTAACAAGAAGGGTTTCTTCAGGTATGTTAGCAACAAGAAGAAAGTCAAGGAAAGTGTGGGCCCCTTACTGAATAAGAGAGGCAACTTAGTGACACAGGATGTGGAAAAAGCTAATGTACCCATTGTTTTTTTGCCTCTGTCTTCATGAACAAGGTCAGCTCCCAGACTGCTGGACTGGGCAGCACAGTATGGGGAGGAGGTGACCAGCCCTCTGTGGAGAAAGAAGTGGTTCGGGACTATTTAGAAAAACTGGACAAGCACAAGTCCATGGGGCCGGATGCGCTGCATCCGAGGGTGCTAAAGGAGTTGGCAGATGTGATTGCAGAGCCATTGGCCATTATCTTTGAAAACTCATGGCGATCGGGGGAGGTCCCGGATGACTGGAAAAAGGCTAATGTAGTCCCCATCTTTAAAAAAGGGAAGAAGGAGGATCCAGGGAACTACAGGCCAGTCAGCCTTACCTCAGTCCCTGGAAAAATCATGGAGCAGGTCCTCAAGGAATCAATTCTGAAGCACTTAGAGGAGAGGAGAGGAAAGTGATCAGGAACAGTCAGCATGGATTCACCAAGGGCAAGTCCTACCTGACTGACCTAACTGCCTTCTATGATGAGATAACTGGCTCTGTGGATGAGGGGAAAGCAGTGGATGTGTTATTCCTTGACTTTAGCAAAGCTTTTGATACGGTCTCCCACAGTATTCTTGCCAGCAAGTTAAAGAAGTATAGGCTGGATGAATGGACTATAAGGTGGATAGAAATCTGGCTAGATTGTCAGGTTCAATGGGTAGTGATCAATGGCTCCATGTCTAGTTGGCAGCCAGTATCAAGCGGAGTGCCCCAAGGGTCGGTCCTGGGGCCGGTTTTGTTCAATATCTTCATTAATGATCTGGAGGATGGCATGGACTGCACTCTCAGCAAGTCTGCAAATGACACTAAACTGGGAGGAGTGGTAGATATGCTGGAGGGTAGGGATAGGATACAGAGGGACCTAGACAAATTAGAGGATTGGGCCAAAAGAAACCTGATGAGGTTCAACAAGGACAAGTGCAGAGTCCTGCACTTAGGACGGAAGAATCCCATTCACTGTTACAGACTAGGGACCGAATGGCTAGGAAGCAGTTCTGCAGAAAAGGATCTAGGGGTTACAGTGGACGAGAAGCTGGATATGAGTCAACAGTGTGCCCTTGTTGCCAAGAAGGCTAATGGCATTTTGAGCTGTATAAGTAGGGGCATTGCCATCAGATCGAGGGACGTGATCGTTCCCCTCTATTCAGCATTGGTGAGGCCTCATCTGGAGTACTGTGTCCAGTTTTGAGCCCCACACTACAAGAAGGATGTGGAAAAATTGGAAAGAGTCCAGCGGAGGGCAACAAAAATGATTAGGGGGCTGGAGCACATGACACATGAGGAGAGGCTGAGGGAACTGGGATTATTTAGTCTGCAGAAGAGAAGAATGAGGGGAGATTTGATAGCTGCTTTCAACTACCTGAAAGGGGGTTCCAGAGAGGATGGATCTAGACTGTTCTCAGTGGTAGCAGATGACAGAACAAGGAGTAATGGTCTCAAGTTGCAGTGCGGGAGGTTTAGGTTGGATATTAGGAAAAACTTTTTCACTAGGAGGGTGGTGAAGCACTGGAATGGGTTCCCTAGGGAGGTGGTGGAATCTCCTTCCTTAGAGGTTTTTAAGGTCAGGTTTGACAAAGCCCTGGCTGGGATGAGTTAGTTGGGAAGTGGTCCTGCTTCGAGCAGGGGGTTGGACTGGATGACCTCCTGAGGTCCCTTCCAACCCTGATATTCTATGATTCTATTCTATGATTCTTCTGGCAAACAGGCTAGGGACACTCAGATCATGGTGTTGCATCCCTTCCCATCCTGGCTAATAGCCACTGATGGACCTATTCTCCAGGAATTTATCTAGTTCTTTTTTAATCCTGTTCTAGTTTTGGTCTTCACAGCATCCCCTGGCAAAGAGTTCCACAGGTTGACTTTATGTTGTGTGAAGAAGTACTTCCTTTTGTTTTTTTTAAACTTGCTGCCTATTAATTTCATTGGGTGACTGCTAGTTCTTGTGTTATGTGACAGATTAAATAACATTTCCTTATTCACTTTCTTCACACCAGTCAAGATTTTATAGACCTCTATCATATCCCCCCCTTAGTCATCCCTTTTCTAAGCTGAAAATTCCCAGTCATTTTAATTTCTCCTCCTGTTTCATACCCCTAATCATTTTAGTTGCCCATCTCCGTACCTTTTCCAATTCCAATATATCTTTTTTGGAATGGGGTGACCAGATCTGCACGCAGTATTCAAGGTGTGCACGTACCATGGATTTATATAGAGGCAATATGATATTTCTGTCTTATTATCTATCCCTTTCTTAATGATTCCCAACATTCTGTTCGCTTTTTTGACTGCCGCTGCACATTGAGTGGATGTTTTCAGAGAACTATCCACAATGATTCCAAGATCTTTCTTGAGTGTTAACAGCTAATTCAGACTCCTTCATTTTGTATGTATAGTTGAGATTGTTTTCCAATGTGCATTACTTTACATTTATCAACATTGAATTTCATCTGCCATTTTGTTGCCCAGCCACCCAGTTTTGTGAGATCCCTTTGTAACTCTTCGCAGTCTGCCTGGGACTTAACTATCTTGAATAGTGGTTTCAGCTTTGGCCTGCTAAACCCATAGTTGTGAGTTCAATCCTTGAGGGGGCTATTTGGGGATTTAGTTGGGGATTGGTCCTGCTTTGAGCAGGGGGTTGGACTAGATGACCTCCTGAGGTCCCTTCCAACTCTGATATTCTGTGAAACAGTTCTATCTGCAAATTTTGCCACCTCACTGTTTACCCATTTTTCCAGATCATTTATGAATATGTTGAACAGTAATGGTCCCAGTCAACCCCTCAGGGATACCACTATTTATCTCTCTCCATTCTGAAAACTGATAATTTATTCCTACCCTTTGTTTCCCATCTTTTAACCAGTTACTGATCCATGAGAGGACTTCCCTCTTATCCTATGATGGCTTACTTTTCAAAAGTCAATTTAAATTAAATATTTTTTTTTAATTATATATTTTTTAGAAATCTAGACCTGTTATGTGTTTTGGTGTAACTTGCATTATCCTTATGTTAAATTTGCATTATCCTAACAAAACATTTACTTTATTCATATCTCTTTTATATATCTCATCGGCCCTGACACCCCCCTCCCCCCTGTAAATTTGAACACCCCCTCTAATTTCAATTCCTGGGGAAACCTCTGTATGGTGCTGAAGTGATGTGGTGTATCCCATTTGCCTTCATAAAATTTTGAAACTCCTGAGAGACGAACTGCAGTCCGTTGTCGCTCACAAGTTGTTCTGGCAGACCGAAACGACTAAAGAGTCCCTGTAGTTTTTGGATAGTACTCTCTGCAGTAGTGGACTGCATTATAGAGATTTCTGGCCATTTAGAATGGGCATCTACCACCACCAAGAACATGCTTCCTTCAAGGGGGCCAGCGAAGTCAACGTGAATACATTGCCATGGGTTTTCAGGTCAGTCTCATGGGTGTAGGGGCGCCCACTGGGGTGCATTCCTGACATCCTGACATGACATACAAGCTCTTGCCTTCTCTTCAATAGCACTGTCCAATCCAGGCCACCAAAAATAGCTTTGTGCAATTTCCTTCATGTGCACTATTCCACAGTGACCGGAATGTAGCTGTTCTAACATCTGTGATCTCAGTGGTGGGATAATGACACATCTCCCCCACAACAAACAACCAGATTGGATCGATAACTCCATCCTCCTGGACATGTAGGTAATAAGGTCGGGTGAGACCGGCGAGGTTCATCGAGATTTTCCATGCATCACCAGGTCCATAACTTGGGACAATACTGGGTCAATACGAGTTGCCGCCTTTATCTGAGTAGCAGTGATGGGTGTATTCTCTACCTGTTCAAAGTAGAAGATTTCCTTTTGGGCGGTATCTTGATGTTTGACTGGCAAAGGCAACCTTGAGAGACCAGCTGCATTGCCGTGCAGAGTGGATTTCTAATATTTGATTTCATATGTGTGCGCTGAAAGTATCAATGCCCAACATTGCATACGACTAGCAGCTAGTGGGGGAATGCCTGTGTAGGGTCCAAAAATTGACGTCAGAGGTCAATGGTCTGTGAGAAGAGTAAACTTCCGCCCAAACAGGTACTGATGAAACTTCCGAATTCCAAAAACGATTCCCAATGCCTCACGTTCGATTTGTGCATTGTTAGTTTCTGCTTTGCTTAGAGTGCGTGAAGCAAAAGCAATAGGTCTCTCTTCTCCCGAAGGCATAATGTGTGACACGACTGCTCCCACTCCATAAGGGGAGGCATGGCAGGCCAATTGTAGGGGTAAGGATGGATCAAAGTGCGTTAGAACTTCAGAATTTAGCAATGCATCCTTAGCTTTGTTAAATGCAACATTACAGGCTTCAGTCCACTTCCAGGTCTTGTTCTGCCCAAGGAGTTCGTGAAGTGGTTTTAGCAGTGTGGCTAACTGTGAGATGAACTTTCCATAATAGTTCAATAGTCCTAGAAACGAGCACAGCTGGCTAACATTTCGAGGTGGAGGAGCCTCCACAATAGCCTTAACTTTTGCAGGGGCCTTTTGAAGACCTGCAGCATCAATGATGTGTCCCAAATATACAACAGAGGGCTGGAAGAATTCACACTTGTCTTTGTGGACTCGTAGGCCATACTCTTCCAGTCTTTGTAGGGTAGCCTCTAAATTCTTTAAGTGATCCTCTTCATTCCTTCCAGTGACCAGGATGTCGTCCAGATAGCACTGAACTCCTAGCAAGCCACACAAGATCTGGTCCATAGCCCTCTGGAACAGGGCGGGAGCAGACGTTATTCCGAAGGGTAGGCGACAGTATCGATAAAGCCCCTTATCAGTCACAATAGTCAACAGCTCTTGGGACTTTTCATCGACGTGCATCTATAAATACGCTTGACTCAGATCAATCTTACTGAACTTTTGTCCCCAGCCAGGCCCACAAAGAGGTCATTGATGCAGGGAAGCGGATATTGCTCTGCACACAACACCAGGTTGACAGTGACTTTAAAAACACTGCAAATCCGGAGGGAGCCATCTTTCTTCACTATTGGAACGATAGGAGTGGCCCATGGGCTATGGGTAACTGGTATTAGAACTCCATTGGTGACCAGGTGCTCCAGGTCCGCTTCAACTTTTGGCCTGATGGCATATGGCACAGTTTGGGCTTTCAGATATTTTGGTTGACTGTCAGGTTTAATGTTCAATGTCACAGTGATTCCCTTCATACTTCCCAGATCCTCTCCAAAAACAGCAGCATGTTTCCTTAGTATAGTGGTCAGACTGGTTTCTTCTTTAGTCATTCGGTGCACTTCTGCCCAATTCAGCTGGATCTTCCTAAGCCAAGATCTACCGATTAAGGCTGGGTAATTACCTCTCACCACAAACAGTGGCAATTTAGCAGCCTGTCCATTGAGCTCCACCTTAACATCAATAGTGCCCAACATGGGCACAGCTTCTCCCATATAAGTCTTCAGAACAGTTTTTGTTGCCTTAAGCGGAAGATGCTGTAGCTTTTCTTTATACACAGTCTTGGAGACCAGCGAGATGGCTGCACCAGTGCCCAGTTCCATGCGTATAGGTTTGCCATACAACAACGGGATTACCCAGTATTCATGTGAGCCCACTGCCAAAGACAAAACATGCAGTGGCACTTCTTCTTGCGATGAGGTGTCACCTTGGTCATCCTGGGTCTGCTCAAGGGTATGCAGGGTTCCCCTTTTGGTCGGCCACACCACAGGCCTCTTTTTCTTTTGTTTATGGACACACTTAATGTGTTCCTTTTTGCCACAGTGTCGACACACCAGGTCCTTAAACCAGCATTCTGATGTCTGGTGACCCGGCTTACCACAGCGGTAACATTCCTGACTCTGCACAGTTTTGTGGGTAGGTTCTTGTGACACTTTATGCAAATATGTAAATACGCTTGACTCAGATCAATCTTACTGAACTTTTGTCCCCAGCCAGGCCCACGAAGAGATCATCGATGTGGGGAAGTGGATATTGCTCAGCACACAACACCGGGTTGACAGTGACTTTAAAATCACTGCAAATCCAGAGGGAGCCATCTTTCTTCGCTATTGGAACGATAGGAGTGGCCCATGGGCTATGGGTAACTGGTATTAGGACTCCATTGGTGATCAGGCACTCCAGGTCCGCGCCTGATCACAAATGGGATGCACCGATGTATTGACTGGCAAAGGCAACCTTGAGAGACCATCTGCATTGCCGTGCAGAGTGGATTTCCGATATTTGATTTCATATGTGTGCGCTGAAAGTATCAATGCCCAACGTTGCATACGACTAGCAGCTAGTGGGGGAATGCCTGTGTAGGGTCCAAAAATTGACATCAGAGGTCGATGGTCTGTGAGAAGAGTAAACTTCTGCCCAAATAGTTTACGGAATGCACCGATGTATTGCACCTCCTTTGTAGCTAGTTCCATGGAAACTGCAATATTAACAGCCTTCTGTAAGGTAAGCTGAGCCTCTGTCAATAGGCGCTTCCATGTAGCTTCACTGTAGAGGCCACACACTAACCTGTCACGCAGGGCATCATTTAATATCTTCTTAAATTCACAGTGTTCTGCTAGCTTTTTTAAAGTTGCTACAAATTGTACAACTGTTTCATTTTCTTTTTGGTCTCTTTTGTGGAACCTATGTCTTTCAGCAATTACCAGTGGTTTTGGGGGGAAATGGGACTCCAGGATTTCCACAATGTCACTGTAAGATTTGGTCTCAGGCTTAACAGGGTGTAGTAAGCTGCGTAGCAGGCAGTAGGTTTTAGCCCCTACAACACTTAAGAATATTGGCACCTTCTTCGCTTCTGTAATGTTATTTGCAATAACAAAAAGCTCAAAACGCTCAGTATACACATGCCATTGCACTATATTCTTCTCAAAAGGTTCCAGTGGCCCTGTAAGTGTAGCCATGGTTTTAGTTTCAGGTTTCACAGTCAGTGCCAACAAGTAACAGCTAAAAGCGTTTGGTAGGTTTTTTTTTCTTTTTCCTTGACTTCTACTTCCTTCTGTTGCTGGGGCAGCACAGGTATCCCGTCCTTGTCGCCATTTTGTTGTATCCTTGGTGGCAGCAGGTTTAGGAAGAAATCACTTGAGACCAGAGAACTGCAAGCCTTAAAAAAACACCATTTATTTTCACACACTGAACTAACTAAAACCAGCCAAAGCTGACTGGGCTATCCCCTAATCTAACTCAGTTGCCATAGCAACAACAAGGTGCTATTACCACGACAACCAAATACACAACAGTCAACCCCCAATCTTCTCTGAAATATCCCCAGATTTGTTCTCCATTCCCAGGCAGGGTAGAAAGATGAAAAGGGAAAGAAGGGCAGCTAAGGCCTTGGGGACCCGGATCCTGACCCAGGGACAGAGGGTCGCACTTGTGGGCAGGAGGACCAGGGTAGCTGGAAAGGTTGCTGCCCCGGAAGAGGAAACGCCCGAGCCTGACCTCTACCCTAATGTCTCTGAGCTAGGAGAGGCAACAGAGACTGGCCCCCTAGAGCTTGGGCAGATTAGCCCCGGGAGAGAAAATTTTGGATGGGACCAAGCTGAAGACCCAAGGTATGACAACATTAGGAAGGAGGTGACCAAAATAGATGGGATCCCCGTGGAAGGGAAAACCCAGGGACCAGGACCCTACTTCATATTGAAGAAGGATCTCTTGTACCGGGTTGCACCAGTACAGGGTCAGAAGGCACAGCAGCTTCTAGTACCTCAAAAACACCAAAACGCTGTATTAAGTCTTGCCCATAGTCATCTTTTGGGGGGGGGCATTTGGGGGTAGAAAAAACCCTGGCACGGGTCCTATGATGGTTCTTCTTTGCCCAAGTGCGGCTACCATAGGAGATATTAACAGACCAAGGAACCCCATTTATGTCAAAGCTAATGAAGGACCTCTGTATCCTGCTCCATATAAATACCCTGAGAATTTCAGTCTATCATCCGCAGACCGATGGGCTGGTAGAAAGGTTTAACCAAACCCTCAAGGCTATGATAAGGAATGTTTTAAATCAGGACAGGAAGGATTGGGACACCCTACTACCTTACCTTATGTTTGCCATCGGGGAGGTACCTCAGGCCTCAACTGGGTTTTCCCCCTTTGAATTATTATATGGGCGCCACCCCGTGGCATACTAGATATCACCAAAGAGATCTGGGAAGAGGAGCCCAATGAGGGGAGAAGTATAATTGAACATGTATTGCAGATGCGAGACTGGATCGGCCGGGTCACCCCTATTGTACGGGAACATTTGGAAAAGGCGCAGGAAGCCAGCGAACCCGTTACAATAGCCAGGCAAAAGTCCAAAAATTCCAACCAGGGGATTGGGTGATGGTGTTGGTACCCATGGCAGAAAGCAAGCTTTTGGCCCAATGGCAGGGGCCCTATGAGGTGGTTGAACCCGTGGGGGAAGTAACCTACAAGGAGTGGCAGCCCAGACACCGGAAACAAGAACAGCTGTATCACATTAACCTCTTAAAGCCTTGGCACCCGCGAGAGGCATGTGTAGTGGCCCAAGACACCCCGATCCAGGGAAATAACCTGCATGAACAGATCAGGATATCCACTGATCTGACACCGAACCAGAAGAAGGAGGTAACTGAGATGATCAACCAGTACTAGGATGTGTTTTCAACCAAACCAGGCCGGACCACAGAAGCATATCACCACATTATCACAGACCCTGGGGCAAAGGTAACTTTAAGGCCCTACTGGGTCCCAGCGGCAAAAAGGGAGAAGATCAAGGCAGAGATAAAAAGGATGATGGAGCTGGGAGTCATCGAAGAGTCCCACAGTCAATGATGGAGCTCGATTGTGTTGGTGCCCAAACCCAATGGCACCACTAGGTTTTGTACTGACTTTCGCCGGCTGAACGAGATATCCAAATTCGATGCATACCCCATACCCCGTATTGATGAGTTATTTGACCGCCTGGGCAATGCCCGATTTTTTGACCACCCTTGATTTAACAAAGGGGATACTGGCAGATTCCCCTTGCCAAAGATGCGAAAGAAAAAATGGCATTCTCTACACCAGAAGGTCTGTTTCAATATATGTTCTTCCTTTTGGACTGCATGGGGCACCTGCCACCTTCCAGCATCTTATGGACAAACTCCTGCGGCCCCATACCAGTTATGCAGCTGCATACCTCGACGACGTGATTATTCATACCCCCGACTGGGAGACCCACTTGGAAAAGGTGGAAGCAGTTCTGGACACGCTAAGACGGGCTGGCCTCACAGCCAACCCAGCCAAGTGTGCTATAGGGCCAGCTGAGGCTAAATACCTTGGCTACATTGTAGGAAGGGGCATGGTCAAGCCCTAACTGAACAAACTGGAGGCTATCCAAATTGGCCCCGGACGAATCGGAAAAAGCAAGTCCGGGCATTCCTGGGTGTGGTGGGGTACTACCGGTGATTTATTCCCCATTTTGCCACCAGAGCAAGTCCCCTGATGGACCTGATAAAAGCCTGGGGTCCGGATATGGTGAAGTGGACAGATGCTGCAGAGAAAGCATTCGCGGATCTCTGGACAGCCCTCTGCAGTAACCCCATGCTTATAGCCCCAGTCTTCAACAAAGAGTTCATTTTACAGACAGATGCATCTGAAGTAGGATTGGTGTCACACCCCAATGGCCCCCTCCCTCAGGGGTCTCCTGGGGAGGCAGATCAGCATTGTATGTTGCTAACGCTGTTGCAGGCATTGCAAAGTATTCTGGGAAGGGTTAAATGTATGAATGCGGAACGAAAGGTTTCTTTACAGGCGGCAAAAGGCCGGAGGGGGAGGAAAAAGAAAAAGAATGGGTTAACTTGTTGTTCCAGCTAAACCCGAAGATAAGAAGCTGACTCCAGCCCAAGGCCAGCTGCTACCTGCCAAGACAGAAGGGGGGAAGTCCAACCCGCCTGACCAGCTGTGAGAAAGGAGAGTTGTTGAACAAAATGCAGGGGCCGGGGAAAGGAGTGAGACAGCAAAGGCCAGCCAGGGACAAACAGAACTGTCTCACGGCCCTGAAACTGGTGTGTTTTGGGAAAGCTGAAGAAGCCATGGAAGGCCGGTTTGGACTGGTACACAGAGTATGGGGAACAAAGGTTTCTGAAGGAGACGCCCCCAAAAGACCCTAAGGTTTAAAACCCTCCTGAGAGCTGAAGCAATTCAGAGATCACAGCAGACCCTGGACGACCTGGGCCCAGGACAGAACTCCCGTCCACCCTCCCCCCCCCCCCCTTCTTCTTACATTACACCCAGGCTTGGCCAGCCTCGGGTAGAGCATGTGTGAATATGAAAGTGGGTTAGGGCTTAGGGCACTAACGCTTCCTTCCTTCCTCTGAGTGACGTGGAAAGCACCCATCATTCTCCACTGTTACTTTATTAATAAAGCTTTAAAATTTAGACACTTGGTGTGTTTCATCATCTCCTCCCCAAACGATCCTGCGGCTTCAGCCTGATCACCTGATGCCTCAGGCAGATTCGTAACAAAAATCTGTCACATTGGGAGCTGTCCTATCACAGATGGTCAGAGACGAAGAACACCGAATCCTCTACCTCAGCAGGAAACTCCTCCCGAGAGAGCAGAAGTATGTAGTGGTTGAGATAGTGCCTTGCTGTGAAATGGGCCATGGAAACACTTTATTACCTACTGTGACACTTTACCCTTGTGACCAATCATGCACCCCTCCAGCGGATGCAGTGAAATAAAGAGAACAACGCAAGAGTTCCTGTCCCCACAACCTTTCCAATTCACCATACAACACTGGGCCGGAAGCCACCATGGCAACGCAGATGGCTTGTCGCGGGTACACTGCCTGATATCCCGAGTTGCCCAACCCCGTGGTGTTGGGCGGGGGAAATATGTGACCGGTTTGGGCCAGAGGGCTAGAGGAGAGTGATAGAAGGTAGATATATTAGCCCCAAGTTAAGCAGGCCCCTTTTCCCTGAGTAAGATAATGGGCTGTTCCAGAACAATCAGGAAGTTGCTGGAACCAATTATGGCAGGCTGGCTAATTAGGAAACCTGGAGCCAATTAAGAAGCTACTAGAATCAATTTGGACAGGCAGGCTAATCAGGGCATCTGGTTTATAAAGGACCTCACTTCAGTTAGTGAGATGCGTGCGAGGAGCTGGGAGCAAGAGGTGTGTAAGAAGCTGAGAGGGAGTAGGCATACTGCTGGAGGACTGAGGAGTACAAGCGTCATCAGGAGGAAGGTCCTCCGGTGAAGATACAGAAGGTGTTGGGAGGAGTCCATGGGGAAGTACCCCAGGGAGTTGTAGCTGTCACACAGCTGTTACAGGAAACACTGTAGACAGCTGCGATCCATAGGGCCCTGGGCTGGTAGAGGGCGGGCCCGGGTTCCCCCCATCCTCCTCAACTCCCTATTGGATACAAGAGGAGTTGACCTGGACTGTGGGTCCCACCAGAGGGGAAGGTCCCTGGCCTGTCCCCCGATCCACTAGGTGCGTCAGCAGAGACTGCGGGGATTGTTCTCCTCCCTTTCCCCATGCTGGCCTGTGATGAGGTTAGCTGAGTGAACGGCAGGTTTGAGCCACTAGCAAAAGTGGCCAAACTGAGAGCTGTCGTGAATCTCTGAGGTCAACAAGTCCGCCAATAAGCACAGGACCCACCAAGGCAGAGGAGGAACTTTGTCACAATCTACAGACACCACCACCACCAAGCGACTGAACCACTGATCAAAGGGGAGAGCCTGGCTGAAGAGCCAGCCTGTGGTGAGACGCCTCTAAGTTTGTAAGGACATTGAAAGTCTTAAGGTCATCTTAGAATGTTTTGCTTTTATTTCATTTGACCAAATCTGACTTGTTATGCTTTGACTTATAATCACTTAAATCTACCTTTATCGTTAATAAATCTGTTTGTTTATTCTACCTGAAGCAGTGTGTTTGGTTTGCAGTGTATCAGAGACTCCCCTTGGGAGAACAAGCCTGGTAGATATCAATTTCTTTGTTAAATTGACGAACTTATATAAGCTTGCAGCGTCCAGTGGGTATAACTGGACACTGCAAGACAGAGGTTCCTAGGGTTGTTTCTGGGACCGGAGATATTGGCTAGTGTCATTCGCTTGCAAGTAGCTGGGAGCAGCTTACATGGCAGAGGCTGTGTGTGAACATATTGAATATATTCAGAACTTTACCAGTTAACTTTGCAACCAAAGTGGAGATTTTCTTGTCCTCAGGAATCTCATGAATCACACACAGTCTCTCAAACATAGTGAAATATTCTGTAACATCATCTGTCACTTTGGATGCAAGACACAATTGTTTCCATTTGTGGATTTTTGAAAGGTGGGAATCAGTGACAGGGGAAGGTTCTGGTTCTGCTTTTCTAGCAGTCCAGTTAATGTTTTTGCTCTCTTTCTTTCTCCTTCATGGTGAGTCTTTGGCATTGAGCTTCCTTGGCTTTCAGCTCTAGGGGCAATGCGGAGATGCCAAAGCTCCAGGTCACCCTGACTGACAGGGCGGGCAGTCTGATGAGGGATTTAGCAGGCCAGGGGGTCCCTTCCTCCATGTGAGCTGGAACTACCTGGGCCAGAGTGGGGCCGAGCTAAGGAGAGAGCAGGAGCCCAAGAAGAGCCGGGGAACCGAGCTTCGACAGCCGGAGCCAGAGAAGCAGCCCAGGGAGATGGAGGCAGAGTAGCGGCAGCCTGTGGCTGGAGGAGGGTGCAGTGAGCAGCTTGGGAGAGCGAGGGGGATCCGGGGCAGACGGCCCAGCGCAGGGAGATGCCACCAGTCAAGAGGCCTTGCAGGCCAGACTTGAGGGATCGTAACCCCGACATGGGGGCTGATGCTGGGAAGAAGCATCCTGCCATCTAGAGCCTGAGGGCATGTGGCCACCGCCAGAGCAAGTATCTGACCCATGGCATCTCTGCACCACAGCCAGGACCTGGGAAGGAGGCCTGGGACATGTGAGAGAGAGACTGTGAACTTCCCTGATGTTCCAGAGACTGCTGTTTGTGATATCCCTGTGCCACAGAATAAGGTTACATGTTCTCCTTTAACCTTTCCCATCTTTCCTTATTTTTTAAATTGATTGGTCTTTAATAAATGTTCTCCTTTAACCTTTCCCATCTTTCCTTATTTTTTAAATTGATTGGTCTTTAATAAATTGTATTTGCTTGAAGCATATGCAATGATCAGTGGGTCTGGGAAAAGTCCAGTGTGGAGAGAGTACCCCAGAGTGGGGACACCTAGGCCCTGTTCTAAGTGATGGTCCAGCACTTTGGGCTAGCAGGCTTTTCAGGTACAGGAAGACTAATGAAGGCTGCATAGCCTGTCGACGTTGTGCTTCATTCCCCAGAGGGGATCAGTCATAGAATCATAGAATATCAGGGTTGGAAGGGACCTCAGGAGATCATCTAGTCCAGCCCCCTGCCCAAAGCAGGACCAATTCCCAACTAAATCATCCCAGCCAGGGCTTTGTCAAGCCTGACCTTAAAAATCTCTAAGGAAGGAAATTCCACCACCTCCCTAGGGAACCCATCCCAGTGCTTCACCACCCTCCTAGTGAAAAAGTTTTTCCTAATATCCAACCTAAACCTCCCCCACTGCAACTTGAGACCATTACTCCTTGTTCTGTCATCTGGTACCACTGAGAACAGTCTAGATCCATCCTCTTTGGAACCCCCTTTCAGGTAGTTGAAAGCAGCTATCAAATCCCCCCTCGTTCTTCTCTTCTGCAGACTAAACAATCCCAGTTCCCTCAGCCTCTCCTCATAAGTCATGTGCTCCAGCCCCCTAATCATTTTTGTTGCCCTCTGCTGGACTCTTTCCAATTTTTCCACATCCTTTTTGTAGTGTGGGGCCCAAAACTGGACACAGTACTCCAGATGAGGCCTCACCAATGTCGAATAGAGGGGAACGATCACACCCCTCAATCTGCTGGCAATGCCCCTACTTATACAGCCCAAAATGCCATTAGCCTTCTTGGCAACAAGGGCACACTGTTGACTCATATCCAGCTTCTCGTCCACTGTAACACCTAGGTCCTTTTCTGCAGAACTGCTTCCTAGCCATTCGGTCCCTAGTCTGTAACAGTGAATGGGATTCTTCCGTCCTAAGTGCAGGACTCTGCACTTGTCCTTGTTGAACCTCATCAGGTTTCTTTTGGCCCAATCCTCTAATTTGTCTAGGTCCCATCTGTATCCCTATCCCTTGTTTGTGAAGACAGAGGCAAAAAAAGCATTGAGTACATTAGCTTTTTCCACATCCTCTGTCACTAGGTTGCCTCCCTCGTTCAGTAAGGGGCCCACACTTTCCTTGACTTTCTTCTTGTTCCTAACATACCTGAAGAAACCCTTAACATCTCTTAACATTTCTTGCTAGCTGCAACTTCAAGTGTGATTTGGCCTTCCTGATTTCACTCCTGCATGCCTGAGCAATATTTTTATACTCCTCCTGGGAGGAGTCCTGGGATCCTGGTAGTCAGTCTCTCTGAGGCTATGTCTACACTGACAGAGCTATAGCGCTGGGAGTTAACAATGCTGCTCAGAGAGCAGTTAAGGGAAACTGCTGTTGTGTGTTCACATTGTCAGCTGCCTGCGTAATAGCGTGTTCACACTTGTGGAACTTGCAAAGGTACTCGGAGCAGTGCACTCTGGGCAACTATCCCACTGAGCATCTCTTCCTCGTCTGCCGCTAAGAGTTGTGAGAAGGCAGAGGGGGTTGCGGGGCATCCTGGGTCCTGTCCCAATGCCCCGTGATGCATTGCTTCGCATCCCAGCAATCCCTATGCTTCCATCCACATTTGGCGCCATCTTTCAATGGTTGGTGTACTGCGCATTCTGCCTCTTCATGCTGCAGGAATGGATCCCGCAATGTTGACCAATGTGCTACACGTTACGAGTGGCAGTGAAGTTATTCCTTAAACTACAAAGGCAGACGAGTTCGACATTGATCTCACCACACATAGTAGCTACGACACGAGATTGCTTGTGGCATTCACGGAGGTGCTGACCACAGTGGAACGCTGTTTTGGGGCTCGGGAAACAAGCACTGAGTGGTGGAATCACATTGTCATGCACATCTGGGATGACGAGCAGTGGCTGCACAGTTTTCGGATGAAGAAAGCCACATTCATCCATCTAGCCCAGTATGTTGCCTGAGAGTGACCAGTGCCAGATGCTTCAGAGGCAATGAACAGAACATGCTTGTTGACCTGCAAGGTGAGGGTCTTTCACCCTTATCTTTAACTTTATTGTTGTCAATTCCTACTTCTCCTATCTTACTACCCCTCCCCCGAGGTCTCTGGGCAAATCAGGTGTGAACCACTCCTTTGATACAGACGTGTCCCAATCCAGCTGAATTGAGGCAGACTTTGGGCCAATGTCAGTTTGGAAAAGGCCTGCTTAACCCAGCAGGTTTCTCAAAGTATCGGTTGCTGTGAACCGCATGTAGTGTGGATGTGTTAACGCCAAAGATATCAAACATGAAAGAAACACAAGGCCAGTTCTGAGGAGGTTTCCAGAGCCAGGCCTGAGGGTTAAACAGCTGTGCTCAAAAGGAAAAGGGGCCTCAGCACCTATAAAAATAACTGGTTGCAAAAACAAATAAAAAATTACATTAAAAACCACCCCCCCCCAAAAAAAAAACAACTCAGAAAAGCTACCATCATACATCCATCAGCATTTTAGATATTGACATCTCCTGCCTGATGCGACATCTCTGCTTTGCAAGCAAGAGACCTGGAGAACTCTGTGGCTGTTATCCTCTAACTGGGTAAAAGGTTCCAAATCTTGTCTCAAGTAATTTTCCTCCTAACAGAAGATTTTAAATTGATCAAAATAAATTCCATTTGAAATAGAAATAATTACAGTCTCTACTGGGTCTCTATTCTCACACCTGCTATTTCTCTCACATATTTCCCCACTCTAATTCCTTTGGAGTGAGGTTGTAATTTCAGAATTAGCCACTATTTCCTATATAGTAGGAGGGGGCAGGGAGAGAACTAGAAGAAAACCTGAATTATATTATAACACTGAAAGTTATCACATAATCCGGCTCTTACGTTACACTAATTAACTTCATGATTAATTTCATTGTCGCTGGTAACAACTTATTCAACTATTACAAAATATAAACCTATAGGGCAGTTTTGTTTTAATTCCCATTTCCACCCAGTGAGCTTTGTGTGAAGTCATCTTCTACAATAACCTAGGAGCCTTCCATTTCTGTGAGTTCATTTCTCCCTGGGTCTTCTCCCATAACAGTGGATGGAAGGGGTCTCACACAACGTGGGAAGATTGCATCATGAGAAAAACCACCTGTGCTCTATTTTCACCCTTTCTAATCTTTCAAAGTAGCAGGAGGTGGAGAAGTGATACAAATGCATTAGACTCTAGAGCAAAACTAAGAGACCAAACCACAGACTCTGGACTCAGCAGTCACGTTTCCTGCAGTCTGAACATGGAATCTGATACATTCCCTCACTGGCTACCATAATTTGCCCAGCATGGAAGTGCTTCTTGTCCAACAAGGCAGCCAGATTGGGACCCAGAGGCATGGAATGGCTCTGAAGGAATCAGCTGTTGCCTGGGAGTTTGCCTGGGGGGCATTCCCCCAGAGTGTTTTTGCCTTTCAGGCTTCTGTGAAAAGTAAATACATCATCTGAGGACACTTTTAGAAGGAAGACATGGATACTTCGCGATCAGCTGTTGTGACTTGCACAGGATGTGCCATGTTTGTCTTTCTCCCAGAGGATATAAGTGACTTTGTTTGTAAAAAGTGCAAACTGGTCTCCATATTAGAAGGTTAAAAGACTAGAGACACAAGTATCAACCTTGCATTGCATCAGAGAAAATGAAGACTTTCTGGACAGAAGTCAGCGTTTGGTTCTGGAGGCACAACATGCCGAAGAATCAGAGAGGGCAGGGCAGAACAGGGAAGAAAACTGGCACCATGTGACCTCCAGAAAAAGAATGAGGAGAACCTATGTACCCCCAATGCAGATAGAGGTACGAAACCGTTTTCAGGCTCTCTGCACAGGTTCTACTGCGGAGAATGGTTTGGAAGAGCAATCTAGGGATCAGAAGGAGACCCCATCGACCAGAAGGCATGAGATGCATTGTCCTAGGGATGGGGGTTCCATGACCACCACGCCCAAGAGGAGGAGACAGGTGGTGGTGGTTGGGGACTCCCTCCTAAAGGGGACGGAGTCATCCATCTGCTGACCAGACTGAGAGACTCGAGAAGTGTGCTGCTTGCCTGGAGCTACAATTCAGGATGTGATGGAGTGTCTGCCGAGACTGATCAAGCCCTGGGACCGCTACCCCTTCCTGCTTCTCCGTGTGGGCACCAATGATACTGCGAAGAATGACCTTGAGCGGGTCACTGCAGACTACATGGCTCTGGGAAGAAGAATAAAGGAGTTTGAGGTGCAAGTCATGTTCTCGTCCATCCTCCCTGTTGAAGGAAAAGGCCCAGGTAGGAACCATCGAATTGTGGAGGTAAATGTGTGGTTATGCAGGTGATGTTGGAGACAGGGCTTTGGATTCTTCGACCATGGCATGTTCCGGGAAGGACTGCTAGAAAAAGATGGGATCTACCTAACGAAGAGAGGGAAGAGTATCTTCACAGGCAGGCGTGCTAACCTAGTGAGAAGGGCTTTAAACTAGGTTTGCCGGGGGATGGTGACCTAAGTCCTGAGGTAAGTGGGGAAGTGGGAGACCGGGAGGAAACACAAAGAGGAGGATGCAACAGGGGGGGCCTCCTGATTCATACTGAGAAAGTAGGGCAATTGGCTAGTTATCTTAGGTGCAGGTAAATGAACACAAGAAGCCTGGGAAACAAGCAGGAAGAATTGGAAGTCCTGGCACAGTCAAAGAACTATGATGTGACTGGAATAACAGACTTTATGGGGCAGTTCACATGACTGGAGTACTGTCATGGATGGGTATAAACTGTTTAGGAAGGACAGGCAGGGGAGGAAAGGTGGAGGAGTTGCACTGTATGTAATAGAGTGGTTGTGACATTGCAGTCTATATAATTTTATAAAAATATGCTAATGAGTGAATATAATGTAACTGGAATATGCTTCATGCAAAAGGTCTCTTGTAAGGTATCATTACAAAGCTTATAATTTACTGAGTGTGATCATCCTATTTGTATAAATGTACCACTCTTGTATCTGAAACTAGAAATATTAAATACAACTCTGAGGGCCTATTGTAATTATGCAAAGTGTGGGCCATTAATGGTGGTTTGGAATCTTGATAACTCCCATTAACCAGAACAATTGTCTGCAGATGGGTGTGTTTTACCTGTAAGTCTTCCTGTATACGTGTGTGCCAGCAAGTGGGCAATGTAGTCTTGCAGTGACATGTGATCATGTCACCTGAACTGGAATCCATCTTTAACCTGGTGTCCTTCCATTGAGAAGGATGGGGGGGGGGGGGGAGAACCCACAGAGGAACAAAGGATTCCCACCTTATGCAAAAGATATATAAAGGGGTGGAACAGAACAAAGGGAGGAGACGAGCCATCATGAAGAATCCCCTAGCTACCATCTGAGCTGGAACAAGAGCTGTACCAGGGGAAAGAATTGTGCTCAGGCCTGGAAGGTGTCCAGTCTGAGGAAAAAACTTACTGAAGCATCTCTGAGGGTGAGATTATCTGTATTCAGTTTGATTAGACATAGATTTGCACATTTTATTTTATTTTGCTTGGTGACTTACTTTGTTCTGTCACTACTTGGAACCACTTAAATTCTACTTTCTGTATTTAATAAAATCACTTTTTACTTATTAATTATCCCAGAGTATGTATTAATACCTGAGAGAGCAAACAACTGTGCATATCTATCAGTGTTATAGAGGGCGAACAATTTATGAGTTTACCCTGTATAAGCTTTATACAGGGTAAAACGGATTTATTTGGGTTTAGACCCCATTGGGAGTTGGGCATCTGAGTGTTAAAGAGAGGAACACTTCTGTTAGCTGCTTTCAGGTAAACCTGCAGCTTTGGGGCAAGTAATTCAGACCCTGGGTCTGTGTTGGAGCAGATGGGAGTGTCTGGCTCAGCAAGACAGGGTGCTGGGGCCCCGAGCTGGCAGGGAAAGCAGGGGTAGAGGTAGTCTTGGCACATCGGGTGGCATCTCCCAAGGGGGTTTCTGTGATCTAACCTGTCACAGTGGTATGATTGCTCAGAGCTCCAGTATGAAACTGGAGAAAAGCCTGTTGAGTTAAGTTTAGAAGTGAGAGCAACAAGGGTCATGTCGTGGTGGGTGTGTGCGATGGACCAGGAGCATGAGGTAGACGAGGCTTTCTTCGGACAACTAACAGAAGTTTCTAGATCACAGGCCCTGGTTCTCATGGAGCAATTCAATCACCCTGACATCTGCTGGGAGAGCAATACAGCAGTGCACAGACAATCTAGGCAGTTTTTGGAGAGTGTTGGGGATAACTTCCTGGTGCAAATGCTGGAGAACCCAACCAGGAGCCGTTCTCCTCTTGACCTGCTGCTTACAAACAGGGAAGAATTGGTAGGGGAAGTAGAAGTGGGTGGCAACCTGGGCAGCAGTGACCATGAGATGGTTGAGTTCAGGATCCTCACAAAAGGAAGAAAGGAGAGTAGCAAAATACAGACCCTGGACTTCAGAAAAGCAGACTTTGACTCCATTACGGAACTGATGGGCAGGATCCCCTGGGAGGCTAAGATGAGGGGGAAAGGTGTCCAGGAAAGCTGGCTGTATTTTAAAGAAGATTTATTAAGGGCATAGGAACAAACCATCCCGATGTGCAGAAAGAATAGCAAATATGGCAGGTGACCAGCTTGGCTTAACTATGAAATCTTCGGTGAGCTTAAACACAAAAAGGAAGCTTACAAGAAGTGAAAACTTGGTCAGATGACTAGGGAGGAGTATAAAAATATTGCTCGAGCATGCAGGGGTGTAATGAGGAAGGCCAAAACACAACTGGAGTTGCAGCTAGCAATGGATGTGAAGGGTAACATGAAGGGTTTATATAGGTATGTTAGCAACAAGAAAAAGGTCAGGGAAAAAGTGTGGGACCCTTAATGAATGGGGGAGGCAACCTAGTGACAGATGATGTGGAAAAAGCTGAAGTACTCAATGTTTTTTTTTTGTCTCGGTCTTCACAGACAAAGTCAGCTCCCGCACTGCTGCACTGGGCAGCACAGTATGGGGAGGAGGTGAGCAGCCCTCAGTGGTGAAAGAACAGGTTAAGGACTATTTAGAAAAGCTGGACATACACAGGTCTATGGGTCCAGAACTAATGAATCTGAGGATGCTGAGGGAATTGGCTGATGTGATTGCAGAGCCATTGGCCATTATCTTTGAAAACTTGTGGCAATCAGGGGAGCGCCAGGATGATTGGAAAAAAAGCAAATATAATGCCCATCTTTTAAAAAGGGAAGAACCACCACCCAGGGAACTACAGACCGGTCAGCCTTACCTCAGTCCCTGGAAAAATCATGGAGCAGGTCCTCAAGGAAACCATTTTGAAGCACTTGGAGGAGAGGAAGGTGATCACCAACAGTCAAAACGGATTCACCAAGGGCAAGTCATGCCTGACCAACCTGATTGCCTTCTATGATGAGATAACTGGCTCTGTGGATATGGGGAAAGCGGTGGATGTGATATATCTTGAGCTTAGCGAAGCTTCTGATATGGTCTCCCACAGTATTCTTGTCAGCAAGTTAAAAAAGTATGGATTGGATAAATGGACTATAAGGTTGATAGAAACGTGGCTAGATTGTCAGGCTCAACGGGTACTGATTAACAGCTCAATGTCTAGTTGGCAGCCAGTATTAAGCGGAGTGCCCAAGGGGCCAGTTTTGTTCAACCTATTTCTTAATGATCTGGATGATGGGATAGATTGCACCCTCAGCAAGTTCGCGGATGACACTAAGCTGGGGCAAGAGGCAAATATGCTGGAGGGTAGGGATAGGGTCCAGAGTGACCTAGACAAATTAGTGGATTGGGCCAAAAGAAATCTGATGAGATCCAACAAGGACAAGTGCAGAGTCCTGCACTTAGGACGGAAGAATCCCATGCACTGCTACAGACTAGGGACTGAATGGCTGGGTAGCAGTTCTGCAGAAAAGGACCTAAGGGTCACAGTGGACGAGAAGCTGGATATGAGTCAACAGTGTGCCCTTGTTGCCAAGAAGGCTAATGGCATTTTGGGCTGTATAAGTAGGGGCATTGCCAGCAGATCGAGGAAAGTGATTATTCCCGTCTATTCGGCACTGGTGAAGCCACATCTGGAGTATTGCATCCAGTTTCGGCCCCCCACTACAGAAAGGATGTGGAGAAATTGGAGAGAGTCCAGTAGAGGGCAACAAAAATGATAAGTAAAAAGCAACAGAGAGTCCTGTGGCACCTTTAAGACTAACAGATGTGTTGGAGCATAAGCTTTCGTCTGACGAAGGGGGTATTCACCCACGAAGGCTTATGCTCCAACACATCTGTTAGTCTTAAAGGTGCCATAGGACTCTGTTGCTTTTTACAGATCCTGACTAACACGGCTACCCCTCTGATACTTGACAAAAATGATTAGGGGGCTAGGGCACATGACTGATGAGGAGAGGCTGCAGGAACTGGGCTTCTTTAGTCTGCAGAAGAGAAGAGTGAGGGGGGATTTGATAGCAGCCCTCAACTGCCTGAAAGGGGGTTCCAGAGAGGATGGAGCTCGGCTGTTCTCAGTGGTGGCAGATGACAGAACAAGCAATGGTCTCAAGTTGCAGTGGGGGAGGTCTAGGTTGGATATTAGAAAACACTGTTTCAATAGGAGGATGGTGAAGCACTAGAATGGGTTCCCTAGGAAGGTGGTGGAATCTCCATCCATAGAGGTTTTTAAGGCCCTGCTTGACAAAGCCCTGGCTGGGATGATTTAGTTGGTGTTGGTCCTGCTTTGAGCAGGGGGCTGGACTAGATGACCTCCTGGGGTCTCTTCCAACCCTAATCTTCTATGATTCTCTCTGTGCTTCATGAAACTTTGGATCCAAATGGTAAAAGACTGTTGTGCCCAATTTAATCATAGCATCCTTTAGTAGTGTGATCAATGCCACTTAACAAGGGAGCAGTGTTCTAAAAATAGTTTACCTGGGCCACATCCATCTCTGGGGTGAAAATCAACCACTAGTACTTGCAATTTCTACCTGAGTTCTTGTCAAATCTTTGACCTTACTTGGAGTAATTTTACACTTCTCTGGTGCAGAATTCTTCAACAACCACACAACATATCAGTAGCGATAGTGAGGTATAACTCCCCCAAATATGCCCTTTTATTTCTTTAATCTGGTGGCACAGATTTAAATTAGGAACTAAATTCAGGTGCGGCTTAGAATCCCTGTAAGACACCAAATGTCACGTATCTATTAAAAATAGGCATCTTTCTGCAGCTATATCACATTCAACACGGATTTCATTTTCTACACATTTGCAGCATCTCCCAGGGGTGAGTTGAACAGAAATGTCACTTCCATTTTTTCCATCTCTACCTAGATAGGGATTGCATTTCCCAAATAATAGGCAACATGCACCTGATTAGGAAGGAGTTATCTTCAGGAGCAACCTCCTTTAGAGCCCGTTCCACAACTGCTTTGGGAGCCCAATGCATGGGTATTTTGCTTAGTTACAAGTCATTTACTAGGGAATACTCTTCCCAGCCCTTTAGAAAAAATATTGACCTAACCAATTAAACAACGGAGGATTGGGATGGAGATGGAGAATAAGGGAATCCCTCTGAATTACCCTATCTTCTTTGTTGTTACAGAGGGTGAAATTACATTTTTCCCTATCCCTACCCTGTTCCTACTCTTTCTTATAGTTCAATATATTTTAAGTGAGGAAAATGGTAGTAAAAATATCTGCTCTCCAGCACAACCTGAAGCAATTTGTTCCCCAAGGGGGAACTTGATGACTAACAATTGCTTTGAACTGGGGAAACAGTATAACCGTGATGCTCAGGGTTTGTTTAGACTAGGAAAAGTCATGGAGTTTAGGTCAGGTCAAGGGGAAAGCTAATGCCAACCACTGCACCTGGGCTGCATCTGCACTACAACTATAATTATCTTTTTACACTAAGATCACTAACTTGAGCAGCCAACGCCATGTACAGTCCTAGTGGATGTAAGGCACAGGTAGTTTTTGCCTCAGTGTAGCTTGTTGGGATCAAACCTCTCTCTCCCACCTGGAGCTGATGAACATTCCTGGCAGGAGGGACACACGCTCCTATGACGCAAAAGGAAAGGAGTTGACTGACCCACCCCAAAGAAGGGTGAGCTGCAAAAGGCAGAAGCAGGCAACTCATCTGGTGGAGCTGAGAGACCACGGTGAAGATGGTGCAAAAATCACTATGTGGGAATTTGCAAATGTGATTTAAAAAAAAAAAAATCTTTGGTCAGCCCTAGTCAAGGGATTTATAACAGTGTTCTCTCATGGATTTTGTGATGTGTAATAAGGCTTGAGCTATCACTGAAGCTTTTCCCGCACTCAGAGCATCCATACAGTTTTTCACCTGTGTGGATTTTCCTGTGTGTGTTCAGGGCAGAGCTGTGATTGAAGCTTTTCCCGCACTCAGAGCATCCATACGGTTTCTCACCTGTGTGGATTCTCCTATGTGTGCTCAGGGCAGAGCTCTGATTGAAGCTTTTCCCGCACTCAGAGCATCTATACGGTTTCTCACCTGTGTGGATTCTCCTATGTGTGCTCAGGGCAGAGCTCTGATTGAAGCTTTTCCCGCACTCAGAGCACGTGTAGGGCAGCTCCCCTGTGTGGATTCTCTGATGTCTGATAAGGTGTGAGCTCCAACTGAAGCTTTTCCCACACTCAGAACATGTGTAGGGGTTCTTTCCTTTGTGGATTCTCTGATGTGTGATAAGGGCAGAGCTGTGATTGAAGCTTTTCCCGCACTCAGAGCATCCATACAGTTTCTCATCTGTGTGGATTCTCCTGTGTGCGCTCAGGGCAGAGCTCTGATTGAAGCTTTTCCCGCACTCAGAGCATCCATACGGTTTCTCACCTGTGTGGATTCTCCTATGTGTGCTCAGGGCAGAGCTCTGATTGAAGCTTTTCCCGCACTCAGAGCACGTGTAGGGCGTCTCCCCTGTGTGGATTCTCTGATGTCTGATAAGGTGTGCGCTCCAACTGAAGCTTTTCTCACACTCAGAGCATGTGTAGGGCGGTTCTCCTGTGTGTATTCTACAATGTGTGATAAGGGCAGAGCTGTGATTGAAGCTTTTCCCACATTCAGAGCATGTGTAGGCCGTCTCCCCTGTGTGGATTCTCTGATGTCTGATAAGGTCTGAGCTCTGATTGAAGCTTTTCCCACACTCAGCACATCCATACCGTTTCTCACAGGTGTGGATTCTCTTATGTGCAATAAGGTTTGAGCTCTGATTGAAGCTTTTCCCACACTCAGCACATCCATATGGTTTCTCACCTGTGTGGATTCTCCTATGTGTGCTCAGGGCAGAGCTCTGATTGAAACTTTTCCCACATTCAGAGCATGTGAAGGGTGTCTCCCCTGTGTGGATTCTCTGATGTCTGATAAGGTGTGAGCTCCGATTGAAGCTTTTCCCACACTCATGGCATGTGTAGCGTGTCTCTTCCAAGTTGATTCTGTCGCGGGTTATAAGGTCTGAGAGGCTACTAAAGTTTCCCTCTGGCCTCTGCTGAGTCTCACAGGCGTTTGCTTTTTCTGGGAGTGCACAACTCCCGGAAACATTCCCTTTGGATCTTCCTGATAATGTTCCATGTGGTTCTAGTTGCTCAGCATCTTCCTGCTTGGGTCTCTCCTCCTCATTCTCACTCACCATCCCATCACCTGACGGGAGACAGAGAGAATCCAGACATAGGTCACTCCCTGTGCCAGAAAGAAAGGAAATCTCAGAGAGAGGAATAGAAAAAGGGATGAACAAACCAAAATATGTGTGGGAGAGATCAAATGTATCAGGAGCTGACTTTCCCCAAACTCGTCCACAGAGGAGAGAGGAAGGGATCAGTTTTGGTCCGCATCTCACCAGAACACTCAGGGCAAAGTGAGATCGGGGAGGGATCTGCTGCCAGTTGTCAGTCAGAATAGGAGGGAAACCATGAGTGACATCTGCCATAATGATTCCACATTTGCAGGGAACAATCCTGAACTTGGAGAGCTCACAGGGTCTTTGTAGGGCATCCCAATTGTTTCCTGCATTCCTAAACAGTTGTTGAGTTGGTTTAACCAATTCCTCACCTGTGAAGGCAGCTCTCGGGAACACTTCTTTCTCAGAGCCCTGGAGGTCTGGGACCCACGGCTCTTCCCCTCGTTCCAGCTGCGAGATCACATCAGGTTTGGAAATTGGAAACCCTACTCCAGGCAAAGTAAACAAGGGAGGTCAGTGGAGTTTGTGGGATACTTGTCACAAAAAATATTCCATGGTTTTACCCCCAGCTCATTTTTAAGCAGTAACATCTGTAGCCCTCAGGATTAATCTGCTTGCCTGCATAAATATATCTTTTCTTATAAGTACTGTATTGTAATACGTTTATTAATTCATATTAAAAATAAGTTTGGCTGTAATGCAAGAAACCTACAGGCCAAAAACCTGCATGTTAAGCTAAAGCAAAGTTAGCATAGCTATATCCTGTGCCCTTTTACCCAGAAAAGCAAAGATGACCTTTTTAACTTGTTTTTCCTATACTCAAATAAAGTGCCTACGCTTAGGTCTAAGACCCTTTACCTAGACCAATAGACAATGAAGATGGCATAGGGGATTTTTCAAAGTTGTACCCACAGACTTAGCAAGTACAACACAAGTGCGCACATACCTGTCATCCATACGCACATACATATTAGCCTATGGGGTAAGCGTACCCTAACATTTCTATGGGGGAAAACTGAAATTTGGGCATAAGAGGAAGGATTTCCGGCATTTATTTCTATAAAAAGAGGTAACCTACCTCACTATGATACCCCCACCCCCACTCCCATCTCCTCAGTCTTCACTACACTTCACCATCTTCAACGATTTATTAATTATTATTATTATTAATTAAAATAAAAATTAAATTAAGTTGATAAAACAAATCAACATTACTAACACACCCCAAATCAGGCTACACATCCCAAGGCTATCTTCCTTGGCTCAAAGTGGCAGGAGAGTTATTATTATAATAAATCATACTCATTACCTTAGTGCCTAAGGACCAACTAACAGTGGGTCCCCATTGTGCTAGGCAAAGTGCAAACAGAGAATAGTAGATGGCCCATGCCCTGAAGAATTTACAATCTAAATAGACAAGACAGACACAGAATGGGGGAAGGGGTAGAACCCACTGTTAGAATAGAGATATTCAGGCCTGCCTGTACAGCCTATACTTTAAGAACTTAGGTGTATTTTTATCACTTTGTCTTATACCCCTGTAGCTAGCTAAGAATCAAAATCACAGTCCACTTGTGTATGGGCTGTCTCTCGCTAGGATAGTCTGAGGCCTTGTTCTTAGGCTAAGGCCTTTGGCTAAGCAGCAGGGGGCCCCCATAAGCTGGGAAACGTACGGTAACATCCTCAACTCCGAAACCAGTCACACTGAAATAAGGTGGTATTGGGGTGTTAGGAAGACGATCCTGTCCGGATAGCGCCCATCACCACCAGATACAGAAACAGATCTTAAGATGGTTAAAGAAAACTAAGGGTATGTCTACACTATGGGATTAATCCGAATTTATATAATTCGAATTTGGGAAACAGATTGTATAAAGCCGAATGTATGCAGCCACACTAAGCACATTAATTCGGCGGTGTCCGTCCATGTACCGGGGCTAGCGTCGATTTCTGGAGCATTGCACTGTGGGTAGCTATCCCATAGTTCCCGCAGTCTCCCCCACCCATTGGAATTCTGGGTTGAGATCCCAGTGCCTGATGGGGCAAAAAACATTGTCGCAGGTGGTTCTGGGTACAGCCTCACCCCTCCGTCCATGAAAGCAACGGACGGCAGACAACCATTTCACGCCTTTTTTCCTGGGTGAACACTGCAGACTCCATACCACGGCAAGCATGGAGCCCGCTCAGCTCAAGACAGCAGTCATGAACATTGTATCTGAAGAAGTGAGGTTCTTACCCACGAAAGCTTATGCTCCCAATACTTCTGTTAGTCTTAAAGGTGCCACAGGACCCTCTGTTGCTATGAACATTGTAAACACCTCGCGCGTTCTCATGCAGTTTATGCTGAGCCAGGACCAGAAAAACGAGGCGAGGCGGCGGTGACAGCAGTGCAGCGACAAGCGTGATGAGGACATGGACATGGACACAGAATTCTCTCAAACCGCGGGCCCCGGTGCTTTGGAGATCATGTTGTTAATGGGGCAGGTTCTATCCATGGAACGCCGATTCTGGGCCCGGGAAACAAGCACAGACTGGTGGGACCGCATAGTGTTGCAAGTGTGGGACAATTCCCAGTGGCTGAGAAACTTTCGCATGCGTAAGGGCACTTTCATGGAACTTTGTGACTTGCTGTCCCCTGCCCTGAAACGCCAGAATACCAAGATGAGAGCAGCCCTCACAGTTGAGAAGCGAGTGGCAATAGCCCTGTGGAAGCTTGCAACACCAGACAGCTACCGGTCAGTCGGGAATCAATTTGGAGTGGGCAAATCTACTGTGGGGGCTGCTGTGATGCAAGTAGCCAAAGCAATCACTGAGGTGCTGCTACGAAAGGTAGTGACTCTGGGAAATGTGCAGGTCATAGTGGATGGCTTTGCTGCAATGGGATTCCCTAACTGTGGTGGGGCGATAGATGGAACCCATATCCCTATCTTGGCACCGGAGCACCAGGGTACCCAGTACATAAACCGCAAGGGGTACTTTTCAATGGTACTGCAAGCACTTGTGGATCACAAGGGACGTTTCACCAACATCAACATGGGCTGGCCGGGAAGGGTTCATGATGCTCGCGTCTTCAGGAACACTACTCTGTTTAAACAGCTGCAGCAAGGGACTTACTTCCCGGACCAGAAAATAACCGTTGGGGATGTTGAAATGCCAATAGTTATTCTTGGGGACCCAGCCTACCCCTTAATGCCATGGCTCATGAAGCCATACACAGGCAGCCTGGACAGGAGTCAGGAGCTGTTGAACTACAGGCTGAGCAAGTGCAGAATGGTGGTAGAATGTGCATTTGGCCGTTTAAAAGGTCGCTGGCGATCGTTACTGACTCGCTCAGACCTCAGCCAAACCAATATCCCCATTGTTATTTCTGCTTGCTGTGTGCTCCACAATCTCTGTGAGAGTAAGGGGGAGACATTTATGGCGTGGTGGGAGGCTGAGGCAAATCGCCTGGCTGCTGATTACGCGCAGCCAGACACCAGGGCGATTAGAAGAGCACACCAGGAAGCGCTGTGCATCAGAGAAGCTTTGAAAACCAGTTTCATGACTGGCCAGGCTACAGTGTGAAATTTCTGTTTGTTTCTCCTTCATGAAAACCTGCCCCCTTTATTGACTCATTCTCTGTAAGGAACCCACCCTCCCCCTTCCCCCAGCTTGCTTTCAAAGGAAATAAAGTCACTATCATTTAAAAATCATTTATTCTTTATTAATTGATTATAAAAAGAGGGAGGGAACCCAGGTGGGGTTTGGGAGGAGGATCGGCGGGAAGGAAAAGGCCACTAAAAAAAGGTTAAAAAAATGACAGCCTTTTGCTTGGGCTGTCCACTGGGTGGAATGGGAGGGTGTACGGAGCCTCCCCCCCCCCCCCCCCCCCCGCGTTCTTACACATCTGGGTGAGGAGGCTATGGAACATGGGGAGGGGGGGATTATACAAGGGCTGTAGCGGCACTCTGTTATCCTGCTGCCATTCCTGAAGCTCCACCAGACGCCGGAGCATGTCTGTTTGCTCACACAGCAGCCCCAGCGTTGCATCCTGCCTCCTCTGATCTTCCTGCCGCCACCTCTCATCTCGAGCATCTCTCCTCTCCTCACGTTGGTCCCTCCTGTCCTCACGTTCACTGGCTTCTTTCCTATACTTTGAAACCGTGTCCTTCCACTCATTCAGATGAGCTCTTTCACTGCGGGTGGATTCCATGATTTCTGCGAACATATCGTCTCGCGTCTTCTTTTTCCGACACCTTATCTGAGATAGCCTTCGGGACGGAGGAGGGAGGCTTGAAGAATTTGCAGCTGCTGGAGGGAGGGAAAAAAGGAGAGAATTTTTTTAAAAGATACATTTTGCAGAACAATGCTTATACTCTTTCACGGTGACCAACACTAGTCACATTACATAGCACATGTGATTTCTGTGCAAGGTCGCATTTTGCCTCTCATTATTGAGTGCCTGTGGCTTTGCTGCTAGAGATCACAGACGCAGGTCCGGGCAACAGAATTCGGCTTGCATGCGGCCATGGTAAGCCATTGTCTTTCGGCTTCTGCGCCCTCCTTTCCCACATACCAAGCAAAGCCCGTTGAGTGCTGCGGTTTTCCTGTTAACCTTCAGCAGCAGAAAACAAACTAACCCCCCCCCATCCAATTCTCTGGATGATCGCTTTATCCCTCCCCCCACCACGTGGCTGGTATCAGGGAAGATCCCTGCAGGAACCAAACTAACACCCCCCACCCCACCATGAATTCTCTGGGATGATCACTTTACCCCTCCCCCCACCGCGTGGCTGGTATCAGGGAAGATCCCTGCTAGCCAAACGCGAAAAGCTCTGGGCCAATTCCCCCCCCCCCCCCGCCCGCGCTTGGCTAACTGCAGGGAAGGATTTCTTTTCAGCCACAGGCAAACAGCCCAGTAGGAACGGCCACCTCTGTCCCCTTAATTAAATTCCCATATTTCAACCAGGTTACCATGAGCGATATCACTCTCCTGAGGATTACACAGTGAGATAAAGAACGGATGTTGCTTGAATGCCAGCAAACACCGGGACCATACGCTGCCAGGCTTTGTCATGCAATGATACCAGATTACTTGCTGCAAGCATGGCGCGGTCAAGTGTCCTACCATGGAGGACGGAATAAGGCTGCACTGCCCAGAAACCTTGTGGCAAGGCTTTTGGAGTACCTCCAGGAGAGCTTCATGGAGATGTCCCTGGAGGATTTCCGCTCCATCCCCAGACACGTTAACAGACTTTTCCAGTAGCTGTACTGGCTGCGAATGCATCCCAAGTCCTCAGGGCAAAGTAATCATTAAAAAACACTTGCTTTTAAAACAAGTTTTATATTTTAAAAGGTAAACTCACCTGAGGTCCCTTCCATGGGGTCGTGGTCTTGGATACTGGCTTGGGAGGGTACTTCAGTCAGGCTGAGAAAAAGATCCTGGCTGTTGGGGAGAATGGAGTGCTGGGTGCTCTCCGCAAGCTCGTCCTCCTCCTCCTCCTCTTCCCCGTCCGCAGAATCCTCAGGTGTAGCTGATGAGATTATCCCCGCCTCGGAATCCACGGTCAGAGATGGGATAGTGGTGGCAGCCCCCCCTAGAACTGCATGCAGCTCGGCGTAGAAGCGGCATGTCTGCGGCTCTGACCCGGAGCGACCGTTTGCCTTCTTTTTTTTGATAGACTTGTCTGAGCTCCTTGACTTTCATGCGGCACTGATCTGAGTCCCTATTGTGGCCTCTCTCCATCATGCCCTTGGAGATTTTTTCAAAAGTTTTGGCATTTCGTCTTTTCGAACGAAGTTCTGCTAGCACTGAATCCTCTCCCCATATAGCGATCAGATCCAGTACCTCCCATACGGTCCATGCTGGTGCTCTTTTTCGATTATCAGCCTGCATGGTTACCTGTGCTGATGAGCTATCTGTGGTCACCTGTGCTCTCCACGCTGGGCAAACAGGAAATGAAATTCAAATGTTCGCGGGGCTTTTCCTGTCTACCTGGCCAGTGCATCCGAGTTCAGATTGCTGTCCAGAGCGGTCACAAAGGTACACTGTGGGATAGCTCCCGGAGGCCAATACCATCGAATTGCGGCCACACTAACCCTAATTTGAAATGACAATATCGATTTTGGCGCTACTCCGCTCATTGGGGTGGAGTACAGAAATCGATTTTAAGAGCCCTTTATTTTGAAATAAATGGCTTCGTTGTGTGGACGGGTGCAGGGTTAATTCGATTTAACGCTGCTAAATCCGAATTAAAGTCATAGTGTAGACCAGGCCTTAGTTTGATAGCATCCTGTCTGGCAAGAAATCACTTATCAATGGTTGTGGTTGTGAAACGTTCATTTCTGTATTGTTTTATCTTTGTGGCCACCACTTTTACACTGTTAATCAGTCTGGTTCTCTAATTGTTTCTGTCTGCTATATAATTAATTTTGCTAGGTGTAAGTTAATTAGGGTAGTGGGATATTAGAGAATTATGTTACAATATGTTAGAATTGGTTAGTTAAATTTCAGTACAATGAGTAGTTAAGGTATAGCTGAGAATATTACAATATAAACAGGGTCAAACAGGAGGGGGAAGGGAAATTGGAATCATGTTTGTTAAGGGGGGAATAGGAACAGGGAACGGGGACACAGGCATCAGAGCTGGGAAGGGGGACATGGGGTAAACACTCTGCGGCGTCAGAGCTGGGAAGGGAACACTGGGGAACAGACTCTATCGGCATATAGAGATAAGCCCAACTGGTGTGAAGGGCTTCAGAATATGCTTGCTTGGAAACTAACCCCAATAAACATCACATTATCTGTGCTTTGGACTTCTGGTCTTTTGCTGCTTGCTGTCTGCGTGACAAGAACCAGGGAAGTGGGAGGGTGAAGGGAAAGCCCTCTAACAAAACTGACATGACCTGATAACCAAGAGGTAAGCCTTTAAGGAAGGTTTTAATACACTTTGGAACTGATCAGAGATTCCCATGAGGACCGATGAGGGGATGATGGTAAATACACATTTAGATCCTTTTCTTGTTTTATATCTTTTCCCCAGAAGGCACACTGGCACACTGTCATGGATCCATAGGATCTGTGCAATGTCCTGGCTTTTAAACAGTGCTTCGGAGGTGCCCCTTGAGTGCACTAGACTCCCAAGGGGTCCCACTCTTCCACAAGGATAGACCATGTAGCTTCAGCACCTGAGACTGAGCCTCTGGTTTCAACACTCCTATTTCAACCTGTGAGCTCTGCCAGCAGGTCCAGCTGAACTACACTCCTGTTCAGTGACTGTTCCTCATTCAATGCACGGAGCAAGTTTTTGCTGTGACACTGGGCAGACTGTTAAAACATAGCAGGATTTATTAGTCAACTGAAACACAGCATTGGAAAGTCTTTAGATTAGGACAGAGAAGCAAAGAAGACACTATACTCCATATTGGCCAATGCTCTTGAGCCATGCTGCTGTTAAAAACGCTTTGGTTTCCTTTAACTGCACCTGTCCATTTGTCTTCGCTCTGTCAGAACTCCCTGTGTCTGCGAGCCCAGTTCTTCCTGCTCCCAAAAACATAACGAGTCCATATATGCTTCGCTCAGCCAAGCTGAGATCCTCCCATGGACAGGTGACAATTATTCCCTTGTCTCTCTCATGTATTCCATTGATGTAGGTTGGCCCCAGCCAGTCCTTAATGACCCATTCATATCACCCCATGACAGCTACGTGAGAAAACACCTCATGTCTCTTGCTCTTTATAATCATAGCAATACCAATCACAGAGGGAAACTGAGGTGTGTATTGGTATCATACAAGTATCACCAAAATTCCCACCTCTATCACACACACACTGGTTACAGCCCTTGGAGAGAAAGCAAAGCACAGGAACTGGATGTTAGTCCAGTGAAAACAGTGGAGGACAAGCTGCAATCCTCAAACTCTAGTAAAAAACGAGAGGCATGTGGGTCCCTACCCATACAGAGGGGCTGGCTAGAGGCCTGATACCTGACAGGGCATTCCTTGAGCAGACCGTGGAGGCAGGTCAAAGGCTTAGCTACCCCAGAACTGTGACATCGCAAAAGCACATTTTGGGAAATTAGGAAATCTAGTGACTCAGGTGTAATGGGAGGGAGAATTAAACTCCCCCAGTTTGTGGACAAGGCTGGGGAATTAAACACTAAAATTCAGGAGCAACAGCATCTAATTCTTCCAGAAAAGGAGAATGTAAGAAACAAGAACTGGGTAACGCAACCTCAGGAGGGACAGGCTCAAAGATCCAAGGAGCCTGGAGGGAAGACAGCTTCTGTTGGGGCAGCTATTGACACTATTGTAATCAGAGTAAAGGAGCAGATATGGTATATAGCCATCCTATTACCATAAGAAAGTGGATAAAATACCTCTTCTAATTACCATTTTTTCATTTTGTCAGGTCCCCAAGACAGTGTAAACTGAAGCAGGGCCTCCCTTCTGATGGTTTCCCTTGCCCCTTGATCTTTGTTTTCAATGGTGCCCATAACTTGTAAGTATGCACAGTGCAAGACCCTCTTTACTATACTTATCTTTAGTCTAATTGTTATGTGTATTGATTTTTTACTATAATTTCAATTATAACTGTCTGTATTAAATCAAGTTTGTGTATTTCACCAAATTTCATCTCCTCAATTAACTGAGTAGCCATGTACAAGGGCTAGTTGTACCCCAATACGTAATCTTATAGGTGTAAATATTGTACAGGCTACACTACCACCCTGTGACATCATCAACAAAGTGCCCATTTGTGCCTGGGTGGGGGCCCTGCTATGGGAGGGAGGAATGCAGCAAGGACTCAGGATCGTTGGCCAGGGTCCTTGTGCAGAGAGATGGGGAGGTTATATGGGGAGGAGGGGGTAATGAGTGGGAGAGGGAGGCAGAGAGTTAAAATAATATTTGGGAGAAAAGATGTATAATGAAGTGGAACTAAACAGAAATAAAACTGGAGTGTAGGCTCTAAAGCAACAAGGCTTGGGTAGGGATTCGGGGTTAAAGGTCTGGGATCCCCCACAGCTCTAGATCCCCAAACCTCTCCTCCCGCCCACTGACCCACCCAGCCCACTTTCTGGGTGCCCTTCCTCCACACTCCCCTCCACTTCTTCCCATTACTCTCAGACGGCACCACCTCCCGGTACCTTGGGAGCTTCTTGTGTTGCCTCCTCATCTCTCACTACTTCATCCCTCCCTGCTGCTTCTTAGCTCTAACCCTGTACACACCCTCCCAATGTGCTGGCACCCCAGAATTATCTACTCCCCCCCTTCTCCTCCCCTCCCACAGCTCTGTTCTCCCTTCACCCGTGGGGTCCTGAATGAATCATAGAATCATAGAATATCAGGGTTGGAAGGGACCTCAGGAGGTCATCTAGTCCAACCCCCTGCTCAAAGCAGGACCAATTCCCAACTAAATCATCCCAGCCAGGGCTTTGTCAAGCCGGGCCTTAAAAACCTCCAAGGAAGGAGACTCCACCACCTCCCTAGGTAACGCATTCCAGTGCTTCACCACCCTCCTAGTGAAATAGTGTTTCCTAATATCCAACCTAGACCTCCCCCACTGCAACTTGAAACCATTGCTCCTTGTTCTGTCATTTGCCACCACTGCAAACAACCGAGCTCCATCCTCTTTGGAACCCCCCTTCAGGTAGTTGAAAGCAGCTATCAAATCCCCCCTCATTCTTCTCTTCTGGAGACTAAACAATCCCAGTTCCCTCAGCCTCTCCTCATAAGTCATGCGCTCCAGACCCCTAATCATTTTTGTTGCCCTCCGCTGGACTCTTTCCAATTTTTCCACATCCTTCTTGTAGTGTGGGGCCCAAAACTGGACACAGTACTCCAGATGAGGCCTCACCAATGTCGAATAAGGACATTGGATAGGAGCTCATCTGACTGTCACACAAGCCATGCATGAGTCATACACCTATTTAATTAATTTAGAATTCTACAGGCAATATATTTTCCTCTTAAAATGAGGAAAAGGCATGAAAGCTACAGTTATTAATGTAGTTATTAATGTAGCCAATAAGGATACATTAAATGCAATTTTTAAATGACTGACAGCACCAAAAAGGCACATGTCCAAAAATTACACTGCTCTACAGCCAAAATGCTTCTGAAATAAATGTAGTCAAACTTTACTAATTCTGGGTCACTGAGAACGAAAATGATGCTTAAAATTGTTGATTGGCTCTAGTTTTCAAGATATGCTATTGGGTCAGTATATACGACCCTTGACTTGGGAATGGCGGAGGATAAGTGAGTTATAAAGGGAAGGGATCTCAATTTAAACCAGAAATGACTAAAATACATCTTTGACTGGATCTATGAATAAATCTATGACTGGGTTTGGACAGTACTTGCTTTTTAGGCAAAACAATGAATGATGCAATCTGAAGCTGGTATTGCGTCATACATGATATGAATTGCATCATGTTATTCCTAGAAGTCATGGATGATGCAATCATAACGAAGCTTACATCACTCTGCTGAACAAATTGCCCTATATCAGCTCTAGAAATCATACAGTGTCGTGCTCTCTTATTTGTCAGTGTTTGATTTTGCAAAGGGACACATTTCTGTTTAGCCAAAGTGAGCAGAGATGCCTCGTACTGGTGTGAACAGTGCAGATAACTTCTGCTATGTTTGTGGTGAAGTGACTTTTGCATCACAAAAGCGCAGTATAAGCACTATGGTTAAGAAAGCCTATCACCTTTATTTTGGCTGCAAAATTGGAGATCAGGACAAGAGGTGGGCCCCACACATATGCTGCAACACTTGTGCAACAAATCTTCGCCAGTGGTTGAACAGGAAAAGGAAATCTATGCCTTTTGCAGTGCCAATGATTTGGAGAGAGCCAACAGATCATACCAGCAATTGTTACTTCTGCATGGTGCCTCCAATTGGGAAAGGTGTGTCAAAGAAGAAAAAGTGGACTGTGCATTATCCAAACATTCCATCAGCTATACGCCCAGTACCCCACGGAGTAGGACTGCTGGTTCCTGATGCACCAGAATCATTCTCACTTGAGTCAGACGAGGAAGAGGATGAAACTTCTGGTCCTGAACCATCAATATCACAGGAGCCACATTTTCTCCCATCCTCCTCCTCTGAACCACACCTCATAACACAAGGTGAACTGAATGACCTTGTCAGGGATTTGGAACTACCCAAGAGTAAGGCAGAGCTGTTGGGCTCCAGACTACAGCAGTGGAATCTCCTGGCAGGTGATGTTAGGGTTTCCATGTTCCGTGACCGTCAAAAGGATCTTGTCCCATTCTTCTTCATGGAAGGTGATCTTGTAGCCTGCAACATCATCGATGGTGTGATGGCAGCCCTCAACATCGTTCACGATCCAGATGAGTGGAGACTGTTCATTGATTCATCGAAGACGAGTCTTAAAGCTGTTTTACTGCATAATGGCAATGTTTTGCCATCAATTCCAGTTGGTCATGCAGTCCATATGAAGGAAACCTATGACAACATGAAACAACTTTTGAGGTGCATAAACTATGACCAACATCAGTGGCAGCTTTGTGGCGATTTGAAGGTTGTTGCTCTCTTGCTTGGTCTGCAGACTGGATACACAAAGTACTGCTGTTTTCTCTGCGAATGGGATAGTCGTGCAAGAGATTCCCACTACATCAAGAAAGATTGGCCACTCCGACAGTCATTGGAGCCTGGGAGGAAAAGTGTTCAGCATCCACCACTTGTTGAATCAAGGAAGATTTTGTTACCACCCTTACACATCAAGCTGGGTCTGATGAAGAACTTTGTCAAGGCCATTGACAAAACACAAGCAGCTTTCAAGTACCTCCGTGGAAAATTTCCAAGGTTAAGTGAAGCTAAGATAAAGGAACGTGTCTTTGTTGGTCCTCAGATTCGTGAACTTCTTCGAGATGATGCATTTGACCATGCACTTCGTGGCAAGGAAAAGATGGCATGGAAAGCCTTCCAGTTAGTGGCAATAAATTCTCTCGGAAACAACTAGTCAGACAACTACAGGTTGTTGGTGGAAAACCTCCTCAAGGCATACAAAAGCCTTGGTTGCAACATGTCACTAAAGATACATTTTTTGCACTCTCATCTAGATTTTTTTCCACCGAACTGCGGAGCAGTGAGCAACGAGCACGGCGAGCGATTTCACCAGGACATTGCAACAATGGAGAATGGGCAAATGGAGCCCATCAATGCTTGCAGACTATTGCTTGACAGTGACAAGAGATGCTCAATTGAATGAATACAAGAGACAAGCCAAGAAGCGCCGAGTAGACACTGAATAGGACTAAACTATGTACATAATAGTTTTTTGCCTTTTGTTTCATAATAAATTTTATTTCTATAACCCTCTTGCTGATTTTTAAAGTGTTACATAAACAGGACAGGTGAAATATTATCATGTAAAGCAACCATAAACACATGAAAAGACCTAGGTTTACAATTTATGATTAAAACTCTACTATCTACACAATATACATAGACATAAAATGTAAAAACTTAAATATCTTAGAAACAGTAGCCAATCAGTTGTTTTGTCATATTTGAATTCAGCACATCAAAATACATAATAAATATCACATTTTATCTCTGAAGCAGACGACTTCTCAAAAATTGTAGACCAGTGTTATATTAGTGGGTGGGAGATAAGGAAAAAAAAGGGGGGCAAGGAAACTTGTCAAAACTTGTATGATTAATAAACGTATACAGTTATTACTACTCAGGTTCTTTAGAGACCCCACAGCTTCTAATAACTGGGGGGACAGGACTCCTTACCCAGCAAGACCACCGTCTCATAGTTCTCCTTCATGACATCCCTGTAGAGGGCTCTCTGAGTGGGGTCCAGCAGAGCCCCCTCTTCCCTGGTGAAATACACAGCCACCTCCTCAAAAGTCACCGGCCCCTGAAAGAGCAAGAGTCCAACACTCAGTACCTGCTGCCCCACTCACAACCCCACTATTCACGGAACAGTAGCACTAGGTAAATGGAAGCTCCTGGAGGCACATGTTAGCAGAGTCCCACCCCACCTTGCTTAGAGCAGCCAGGAGGCATCAGAGGGTAGAAAGAGAGAAACTTTGTGTCTCCCAGCTGACAGACGGAGGTAGGGTCTTCACATTTATCACATACCTACTAGCGAGAGCTTGATATAGGAGATGGGGTTGTCTCTGGACCCTGCTGGTGGCTCCCTGATAGGAATCCCAACACTCTCCAAATAAAATATACGGAAGAAAGGGGAAGTCAATAGTAAAGAATATAAGTTAGGTCAGAATTGTAGAAAATTGGTAAGGGAAGCTATCAGAAATCAATGATCAATCAATGAAAATAAGAAGGAAGTTTTTAAAAGTATATTAAGTACAAAATTAATCCTAACAATGGTAGTGGTAAATTACTAACTGGAAATGGCAGAATTATCAAAAATAATGCAGAAGAGGTAAAGTGTTCAATAAATATTCTCTCCTGGATTTGAAGAAAAACAGATGATGTTCTTATATCATAAGATGTTGATGCTGACAGTATTGCCATTCCAACAATAACTCATGAGGACGTTAAACAGCAGCTATTAATGTTAGACGTGTTTAAATCAGCAGATCCAGATAAGAGTTTTGAAAGACCTGGTGGAGGAGCATGGTGGACTGTTAATGTTGATTTTAATTAGGACTTGGAACACTGGGGAAATACCGTAAGACAGGAATAAAGCTAATGCTGTGCCAACATTTAAAAAGTGTAAAAGATGACCCAGCTAATTACAAGAGCGTTAGTCTGAAATCGATTCTGGGCAAGATAATGGAGCAGCCGATACTGGATTTCATTAATAAAAAATTAAAGGAGGGTAATATAATTAGTACCTATTAACAAAGGTTTAAACACAATAGAGCCTATCAAACTAACTGGATATCCTTATTGGATGAGAACAAAAGTTTGGTTGCAGCTAATAGTATTGATGTAATATACCTAGACTTCTGTAAGGCATATGACTTGGTTCAGCACAATATTTTGACTAGAAAACTAGAAAGATACAAAATACACACAGCATACATTAAATAGATTAAAAAACTGGGATTGTAAATGGGGAACCATGGTCGAGTGGATTTCTTTCTAGTGGGTTCCCACAAGGATTGGTTCTTGGCCCTGTGCTATTTCACAGTCTTATCAATGACCTAGAAGAGAATATAAAATCATCACTGATAAAGATTGGGGGTGGGGGTAACTAATGAAGTGTCAGTAGATTCAGGTTCCAGCACTGGGCATCTGGGAAGTTTTCCCAGCCCTGGCTGGAGGGCAATTTCCTGTTCCACAAAGAGGGGAAGTTCCATTCCCAACTCCTGTGCCTTGAAATTAGGCCCTATATGACACTACACCCCACATTCAGCATAGTGGTATGATTATAATATGATTAGGACATAATTATGAGGCATTTTGCGCAAGGTGCATCATGTGCTGTGTCATTGGAAAAGTTATGATTTGCTGAATAAGATTATCCTATTTGTGTGCATGGATCATATTTGTATTTGAAGTTATGGATATTGACTATGTATCTGTATTTCAAATGTGCTTACTCTGGGTAACACCCACAACTAGCCTTTCAGGTACAACAATGAAGAATACAGCACTGATGGCTCATCAGCAAAGTCAATGGACCATGGAAGAGCTTAGCCTTCCTGTGAATGTTTCAGCCAGCCTATGAGTCACAGCTACTATGACTCAGCAGGGCATTGTGACCAGGCCACATGACACTGAACTTCATTTTGGTACCTGTATTTTTCCACAAACTGGACTAGGAACTGAGTTTCAAACAAAGGGTTCCCACCATATGAAAAAGCTACATAAGGTGGGGTGTGACATCATCTCTTGGCCTCATTCCCCACACAAGAGAACTCCTGGAAGCACCTGAGGAACAAAGACTGAACTGGAGGAAAGTGTTGGTCCCAGGGTAAAGGGATTTCTAGCTTGTATATGGAAACTTGGTGGACTGCTTCTATCATCAGTCAGGGTGAGAAATTGCTAATTCAAATTCTGTCCAGCTAGTATGTTAGGCTTAGTTTGAGTTTTTGGTTATTTGCTAAGTAATCTCCTTTGATCTCTTTGCTATCACTTATCGCTGGGAAATTGGCTGTTGTCTTCTCTCTCTCCTTGAGTGGCTTAGGTAAAGAACTCAGGTAGCTTAGCTGGATGCATGGCGCCACCTGCTGTCATTTTTGGTGATAACGGCCTGGAGACATTGGCTGAATCTCCAGGAAAGCAGTGTGATAAGGGCCAGCCCAGCTTGAGGGTTAGAGGGCACAGCAGTTCCCAGAAGCCCCCCAGACTACACCCCAGGGTAACAACCTATCACACCCTAAAGTACACAAGCCTCAGCAGGTTTGTCACATCCTGTCCCCTCCCTTTCTCCACCCTAGATATTTCCTGCCTCCCACCACCTCTAGCAGCTCCCACCCTCCTATGCATTTACTGCTCCTCTCCCTCCAAGCAGAACCCACCACCAGCTCCCTAATAATCCTTTACCTGAGTCAGCTCCATTGCGGCCATTTCCTTCCCCCTGGGAGGATGGGATGATCTGGAGCAAAACGTGGACGTTATTCTGTAGCCTGTCAGGGGAGAAGGGCAATGTGAGAGAATTTAGACGGGGTTTTTGGCCATTCCACATGCCGATTCCCCCCAGGATTTTTCCCTGCTAATGGACATTCTAGGTTCTGCCACACTGTGAAGCAAAGAGTGACTTTATTCCAGTACAGGCCTAGCCCCCTCCCACCAGGGTGTAATCATCTGAGACATGGTAAACCCCTCCCAGTAGCAGAGTCTCTCTGTTACACTTATCAAGTTTGCGGAGGATACCAAGCTGGGAGGAGTTGCAAGTGCTTTGGAGGATAGGATTAAAATTCAAAATGATCTAGACAAACTGGAGAAATAGTCTGAAGTAAATAGGATGAAATTCAATAAGGAGAAATTAAAAGTACTGTACTTAGGAAGGAATAATCAGTTGCACACATACAAAATTGGAAATGACTGCCTAGGAAGGAATACTGCGGAAAGTGATCTGGCGGTTGTAGTGGATCACAAGCTAAATATGAGTCAACAGCAGGGGTTCTCAAACTGGGGGTCAGGACCCCACAGGGGGTCACGAGGTTATTACATGGGGGAGTCACAAGCTGTCAGCCTCCACCCCAAACCCTGCTTCGCCTCCAGCATTTATAACGGTATTAACTATATAAAAAAGGATTTTTAATTTATAAATGGGATAATCCTTAGAGGCTTGTTATGTGAAAGGGGTCACCAGCACAAAAGTTTGAGAATCACTGGTCAACAGTGTAACGCTATTGCAAAAAAGGAAACATCATTCTGGGATGTATTAGCAGGAGTATTGTAAGCAAGACACGAGAAGTAATTCTTCCTCTCTACTCCAGTTGAGGACTAATCAGCGCGGAGTACTGTGTCCAGTTCTCGGTGCCACATTTCAGGAAAGATGTGGACAAATTGGAGAAAGTCCAGAGAAGAGCAACAAAAATGATGAAAGGTCTAGTAAACATGACCTATGAGGGAAAATTGAAAAAATTGCGTTTGTTTAGTCTGGAGAAGAGAAGACTGAGAGGGGACATGATCACAGGTTTAAAGTACATAAAAGGTTGTTACAAGGAGAATTGTTGCTTCTTGTCCGATCCTCAGGTTAAGAAGAACAGGCTTAAATTTCAGTAAGGGCGGTTTCGGTTGGACATTAGGAAAAACTTCCTAACTGTCAGAGTGGTTATGCACTGGAATAAATTACTTAGGGAGGATGTGAAATCTCCATCATCGGGGATTTTTAAGAGCAGGCTGGACAAACACCTGTCAGGGAGAGTCTAAATAATACTTAGACCTGCCTTGAGTGCAGGGGACTGGACTAGATGACCTCTCAAGGTCCCTTTCAGTTCTCATTGTCCGCAAGGCAGCTGTCTCAGATTTACGAAGTTGTTTGATGCTCCAGCCTTTATATAGTCTCTCCTGGGAGTGCCCCTTTCATCGTCTGGGCCCAGTTTTAGCTTTTGGCAAGCGTGACCCCGGGGGGTTCTGAGACTGGTCCTTCTTGCCTCAGCACACCTTGTTTCTTTCTGTGGCTCCCCAGTGAGTCCAAATGAGTAGATATGCCTCATAGAGACTGAACAAAAGAGTGACCCACTGCGCCAGACCAATGGTCCATCTACCTCAGTGGCCAATGCCAGGTGCTTCAGAGGGAATGAACAGAATAGGTAATCATCAAGATATCCATCTCCTGTCACCCATTCCCAGCTTCTGGCAAACAGAGGTTAGAGACACCATCCCTGCCAATCCTGCCTGTGACACTGGCAGACGAGGTGTTAGCTCTTGCAAAAGCGCCCATGTCTTAATTGAACATGGACAAATGCATAGCTGGAATCAGTCTGACTCACCTGTGTTAGTATTGTTAAAACAGGTATTAGAATGACAAGAATGTGTTTAGACTTTATTGAATGCTTTATTGAGTTGCTGCCTGGGTTAATATCTGACTAGTTGCATTGTGAGCCTCTGTGGTTATGTAAATCACCAGACAGGAGAGAGACTTTACCTAGGGGAAGTGCTGATTGGCAACAAAATGCATTACACCCTGCCTGGCAGGAGAGTTCCATCAAAAGCAGATAGATTATTATGGGATGTTAAAGAAGACAAACAACTGCTGTTCTACTCTGGACTTCCCATTAGATGAGTTCCCAGCAGCTCAGAGCACATGGCAGGAAGGGGATAAAAAACCCCACACAGAATGAATTGATTATCTGTATGCTGCTTGGACTCTGGGGGGCAAAGTTTCTAGGCATAATCAAGAGATCCCCAGCTGCTTAGCCTGCATTAGTCCTAAAGGACATGTAGAGCTTGCTTATTAAAGAAGCTTCTATTACCTTTTGAAATTTAAGACTAACTCGTCTGCATCTGATTTAACCTGCTTTAACTTTCTAAACAACTCTCGTTTCCTTTTAAATAAATCTCAGTACAGGTTATTACAGGACTGGCTACAAGTGTTCTTTGTTGTGAGATCTAAGATTCAATTGACCTAAGGAAGTGACTGGTCCTTTGGGACTGGCAGTAACCTGAACATTGCTGTGATTCGTGGTGTAAGGCAGTGGTTCTCAACCAGGGGTCTGAGGCCCCCTGAGGGGGCATGAGCAGGTTTTGGGCGGCTGCCAAGCAAGGCCAATACTAGACTCACCGAGGCCCAGGGCAGAAAGCTCAAGTCCCAGCGTCTGGAGCTAAAGTCCAGGCCCCTGAACCCCACCACCCAGGGCTGAAGCCAAAGCCTAAGCAATGTAGCTTTGTGGGGGCCCCTGTGGCATGGGGCCCCAGGCCATTGCCCTGCTTGATACCTCCTAACACCGGCTTTGGCTTGTATATACAGAAAACCAGTTATCGTGGCCCATGTGAGCTGTGGAGTTTTTATAGCATTTTGGGGGGGGCCTCAGAAAGAAAAAGGTTGAGAACCCCTGGTGTAAGGCAGTGGTCCCCAACCTTTCGAGCCACGGAGGACCGGGCCAGCGGAAGAGCATCCGCCGAAATGCCGCCGACAAGCGGCAACGTCAATACGCATCGCCGCCACAATGCTGCCAATAAGCATCATCATCCAGAGGCGGCGACACCTCTGGATGACGCTGCTTGTCAGCAGCATTTCGGCAGATGCTCATCCGCCGGCCAGTACGTGGGCGCACTTAGATGCCCCGGCGGGCGCCATGGGGCCTGCAGGCACCGGGCTGGGGACCCCTGGTGTAAGGGACCATCTGTCACAAAGGCTGGCTCACCTGCATGGTGAGATATATGGGATGACCCAAAGGGACTGTCTGTGATTCCATGTTAATGCTGTTACAGTCCCTGAAGCATTTACACTGGGTACTTGGTTGGTGAAATCTACATATAGACCTCACAACCAATTTGGGGTTTGTTCCCTGCTTCTTACCAGTCTGCCTCAGGCTGGTGCTCATGCTCTCGAGTCACTGAAGACAGCAAAAACAACGAGGAGTCTTTGTGGCACATTAGAGACTAACAAATTTATTTGGGCATAAACTTCTGTGGGCTAGAACCCACTTTATCAGATGCATGGAGTGAAAAATACAGGAGCAGGTATAAATACATGAAAGGATGGGGGTGCTTTACCAAGTGTGAGGTCAGTCTAACAAGATAAATCAATTAACAGCAGGATACCAAGGGAGGAAAAACTACTATTGAAGTGGTAAGAGTAGTGGTAAAAAAAATGATAATTCAGGATTTAAGGTTGCCCAGAGCTGTCTGGTGCCCCTCCAGAAGAGAGATCAGCAAAACTCAAACTTTTAATAATCAGGAAATGCAGAGATAAGGTATACACCAATGTAATCCTAATACTAACCCACATGAGCAATGACCCTTTATTTACTCCTACAACACACCTGTGTACACCGGCCATTTGAGATAGTGCCTATCACTAAAGTACTAGAGAAAATGACAACTATGGCACACAATAACGCACTTTATCTTTGCTGAGACGGAATTTGGTTTTAGGTGAGCTGCGCTGTACAGGAGCTACTGACACCTGTTCTACACTCAGATGCTGAGCCTGCTCCCCAGGAACAGCCACACATTTGGTTAATTGAACACCTCTTCACCCCTTTTTACAACTCTTTCATCCTTACAGAAGTTCCATCTAACATTCTAAATTCACTTACCCATCATTAAGCACACAGACTGCTCTCGATCCCATCTCAGATGCTGACCATTCCCATGGCAAAGAGTCCCCTGTTTCCTCCTGACAACATGCACAGCTCAGTGCAGAAATGATACAGACTGGAAGCTCAAGATACACATACACTTCTTTCCTTTCATTGCACACATGGGGGGACTCAGACCTTCTCATATCACAATCACACCTTGTCATAAACATAAAGCTAAGGGTAGCATAAAATCCCTCCTTTACCTGTAAGGGATTAAGAAGCTCAAATAACCTGGTTGGCACCTGACCAAAAGGACCAATAAGAAAAGAAGATACTTTCAAACCTTGGGGGGGGGCGGGGGGGAGGCGGAAGAAGGTTTTGTTTGTGCTCTCTGTTTGTTCTCTGTCTGGAAGAGAGAGGGACCAGGCAGAAAAAAAATCTCCTAAAAACCTACCTGAAATGAGCATCTAAGATAACAAAAATTGTAAGTAAAGGCAAGGAAATGTGTTAAATTATCCTTTGTTTTAGCTTGTGAATTTTCCCTATGCTAAGAGGTAATTTCATTCCTGTTTTGTAACTGGAAAGCAGAGTCAGAGGGGAATCCTCTGTGTTTTAAATTTTTTTTATTTACCCTGTAAAGTTACCTTCCATCCTGATTTTGCAGGTGTGATTCTCTTACTTTTTTTCTTTTTTTTTAAATAAAATTCTTCTTTTAAGAACCTGATTGATTTTCAGTGTCCTAAAAACCCAGGGGTTTGGTCTGTGCTCACTTTGTAACCAATTGGTTGGTATATTATTCTCAAGCCTCCCCAGGAAAGGGGGTGAAGTGGCTTGGGGAAATATTTTGGGGAAACAGGAACTCCAAGTGGCCTTTTCCTGGATTCTTATCTAAAATCACTTGGTGGTGGCAGCAATACCGTCCAAGGACAAGAAAAGTATTTGTGCCTTGGGGAAGTTTTAACCTAAGCTGGTAGAAATAAGCTTAGGGAGTCTTTCATGCGGGTCCCCACAACTATACCCCAGAGTTCAGCATGGGGAGGGAACCTTGACATGGTGGCAGCACGGTGGGATCATTATGAACCCGAAGCACAGACCTCAGGATTTTAAAAGGACACATTTTTTCTTTTGGCTGCTTGAAAACCAGGGAGGTTATTATTATTTTTTTTTTTTTTAAAGGACACTTTTTTTAGCTGAGAGCAGCTGGATTTTTTCCCTTTGCCTGAGGGAAGAGTAGTTAAGTTCCTGCAAGGGAATTCACAAGCTTTTTTTTTTTTTTTTTTTTTTCCCCCCCCTTTCTAGCTCTCAGGTTAGGCTAGTCTAAGTGCAGGAAGGCTAGGATGATGGAAAGTGAGGTCCAAAAGAAACTAGAATTAGCCAGATTGGAAGCTGAAGAGAGACAGAAAGAACATGAAAGACATATGGCCTTAAAGCGCTTGAAGTTGGAAGTGGAGGAGAAGAAAAAAGCGAAACGCTTTGAGATGGAAATGGAGGCAAACCGCTTGAAGGCAAAGGCGAAACGCTTAGATACAGAGTTAGAGCTGAAGCACTTAGATCTGGAAAGGGCTAAGCTGGGTCTACCAGATAACCCTAACAGTCCTTCTCCAGGTCCGCTCCACATTCCAAAAAATTCCCCACCTACAACTAGGTGATGATACAGAGGCCTTCTTAGAAAATTTTGAAAGTGCCTACCTTGGGTACAGCATCTCTACAGACCAGTATATGGTGGAGCTGAGGCCACAGCTCAGTGGACCCTTAGCAGAGGTGGCAGCTGAAATGCCTAAAGAACACATGAACAGCTATGAACTTTTTTTTAAAAAGGCCAGCATTAGAATGGGGCTAACACCCGAGTATGCCCATCAGCGGTTCAGATCCCTAAGGTGGAAAACAGATGTGGCATTTTCCCGACACGCCTACCACATTGTAAAAAATTGGGACGGCTGGGTAACAGGAGAAAGCGTTAAATCTCTGAAAGATCTGTCTTTCCTAATGTAAATGGAGCAGTTCTTAGAGGGTGTTCCTGAGGAAATAGAAAGGTACATCCTAGATGGGAAGCCCAAAACTGTAATCGAGGCGGGGGAGATCAGAACCAAATGGGTGGAGTTGGCGGAAAAGAAAAAAGCTAGTAGCAGTTGGAGCGGATATCAGAAGGGGCAACCCGAAACAACACCCTACCACCGGGGGCAGACCCAAGGCCCCACCTACATCCCAAGGAAAACCCCAAACACCTTATTGTCCCACCACACGAATCTCCAGCAACCCACCTCGCCCCAGTGAGCAGTCAGCTGGGCAATGTTTTAAATGTAATGAGCTGGAGCATGTGAAGGCCAACTGCCCCAAGAACAACAACAGATTGCAGCTCATTACACCGGAATCACACTAACGGTCCCCAGGCCCAGATGCCTCCGAGATACCCTCAGAGCGAAGGGAAACTGTGAGTGTGGGCGGGAAGAAGGTTATTGCGTGGAGGGACACTAGAGCACAGGTCTCAGCTATCCACCAATCCTTAGTGCACCCCAAATTCATCAACCCAGAAGCCCAAGTGACGATTCAACCCATCATGTCAAACTCTTTAAACTTGCCTACAGCCAAGTTGCCTGTCGAGTACAAGGGCTGGTCAGAAACGTGGACTGTTGCAGTCTATGATGATTATCCCATCCCCATGCTGCTGGGGAAGACTTGGCCAACCATGTGAAGCTAGCCAGGAGGGTGGGAATGGTCACCCGCAGCCAGGCTAAGCAAGCTTTCACACCTATACCTGTTCTTGAGCCTTCTACCAGGGCCCTGTCTGTGTTACCAGAGCCCCAAACTGAGGTGGTAGAACCGGATCCCCTGCCAACGACTGCAACAACAGTAGTGGGTCCAGTCCCAGAGACGCAACCAGAACCAGTCCCAGAACCGGAATGGGCAGGGCAACCAGTACCAGAACCATTTCCAGCACTGAATCCAGCGCTTGCAATCCCGTCTACAACTCCAACGCCAGGGGGCACCCCCAAGCCTGCCTGGGCAGCAGCAAAACCTATGCAAGAGGCTCAGCAGGAGCCTGAAATACAACATAGTGCACCAGTGGAGAGCGGTTCACAGTCAACGGGAACAGCCCCATCACCTACATTGCTTCCAGAGGGACCAAGCCCAAGTCCCCATTCCAATGAGGAACTGATGTCTCCAGCATCAAGGGAACAGCTCCAGGCTGAGCAGGAAGCAGATAAAAGCCTCCAGGGAGCTTGGACGGAGGCACGGAGCAACCCACCACCTCTCAGCTCTTCTAATCAATCCTGGTTTGTTGTAGAAAGAGGACTTTTATACAAGGAAACTCTTTCTGGTGGGCACCAGGAAGACTGGCATCCTCAAAGACAGTTGGTAGTTCCAACTAAGTACCGGGTAAAGCTCTTGAGCTTAGCCCATGATCTTCCTAGTGGCCATGCTGGGGTGAACAGGACCAAAGACTGTTTGGGGAGATCATTCTACTGGGAGGAAATGGGCAAGGATGTTTCTACCTATGTCCGGTCTTGTGAGGTGTGCCAAGGAATGTGTGCCAGGTCAAAGCCCCTCTCCAGACACTCCCCATAATTGAGGTTCCATTTCAGTGAGTAGCTGTGGATATTCTGGGTCCTTTTCTAAAAAAGACACACAGAGGAAAGCAGTACATATTGACTTTCATGGATTTTGCCACCCGATGGCTGGAAGCAGTAGCTCTAAGCAACACCAGGGCTAGAAGTGTATGCCAGGCATTAACAGACATGGGGAAATACACTTTTGCGCGGACTACCATAAGCTAAATGCTGTGACTCGCCCAGACAACTATCCAATGCCACGCACAGATGAGCTATTGGAGAAACTGGGATGTGCCCAGTTCATCTCTATCTTAGACTTAACCAAGGGGTTCTGGCAAGTACCGCTAGATGAATTCACCAAGGAAAGGTCAGCCTTCATCATCCATGTAGGGCTGTATGAATTTAATGTGCTCCCTTTCAGGCTGCGAAATGCAACCACCACTTTCCAGAAACTTGTAGATAGTCTCCTAGTGGGATTGGGAGAATCTGCAGTCATCTACCTTGATGATGTGACCATCTTTTCTGATTCATGGGCAGAACACCTGGAGCACCTACAGAAAGTCTTCAAGCGCATAAGGGAGGCAAGACTAACCATTAAGGCTAAAAAGTGTCAAATAGGCCTAAACAGAGTGACTTACCTTGGACACCAGGTGGGTCAAGGAACTATCATCCCCCTACAGGCCAAAGTGAATGCTACCCAAAAGTGGCCTGTCCCAAAGTCAAACAGGTCCAATCCTTTTTTAGGCTTGGCTGGATATTACCAAGGCTCCGTCTCTCCAAGGACCTGGACCCCAGTGCAAAATTATAGACACTCCCCAGAAATCTGAAACAGCCACTTCATAACTGATAGGATCTTATTTATCTACTGACTTCTGGGAATTACCTATAAAAGGAAAAAGACACATCTCATGTGTCTTTACAAATCAGTGTAATCTAATCTGGGACTTTATACATTAAAATGCCTTATTTGTAGCCCTATGGCGATTGCCTGGTGTAACTACAGGGCAGAATTGAGGTTGGGTGCCTTAGCTGTGAATTTCCATCCCCTAGCGTATTTCAATTGCTATTTGGTAGGCTTGGCTGAATCCATTTTCTCTATTTTTCATTAATAATTTCAACAGATGATATCAATGTCTATTTTTAAGCCCTTTCTCCAATTTCAGTGTTCAGAGCTGTGGGAGTTATGGGAGTGGTCAGACAATAATTATGTAATTAAATGTTGAGATTCAAAAAAAAGCTAGATCTTTAGAACTGTTCAAACAGAAATTGTCAGTGTCACATGCAAAATATAGTGTAAATACCCGTAAATCAAACTCAACTTACTCCAGCAGCATTTTTGCCATTTTGCCTGTATAAATATTTTTTCGTGTGTGTGTGTGTTTGCATTACTATAACGGGGTTCAAAAGGGAGCTAGATAGATTCTTGGAAGATAGGTCTACCAATGGCTATTAGCCAGGATGGGCAGGAATGGTGTCCCTAGCCTCTGTTTGCCAGAAGCTGGGAATGGATGACAGGGGATGGATCACTTGATAACCTGTCTGTTCATTCCCTTTGGGGCACCTGCCATTGGCCACTGTCAGAAGACAGGATCCTGGGCTTGATGGAGCTTTGGCCTGACCCAGTATGGCTGTTCTTATGCATGTGCAGTGAAATTGACATTTACTGATAAAAATCCAATCCTTTCAAGCATACTTTAAAGTAATGAAGTACTTTAATTTTTCACTTCCTAGATTGTAAGGCTTGCTCTGAGGATAATTACACCCTCCCTGTGATGTATTTCACCCTCAGTCCCTGACACGTGCTTTCCACATTAACCCCATCGTGATGTAGCTCCTATTGTAGATAAATCTCTGATAATTTTCATATGACTTTACATTGTGCCTTTTCATATAACCTTGTAGTGGGTCTACCCACGTGTGACCTCTGTTTTCATGAAACTTTGTATCAAAGCCTCATATAGAAACCTTGTATTGATGAGCCTTGGTATATGGAAACTTTGTATCAAAGCCTCATGTAGAAACTTTGCATTGCCCTTGGTATAATGTTATAGCCCCTAAGGATAGAATAAGATATTTTTCTTCTATCTTTTTGCTAGCAGTAGAACAAGATCTCCCCCCCCCCTCCCCACTCTTAATCAATTGCCCTGTTGAATGAATGAGGTGTGGATGAGCAAGGCATGGAAGGCAGCACCTCCAAACAGCCTCAACCCTTGGAGAGGGGCTGGGAGCCAGACCCAAGGACAATAAAACGTGTCAAGTGGGCTCATTAAAGACAAGCAGACATACTGACGGCCTCAGGGGTTAGAAGCAAGCACCTTTTTTTGGAAACACCCTCTTTGCAGCATTGGAACAACACCCAGAAGAAAGCAGCACAAAGGACCAATGGACACAGACACAGATTTTGAATCTGGTATAGATTTGCATGAGAAGAAAGCTGCTATAGAAGTGAGGTGTCTTGCAGAGGACCCCGGGTCTTGTCTTGTCAACATGGGAGCATCGATCCGGATTGGCAGAAGCCCGGCTCCACCCCCTCCCCCATCTAACTCACCTGGCCAGTGCAGTTAAGGGGAGCAACTATTTGGTAACAACAACAAGATGGAGTGTGCTTGTGTGTGTGTGTGTGTAATATATATATATCATATGCATATGATACAGCGTTAGTGAATACATGTATTACTAATAAATGTGGCGTTTTGCCTTATTCCCCCTGAAAAGATCCTGTGCAGTACTTTAAGTACAACACTGTCTGGGAGCTCTGCTGAGGCCAGTGGCATTATGATCAGAAGGTGACACTCTGACACATGAGCAGAGACACATGGGGGAGGGTGAGGATGAGGTAACATGGAGCCTACCAGGGTTGAACATGGCCCTACAGAATGTGGGGAGCAAACGCCCTCTCAGCCTCTCCTCTCTCCCACCTCCCAGAGTCAGTAACTCTGATAAATCATTCCCTGAAATCTAAATACCCCAATATGTGAGACAGTATCAGCCAGACCAGAGTAACACAGATGCTTTAGGGGCTACAGTGCCAACCCCCTCGCCTAGTTGAGGGGAGTGAAGATCTTCAGTAAAAGCAGGGGTGAGGCTAGGGGAGGGGGGACACAGCTAATGGGGGACTGGGAGCCAAGTGGGCCAAGAGGCCAGAACTCATGAAGGACTGGGAGCAGAAGTCCTCAGGACTGCTTAGAGGAACTTCAGTTTATTTTCCCCATTTACCATCATGCCATGTATTTAACTTAGAAACTTTCCATTCACATTTAAACACACTGGAGCTAAGCTGTGTTGATACATTTCAATTTGAAATGGTAGTTTTAATTAGGGGCTTAATCATATGCTTTTGCGACAGAAAGCAATCAGTAATTGACATGCATTAATTAACTTGACTGGTTGCTGTGCATCAATTTTCAAAAAAACAACAACAACTACTACAGATGGTGTGAGCGAGTGTAAAAATATCAGAAGAAATGGAAGTTAGACATCAGTTCTTATCTCATGTGCTTATCTCGTAATTTTAATTACATAGTTTTAAGGGACTGAATAGTAACATGTTGTTTTAATAGCATTAGAGTCTGTTTGTATAATTATTTGCAAGATTTCATTGGATATTGTGAACCAGCAGTCTTAACCTTTTACTTTGAGATTACTAAATACAATCCAGCGCACCACTCCTGAAAGACTGCAAGCCCTGGCCGGTGGCATGCTTCCTAGAGAGCAAACACCTGATGAGCCCTTTCACCCTAAAAAGCACTTTTGGCTCTCTGACATTGCTTTATCCACCCCACCAGAAAATGCTATAGGTAACCAGGCAATTACAGCATACCTTCACTAGGCATAGTTCTACCAGCTATGTGCCAAAATTCAAATGGTTCTGTTTGTTTTATCTTTCATTCACCTTTGCAATTATTAGATCCCATGTAAAAACTGGAACTGAAATAACCAAAGCAAGTTAAGAAGAGAGTGGCCTCGGGCATAGATGGGGGGAAAACAATAAAGGGAAAGAACTGACTATGCAAAAAGGAACATCCCAAACTATCAGAGCCTCAGACCCCCGTCCAACTGAATCCACCCCAGCCAGGCATATCAAGCTGGGCCCTTGAAAAATCGCCCATCCCGTCTGGCAGTGAATGCTGCGTATTCCAGATGGAGCTTTGGTGTGTGCGTCTGCTCTGCTGACATGCTGCTTTGGTACGGTGAGGTCACTGTCCCCCCGACCACCACAAACCTTCAAACTGGGACATGGTGCACCAGTGCCAATCAGAGAGCACTAGTGTAAATTCTGTCTATACAGGCACTGCAGTGCCAGTGCCTAAAACACCAGTGTGGCAGAGACCTTGAGTACCCAAAACAGCCCTTGAACTGGGATCTATTCTAGCTCTGTCATGGACAGCCTAGGTGACCTTGGACACGTCAATGTTTCTCCTCACAACTTTAATCTATTTACCCAGCTGCCCACTCACTGGGGTCTCCTCTCTCTCTCTCTCTCTGCAGAGCTGCTCACCACTAAAATCTGTGTGGGTCTCACCAGAGCTAAGGTAATTCAGCTCTGAAATAGTCTTACAAGGGTGGTGTGGAGTCTCCTTCCCTGGAAGTTTTTAAGAACAGGTAGGACAAACCTCTGTCAGAAATAATCTACATATACTTGGCCTTGCCTCCACAGAGACAGCTGGACTTGATGACACCTTGAGGTCCTCTCCAGCCCTACATTTCTATGATGCTATGCAATATATATGTATAAAAACACAACATACAGAATAAAACCCACCACAACATAATGTCAGGCAATTCAGAGAAAAAAAAACAACAAAAAACTACTCCACAGCATAAAATGACAATACAAAGGAAAAGAAAGGAACACAATGCAAATTAACACAGCCTAGGGCAAAGTACACAATGGAAAAGAGCTCAACTCAAACCAACACAACACAAGCACCAAACAAGCTGAGGCAAAACAATGCACCATAAAACTATGCAACACAACATGATGCATCACAGTTCCAAATGGCACCATGCAAAACAACTCAGCGTAAAACACAACACAGCACAAAACAGAATTATTTCAATGTAGGCATGGAAGGGATCTTGAGAGGTTGTCTACTGAAGTCTCATGTGATGAGGCAGGACCAAGTATCCCTAGACATTCCCAGACTGGTGTACCTCTAATCTGGTCTTAAAAACCGCCAATGAAGGAATTTCAAAAACCTCCCTTGGAAGCCAGTGCAACACACAAACAGACCAAAACAACACTGTGTACACATATGCCGGGCTTGCGGTTAAGAGGAGAGGCAAGAATTCAAACAATCTGGGTTCAGTTCCCAGTTTTGCCCCAAATTCTCCACGCAAACTTGAGCAAATTACTTCAGCTCTCTGAGCTTCAGTTTCCCCATCTGTAAAATGGAGAGCAGCCTCACATCATTTGCCTATTTAGCCTTTGAGCTTTTCATGGCAAGGACGCTGTCACTATGGGCACGTCTACACTGCAGTTAGACACCAGCAGCTGGCCCGTGCCCACTGACTTGGGCTCACACGGCTCAGGCTGCAGGGCTGTTTAATTGTGGTATCGATGTTCTGGCTTGGGCTGCAGCCCAAGGTCTGGCACCCTCCCACCTCGCAGGGTCCTACAGCCTGGCTCCAGCCCCAGCCCAGACATCAACACTGCAATTAAACAGCCCCTTCGCCTGAGCCAGCTGGCATGGGCCAGTTGTGGGTTTTTAATGGCAGAATAGGCATACGCTTGGTGTCTCTTCAGCACCTGTCACAATGGGGACCTTGGTCAGTGTCTGTGCAGAGCTGTGCATAACAGGGGCCTGACCTCAGTCAGGGGCTCTGCAACTCCCAGCATTACAGGATCCCTGATTTTGTTTGGGATCCCTGCAGCATCTGGCAAAATGTGGGGGCAGGATCTCCGTCAGGGTCTCTGCGGTGCCCAGTACAGTGGTGGAGCATGATCTCGGTCGGGGTCAGTGCAGGGCCAGGCCCGACGGGGACACAGATCTCAGTCGGGGTCTCTGAAGTGCCCAGCACAATGGAGGCAGAAATCTGGGCCAGTCGTGCGCTGCCCGGCACAAGGGGGGCAGTGATCTCGGTCCAGCTCTCAGTTTTACCTGGCACAACAGTGGGGTCTGATCTCACTTGGGGTCTCTGCAGTGCCTGGCAGAACAGGGCTCAGATCTCATTTGGGGTTTTTGCAGCTCCAGGAACAACAAGGTCCCTGATTTTGTTTGCTGTCTCTGCAGCGCCTGGCACAATGGGAGCCTGATTTCACTTTGTGTTGATGCAGGGCCTGGCACAACAGGGGCCCGGAGCTCAGTCAGGGTCACTGTAGCCCCCGGCACAACAAGGTCCCTGCTCTCTGTAGGCGTCTGTGCAGTTCCTGGCAAAACTAGTGCCCCAAACTTGGTCAGGGTTTGTGCAGTGCCCAGCACACTGGGGGACCTGATCTCAGGCAAGGCCTGAGCCACGCTCAGTCCGATAAGAACCCTGATCTCAGTCAGACACCTGGGGAGAAAAGCAGGAAGATTTTTGAGAATTTGATATCAGTATTTCAGAAGTGAGGAGAAAATGGGGCAAAAACTAAATATTTGCTAATATAAGAGAGAAGCACCAGCATCTGGAGAGATTTTCTGTCACCATTCAACAGTTCAAGAGAAAAGAGGGGAAATTTGAGCGGATTATACAACGATATTCAATCAACAACAGAATGGGATGGATTCTTCTTGGCTCACATTCACATGGCCATCAGGGAGCCCTGGTTGATGTCCCTTTCACAGGGGAAAGGAGTGGGTCTGGAGTCCGAATGTCACTGGCTGCGGGGAGGGGCTGGCAGTGGGGTCTGGGAATGTGACTAGCAGGTGATGGCGGGTGTGGGGGGGAGAAGCTGCTGGGTTGGGCGCGGGGGGGGAGGGGGAAGTAGCTGGACTGGGAAACCTGGGGCTGGGCTGTCTCCATGGGGGACGCTTTCTCCTCCCTTCCCTTCCTGGGCATTTCCACGCCCTGTTGCCAGCAGAGAGTGCCCCCGCCCAGCCGTATCCCTGTCTCAGGGCTCTCCCGGTCTCTGCCCATTAACCCTCTTCCCATTTCAGAAATCACTCAGGGGAACCATTTCCCACCTAAACAAGGACAAATCACTGCAGGTAAAAATGGGGGGGACACCCCAAACCTGGGATTTGAACTGGCCATTGGTGAAGTGGAGAGAAAATGGGGCACAATCAGGGGAGGAGAACAGAGACCTTCTCAGGGATTTCAGGGAAAACGGGGGGTCACTCTGGATGTTGCTCGTTGCTCTCTAGAGAGAAGGGGGGCAGGGCTGGAGAGGATGGGGGGTCCCCACGGGAGGGGGCAGCGGTAAATCCAAGGGGATCACAGCCCCCCCCTTCCTCTCCCTGCTCCTCAGGGGTCACCTGCTCTTCTCCTCCCCCGGCCATGTCCGGGCTGCACAGACATTTTCCATCCGCCCCTTTCCCAGGTCTCCCCCCCCCGCGCCCGGCAGCCCCCGCCCAGCCCCACGCAGGGACCCCAGTGGGGGCTGGTCCCCTCCCCCCGGGACCCCCCCGTGGGGCCCCAGGGCAGAGCCTGGACGGGCCGGGGGCGTTGGGCTCCTGCTGGGACAGCAGCTCCGAGCCCCCCGCGGGCGCTGCCCCCAGGGAGCAGATCCCGGCGCTGCGAGATGCCGGGTCCCCCCCACGGACACTGGGGCAGAGTCACCGCCCGGCCCCGCCCCCGGGGCTCGCTCCGGTACCTGGAGACTTCAGCTCCACAGCGGGGCGGGCAGAGCCCGGGGCGGCCCCAGGGCGGCTCCAGCGGGAGCAGGGCCCGGGCCGGGCCCGGGGGGGTTAATGAAGGTCTCCCCGGCACAGACCCTCCTGCTCAGCCCCGCCCCGCAGCGCCAGGGAGCAGCAGCATGCGGCACTCTTCCTCCTCCTCCTCCATCTGTGCATTGGCAGAGCCGAGAGACACAAAACTTTTCTCCGACTGCAGGAGAGCTGCAGCGCCCCGCGCGCGTTCGCAGTCCGTTTTCCCCGCCCGCTGCCCAACGTCACTTCCGCTCCCGGGAGTGTCAGGAACTACATTTCCCAGCCTGCTTGGGGCGGCACTTCCGTCTTCTTCAGCGCAGGTAAAGGAAGGTTTCAGCAACGTTTACTGCGCATGCTCAGTGCGAGCCGCGCTCGTTTCTCTCCCCCCCCCCCCGTTACTTCTGCTGCCTCCGTATGATCCGGGGCCCGGGCTGAGTAGCTGCTGCTCCTGGGGGTCTGTGCGGGGGGAGCCCGGCATTAACCCCTCCGTGCCCGGCCAGGGGGGGCTTTCTCCAGCTGGGACCCGCCCCCTGGGCAGCCCCGGGCCGGAGCCCCCCGGTGAGTGACAGACCCCCGGGGGGGGGGGGCGCTGGGGCCGGGCAGGAAAGTGACTCTCCGCCCCGGGAAACCTGGGAGAAGCCTCGGAGCTGCCTCAGCCCCAGCGGAGCTGCAGCAGGATCTGCCCCCGGCACCGGTGGGACGGGGGGGGGGGGGCAGAGACTGGGGCCCGGCGGGGGGTCCCCTGTGGGGTGTCGGGCAGGGAGGGGAGAAGCCGGAGGGGGGGGGAGGTCAGTGGGACGCGGCGGGGGTTGAGCTGTCTCTGTGCAGCCAGCAAATCGCCGGGGGAGAAGTGGCAGGCGGGGCGTTAATTGATTGGATCCTGTCCCTGTTTGTGCCACTTGCCTCTCACCCACTGATACAAATTCTCTCTAGTTTTCTTTTTTCTCTCAGTATCTCACACGTGGCTATAAAATCCGGGGAGATTCCCCCCTTTCCCATCCAATGATCAGCTCTCTCGTTTCTCCTGATTTCCCCCCTATTCTCTCCATATTTCTCAATTTAAAATCTCCTCCAATGAGGGGGGTTTCCCACCCATTTTATCTGCAGCGATTTGTCCTTGTTTAGGTTGGAAATTGTTGCCCTGAGTCATTCCCAGAAACATGGCTGCCCCTGGAGTGGGGATGGGATGAGATGCCTGTTCTCTGCCAGGGTCGGGAAGGGGGGAGCACGTGTTCCCCATGGGGACTGCCCAGACCCCGGTTTCCCAATCCCAGTTGCTGCCCCCTAACTACCAACACAGTTGCCCCCAGCCATCAGTTGCCAGTCACCTGCCCATCCCCCACTGATACCCTCTTCCCTCATCCAGGGACCTTCCAGCTCCCCCTCCCTTGCCCTCTTAAATCAGCTCCTCAAAGGACTCCCTGCTGCCCATGTAAACACAAACATCACTTTGTGTTTATGTATTGGACGGTCATATAAAATCCAGTCAAACAGTCCCCTTTTCCCTTTAGTTATTTAATAGCAATATAAAATCCTCTCAGATCTTGGTGTTTTTCTCTCATGTTATCAATTGCTTAGCTTGTGACACGTATTCTCTGCAAATCTCAAAGATTTTTATGAAATACCCTAAACATTTTCCCCACTTTCTCTCTACTTGTCTATTTCTAAGTGAATATGCCCTGAGTTTTTCCTTGTCTCTCTAACTATAAAATACTTTAAAAAAAAAAAATCTGATTTACACCTTTTCTCAGATTCTTTAATATGGATATAAAATGTTTGCAAATGTTCCCCATTTCTGCTCTGTTCATTTATCAAATATTGATGTGAAATACACTCAGATTTTACCTCATATCAACAACTGATAAAAAATCACACTGATTTTCCACTTTCCTCTCTATTATTTGCAAAAATGGATCCAAAATCTCTCAGATTTCCACCCTTTCTCTTTCATTTCTGAATATTGATCTCAAATCTCAGGTTTTTCCTCTTTCTATGTCATTATCAAATGTCAATTAAAAATCCTCTGAGTTTTGGGCTGTTCCCCATGTCTCTAAATCCCAGCAACTTCTCCTTCCTTGGAGGGAACGTGTTGCTCTGAGTCATTCTCCATCCTGGTTGTTGCAGAGGCTTAAATTGCCCAGTGATCATCTTTCCCCTCTCCTTTGAGAATCATTTCTTCCCTTCTTTATCTCTGTTGAAATATTTGCCGATGAAAGAGACCAGCCACATATTTAATACACATCAAAGCCAGAGGCCTCCCCCTGTGTCAAGGCTGCTTCCCCACTCCGAACTTTAGGGTACAAATGTGGGGGCCTGCATGAAAACTTTTAAGCTTAACTACCAGCTTAGATCTGGTCCGCTGCCACCATTCCCAAAGCTAATTCCCTTCCCTGGGAAGCCTTGAGAAACTTTTCACCAATTCCTTGGTGAATACAGATCCAAACCCCTTGGATCTTAAAACAAGGAGAAATTAACCATCCCCCCTCCTTCCTCCCACCAACTCCTGGTGGATCAAGATCCAACCCCCTTGGATCTAAAAACAAGGAAAAATCAATCAGGTTCTTAAAAAGAAGGCTTTTAATTAAAGAAAAAGGTAAAAATCATCTCTGTAAAATCAGGATGGAAAATAACTTTACAGGGTAATCAAACTTAAAGAGCTCAGAGGACCCCCCTCTAGCCTTAGGTTCAAAGTACAGCAAACAGAGATAAACACTCTAGTAAAAGGTACATTTACAAGTTGAGAAAACAAAGGTAAACTAACACGCCTTGCCTGGCTGTTTACTTACAAGTTTGAAATATGAGAGACTTGTTCAGAAAGATGTGGAGAACCTGGATTGATGTCTGGTCCCTCTCAGTCCTAAGAGCGAACAACCCCCAAAACAAAGAGCACAAACAAAAGCCTCCCCCCCCCCAGATTTGAAAGTATCTTGTCCCCTTATTGGTCCTTTGGGTCAGGTGTCAGCCAGGTTACCTGAGCTTCTTAACCCTTTACAGGTAAAAGGATTTTGGAGTCTCTGGCCAGGAGGGATTTTATAGTACTGTACACAGGAGAGCTGTTACCCTTCCCTTTATAGTTATGACACGCCCCCCAAATCACAGATAGTGTTGGACAGCCGGTTCCACACTGGCTGTGATTTCTTCCTGGAGCTCTAGGAGAAAACAGAGTTAATAAGACACATGCACCTTTAGACATACTACTGATTATATAAAAACTAACAATATGTTCCACATTCCAAGAACAATTTTTAACCAGTTGATTCTGGAAAACTTTCCCAGGAGAGTGCATCAGCCACTTTGTTAGAAGCCCCTGAAATGTGTTGTATTTCAAAATCAAAATCTTGGAGAGCTAAACTCCACCGAAGAAGTTTTTTGTTATTCCCCTTGGCGGTATGAAGCCACTGTAGCGCAGCATGGTCTGTTTGTAGTTGCAAACGCCGTCCCCAAACATATGGGCGTAGCTTTTCCAGCGCGTACACAATGGCGTAGCATTCCTTTTCGCTGATTGACCAGTGGCTTTCCCTCTCAGACAGCTTCTTGCTGAGAAACACGACAGGATGGAATTCTTGATCCGGTCCTTCCTGCTTTAAAACTGCTCCCACGCCCCGCTCGGATGCATCTGTGGTTACTAGGAACGGTTTGTCAAAGTCTGGGGCCCTTAGCACAGGGTCAGACATGAGTGTCGCCTTAAGCTGGTTAAAGGCCTTTTGACACTCATCTGTCCACTGAACTGCATTTGGCTGTTTCTTTCTGGTTAGGTCTGTCAGCGGGGCGGCAATTTGGCTGTAGTGTGGTACAAATCGCCTATAATATCCGGCCAAGCCTAAGAAGGATTGGACCTGTTTCTTTGACTTTGGAACCAGGCACCTTTGGATAGTATCCACTTTGGCCTGTAGGGGATTTATAGTTCCTTGACCCACCTGGTGCCCCAGGTAAGTCACTCTGTTTTGGCCTATTTGACACTTTTTAGCCTTAACAGTTAGTCCTGCCTGCCGGATGCGCTCAAAGACTTTTTTCAGGTGCTCCAGGTGTTCTGTCCATGAATCAGAAAAAATGGCCACATCATCGAGGTAGGCAACTGCAGATTCTCCCAGTCCCGCTAGGAGACCATCTACAAGTCTTTGGAAGGTGGCGGGTGCATTTCGCAACCCGAAAGGGAGTACATTGAATTCATACACCCCTGCCTGGGTGACGAAGGCTGACCTTTCCTTAGCGGGTTCATCTAGTGGTACTTGCCAGTACCCTTTGGTTAAGTCTAAAGTAGAGATGAATTGGGCATGTCCCAATTTCTCCAATAGCTCATCTGTGCGTGGCATTGGATAGTTGTCAGGACGAGTTACAGCATTTAGCTTACGGTAGTCCACGCAAAAGCGTATTTCCCCATCTGGTTTGGGAACTAGAACCACTGGAGATGCCCATGCACTGTTAGAGGGGCGGATTATACCCATCTGTAGCATGTCCTGGATCTCCCTTTGTATAGCAGTTTGGGCATGAGGTGACTCCCGGTAGGGTGGGGTTCTAATTGGGTGAGCATTACCTGTGTCAATGGAGTGGTATGCCCGTTCGGTCCGTCCTGGAGTGGCTGAGAAAATTGGTGCAAAGCTTGTGCACAGCTCCTTGATCTGCTGTCGCTGCAGATGTCCAAGGGTCGCGGAGAGGTTCACCTCTTCCACGCCACCATCCCTTTTTCCTTCGTAGTAGACACCTTCAGGCCACTCCGCGTCATCTGTTTCCTGGGCTGTAAACTGGCAAACGTTTAATTCTCTGGAATAAAAGGGCTTAAGAGAATTAACATGGTATACCTTAGGCTTTGTGTTGGAGGTGGGGGAGGCTATGAGATAGTTAACAGCTCCTAGGCGCTCCTGGACCGTGAATGGTCCTTCCCACGACGCTTCCATTTTATGGGCCTGGAGCGCCTTTAAGACCATGACTTGGTCTCCTACTTTGAAGGACCGTTCTCTGGAATGTTTATCATACCAGGCCTTTTGCTCTTCCTGAGCATCCTTTAGGTTTTCTTTAGCAAGGGCTAAAGAGTGTCGGAGGGTGCTTTGTAGGTTGCTTACAAAGTCTAGAATAACAGGAGTACTTGTGGCACCTTAGAGACTAACAAATTTATTAGAGCATAAGCTTTCGTGGGCTACAACCCACTTCTTCGGATGCATATAGTCTAGAATGTTAGTTCCTGGAGAAGGCGTAAACCCCTCCCATTGCTGCTTCACCAACTGTAATGGCCCCTTAACCTCGCGGCCATACACAAGTTCAAATGGTGAAAACCCTAAACTGGGATGTGGTACAGCCCTGTAGGCAAAAAGCAACTGCTGCAACACTAGGTCCCAATCATTGGAGTGTTCATTTACGAATTTACGTATCATGGCCCCCAAAGTTCCATTAAACCTCTCCACCAGGCCATTGGTTTGATGGTGATAAGGGGTGGCAACCAAGTGATTCACCCCATGAGCTTCCCACAGGTTTTTCATGGTCCCTGCCAGGAAATTAGTTCCCAAATCTGTAAGGATGTCGGAGGGCCACCCTACCCTGGCAAAAATGTCTGCTAATGCCTGGCACACACTTTTAGCCCTGGTGTTGCTTAAGGGTACTGCTTCCGGCCATCGGGTAGCAAAATCCATGAAAGTCAGTATGTACTGCTTTCCTCTGGGTGTCTTCTTTGGGAAAGGACCCAGAATATCCACAGCTACTCGCTGAAATGGGACCTCAATTATGGGTAGTGGCTGGAGAGGGGCTTTAACCTGGTCTTGGGGCTTTCCCACTCGTTGGCACACCTCACAAGACCGGACATAATTAGCAACGTCCTTGCCCATTCCCTCCCAGTGGAAGGACTTCCCCAACCGGTCTTTGGTTCTGTTCACCCCAGAATGGCCACTGGGATGATCATGGGCTAAGCTCAAGAGCTTTACCCGATAGTTAGTGGGAACTACCAACTGTCTTTGAGGATGCCAGTCTTCCTGGTGCCCACCAGAAAGAGTCTCCTTGTATAAAAGTCCTTGTTCTACAACAAACCAGGATCGGTTAGAAGAGCTGAGAGGCGGTGGGGTGCTCTGTGCCGCCGCCCAAGCTTTCTGAAGGCTGTCACCTGCTTCCTGCTTGGCCTGGAACTGTTCCCTTGATGCTGGAGACATCAGTTCCTCCTTGGACTCTGGACTGGGGCTTGGTCCCTCTGGAAGCGATGCAGGTGCTGGGGCTGTTTCCATTGACTGTGAACCGCTGTCCGCTGGTGCACTATGTGGTATCTCAGGCTCTGGCTGAACCTCTTGGGTAGGGTTATCTGCTGCTTCCGCCAGTTCAGGCTCGCTGGTGCCCTCTGGCGTTGGAGTTGTAGACGGGTTTGCAAGCGCTGGACTCAGTGCTGGCAATGGTTCTGGTGCTGGTTGCGTTGCCAGTTCCGGTTCTGGCTTTGGCTGGGTCTCTGGGATTGGATCCACTACGGCTGTTGCAGTCGTTGGCAGGGGATCCGGTTCCACCACCTTTGTTTGGGTCTCTGGTAACACAGACGGGGCCCTGGGGGACGGCTCAGGAACAGGGATGGGGGTGAAAGCTTGCTTAGCCTGGCTGCGGGTGACTATTCCCACCCTCTTGGCTAGCTTCACATGGTTGGCCAAGTCTTCCCCCAGCAGCATGGGGATGGGATAATTGTCATAGACTGCAAAAGTCCACATTCCTGACCAGCCCTTGTACTGGACATGCAACTTGGCTGTAGGCAAGGTTACAGACTGTGACACGAAGGGTTGAATTGTCACTGGAGCCTCCGGGTTGATGAGTTTGGGGTCCACTAGGGATTGGTGGATAGTTGACACTGGGGCACAAGTGTCCCTCCAAGCGATAACCTTCTTTCCGCCCACTCTCAAGGTTTCCCTTCGCTCCGAGGGTATATGAGAGGTATCTGGGTCTGGGGATCTTTGGTGTGATTGTGGTGTAATGAACTGTAATCAGTTGGGGTTCTTGGGGCAGTGAGCCTTTATATGTCCCAGTTCATTACATTTAAAACATCGCCCTGCTAAGATATCACCGGGGCGATGTTGGTTGGTGGAGACTGTGTGGTGGGGTGAGAAGGCGTCTGGGGTTTCCCTTGGGATGTGGGTGGGGCCTTGGGTTGTCCCCGGTGGTAAGGTTTTGTTTCGGCTTGCCCCTTCTGATATTCGCTCCAACTGCTACTAGTTTTTTTCTTTTCTGCCACCTCCACCCATTTGGCTCCAATCTCCCCCGCCTCGGTTACAGTTTTGGGCTTCCCATCTAGGATGTACCTTTCTATTTCCTCAGGAACACCCTCTAAAAACTGCTCCATTTTTACTAGGGAAAGCAGATCTTCCAGAGATTTAACATTTGCTCCTGATACCCAGGCATCACAATTTTTGTCAATGTGGTAGGCATGGCGGGTAAATGACACGTCTGGTTTCCACCTTAGGGCTCTGAACCGCCGACGGGCATGCTCGGGTGTTAGCCCCATTCTGAGTCTGGCCTTGTTTTTAAAAAGTTCATAACTGTTCATGTGTTCCTTAGGCATTTCAGCCGCCACCTCTGCTAAGGGTCCACTGAGCTGCGGCCTCAGCTCTACCATGTACTGGTCTGTAGTGAGGCTGTATCCTAGGCAGGCCCTTTCAAAATTTTCTAAGAAGGCCTCAGTATCATCGCCTGCCTTGTAGGTGGGGAATTTTCTGGGATGGGAAGTGGTACCTGGAGACGGGTTGCTAGGATTGGCTGGTGTACCCAGCCTAGCCCGTGCTAATTCCAGTTCATGCTCCATTTCTTTTTCTCTCAGCTCCATAGCTCTCTTGTGGGCCTCCTCTTTGGCTTTCTCTTCTCTTTCTCTCTGCTCCATAGCTCTCTCATCAGCTTCTTTCTCGAGTTTTTTAATTGAACCAGTCTCTGATGTTTCCTTTCATTTTCTTCTGCTTCTAGTCTGGCCAGTTCTAGTTTGTTAGCTACATCACTGGTACTCATTTTCCTGTTTTCTTGTGCTGGGTCACACCCCTCTGCAGTTGACTGAAACTGGGATGCACTCAGCTCAGGCTGCTGCTGAGGTAACAGAGACTTTCTAACTGGCTATCCCGGAGTAGAAAGAAAAAAAACAATTCAGCTTGTAAATTCCTTTTACCAGCTGTTTGCTCATTGATTGAACCCTTCTCTTAACAAAGACCCTTGTTAAAAAAAACTTAACACCTCTGCCTTCAGGCAAGGAGAGATAAGATATGCATCTACCTTCAGCTCTGCTTTCCAAGCAGCTAGAAAGGAGGGGAAAAAAAAATCTTACTGGCTTTTGGTTTAAAACGATCCCACCGCTCTGCCACCATGTCAAGGCTGCTTCCCCACTCTGAACTTTAGGGTACAAATGTGGGGGTCTGCATGAAAACTTCTAAGCTTCACTACCAGCTTAGATCTGGTCCGCTGCCACCATTCCCAAAGCTAATTCCCTTCCCTGGGAAGCCTTGAGAAACTTTTCACCAATTCCCTGGTGAATACAGATCCAAACCCCTTGGATCTTAAAACAAGGAGAAATTAACCATCCCCCTCCTTCCTCCCACCAACTCCTGGTGGATCAAGATCCAACCCCCTTGGATCTAAAAACAAGGAAAAATCAATCAGGTTCTTAAAAAGAAGGCTTTTAATTAAAGAAAAAGGTAAAAATCATCTCTGTAAAATCAGGATGGAAAATAACTTTATAGGGTAATCAAACTTAAAGAGCTCAGAGGACCCCCCTCTAGCCTTAGGTTCAAAGTACAGCAAACAGAGATAAACACTCTAGTAAACGGTACATTTACAAGTTGAGAAAACAAAGGTAAACTAACACGCCTTGCCTGGCTGTTTACTTACAAGTTTGAAATATGAGAGACTTGTTCAGAAAGATGTGGAGAACCTGGATTGATGTCTGGTCCCTCTCAGTCCTAAGAGTGAACAACCCCCAAAACAAAGAGCACAAACAAAAGCCTCCCCCCCCCCAAGATTTGAAAGTATCTTGTCCCCTTATTGGTCCTTTGGGTCAGCCAGGTTACCTGAGCTTCTTAACCCTTTACAGTTAAAAGGATTTTGGAGTCTCTGGCCAGGAGGGATTTTATAGTACTGTACACAGGAGAGCTGTTACTCTTCCCTTTATAGTTATGACACCCTGTTTGGGGATCAGTGGGTCCCAGCTGGTTACAGGAGAGTTGGCTGGACCCTTTTCTTTTCTCCAGCTGGCACAGGATGAGGAGGTCACTCTGAGTGCAGTGTGGGTCCAAAAGTATCCCAAACCCCATGACAAATGGTCTCTGTGAGAGGTTGATTCCTTCAGTGCTAAGATGTAGCCACCTCGGGGGTGGATCCATGGTGGCCATTATTTCCTAGTGACCGGTCTTGGACATTTCTTACCTTTTTTGGCCCTCCATGCCTTCCATTCTCCTGTTCAAGAGGCACCCCTCAGGACTCCCTCTGTCTTTGTGACTGGCCAGCAGGGGGCAGTGATAACTTTCTATCCACTTATCAGACACTGTGAGGTAAAATTGTTGCTGGGGGCAAGGGGTGTCTGTGTGGGAAGATTGCAGCTGGAGATGAAGGGGCATTGTGGTAGGGGGAGGTGTTTGGGTGACTGGGCAGGGGGTACCCTAATCAGGTTGGTGGGTTCTGGAGGTTTGGGGCTTCAGGGGGTGGTTCTAATGTGCCCAGCCCTGAGGCTATGGGTCCTGGAGGTGGGTATTACTGGGGGCCTGGTGGCTGCAGAACAATGGGGGTGGGTGTCTCTTGGGGAGGCGGGGCAGGGGGCTAGAGGGTGCCTGGTGCTGTGCCAGGGGATCTGTCTGGGCTTCCCCTGCTGGCTCCTGTTGGGATTCCCAGAACTAGGTCAGGGGATGCCAAGCAAGCAGAGTGAGGGGTCCCGCTGTAAAGCATAAGGGGGTCCCGCTGGGGGGAGGAGGGGGCTCCAGCCGAATGGCATGGCAGATCCTGCTGGAGGGCAGGCGGGGGTCCAAGCAGGCAGTCGGAGAATCCCAGGCGGGCAGTAAGGTCCCTGTCTGCTGGAGGCTCTTGGTGGGGGGGAACACTTTGGGATTCCCAACCTGGCAGTCATGGTCTGGTGGGGATTCTCTGTCCGGTGGGGCTCTGAGGGGTATCTGGGGTCCCTGGGCAGGGACTCTGTGAGCTGTGTCCCCAGGGAATATCTGGTGGGCCCCTGGCTGGGGGGTGTCTGGGGCCCCTGGCTCGGGGGTGTCTGGGGACTGCTACTAACCATGCTCCTTCTTTCTGATCAGCTTGTGCCAGTATCCTGGCTCCAATCACTGCCCGACGTTCCTCGGCTGCGCCCAGTCACCGTGATAACTTTCTATCCACTTATCAAACACTGTGAGGTGAAATCACACATTTTGCTTTTCTTCTCTCTTGAAAACTGCAGGAACTTCCAGTTCCGTTGGGGAAAATTCGTGCCCTTAGTCCTTGTCCTAGATCGGGGGGGCGTGAGGAAGGTGGGAAGAGGGTTAGCACTGCCACACAATGGTCTCTTCCACAGCATTCTGGACTCATTCTTTATGAAATCTGGTTTCATTGAGACCACTGTTAATCCAGAGTCACTGCATGGAAAGACAAGGAGTGACTCCAGATGGACAGTGGGGCAAATGAGATCAGCAATACTCCCTGTGAGGAGGGGCTCTCATTAGCTGCTCTCCCCAGAGAGCTAAAGGAGGGAAGCTGCTCAAACGCTCTGTCCCTCTCTGCTCAGGATATTGGGGTTCAGCTTCCTGGGTCAGATGCTGCAGCCCCATTGCGATCTGGGAGACCAGGCTTGGCAGCTGCTGCTCCCCCACTGGGGGTTCTGTGCTAGGAAGTGACCTTAATTAAAGCTCCTTCTCTGCCCGGCCCAGGTGATGACTTTCTCCAGCTGGAACTAGCCCCCTAGGGCAGCCCTGAGCCCTGTTAATACTAAATTCTGAGCCAGAGATTCCAGGTAACTGAAAGAAACAAAGGTAAAATGCTGTGGTCTGCCCTTAAAATGACTCTACACAAACAGACCCCCCCTCATTTTTCATCCCATTAGCAATTGCAGGAGCAAATCCAGCCATGGGGGAGCAAACAACCCAGGAATGGGTCTTTCCTACCAGACGGACAGGAGAAAGGAAATAGAAGGAGAAAGAGAGACTGAAAGGGGCTGTGGGAGAGAAGAGTTTCAAGAGAGATTTCCCAATCTCTAATCTGCCCAGACAGATGTATTACTGCACCCTTGGTAGAATCACTTTCCTGTGTACAAGAAAGGATCAGACAGAGGAAAACCCAGTTCCTAACTCCATATCCCTCCTGCTGGGGTGTGGCTGCTGTGGGGTCAGTGTCCGAGGGAATCCCCCACAGTGAATCCTTTGGTTCTGCTTTTTCCTAGCATTGTGTTCAGAGACTTTGTTACGGGATGGGAGAAGGGAGGTTAAAAATGCGTCTGTGGGCTTAGCCTTGCAGGAGGGGCCAGGTCTACACTGTAATAAAGAGATCAAGCCTTTTCTCAGCATGGCAGACTCTAGGGTGTCTGTCTGCAGGGAAAGAGCCTGGGGAATCATGCTGTGAAATTAACTAAAGCCTGTTCTGATACCTCCACAACTGCCCTTCTCACCCTCCCAGGCTGCAGAATGACGTCCATGTTTCGCTCTAGTTCATCCCGTCCTCCCATGGGATATGGGAGAGAAATGGCTGCAGAGGAACCAGTTCAGGTAGGTATTATCGGGGGGTTGCTGGTGGGTTCCTGCAGGAGGAGAGGGACAGCAAATGCACCGGAGATGAGAAGGTTTGCACAGTCTTTGTTGGAGATTGGAGTGGGGCAGGAAATGCACAGGGTGTGACAAACCTGCTGGGAGTTGTTTAATAAGCGGCCTAGATTCTAGGAACAGACCCATGAAGTTCAGCGGTGGAAATGCCCTAATTTGTGGAACGGAAAATAACCCAGCTACATGTGGCTAGGAAAACTGACCAGACTCATAGTGCTGGAGCCTGATCTGACTAACCAGTGGCTGCTCTGAGATATGAAGGGGGCACCCACCAGTCAGGCTTAGGGGAGATTCCCCTCCTTTCATATCCAGCTCCTCACAATGAGGAGGGTGTTGGGCTCCCTACCAGAGATCTCTCCCTGGACCCTGCTAGGGGCCCCATCTCCTGTATCAGTCTGTGGCTAGTAGGTGTGTGATGGATCTGCTGGGAGAGAGGAGGAGCTCTCTCTTCATCCCCTCACCCTGGTGTTTCCTGGATGCTCTGAGCAGGGTGGGGGTGGGACTGTGTTGACTGCAATCCACCCAGAGCTTCCCTTTGATTGGCTCCTCTCCCCCACGAATAGTGGGGCTGTGAGTAGTGCAGCAGGTACGGAGTGTTGGACTCTTCCTATTTCAGGGGCTGGTGACCTTCGAGGAGGTGGCTGTGTATTTCACCAGGGAAGAATGGGCTCTGCTGGACCCCGCTCAGAGAGCTCTCTACAGGGACGTCATGCAGACGAACTATAAGAATGTGACTTCACTGGGTAAGGGTTTCTGTCCCCTCGGTTGTTGGAAGGGGAGAAGAAGAGATAGGGTTTATGCCAGCCCCTCAATGCCACCTCTACTCTGTCCTGTTTCAACATCACCCCAATATGCCAGTGACACACACGCTGCCAGAGACCCTCCCCTGCTGCAGAACACTTTGGGAACAGAGCACAGGAGCAGTATCGCACAGTGTCAAATATCTCCTGTTTGGTCAAGTAAAATTGGGGGTTAGGTGCAGCATAACCAACAGAAGCTTCCTACCCCTGGCCTTATCTCAAACCCTGAGCCTTCTCCACCCAAACCAGAATGTGCTTGGGGTGTAACAAGCAGGCTGCTGAAGTCAGAGCTGCTGATCCAGGGTTACTTATCACACAGACACTCCGTGCGTCCTTGAATGCTGGCTGGGGGTATCCAGAGAAGGAAGCTCAGTGGCAGATTTAGCCTTAGTGGGGCCCTGTGCTCAGCTTCATTTTTTGGGCTCCTCCGTAGGTCCCAGCCAAGAAGAAGAACATTCTCTCTTATCCCCCCACCCCCATTTTTCATTCTTTTTTTCTTCATCCTCCTCTGATAAGCAATAGGAAGTACATGAAAATAAAGTGAGGTGCCTTGGTTGTTTTTGTAGTCTAACAGATTTTTCCACAGACCATGTGAAAATCGCTGAGGGTCTCGGTGCACCACTTAAGGATCTTTCCAAATATTGTTTGTACCATTAGCTAACTACTGTAAAGCGCTTTGGATAAGAGCCCTTTATAAAAAAAATTTAAAAAACGTGGTGGTGCGGGGTCTGGCCAGGATTTAGGGTGTGGGAGGGGGTACAGGGTCTGGGAGGAAGTTAGGGTGCAGGAGCAGGCAGGGGGTTGGAGTGTTGGGTCTGGCCAGGAGTTAGGGTGTGGGAGGGGGCTCAGGGCTGGGGTGTGACGATGCGGTTCTGGCGGGACCCAACTGAGAGTGCCAACTCAGGACAAATTGCTCAAACAGGGCAGTTACAGCCCAAGGCTGGGGTTTTTCCACCTCTAAGGCAAACCAAACCAGCCAGACTAAGAGGACTTCGGTCTCACCCCACTGGCTAACCACAAGTCTTACAAGCAATTTCCTTAGACACTCCAGTTTCCCAGTATCACCACCAGTGCCACTCGTTATGGGGACAAATGGTTATGAAAACCAATACCCCAATAAAAGAAAAAAGGTTCTCCCGATCCCAAAGGACCAAGCCTCAGACCCAGGTCAATATACAAATCAGATCTTACCCACAAATCACGCTGTTGCCAATCCTTTAGAATCTAAAATCTAAAGGTTTATTGATAAAAGAAAAAAGATAGAGATGAGAGTTAGAATTGGTTAAATGGAATCAATTACATACAGTAATGGCAAAGTTCTTGGTTCAGGCTTGCAGCAGCGATAGAATAAACTGCAGGTTCAAATCAAGTCTCTGGAATACATCCCCCGCTGGGATGGGTCCTCAGTCCTTTGTTCAAAGCTTCAGCTTGTAGCAAAGTTCCTCCAGAGGTATGAAGCAGGATTGAAGACAAAATGGAGATGAGGCATCAGCCTTATATAGTCTTTTCCAGGTGTAAGAACACCTCTTTGTTCTTACTGTGGAAAATTACAGCAAAATGGAGTCTGGAGTCACATGGGCCAGTCCCTGCATACTTTGCTGAGTCTGAAGGCATATTGGCCTTCTCTCAATGGGTCCATTGTATAGCTGATGGTCCTTAATGGGCCATCAAGCAGGCTAGGCAGAGCTAATCCCAGCTTATCTGGGATGTCACCCAGAAGCATAGCATAAGTTTGCCATACAGACAGTATAGAGCCAATATTCATAACTTCAACTAAAAAACTGATACACACATATAGACAGCATAATCATAACCAGTAAACCATAACCTTGTCTTAGACACCCCATTTGACCCCCTTTATACAAGATTTGGGTGCCACTACAGGACCTTGGTTGCAACAATGATCTATATGGTCCCAGTTTATGTCAATAACGTCACACCCCCAACGCAAAATGGATGCAGGATGGGATGACACAAACATCACTGACTGCATCCCAAGAGCTCCCCATCCTGGGTTCTGTCTCACTACAGCTAGTATTGGGTTAGAAGCCGTACCAGTATATAACAGAAATGGTTTATCAAAGTCATGTTCAACAACATGATTGAACCTCTTTACAAACTCAAGGTAAAACTTAGTTAGAACAATAGTGGATTGGATCTGCTTTTGCAGCATGGTTCCTGTATGTCTCATGTGATCTTGCCAAGAGCTAAAGCAAACAGCTACTTTATCCATACAAGCTCGGGCAAATGTTTGGAACCCAATTAACATCAAATAAATGCAGATATTAATGTTCTTCATAGTACAGGAATCTTGGCATTTAGCCATGAAAGCAATATGGTAGTGTGCCTCAGTCTTCCTTTTCATACACCACATTAGGTCTGGAATGTCTTTTCCCCTGTGAAAAGTTCCAATATTGTTTACAGGCATTAACTGTGAAACATCAGTGTAACAAGGCCTTTTAACATAACATGTGTTCTCATGTATTCCTTTTAACATGTTCAAGGGATTCTCCAAAAGATTAGGCACATTGTACATTTTTACAGTTTGTGGCAATAGCAACACATTTGTTACAAAATTTACCATTAGCAATAACAACAAATTCATTGCAAGTGTCCATTTACAATTATATTTGTCATGCCACACCTTTGGCTCAATACCATTGGAGTTTGGGCATTTTAGGGTTAACCTGTGGCTTCCCTTTGCAAAATTCAGTTTTCTCTTTCCTCCTTGTCCTGCAGGATCAAACCCTGATTTCTCTTGCTTAACAGAATTCACTGGCTGATGAGGTGGGCTCTCTGTGCTAACAGCTATTAGCAAGTCCTTCCTCTCCCAGCCAACCAAGTAATTTGCACTACCCCAGACCAGAGCCAGTCCACCAGTTTTCATATTTGTAACTGCTATCATTTCCAAGGCTGGACTTTGTCTTAAAGAGATACCACACAAATCTAAAGAGTCTGAGGGTGAGAGTTTGCTGGCTCTCCCCTGCATCCTCAAGCATTTAGCCATAAAACTGTTCTGCTCTGACACATCAGTAACCAAATCTGTCCTCAGACCCTGAAGCACAAACTGCTCATTTAAAGAATCAGAATGGAGACATTCCTGTTCCAACACCATTGTCTCCCCAACACGTTGGCCCCACACAGCCACTTGGTCATAGGGCTGCCTCAATTCCTTAACAACTTTTACTTCCTCTGAGACCTTTTCAAAGCTACCCACACTGGATCTTTTAAAAGGAAAGTCAGTGGATCCATTCACAACGGACAATTTTTGGCTGCTAGGAACTGAAACTTCCTTGATTAAATCACTCTCACACCCTTCAGTTGCAGGGAACTGCTTGCACAGATTACCATGAGGATTCCTTTCCCCAGGAGCTTTTCTAAGAAGCAATTCACCCCTCACAGAAATTCTGCCCTTACCCTATTCACCTAGGGCTTGCTCTAAAGGAACACTTTCCTGAGCAACAACAGACTCTGTTTGGGTCTTACTTACATTTAGGATCACCTTTGGCCCATCAGGCAGATTTCTACACAATCCCCTTTCAGGCAAACCCATAGACTCACTTGATGAAAGGTCAGAAGCATTCTCCTTTCCTTTGCCACACACAAGCTTATGAATTTTTTCCTTTTTGCTACAAGTTGTTAAACTGTCAGAAGGTACCACCACCAAATTACCTTTTTGCTCTTCTTGTGCCCTGGCTAGGATATCGCCCTGATTAGACAGAGTTGTTACACCCTTCTCCAACCACACATGAGCAACGGCAAAATACAAGCACCAGAATTGTCTGGTCTCTGGGATTTTGCTAAGACACTAACTGGATGCAACCTAGTTCCAGTGCCATTCTCCCCAGCAGACACAAACTTAGGACCATTCCCTTCCTGGGCTTTGGTTGAATCCAGAACCAACTCTGAGACAACTGAACTACTCTCAACCATCACAGGCTGAAAGGCACCTTCTGTCTGCTCCACAGACAAAGAAGAGTTGGAGACACATTTTCCTTTACTAGACATACAGTTTGGGATTTCATTTCCCTTGTCCCAGCACACAGGGCTGTTCACAGACAACTGCTTGGAGACTGGGGTAGCTTCCTCCATAGGCAAGTCAATACCCCTGACAGACACAGGCACATTTCCTTCACTGTCACTATTCTTCACACAGGAAACAGGTAAGGTATAGGGACACTCATCTTCCACTCTCCTTGCCTTCCCAAACTGCTGACTAGATAAAGCCATCAGCTCACAAGACTGCCTAGGCTTATCCAAAATCTCCTTGTTCTCTCCCTTCACTTGATCTAATTCCAGATTTACTTCTGAGACATTAGATAGACATTCAGAAACTTCATTCACAGCCAAACAGCTACTTCCCAAAGACAAACTTTTGGAGAAACCCTTCATAGACACAACCTTAGGATCAATCCTCTCCTGTGCCTGGTTTGCGTTAACTTGACTGACCATAGCTTTAATATCATTTCCAATCATAATATCCTTAGGGATTGTGTCTTTTACTCCCACAACCATGGTGCCCTCAAATCCCTTCCATTTCAGGTGGATTTTAGCCAAAGGCACCCTGACAAAATACTCAGATAAGGCTACAACAGTTACATCTTCACCTGGCAAATAATCTTCCTTCCTGACAAGACTTGCTTTAACCAGAGTAATATCTGCTGCGATGTCCCTCCATGCCATACACCTTACTCCACTAACTTCTGCACTGCTAATAAACTCTGCGTTATTTTTTCCATATTTAGCTGTAATATGAGTTTTAAAGTCAAATTCTTCAGAGACCACAGAAACAGCATTTGCATACAGGGCAATAGAGCTGGGCTGTGTGTAGCTTGCCTGTGAGTTTACAACAACAGGGTTAGCATTTGCCATGGCGTTTGAGGTTGCTAGTTTTGGGCTGCCCTTCAGTGTCGGGCAGTCTGGTCTCATGTGGCCCAGCATACCACAGTGATAGCATGTAATTTGTTCCGTCCTGGGATGAGAGTTCCTACCCTCCGGGCCCCCTTGAACTCCTTTAGAAGAGTCAGGTTTACTTTTAAATCCTTCCCTCCTCTTGAACTGGGGAGAATGGTGATTAGTTTTCCCCGGGGTTTTACACCCTTCTCAAGCCCTGTTTTGGGTATGGGCATCCGCAATCTCTGCTGCCCGTAGGACTGACTCAGGGTCCCTGTCACACACAGCTGCTCTCACATTGTCAGGCACAATGTCTAAGAACTGTTCCAAAGTTATTAAATCCAGCAGTTTTTCAAAACTCCCATGCGCCTTGGCTCCCATAACCCACTTTTTAACAAAACCCATCAGCTTATGAGCACATTCTACAAAAGTACAATCATTAGACATCTTAAACTTTCTAAACTTAACTCTGTAAGATTCAGGAGTAACCTTGAACTGCCTTAACACAGAATCTTTAAACCACCCATAATCCAAGGCTTCTTGTTCCCCCAATTCATTAAATACCTCCTTGGCTTTTCCAGTCAGTCTGGTCAGCAGGACAGGCATTCGCTGACCCTCGGGAATCTGGTACAGATTGCAGAGGCGTTCAAAGGTAGATAAAAACTCCTCTATATCCTCAGTATCATTGTAAACGGGACACATCCTTTCCCAGTTTTTCTCATGGCAGTGGGGAAGTGGAATACCAGGTGGGGATGACTTTCTCTGCTCTTCCATTACTTGGAGCTGAAGTCTGGCCATCTCCTGTTCCATCTTGCGAGTCTCCTGTTCAGCAGCGAGCAGCTCTAGACGCCCATTATGAGCTCTCTTCTAATTCTGCTATTTCTTGCTTCTCCAGCAATCGAAGATCTGCTAGCTTCTGTTCATGCTCAAGTTGCAGTTTACTTGTTGCCTTTTGCACTCTAATTTTTTCTGCATCTTCTGTAGCCTCAGATAAGGGCTGTGCTCTTGCTCCCTGATCACTGGCTATTAATAGATTTCTCAGTTCTTCCTTTGTAGCTTTCTTTCTAAAGCTTATCCTCTTTTCTGAACACAAATTTTCCAGGGCTTTTTTGCCAAGTCCCTCATATGCTCTTTGCTCAGCCATTGCAGCAGCTCTTTAACCAACAAAACTCTCAATCCCAAAATTCAAATTTGGATAGCGTGGGGTTCTGACCCAAAGCTTAATTGACCTGGTTCTGTGGATCCTGCCGACTACGCCACTGTGATGATGCGGTTCTGACGGGACCTAACTGAGAGTGCCAACTCAGGACAAATTGCTTAAACAGGGCAGTTACAGCCCAAGCCTGGCGTTTCTCCACCTCTAAGGCAAACCAAACCAGCCAGACTAAGAGGACTTCGGTCTCACCCCACTGGCTAACCACAAGTCTCACAAGCAATTTCCTTAGACACTCTAGTTTCCCAGTATCACTACCAGTGCCACTCGTTATGGGGACAAATGGTTATGAAAACCAATACCCCAATAAAAGAAAAAAGGTTCTCCTGATCCCAAAGGACCAAGCCCCAGACCCAGGTCAATATACAAATCAGATCTTACCCACAAATCACGCTGTTGCCAATCCTTTAGAATCTAAAATCTAAAGGTTTATTGATAAAAGAAAAAAGATAGAGATGAGAGTTAGAATTGGTTAAATGGAATCAATTACATCCAGCAATGGCAAAGTTCTTGGTTCAGGCTTGCAGCAGCGATAGAATAAACTGCAGGTTCAAATTAAGTCTCTGGAATACATCCCCCGCTGGGATGGGTCCTCAGTCCTTTGTTCAAAGCTTCAGCTTGTAGCAAAGTCCTTCCAGAGGTATGAAGCAGGATTGAAGACAAAATGGAGATGAGGCATCAGCCTTATATAGTCTTTTCCAGGTGTAAGAACACCTCTTTGTTCTTACTGTGGAAAATTACAGCAAAATGGAGTCTGGAGTCACATGGGCCAGTTCCTGCATACTTTGCTGAGTCTGAAGGCATATTTGCTTTCTCTCAATGGGTCCATTGTATAGCTGATGGTCCTTAATGGGCCATCAAGCAGGCTAGGCAGAGCTAATCCCAGCTTGTCTGGGATGTCACCCAGAAGCATAGCATAAGTTTGCCATACAGACAGTATAGAGTCAATATTCATAACTTCAACTAAAAAACTGATACACACATATAGACAGCATAATCATAACCAGTAAACCATAACCTTGTCTTAGACACCCCATTTGACCCCCTTTATACAAGATTTGGTGCCACTACATGACCTTGGTTGCAACAATGATCTATATGGTCCCAGTTTATGTCAATAACGTCACATGGGGGTTGGGGTGTGGAGCGCTTTACCTGGGGCAGCTCCCGTTTGATGCGAGGGATGCAGGTGAGGATGTGGGGGGGGGCAGGAGTCAGGGTGGGCAGAGGGCTGGGGGTGTGAGGGGGGCAGGAGTCAGAGGGGGCTAGGGGTGCATGGGGGCAGGGGGTATGGAGGGTTTCAGGAATCAGGGAGGGCAGGGGACTGGGGTGTGTGTGAGAGGGGTGAAGGAGTGAGGGCTGGGGTGTGTGAGGGCATGCAGGAGTCAGGGAGGGCAGGGTGTTCAAGGTGCAGGAGTCAGGGCTGGGGGTGCAGGGTCTGGGAGGGAGTTAGGGTGCAGGAGCAGGCTGGAGGTTGGGGTGCAGGGTCTAGCCAGGTGTTAGGATGCAGGAGGGGGCTCAGGGTTTGGGCAGGTGGTTGGGGTGTGGAGTGCTTACCTGGGGCAGCTCCCACTTGATGCAAGGGGTACAGGTGGGAATGTGGGTGGGGGGTGCAGGAGCTCCCATTTGGTGCTCAGGGTGGGGGTGAGGATGTGGGGGGTGCAGGAGTCAGGGCATGGCGTGTGGGAGGGCTGGGTATGTGTGGGGGTGCAGGAGTAAGGGAGGGCCGGGGGCTGGTGGTGTGTGAGGGGGTGCAGGAGTCAGGGCAGGGGGCTGGGGGTCGTGGAGTGGTGTCGTGGGGGTACTCCCTGCCCTCAGTGGCTCACAGCAGGGGATGGGGGATATGTGATAGGGGAATGGAGGGGCTCTGCTCTGATTCCACCCCCTTCCACAAGGCCCTGCCCCCACCTCTTATCCACCTTCTTCCCCCCGAGCGTGCTGCAGTCCTGCTTCTCCCTCTCCCTCCCAGAGTGACCTGAGCGCCGGCAAACAGCTGTTTGGCAGAGGGGGAAGCACTGGGTGGGAAGGGGAGGGGTGGGAACACAGTACGCTCTGGGGATGAAGCGGGGAGAGTGGAGCTTGGCTGCCAGTGGATACGGCGCCTGCAGCAGGAGCCCCAGCAGCCGGCAGGACCAAGCTTCTGACCCCGCAGCTGCCTGGCCCTGGGGCCTCCTGTCGTTGGGGGCCCTGGCACAGATTTACTGTAAATCTGCCTCTGAGGGAGCTCCAGCAACAGAATGTTGAATCTCACCCAGGATTACAGATGACACAACTCCTCACTGGTCTGGATTGCACCGCAGTGTGTGAAAATGGCCTAGGTTGGTAGTGAAACTTCCTGAGACATGGAGAGTCTTGCTCCCCCATCACCATGTGAAATAGCCACAATCTCTATTCTCTGCAGGCTCCTTGGATTTTTGAGTCCCTCGTTGCCAAAGTCACATGACCTCGATTCTTATTTTTCACTTTCTACTTTACCAGACGAATTAGAGTCTGTTGCTCCTGAATTATAGCTTCTAATTTCCCAGTGTTCTCCAAAACGAGGGATTTTCCTACTCCCTCCCATTACACTGAACTCATTAGAGCAGTGGTCCCCAATGTGGTGCCCGTGGGTGCCATGGCGTTTGTGTGCCCGCCTAGTGCCCAGCACGGGAGAGAAGCCACAGCCCCGCACCTGCCGGGGACAGAGAACTCCGGGGCTGCGGGTGCCGGTGTTCTTGGTCCCTGGCAGGTGCGGGGCCGTGGCTTAAGCTGCAGAGAAGCCACGGCCCCGCGCCTGCCAGGGACAGAGAACTCCGGGGCTGCTTGGGGCGGCAAAAAGCTGGGAGCCGGCCCTGGCCAGAGCCCTGCCGCTGGAGAGCCAGAGCATTGTCCCCTGGAGCCGAGCCCGGGCTGCGGCGGTGAGAGGGGCTCCTGGAGTGTGTGAGGAGCCGGGGAGGGAGGGAACCAGGGCCCGGGATGCAGGGAGGGAGGAGGGGTCCTGCTGCCACCTCCGCTACCACCCCTGCTGCTGCTCTGAGTCTCCCCAGGGTGGCGCGGCGTTTCCCCGCCTGAGTGGGCTGTGCAGGGCGCTGCCGGGCTGGGCAGGGGGCGCGGATCCCGGCTCATGCGCTGATGGGGTGAGTGGCTGGGCAGCCCGAGCTGCCCCCTCCTGCCCCCGGACCCAGCCCGCCGCGCACCTCCCCCGCCTCAGCCTCACACTGCTTGCCCCGGGCCCCCACAGTGCCAAGGGCGGGGAGAGGCAGAGCCCAGCTCCGAGCAGGGCAGCGGGGGATACTGCCCCACCGGGGGACCCCCGCGGCTCTGGGACCTGGGGGTCAGTGTCTGTCCTCTCGGCTCTGCCTGCACGGGGCTGGGGAAGCAGCTGTCAGCACCTGCCCCTCTCAGCCCTTGCACCCCCCCCCATCCCACTCGCAGCCTCTTCACTTGTACCTCCCCCCATCACTCCTTCGCCGAACCCCTCCCCCTTGTACTCTCCCTTCACCCGCACCTCTCCCCTTGTACCCTCCCCCAGCCCTCTCCTCCCACACCTCCCCCTGCACCTCTTCTCCCGCAACCCTCCACGAGTACATCACACCCCGCTTCTCTGCCAGTGTAGAGCCCCCAAGCACCCCCACACCCACTCCTCTGCCTGAACCCTCTTTACTAGATCCCCATCCCTTTCCGGGTACAAGGTTTGAGGGTTAGTCCCTATGCCTTCTATGTGCATTTGGGTACAGGTGGGGGAGGGCACTGGTGGGGGGGGGAGAGCCCAGGGCTGGGGTGGGGGGCAGCCAAAAATGTTTTTGCTTGGGGCAGCAAAAAACCTAGAGCTGGCCCTGCCCCAGCAGGCACCGCCTAGTGCCCAGCAGGGGAGAGAAGCTGGGGCCCCGCGCCTGCTGGGGACAGAGTACTCTGGGGCTGCGGGCGCCGGTGTTCTCTGTCCTCGCGGCTTCTCTCCAGCTTCTCTCTTCTCTCTGGATTCATATATTATGTAATATTAAATATGATGTTTTTCGTATTATTTAATGTACAAATACAAAATAAGCCTTGAAAAATTGTTGGCGCCTGCCACACTCTTCTGAAAACATGTATGAGCTACTGGCCTCAAAAAGGTTGGGGACCACTGCCCTAGTACATAAGAACGGCCATACTGGGTCAGACCAAAGGTCCATCTAGCCCAGTATCCTGTCTTCTGACCGTGGCCAATGCCAGATGCTCCAGAGGGAGTGAACAGAACAGGTAATGATCAAGTGATCCATCCCCTGTCGCCCATTCCACAGGTTGAGTGTGCGTTGTGTGAAGAAATATTTCGTTTTGTTTGTTTTAAACCTGCTGTCTATTAATTTCATTGGGTGATTCCTAGTCCTTGTGTTATGAGAAGGAGTAAATAACACTTTCTTATTTACTTTCTCCACACCGGTCATGATTTTATAGACCTCTCTCGTATCCCCTTTCATCTCTTTTCCAAGCTGAAAAGTCCCAGTCTTTTTAATCTCCTCATATGAAAGTTGTTCCATACCCTTAATAATTTTTATTGCCCTTTTCTGAACCGTTTCCCATTGCAATATATCTTTTTTTTGAGATGGGGCGACCACATCTGCATGCAGTATTCAAGATGTGGGCATACCATGGATTTATATAGAGGCAATATAATATTTTCTGTCTTATTATCTATCTCTTTCTTAATGATTCCCAACATTCTGTTTGCTTTTTGATTGCCTCTGCTCCTTGATTGGATGATTTCAGAGAACTATCCACAATGACTCCAAGATCCCTCTCTCTTGATTGGAAACAACTAATTTAGACCCCATCATTTTATATGTATAGTTGGGATTATGTTTTCCAATGGGCTGCAATATGTGCTATCCTGACATCTAGTACTGCTGAGATCCTGCATTTAGTAATATCCCTGCCCTTCCTGTTCTCTTTCTCCACTGAACCCCACCAGCCCATGCTTACTGTTCCAAGCTTCCCTAGGACTCTCTCTTCGTCTCTGGACTTCTCTGTCAGTAAGAAGCAGTGCCAGGGAGACTTGCCCTCTGTCTGGAGTCTTTGATTTCTGGGACATGGATTTACTTTCTCTGTGTTTTAGGAGCCTCTTTGAAATGGAGTGTCTGTGACATTAACCACAGTGCAGTCTGGACTGTTGAAAAGCTGTGTCCCCTCAGTTCCCCAAGCTGGGGTGCCTTTTCCACTGCTTTACTGTGAGAACAGCCACTCCTGGGCAGTTAATACACAGTCTCCAGCATGTAACTCGCTCCGAGCCACACAGTATTGCGTGCTGCTAGTCCGTGACTCATGAATTACAGTACACCACTGGAGAACCCCAGAAAATTCTCTGGTCCCAGACTTCCCCCAGAAATGTGCATCTTGCACTGTCCAGCACACTACTGAACAACGCAAGCTCATAGGAAGTCTGTCATTTCATCAGTGGAAAATCATAGAATATCAGGGTTGGAAGGGACCTCAGGAGGTCATCTAGTCCAACCCCCTGCTCAAAGCAGGGACCAATCCCCAGACAGCTTTTCGCCCCAAATGGCCCCCTCAAGGATTGAACTCATAACCCTGGGTTTAGCAGGCTAAGGCTCAAACCACTGAGCTATCCCTCCCTCCTAAAGTACACTGAAGGAAGCAAGATCAAGTGCCTAACAGGGGGCTTGAACCCACAACCCAGAGATTAAGAGCCTCATACACTACTAACTGAGCTAGCCAGGCTGTCTCAAATGACATGCACCTGCCTTGTTCTCCCAAATGGAGTTTCCAACACACTTTAATCCAAACACACTGGTTTGATAAAAAGAATAAACAAGATTGTTAACTACCGGGGGAAAAAAGATTTTTAGTGACTGCATAAAAGTCAGAATTGTTTACAAAAGAAATGCAAGATAAAACACAAATTAACATCTAACTTAACAAGCTGAAACAGTTTCAAAGCAAATGTTTCTCTCACCACAGGCTGGCTTTCCTTTCAGCCAGGACTCCCCCTAACCCGCCCCTGCCGCCCAAGTTCAGTTCTTCAGGAGTTGTCATGAGCAGAGGGAAAGGGGAGAGAGAGAGTCTCAAGCATTTTCCTCACCTCTTTTTATAATTCAGTCCTTTGTACTACAAACAACTTCAGTTCTCAGCTGAGTCATGGTGACAGGCTGTTTGTTGTAGATCTGAGCTTCAAGTGGTCCCTGTGATGGAATGTAAATGTCTCCTTCACACTTCCCCCTGCCAGAGAATGGCTATTTTAGCAGCTGTTTGCCTTGCTGTCTCTGAGGAACTGCTCTGTGGGTGTTCCCCACAATTGTAACTTTTTCAGTAATATCATACAGTAAAATCTCATAACTTTACATACAGTGTTGCTACACCTTTTAACAGGAGGATAATATTCAGTAGATTATGTTGTGACGTTGTGCAGTCTACATGGTTTTATAAAAACATGATAATAAGTGAATATAATGTAACTGGGATAGTTTTATAAAAATTTTGATAATAAGTGACTATAATGCAAATGGGATATGCTTTGTGCAAAAGGTCTCTTGTAAGGTATCATTACAAAGCTCATAAGCTACTGAGTGTGATCATCCTATTTGTAGAAATGTACCACTCTTGTATCTAAAACTAGAAATATAAAATGTAACTCTGAGGGCCTATTGTAATTATGTAAAGTGTGGGCCATTAATGATGGTTTGGAATCTTGATGACTCCCATTGTCTGCAGATGGCTGTTTACCTGTGAGTCTCCCTGTATATGTGTGTGCTGGCAAGTGAGTAATGAAGTCTTGCAGTGACATGTGATCATGTCACCTGAACTGGAATCCATCTTTAACCTGGTGCTTTTCCAGTGAGGGGAGGGGGTGGAAACCCAGAGGAACAAAGGGTTCCCGCCTTATGCAAAAGATATATAAAGGGGTGGAAGAGAACAGAGAGAGAGAGGAGCCATCATGGAGAATCCCCTAGATAACACCTAAGCTGGAACAAAAGCTGTACCAGGGGAAAGAATTGTGCCCAGGCCTGGAAGGTGTCCAGTCTGAGAAAAACTTACTGAAGCATCTCTGAGGGTGAGATTATCTGTATTTAGTTTGATTAGGCATAGATTTGCGCATTTTATTTTATTTTGCTTGTGACTTACTTTGTTCTGTCTGTTACTACTTTGAACCACTTAAATCCTACTGTCTGTATTTAATAAAATCACTTTTTATTTAGTAATTTACTCAGAGTATGTATTAATACCTGGGGGAGCAAACAACTGTGCATATCTCTCTATCAGTGTTATAGAGGGCGAACAATTTATGAGTTTGCCCTGCATAAACTTTATGCAGGGTAAAACGGATTTATCTGGGTTTAGACCCCATTGGGAGTTGGGCATCTGAGTGCTAAAGACAAGCACACTACTGTATGCTGTTTTTGGGTAAACTTGCAGCTTTGGGACAAGTGATTCAGACCCTGAGTCTTTGTTAGAGCAGACTGGAGTGTCTGGCTCAGCAAAACAGGGTGCTGGAGTCCTGAGCTGGCAGGGAAAACAGAAGCAGGGGTAGTCTTTGCACATTAGGTGGCAGCTCCCAAGGGGGTTTCTGTGATCCAACCCGTCACATATGTGATTTCAAATGGTACCTCACAAGCAATACTATGTACAAAATTTATCATAATTTTGTAGAAGAGTGAACATAAGGGTACAGACTGACACAGTGTCTGTGTCTGGTCCCAGCACATATGTGGGTATTTCAATCCCTCATAAGCAGAGTGTTTTGCATCTTCAAGGACCTGGGGAGCTGGTCCTGGGAATTCACTGGTTTACTAAGTGTGACACTGTATGGAATTGTGGGACACTTGATATTATTATTATTTTATTATTAATACCAATATGATAAAATTGCAATCACTCATGCTAGATATTCCATGTAAGGTGTCAGGGAAAATGTTATTATTTTCCAAGTATGATCGTTTTGTTTCTGTTTGTATCACCTTTGTATTGTGAGATATAGATATGTAGGGTATATCTCTATTTCCAGTCTTGTGTAGTGTTTCTGGGTGACACACCCAGACATATTGGCATCAGCACTGCCTAGCCTGTTTGATGGCCCATCCAGGGTCATCAGCTGTACAATGAGCCCATTGAAAGGAAGAAGGGGATACACCTATTGAGTCAGCAAGACATGCAGGGGTATGCCTGTCTACTGAGAACTCCAAGGCTTTTCCATGCCATGTGCTGTGAACTTTGTGTTTGGGACACAGGAAGTACAAGCCACATGGCAAAAGGAATATAAAGGGCAGCTGCATCATCTCAATTTTCTCTTCAATCCCTCTTCCTACCTCTGGAGCAACTTCTCTACAAACTGAAGCCTTGAACAAAGGACTGAATGACCCATCCAACCTGTGGATGTGTTCCAGATGGACTTTCACACCAGCAACTCACCAATACATCTAAGAACCCTATATGTAGATTATGGAATGTATCTGACTGCTTTCCCATTTAACTTTGTTCTTTCGTTCTTTCTTTCTTCTAAACATTTAGTTTAGATGCTAAAGGATTGGCTGGCAGCATGGTATTTTGGGTAAGATCCAAACCTATAGTGACCCAGTAATCTGTCTGACCCTTTGGCGGTCAGAAGAACATTTTGTTTGTGAGCAGAGTTTTTAAATAACCTCTCACTGTACTGGACCTAGGTGCTGATTGGGAGTCAGAGAACTGGAATGCAATAAAGGGGGCTGTGTGATTTCTTTTTTCAGCTTCTTGATAACCAGTGTGGGTGATCAGAAGCACAGTTTGTGACTGGTCAGTGAGTTTAACTTCAGTGTTAACCACCAGTTTTGGGAGCATCTGCTCTCCCTTTTTCAGCCTGCCCTGACCTTGGCATTTTCAGTGAGGACTGTCCCAGGCACACCAGGTCACACTAAGCACTGAAGTTAAATTAATAGAATATTTTTTATGACAAAGTCTTATGAAATCAATGGCACTCCTTTGTTTTCTTTCATCTGAGCAGGGTTTCCAGTTTCCCAATGTGATGTGATCTCCCAGCTGGAACGAAGGGAAGAGTCATGGGTCTCAGACCTCCAGGATTCAGAGGAAAGAGAGATCCTGAGAGCTCCCTGCACAGGTGAGGAAACATTAAACAACTCAAAATCTGTAAGTGCCTGAAGGAAACATCTGGGATGCCCTACAAAGCCCTTGGGAGCTCTCTTGATTAATTATTGTCCCTAGCAGGGGTCGTATCCTCAGGATAACCATAGCTCATGGCTTCCTATAGATCCTAGCAGACACCAGGCAGTAGGTTCCTCCCTTCCCCCTGTGAAGTTGGATGGGATGTGAAGGCTGAATTCATCCCCTCCTCTCTCCTATTTGGGGGAGTTCAGTTCCTGATTTTTATTTGACGTCTCTCCAGCACTTGTTTTGGTTTGGTCTTCCCCTTTCCATCCCTGTTTGAGGTTTCTGTCTCTATCACAGCAGGTGATGCAATGGTATGTGAGAAAGAGGAGCAGAATTCTCAGCAGGGAAATGTTGAGCAAGTGGATAAACACAGAGCATTATCGCAAACATCGAAAAGGAATATGTCCAGCAGTCATGATCAGGGAAAATCCTGTGAGATTCAGCACAGACGAGAAAGAGAGCTGGGAAACCAGCCAGGGGAGAAAGTGGGTAAATTTATTTCCTGTCGGGGAACTCAGAAGGGCCTCAAGAAAACCAGAACACAGCAGGAAATCCTCAGGGAAAAGTGTAAAAATACATGCACTGAGTGTGGGAAAAACTTCACTCGAAGATCAGAGCTTTCTGAACATCAGAGAATCCACACAGGGGAGAGGCCCTATGAATGCAGTGAGTGTTGGAAAAGCTTCACTCATCGATCAGGCCTTTCTCAACATCAGAGAATCCACACAGGGGAGAGGCCCTATGAATGCAGTGCGTGTGGGAAAACCTTCCGTCACAGCTCACACCTTACTAGGCATCAGAGAATCCACACAGGGGAGAGGCCCTATGAATGCCATGAGTGTGGAAAATGCTTCACTTACAGATCAGCCCTTTCTCAACATGAGAGAATTCACAGAGGGGAGAGGCCCTATGAATGCCCTAAGTGTGGAAAATGCTTCACTAACAGCTCAGACCTTTCTAAACATGAGAGAATCCACACAGGGGAGAAGCCCTATGAATGCAGTGAGTGTGGGAAAACCTTCCGTCACAGCTCACACCTTATTAGGCATCAGAGAATCCACACAGGGGAGAGGCCCTATGAATGCCATGAGTGTGGGAAAAACTTCACTACCACCTCAGGCCTTTTTCACCATCAGAGAATCCACACAGGGGAGAGGCCCTATGAATGTCGTGAGTGTGGGAAAAACTTCACTACCAGCTCAGGCCTTTTTCACCATCAGAGAATCCACACCGGGGAGAGGCCATATAAATGCTGTGAGTGTGGGAAAACCTTCTGTCACAGCTCACACCTTATTAGCCATCAGAGAATCCACACTGGGGAGAGGCCCTACGAATGCAGTGAGTGTGGGAAAACCTTCATTCGCAGCTCGCACCTTATTAGGCATCAGAGAATTCACACAGGAGAGAGGCCCTATGAAAGCAGTGAGTGTGGGAATACCTTCTCTTAGCACTCAGCCCATGTAGCCATCAGAGAATCTGCAAGGGAGATCAACACCATAAAAACCTCTAGGGCTATCAGTACTTTTTTTTCTTTAATACTTTTTCTGATTCCCATGTAGTAACTTTTAAAGCTGTTTGAACTATTTGTAGCACTGTTATCCCTCAGCTTGTCCAGATGAGTGGCCCATATTTCCTTTTGCAGTTCGCCCAGATTTGAAGTGGGCCCATTTGTCCTATCAACTCCCTTGTCCCGTGAGTAATTCGAGTGTACCCTTCCTATCAAGAGCCAGGGAGCATCAAATGTATATCATTCCTCCTATTACAAAGTTATTGTTAGAGTAACCAATTATACAGATTGTATCATTGCCAGTTGTTCTCACGTTGCTCTAGGTTGGGCTGAAGAGCAGTTATATTGGGACCTTTTCAAATTATATTTAAAGGAAGAGGAGCAGGGCAGGAAAAAAAAGTGTCATTTCAGCCTCTGTGACACTGGAAGGAGATGGAGTGACTCAGAGATTCCCTCCTTCCCCATCACTGCAGAACTGTTACCTTTTCTCTGAGCTATGCAGAGTTTATCTTCATCACATTCTATCAATCCACTTCTCAAAGTGTCGTGTAATGAAGCGTTCTCCATTGTCTATGCATGGAGATGATGCTTTGAGTTCTTTAATCCTATACCAGAATTGCTGTGACTGGAGATGAAAGTATCAAAGACCTGGAAGGGGAATTCAAATGGATCCCAAACACAGTGTGATCATTTGGAGTTTAAATCCCAGGTTCCATCTATTGGTAAAGCCACTTCTGGCAAGGTGGCTGTTCTGTCCCCCATTATGGGGATGCTAGGATACTAAACATTTTGTAAATAGCATAACTGACTATTGAGACAGGTGTCAGTGAAGCTGGTTGGAATGGATCACAGGAGAAAGTGATAAGGAGAAATCTGTTGTCCTGATTATAATCAGATGTAAACTGCTCTGGAGTTTCACTCCACACTTTCATTGTCATGTATTCTAGCTCTCTTTGATGTGGGTTTCTATCTTTCCTGAAGGCTCTTTGGTCGCCCAATTGGATATTAATACAGTTTGATAGTATGTAGCTCAGATTTATTGGAGACTTTAGGAGAAATGACCATTTGCTAAGGTCATCATTTTTCACGTCAGCTTTGATTTTTCCCCACCCCTCCATGATGACATGGAGAAAGTTCAAGTGCAGTTCTGTCAACAGGAGAGAAATCTCTAATTTACTGGACATGCTAACAAGAAACAGCAGTGATTTAAAATCTCCACTCAGAAATGGTGAACAACAGCAGAACCCCAACTAACTGAAGGAAGTGCGTATGATCACAGTGTAGTTCAATTGTTTAAGTCAATATTGTCTCTGATGATCTGGGGAGAGAATTCCACTGTAAGTGGTTTTGAACTAGGCAAAATGTCCATGTATTTGGTTCCCAAAGCATTTGTAACCCAGGCCTCACAGAAGATCTCGCTTAGCTAATCCTATGGTATGGGAGATGCTGCCCTTCATGACGCAGATGTTGAGGAAATAGAAGTGGGTTTTTTTGTTGAATTTATCCTTTGTAGTTGCTAAAAATGCATATAAAATTAAATCAGTTTTGGAAATCTAATACCTGCAGATAAATAGCTATTTTTGAATAGAAACTCCAGCTCTGGTAACTAACAGAGATTCTGTTCCAGGCCTCTATCCAGTCCCTTGACTGGAACTGTGCCACCAAATTTAAAAAAGTTGGGCATGTTTTGGGAAGCCATTCCTCACTAACATTGCTGAGATTTTGAGTGGTTTTGTAAAGGATTCTACTTCAGAGAAGTGTAAATTTACCCTAACCAAGGCCAAGGATTTGGAAAGAACTGGGGTTGAAAAAGTACACACTCCGTTCTTGGTTTCCACCCCAATAAAGGAAACTATGTTGACCAATGACCCAAGGAAAATTGTTTGTACAACTCCACTTCCTAGTGCAGTGTCACTGATTACAGTTCCAGAGGATACCAGGGTTAGTCTGAAAACAGTCATCCTTCACTGTTTGGATCCAAAGAGAGAGTGCTTCATAGGATGTTCCTTCCCCGTGGATCCCAAACTGGCTGCCTGATTGGGTAACAAGGACTTTCAGGCTGTAGAAATGATGCTAACCAATGAGGCAACGAATGTGTCAGGCTCCAGTTTCAGACTTCCGGATACTCACATGTTGAGTCCTGATTCCATGGTTATGTGTCTGATGCTATGGCTGCACAATTAAGCTGATGTTGGTAACTGCACTGCTGTAGCACCGCTATTACAGACGCTCCAAGCCAATGGTAGAGATCTCTCCCGTCGGACTTTATTAGTCCAGGTCCCGCAAGCAGTGGCTATGTTGGCAGGAGAAGCTCTCCTGCTGATGTAGCGCTATCTACACGGGGTTAGGGCTGTGTAACTACGTTGCTCAGTGGTGTGGATTTTTCACACCCCTGTGCAATAAACTTTTACCAATAAATGTCTTTAGTGTAGACCAGACAGTTTTATCTTGTGTTTTATGCATTTACATCACTTTTCCTCTACTTTCTCCAACTTTTAAAGATTGAAAAGTGTGAGAAGAGAGGTATTTTCCCTCATGATGCGAACATTCCCACATAGGAGACCCCTTCCACCAACACACATGGCAGAAAAAACAGAGATATATGAACTCACAGAAGTGGATGGGACCTACCTTGGGACAAACCACAACTTGAGCCGAGGTTCAGTTGTTGGCAGTGGGGATTAAAAGAAAACTAACACATGAATAAAACTTCAGGACCAGACTCCAAAGAGAAACTGCTGAGCTCCAGTTCATTTGCAAATTTGACACCATCAGATCAGGATTAAACAAAGACTGTGAATGGCTATCCAACTACAGAAGCAGTTTCTCCTCCCTTGGTGTTCACACCTCAACTGCTAGCAGAGCACCTCACCCTCCCTGATTGAACTAACCTTGTTATCTCCATACTGATTTATACCTGCCTCTGGAGATTTCCATTACTTGCATCTGAAGAAGTGAGGTTCTTACCCACGAAAGCTTATGCTCCCAATACTTCTGTTAGTCTTAAAGGTGCCACAGGACCCTCTGTTGCTTTTTACAGAGTCGGACTAACACGGCTACCCCTCTGATACTTAACACATGACAAGAATTTATGATCTTTGAATATGGTGTTGTTTCCAATGAAAATGAAATTATAGGTGAAGTTATTGGTTAAGGAGTAAGAGACTAATTGTATGATGATCAGAATTATTTTGGGAAACTGAAAGTTGTCTTGTTTTTTGTTTTGTTAGTCATACAGGAAATGATGGCTAATCTTGAAAAGTTAATTTGATTTAATTTACCCCCTGTAGTGTAAGGAGTTCTGGTAGAAAACCTCACTCCAAAGGTTGGGGTGGGAGTATGTGTGTGAGAAAGAGTGAATAAGAGAATATTGGCAAGTGTAGATTTAAATTTTTTGTATTTATTAGCTTCAAAGTCAATTTCTATTAAAAGGAAAACTACTCGAGGTGACAAGTTGTATAATTTTTTACCCACTTAAACTGTAAGGGTCACTGACTTCCCCACTTCTCTAATTTGCAAAGGCAAAACATGACATCTGTCATACGATGTGTCCAGCAGGTAGGAAAGCTGTAATTGTCAACCATCAATATCCAGGAAAAGGAGAGTTCCACCCATTGTCATTTAAGTATCTTATTGTTCCGTTCTCTATTTTTTGTGCTTTCCTTTCTGTTATATCAGGGTGTGTCTGTATAGCTCAGTGCATGTGTGACAAAAGCTCATTGGTGCCAATTAGCAAAGGGGTCACTGTTATTCACAAGCAACTCCCTGTCTCAGTCCTGACAAACTTGCCACAGCTAATACACTGATTTTATGATATTTATCCAGGAAGCATAGCACTGAGATCTCTACTGAAAGCTTGTAAATTATTCAACAAAGAGTACTGTGGCACCTTAAAGACTAACAGATGTATTGGAGCATAAGCTTTCGTGGGTGAATACCCACTGCGTCTGACGAAGTGGGTATTCACCCAGGAAAGCTTATGCTCCAATACATCTGTTAGTCTCTAAGGTGCCACCGGACTCTTTGTTGCTTTTTACAGATCCAGACTAACATGGCTACCCCTCTGATACTTGTAAATTATTGTTACTCCTAATCATTGCGAGGTGTGTATGATTCATATTGTAGGAGTAATGTAAGTACATGGAAAATTATGCCCATATTGTATTGTCATGAAACTGAGTCACTTCAGTCATAAGTCTTGGTGCGGCTGGCCCATTCAAGTGGGAGGGAATTGTCACCCCTCCCTTGCTAGCCAGTTATGTGATGTATTGCTCCATTATCAACCTTTGCACCAACCCAGAAAAGCCAATAGAAAACCATCAAAGACAAACTATAGACATGGAAATCCTGTGGAAGTGAAAAGGACAATATGACAATGAGGAGATTGTCCTTTCTGTGAATAAAGACAAAAGACTGATTCAGTTTAAAACAGGGTGGAGAAAAACACTCTGGGTCCATTTACCAATGACATCCCTAACGACCTGTGGTGCTTCACAAAAGGCAGGGCCCTGGCTCCTAGGGACTAGCAATCACTGCAATAGACTGAAGTGTGAGGTGAGAACCTACATAGATAGGAAAGGTAACTATTAAAAAGTGTAGGTTGCCTTTTGTTATTTTGTTTTATTGGTAACGGTTGGTTTCCATCACTCACATTTGTTTCTGTTTAAATCTCTATCCCTTGTTAAATAAATTTCTGTTTGCTCAATAACTGTACTCAAGTGCTGTGTGTGATACAGGAGCAGTGGTCTACAGTAAAACTGGTAACCTGGGATATACCATTGCTTCGGGAAGAAAGGATCTGGGATTTCTCTGAGTATCTGGTGATTGGGGCTGGACACATTGGAGGAACTCAGGGGTTAGGGTGCCTCTATTGGCAACTGGCAGGGCTGCTGTAGCTCAGAGGAGGGTGCTTGAGTGCCTGACAAACTGAGTGAGTTTGGTCATTAACATCCAGCTGCCAAATGGAAAAAATCCCTCTTACTAGTGGCAGGTGGCAACAAGGAGACTCACAGCCCTCAGCAGCCTGAGAAGAGTCATACTGTGCATCTATGTTGATCCACCTGTCAAATTCACACAGGGAAAGCACCCTATAGCAGTGGTCCCCAATCTTTTTTGTCTGGCGGGGGCCAGACGAAGAGCCATGGAGGACCGTGGCGGCAGATGAGCATCCGCCGAAATGCCGCCGACAAGCGGCGGCATTTAGGCAGCGACGCCTCTGGATGACGCTGCTTGTCAGTGGCAAGTGCCGTCATCCAGAGGCATCACCACCAAAATTCGGCAGCATTTCGGCGGATGCTCGTCCTCCGGCCAGTACGTGGGTGCACTTAGACGCCCTGGCGGGCACCATGGCACCCGCAGGCACCGCGTTGGGGTCCCCTGCCCTATAGCATAGTTCCCTGAATCAAAACAGCCCTTAAAGTCTGCCGTATGAAATCATGAAACGTGCTCTTCCCTCTGTGAAAGCATGTCAAGAATCCAAGCGCTGGAGGGTAGGGATTGGGTCCAGAGTGATCTAGACAAATTGGAGGATTGGGCCAAAAGATATCTGAGGAAGTTCAAGAAGGAGAAGATGGATGGAAGAATCCCATGCACTGCTACAGGCTGGGGACCGACTGGCTAAGCAGCAGTTCTACAGAAAAGGACCTCAGGTTTACAGTGGACGAGAAGCAGGATATCAGTCAACAATGTGCCCTTGTTGCCAAGAAGGCTAATGGCCTATTGGGCTGCATTAATAGGAGAGTTGCCAGCAGATCAAGAGAAGTGATTATTCCTCTCTATTTTGAACTGGTGAGGCCACATCTGGAGTATTGCATCCAGGTTTGGGCCCCCCGCTACAGAAAGGATGTGGACAAATTAGAGAGAGTCCTGCAGACAGCAATGAAAATGATTAGGGGACTGGGGCACATGACTTACAAGGAGAAGCTGAGGGAACTGGACTTTAGTCTGCAGAAGAGAAGAGTAAGGGGGGATTTGATAGCAGCCCTCAACTACCTGAAGGGGGGTTCCAAAGAGGATGGACCTAGGCTGTTCTCAGTGATGGCAAATGACAGAACAAAGAGCAATGGTCTCAAGTTTCATTGGGAGAGGTCTAGGTTGGATAGTAGGAAAAATTATTTCACTAGGAGGCAGCACTGGAATGGGTTACCTAGGGTGGTGGTGGAATCTCCATCCTTAGCGGTTTTTAAGGCCTGGCTTGACAAAGCCCTGGCTGGGACAATTTAGTTGGCTTTGAGCAGGGGGTTGGACTAGATGACTTCCTGAAGTTTCTTCTGACCCTAATCTTCCATGATTCTAAGTAGCTGCAAGTGGTCACAAAATGTTTCTTTATGTTCACATTTGTACAGACGCTGGGAATGGGCGACAGGATGGATCACTTGATGATTACCTGTTCTGTTAATTCCCTCTGATGCATCTGGCATTGACCACTGTTTGAAGACAGGACACTGGGCTAAATGGACCATTGGTCTGAACCAGTCTGGCTGTTCTTATGTTTTATGTACAGGAATAAGGCACATGCAAAGCAGAAATGGGGGGAGGGGCTCTAAATTTAAATCAGTTTTAGAGAGAAATATGTTCAAACACAGTGAGACTCGATGTATGGAAGAAATAACAAGTGATCCCCAGCTCCTTCCCCCACACCTTAGGTGGGGATGAGCTGCCAACAGCTGCTGCTGCCCTGAGGGGAGCAGTATAAGCTATCTGTCTCTGGATGCAGCCCACCAGCTGGTTCACCTGGGGCAGATGGTGAGTTGCTGGGCAGGGATGCTGCACCAGCTGGGGTCTGAACTATGAACAGAGATCTAATGGCTCTTCACTGGCCTTCAGTGGGGGTTGAGGATACTGAGGCAGGGAATCGAAGCATCACAGTCATCAAGATTCAAAGCTGCTTTGGGGTGGAGCGGGGTGTGTGTGATTCTGTTAGATTTTTAGTGAATCCCCTTAACTACTTGCCCACGACAACCTGGCAGCCCCCAACTTTGTCATTGCACTGCAGTTGTGTTCTCTGTGGAAAGGGTCTCCAGGAACTGGTATTTCCAGCTGCAGGAAAGAGTCATAAAAGAGAAGGAAGAGTTAATGTCTTAGAAAAGTGTGTGTGTGTGTGTGTGTGTGTGTGTTAGATGGGTGGGAGGTCGTCCAGAAATCAGTTTGCTCCAGTCTCTTTTCTCTGGGATTTCCTTTAGGAAAAGCTGAAGCAGGGAGCCAACTATCTGCCCTCTCTGAAGCTCAAACTCAGGATGTTTAGATTATGAGACAGTGCAATTGGCAGCATGTCAGAGAAGGCTGTAAAAGGCTTGTGGCTAAGTGCATGTAGGACCAGCAGTTACTGGGACAGGGAAGGAGCCAGGGGTGTGCTAGAAGAAGCAGGGAGACCTGGTGCCCAGATATCTTTCCTGGCAGATTTCTGAGCAGCAAACAAACCAACTCCCCCTGCCACTGAACAATCCACCTGCAATTAAGAGCGGCACTGAGGGGCTTTCTCCTTGCCACTTCTGCTGGGGTGGGCAGGCATCCTGGAGCCCTTGATAGAAGAGAATTGAGAACTTAGTTGGGAAAACCAGTTTGAAAAAGGAAGCTCGGATTTAGACTCATTTATTTATAATATTAAATATTCTTCTTCGAGTGATTGCTCATGTGCATTCCACAATAGGTTTGTGTGTGCTCGCCACGTGCACCGGTGCCAGAAGTTTTTCTCTTAGCAGTACCCATAGGGGAGTGACCCTATCGACTCCTGGAGTGGCACCACCATAGCACGGTATAAGGGGTGCTGCATGCTCCCCCCATCCTCAGTTCCTTCTCGCCGCTAGTGAAGATGCTTCAGAACAGCTTGCTGCAGCTTTCCCTCTTTGGACTTCGTTTAGTTCATAGTTAGTACCTGTAGTTACAAAAAAAAAAAAAAAAAAAAAAAGTAGTAGTAGTACAGGGCATGCCCTGTGCCCCAGGCTCTAAGTCATGCGACACTTGTAAAAGGGCCTAAGCCCATGAGTGATCCGCATGCGGACTGTTTACTCTGTCTGGGGGAAACCCACCTCAGCGACCGCTGCAAAATTTCCAGATCCTTTAAACTTTGGACCAAGAAGGAGCAGGACATACGGCTCCGAGCCATTTTGATGGAGTCGGCCCTGACCCTGATACCGCTGCACCACTCCAAGTCGGCACTGAGCACTGCGGCATCAGTGCGCGGTGACCCAGCGGTGCAAGAAGAGGTCTTCCCTCCCTAGGCACTGGGGCAAGGCTGGGGGAGGGACTAGAACTGCGTTGGGCAGCTCTCAATCCCCATCAGCTTCACAGCCTCCGACTCAAGTTGAGCAGAGTGGCCTGGCCCACTCTGAGCTGACCTCCCCGGACACCAGTGGCTACATTTTGGTGCCATCCATGCCGGAGGCCCTGCAGGCGGCTCGAGATGTTATGTCTCTACTGGTACTGGTTGTACCTACGCCAGCGGCTCCCCGGTCCAGAGGCAAGCCAGCGCTTGGACCTCCACAGTCACCGCCTGGACAGTACCGCTCATAGTCGAGGGAAGGTTCCCGACGTTGTTCGCTGCACAGTGACCGTCCCACTTGCAGCCCGCACCAGTCCCCGTAGACCCCCACCAGATTGTCTGGCTCAGTGCCAACCAGCAGGTGTTCCAGGTACCACTCCGCCTCGAGGGAAGGCAGACCTCGCGATCAGAGCGTACCCCACCAGGGCAGGGACAGGTGGCTCTGGAGGTCACTAACTCCGAGAAGCTATCGTAGCCCCTTGCGGTACGGATGTCGACGCTGCTCCCAGACTTCGTCCCGCCCCACCACAGCACTGCTCCCACAGGCCCAGGCATAGGTCGCCAGCACCCTGCCGTTGTGATCTGCCGTCGGAGCCGTTCGCGGAGCAGCTGCTACAGACAGTACTCCCGCTCCTCCACACCGCGATCTTGATCTCCCTCTTTGATGTCCTTTTGGCTACAGGACCGGCCAGGGTGGCTCTCCCACTCCATGAAGGGTGGCAAAGATCTCAAAAGCCCTGTGGCAGACCCCAGCTTCCTTGCCCCCCATCTCTAAGAGGGCAGAATGGAAGTATTTTGTGCCTGTCAAGGGGCATAAGTATCTATATACCCACCCCACTCCCAACTCGCTAGTGGTTGAGGTTGTCAGCCAGCAGCATCAGGGCCAACCCACTCATGCCCCTAAGAATAAGGACTCGAGGAGACTAGATTTATTTGGTAGAAAGATTTATTCATCCTTGAGCTTCCAACCAAGGGTGGCGAACCACCAAGCCCTGCTGGGCAGATATGACTTCAACTTGTGGGGCTTAATGCCCAAATTGGCAGACTTCCTCCAGGAGCGTGATAAGAAGGAGTTTAAGGCTCTGGTCGAGGAGGTCTCAGCTGCCGCCAGGGCAGCCATTCAGACAGCCTCGGACACTGTGGATACGGCTGCAAGAGTTATGGTCTCCGCGGTGTCCCTGAAGAGAGTGTCGTGGCTCCTGCTATGGGGGTTGTCCAGCAAGGCACAGAACTCCTTGCAGGACCTCCCATTCGACGGCAAGGAATGGCCTGTTCATGGAAAAAACACACATGAAGTTACACAGTCTTAAGGACTCCTGCACGACATTAAAGACTCTTGGTCTCTATGTCCCGGCCCCGGCCAGGACCAAATTCAACGCACAGCAGGACCCCAGTCAGGCCATCCACTCCAGATACAAGCCCCCTTATAAAAATTCAAGGGACTATAAAAAACACCAACAACGTCAATCCCGGCCTCTGCACTAGGGCTCTAAGGGCAAGCGGGCGGGTAAGTGCCAGATTGATAGGACACCTGGGGACGACTTACCAATTTGTACCAGAGATCCACCCAACCTTCCCTTCTCCAACTGCCTATGTACTTTCCTCCTGGAGTGGTCGCTGCTGACCTCGGACCAATGGGTCCTCAACACCGTCTCCCAGGGATATACCCTCCAGTTACTTTCTACTCCACCCACACACCCTCCCTCCCCATCCCTCTTCAGAAAAGCCTCTCATGAGAGCTTACTCGAGCAGGAGGTGAGGCAGCTCCTTTGTTTAGGAGTGGTGGAGGTGGTGACAGCGGAGTTCAGATACAAGGGGTACTACTCCCGCTATTTCCTTATCCCAAAGGCGAAAGGCGGACTCAGGTCCATCCTGGATCTGCAAGACCTGAACTAGTACATGGTAAAGCTCAAGTTTGCATGGTCTCTCTGGTCTCCATCATCCCCTCCCTGGATCCCGGAGACTGGTATGCTGCCCTTGATCTACAGGATGCATACTTCCACATTCATATCTTCGAGGGCCACAGGTGTTTCTTCCACTTTACAGTAGGACAGGAGCACTACCAGTTCACTGTCCTCCCATTTGGCCTATCGACGGCACCCAGAGTCTTCACAAAGTGTATGTCTGTGGTAGCGGCCTACCTCAGGCATCGGGGGGTCCAGATCTTTCCCTACCTTAACGACTGGCTGGGCAAAGGCAGCTCAGGTCACAGGTACAGGGTCACATATCACTCCTCCTGTCCAGGTGTACCACACTGGGGCTGCTGGTAAACAGCACCAAATCCACATTGGTACTGGTGCAACGCATACAGTTCATTGGCGCGATTCTGGACACAACATCGGCCAGAACCTCCCTCCCACCGGACAGGTTCAAAAGCCTGAGGGAGCTAATCAGGGTGGCCATGAGGTTTTCTGTGATGACTGCCAGAGCGTGCCTCCAACTCCTGGGTCATATGTCAGCATGCATATATGTTGTTCATCACGCCAGACGCTGGATGTGGCCCCTTCAGCTCTGGTTGGCCTCAGCTTTTTCCCAGTCCAGAGACAGGATGGACAAAGTCCTCACTGTTCCCGAGCCTGTGTTAGCCTCCCTGCACTGGTGGTCCACCCCAGGGAACATGCTCTAAGGGTTTCGTTCAGGGGCCAGTTCCCGACTGTAGAGTTGGTGTCCGATGCGTCAAACTTGGGGTGGGGAGCCCATGTGGGAAACCTCCAGACCCAAGGTCTGTGGTCCATGCAGGAACTAGCCCTGCACATAAATGTCAAGGAGCTCAAAACAGTCCATCTAGCCCGTGTAGCCTTTTGCTTGTGCCTAGCAGGCAGAGTGGTCAGAGTTCTCACGGACAACACAGCCTTGATGTTCTACACTGACAGGCAAGGCAGGGCCTGCTCCTCAGCCCTCTGCCAGGAAGCCCTTAGGCTGTGGGACTTCTGTATAGCCCACAATAGCAACTTGGAAGCCCACCACTCACCGGGTGTCTGAAACTCTCGGGCAGATCAGCTGAGCCGGGACTTCTCCTCTCAGCACAAATGGTCACTGCACCCAGAGGTGGTGCACAGGATTTTCTGAACATGGGGCACTCCCCAAGGGGACCTCTTCACGACCAGGCAGAACCACCGCTGTCCCTGTTTCTGTTCCAGGGGAGGGCTGGGTGTGGGTGCGATCTTCCTTCTGTCCTGGGCCGGTCAGCTTTTCTATGCCTTTCCCCCAATTCCGCTGATTGGCAAGGTCTTGGAAAAGATAAAGAGGGACAGGGCTCGCGTCCTTCTGATCGCCCCGGCGTAGCCCAGACAGCACTGGTATGGGACTCTCACGAGCTTGGTAGTCACCCCGCTGTGGCTGTTGCCAACCCGCCCAGACCTTCTCGCCCAGAACCAAGGTCACCTCCCCCACCCCAACCTAGCAGCCCTCCACCTCCTGGCATGGCTGCTCAGTGGTTAGGCCAGGAGGAGAGGACTTGCTCGGAGGGAGTCCAGCGCATCCTCCTGGAGAGCAGGACACCCTCCACGCATCAGACCTACCTGGAAAAATGGTCTCTGTTTTCCCAGTGGGCCGCCTATCAGGCATCTCTCCAGTAGCTGCCCCGATCCAGCTTATACTGGATTACCACCTTCATAGACTCATAGACTTTAAGGTCAGAAGGGACCATTATGATCATCTAGTCTGACCTCCTGCACAATGCAGGCCACAGAATCTCACTCACCCACTCCTGTAACAAACCCCTAACCTATGTCTGAGTTATTGAAGTCCTCAAATTGTGGTTTAAAGACCTCAAGGTGCAGAGAATCCTCCAGCAAGTAACCCTTGCCCCACGCTGCAGAGGAAGGTGAAAAACCTCCAGGGCCTCTGCCAATCTGCCCTGGAGGAAAATTCCTTCCCGACCCCAAATATGGTGATCAGTTAAACCCTGAGCATGTGGGCAAGACTCACCAACCAGCACCCAGGAAAGAATTCTCTGTAGTAACTCAAATCCCACCCCATCTAACATCCCATCACAGACCATTGGGGCATATTTACCTGCTAATAATCAAAGATCAATTAATTGCCAAAATTAGGCTATTCCATCATGCCATCCCCTCCATAAACTTATCAAGCTTAGTCTTGAAGCCAGATATGTCTTTTGCCCCCACTACTCCCCTTCAAAGGCTGTTCCAGAACTTCACTCCTCTATTGTTTAGAAATCTTTGTCTAATTTCAAGTCTAAACTTCCTAATGTCCAGTTCATCCTTCTTAAACATGGGAGACCAGAACTGCACACAATATTCCAGATGAGGTCTCACCAGTGCCTTGTATAACGGTACTAACACCTCCTTATCTTTACTGGAAATACCTCGCCTGATGCATCCCAAAACCGCATTAGCTTTTTTAACGACCATATCACATTGGCAGCTCATAGTCATCCTGTGATCAACCAATACTCCGAGGTCCTTCTCCTCCTCTGTTACTTCCAACTGATGTGTCCCCAATTTATAACCAAAATTCTTTTTATTAATCCCTAAATGCATGACCTTGCACTTTTCACTATTAAATTTCATCCTATTACTATTACTCCAGCTTACAAGGTCATCCAGATCTTCCTGTATGATATCCCAGTCCTTCTCTGTATTAGCAATACCTCCCAACTTTGTGTCATCCGCAAACTTTATTAGCACATTCCCACTTTTTGTGCCAAGGTCAGTAATAAAAAGATTAAATAGATTGGTCTCAAAACCGATCCCTGAGGAACTCCACTAGTAACCTCCTTCCAGCCTGACAGTTCGCTTTTCAGTACAACCTGTGGTAGTCTACCCTTTAACCAGTTCCTTATCCACCTTTCAACTTTCATATTGATCCCCATCTTTTCCAATTTAGCTAATAATTCCCCATGTGGAACCGTATCAAATGCCTTACTGAAATTGAGGTAAATTAGATCCACTGCGTTTCCTTTGTCTAAAAAGTCTGTTACCTTCTCAAAGAAGGAGATCAGGTTAGTTTGGCACAATGTACCTTTTGTAAAACCATGTTGTATTTTGTCCCATTTACCATTGACCTCAATGTCCTTAACTACTTTCTCCTTCAAAAATGTTTTCCAAGACCTTGCATACTACAGATGTCAAACTAACAGGCCTATAGTTACTCGGATCACTTTTTTTCCCTTTCTTAAAAATAGGAACTATGTTAGCAATTCTCCAGTCGTACGGTACAATCCCTGAGTTTACTGATTCATTAAAAATTCTTGCTAATGGGCTTGCAATTTCATGTGCCAGTTCCTTTAATATTCTTGAATGAAGATTATCTGGGCCCACCGATTTAGGCCTGGTCCACACTAACCCCCCACTTCGAACTAAGATACGCAACTTCAGCTACGTGAATAATGTAGCTGAAGTCGAAGTACCTTAGTTCGAACTTACCGCGGGTCCAGACGTGGCAGGCAGGCTCCCCCGTCGACTCCGCGTACTCCTCTCACGGAGCAGGAGTACCGGCGTCGACGGCGAGCACTTCCGGGATCGATCCGGGATCGATTTATTGCGTCTAGACAAGACTCAATAAATCGATCCCAGAAGATCGATTGCTTATCGCCGGACCCGGAGGTAAGTATAGACGTACCCACAGTCCCATTAAGCTGTTTGAGTTTGTCTTCTACCTTGGATGTGGTATCTACCTCCATATCCTCATTCCCATTTGTCATCCTACCATTATCCCTAAGCTCCTCATTAGCCTCATTAAAGACTGAGGAAAAGTATTTGTTTAGATATTGGGCCATGCCTAGATTATCCTTAACCTCCACTCCATCCTCAGTGTTCATCTCCGTCAAGGTGCATTTGGCAGCTATATCGGTCTTTCACCCGCCGGTACACAGCCACACCATATTCTCTCATGCCATGACCGGTTGATTCCTTAAGGGCTTGGATCACCTTTTTCCTTACGTTAGACCCCTGGTCCCTCAGTGGGACCTGAACTTGGTTCTAGACAGGCTAACAGGACCTCCATTTGAGCCGCTTGCTACATGCTCCTGGTCCTACCTCTCATGGATGTATCCTTTCTTGTGGCAATCACATCTGCTAGGAGGATCTTGGAGCTGCGGGCCCTGACCTCCAAACCCCTGTACACGGTATTCCATAAGGATAAGGTCCAGCTCCGCCTGCACCCTTCGTTCATCCCTAAGGTGGTCTCTGCCTATCATATGGACCAGGACATTTTCCTGCCGGTGCTCTGTCCCAAGCCCCATGTGTCCAGTGAGGAGTGCTGCCTTCACATGTTAGATGTAAGACGGGCTCTGGCTTTTTACCTATAACATACAAAGCAGTTCAGGAAGTCTTCATCGCCACAGCCGTGTGCATGAAAGGTTGGCCGATATCCACTCAGCGGCTCTCCAATTGGATCACTTCATGTATCCATACTTGTTATGATCTGGTGGGAGTTCCCCCACCGCCGATTGTGAGGGCACACTTGACTAGGGTGCAAGCCTCATCGGCTGCCTTTCTGGCTCACATCCCTATTCAGGACATTTGCAGGGCTGCCACATGGTCTTCAGTCCACACGTTCATCTCGCATTATGCAATCATCTCCCAGACTAGGGAGGACACTCGGTTCGGCAGAGCAGTGCTCCATCCTGAGTGTCTGTGAACTCCTGCCCACCTCCCACAGATATAGCTTGGCATCACCTATTGTGGAATGCACATGAGCAATCACTTGAAGAATAAAAGAAAGTTACCTTTTCTGTAACTCGTGTTCTTCGCGATGTGTTGCTCATGTCCATTCCACATCGCTCCCTCCTTCCCCTCTGTTGGAGTTGTCTGGCAAGAGGGAACTTAGGGTGGAGTGAGTGCTCAGCGCCCTTATACTGTGCCATGGCGGTGCCACTCCATGGGGCGCTGGGGTGCTCCCCTACAGGTACTGCTAAGGGGAAAACTTCTGGCACTGGTGCATGTGGCTAACACGCACATCTATTGTGGAATGAACATGAGCAACACATCTCAAAGAACACCAGTTACAGAAAAGGTAACTGTCTTATCCTTCAATTCTTGTGTCAGAATCAATACAATTGCTTCAGCCTGATAGTTTCCCAAAGGGAAAACTTAACTTCTCTCCAAAGGGAGTTGAGAGACAAGGTGGGTGAGGGTAAGAGCGAGTAGTGGACCAACCTCTGTTGGTGAAAGAGATGAGTGTTAGAGCTAACGGAGAACACTTCTTCAGTTCTGTGTAGCCCGACAGGTTGTCTCTTCAATAAACAGCAGTTAGAACATAAGAACAGCCATACTGAGTCAGACCAGTTCATCTAGCCCACTATCTTGTCTTCCAACAGTGGCCAATGGCAGGTGCCACAGAGGGAATGAAGAGAACAGGTAATCATCAAGTGATCCATCCCCTGTTGCCCATTCCCAGCTTCTGGCAAACAGATGCTAGGGACACCATCCCGGTAAATAGCCATGGATGGACCTATCCTCCATGCACTGATCTAGTTCTTTTTTTAACCTTGTTCTAATCTTGGCCTTCACAACATCCTCTGGCAAAGAGTTCCCCAGGTTAACTGTGCGTTGTGTGAGCACCCATGGCCCCTGTGGAGCTGCCCTTCTCCTTCCCCTTCTATGATCTCATCTTTCATTGACTAGTGTTTTTTCTATTTAGCATCAGAATCATCCCAAACTAGCTGCCCTTCCCTCCTGTCCCCTTAAAGAGACACTGTTCCCTGTCTTGTGTAAATCACTGACTTCTCTCGGCACTGACTGCCCCTCCATGTCCTTGCCCCTCAGTCTGTGCTGATTGGACCCTTCCCTCCACTCCTGGAGGATTCTCCCTTCTCCATCATCAAGCAGCCCAGTGAATGGGAATCTTAAAAGTACACAGGTGATTTAGGAGCAGAAACCCACCCTCAGACCTTCCATGCGGTTGCCAATTCTCCCTCACTGAGCAGGATTGAAACTCGTGCAGGGAGTCTGCTGGGCCACATCCCATCTGAGCATGAGCAAAGCAGCAGGAGAACCTGGAGATTGAATCTAGAACTTCATACATTCAAACCATGTGGTTTTCCACTGAGCTACACAAGCAGCCAAGTTAGGCTTCCTTGGTGCTACACTCAGAGCCCTCCTGTTCCCAGAGCATCCAGTGGCCTATAAGCTTAATGGGAAGCCCATTCCCCTCTCTCAGGGCCAATTGTGCTCTCCTGGAGGTTGCTGGTTCATAGGGGTCACTTTGCAGCAGGGTCAGCTTCTATGTGTGGGGAAGAGAGAGTGTGTGCCCTGGACTCAGGGTGCAGAGATACAATCAGCCCTCTTCCCTGCAGCCTTTTTCTCCAACCGAGACATTACATGAAATAACAGGAGCATACAGGAAGAGAGGAGGGAACATCTCAGTGGCAGGGCTGAATGTTCCCAGGCCCCTCTCTTTGTCCATTGTTTCCATTGCAGAAGAGAAAGTTTCCATGGAATTTGACACCCTGCTTTGCACAAGGGACAGAGAAAGAGCTTGCTGTTCATGCATCTGTGCAAAGAAAATTGTGCTTCTATATGAAAGAGGTGGGAAATTGCCTTATGGTGGGACAATATCCTCAGGATTCAGAGCAAAGGACTCCACCTGAGAACTGATTTAACGCCACTCATCTGGGATTTAAAAAATTCTCTTCCATGGACACACTGTGAATTTGTGACATTGAGCCAGACTCTGGGGGTTCAGGCTGCTTTAACTCTTGGTAAAAACATGAACTTGATTCCAAGCAGAGAGATAGGAGAAGGCTGAAGCTGATTTGAGTCCCAGGCTGGGGTCTCCTGGATGGGTGGAAAACATCCTTTGCTGCTGCCAGGGGACAGCAGACTACTGGTGACATACCAGGTCTGGGATGAAAGGTAATCTTGCATGGACTTTACCATATAGGCTCCACAGGACACAGTCAAGAGAAGAGTGAGTCATTTCTCAGCTGCATTCTCAGGAGAAGCCAGTAGCTGCCCTTGAACAGACACCCAGAAGAGCAACCACGGCAGTTCTGTGGAGAGCTCTGGTTGCCAGGGGATCCAGCTAGGAGAGGGAGTGCTGGGGGATCTGCAGTTTTTGCAGTGGAGAGGAGGGCCAGACCAGTGGGGCTGTCTCAGGAGACACAGGTGGCTTTGCCAGAGGGGAGGCTCTAGGTCAGTGGTCTCCAAACTTTTTTGATCACGCACCCCTATCAGTAAAAAATTTTTGAGCACGCACCCCCTGCCATGCTGAAGCAAAGAAAAAAGTGCCGCTCGGACTCCCGCCCAAAATGCCGAAGCAAAAAAAAAAAAAAGTCGCTCGGACTCCCGCCTGACAAAGCAAAAAAAAAAGCGCTCCTCCTGCCGTACACCCCCAAGGATCCTCTTGCGCACCCCCTGGGGTGCGTGCACCCCACTTTGGAGACCACTGCTCTAGGTGACACCTTGGGGGTGGGGCAGTAGGGACTTCAGAATGTGGGACTAGTTAAAATGAAAGTGCACAAGAAACCTCCCCCTTTTCCTCCAGCTAAAGGCCCTACTTTGGCCTCTCCCCGTTTCATGAAAATCTCCATCTCTACCCCGGCTCTCAGAAACCCCCTCTCTCCCATGGGTATTTTCACGGTTTCTTCTTTTTTTCATGATCTCGTACAAATATTTTTGCCATGGAAATGATCAAGTACATTTAAAATAAAAAAAAATCAAACAACACATCTATACCTCCTTCACCAGACATAATGTTGTGTCTGAATTTTTCTACTGAAAAGTCTAGGCAGGCAGAGTCACCCCTACATTTACTTCTCATCAGACCCAGGACTTGTCTCTAGCAGTTCTTGGGGCTGTGGGAAAGAACTGAGCTTCAGTGGCAGCAGCGAGGGAGGATGGTTGGGAGTGAATGATCTGCAGAATATTTTAATCCTTTTTGTATATTTATTTGTTGAGATTTAAATCAATGCAACTTCCACTCCTCAGACTCTCCCCAGGAAATAACTTTTCTGCAACAAGTACCCAAAACTTTGAAAAATAAGAAGGGAAATGAAATAGCCACACGATGGCGCCAGAACCTAAGGAATGAGAAGCCATATGTTTCTTCAAAGTGCATTGTGCTGAAAAGGGAGGTGTTTTCTCTTTAACCCCCAGCCTCCCCTACTCTAGCCCACTAGACCCCACTTCCTATGACAAAGAAGAAACTCTGAGACCCCTGTGCTGTCCCCTCGCCTCCCTGTCTGTGCTGCACTTGAAACCCAATGGGGTTTCCTTGGGAAGCTTTGAATCTTGCTCCCAGGAAGGGTGTAATTTTAGGTACAGGTTCCAAATAGCACAATGAATGAGCCAGAAGGGGCAGCAGGTATCGGTGTAGGAGCCATTGAAATAATCATAGCAACGTACTTCAGGGAAATATTTATTAATGAAGTGTCACTGAAAGGTCAGAATCTGATAGTGTCAGTGTCACACTAAAGGGCACTCTGATGGTTTTAAATTTGTCATCCAAATGTAGCTAATCATAAACATTAGTGTCACCTGAATTTTCCCTCTACTAGCAAGACCTAACTGAATTTTGCAGCTTTCTGGAAAGTGAGGAGACAGTGAATTTGGGGAATTAAATCACTCTGTTTGTGGGTGGATGTTTTATGCTCACATCTCAGTGCACAAACTAACATACTTAGGCAATGTCTACACTACAGAATTATGTCAACCTAATAGTTATTAAATCACTTGTGTGTGTGCACAAATGCGTGTCCGCAGCCACCTGTGGCTGCTGGAAGATCCAGATACGTGGGGATTGTTCTGCACTCTGTGGGGTGAGGATTCAGCTGGGAGAAGGGGCAGACTAGGTGAGTTTCTTTTTGATTTGCAGGGACATTGTCAGCAGGAGGCTATATGTCTCATGACAGTGGGCCCTGAGCTGGGGTAGCACCAGCAGGGTGTGGGTGTGGTTGCCACTTGGTAAAAATGAAATTGCAAAACCTCTCCCTGTGCTGGAGGAAAAGCCTCTAATTTATCCCCTAAACTCCCCAGCATGAAAATCTCCACCCCTGCCATGGCTAAGGCTGCAATTCTGTCACAGAGGTTGCGCAAGTCACAGATTCTGTGATTTTCCTCAACCTACAAGGGTTCTGCAGCTGCAGCAGCCAGTGTGCCTGACCCCCAGGGTGTCTGAATAGTTGGCCCCAGGCCCAGCAGCAAGGGCACGGTGCGGCCAGCCGCACCAACTGCCAGCCAGCCACAACGGCCGCTGCTCGTGCAGCCCCGGCAGCTGGCCCTAGGCAGTGCCGGAGCAGCAGCCAGTGCAGATGGCCCTGGGGAGTGCCTGAGTAGCGGCCCCAGGAGTGGCCCTGGAAAGCACCCGAGTAGCAGCCGGTGCAGCTGGTTGCAGGGAGCACCCGAGCAGTAATGCGAGGGGCAGTCCCAGGGATCACTGGAGCAGTGATCTCGGGGGCTGCCCCAGGGCCAACCGCACCAGCCACTGCTCGGGGAGCCCCAGGCACCTGGCCCCAGGGAGCACCCAAGCAGTGGCTATTGTGGCTGGCTCCAGGGAGCACCTGAGCAGCAATCATGGGGGTGGCACCAGGGAGCCCCAAAACAATAGTCCTGGGGGTGCCCCAGGGACCTCTTGAGCAGCAGTGGTCCAGGGGGTAGTTGGATCAGTGACCCCAGGGGCCGTTGGGAGAGTGGTGCCCGGGTCATCAGAGCAGCAGTCGCAGGAGTCAGCCCCATGGCAGGAGCAGGCCCCCCCCCAGAGCACTGGGGCCCAGGAGCAGAGATTAGGTAATGGGGATTTATAGTAAAAGCCATTGACATTTCACAGGCTGTGAATTTTTGGTTATTGCCTGTGACCAGTCTATGGCTTTTACTAAAAATACCCAGGACTAAATCTTCGCCTTAGCCATGGCACTCAGAGACTCCCAGGCAGATTTTTATTTTTTCTAATTTTTCCTTGGCCTCATACAAACATTTTCCCCATCAAAATGATCAAGATCATTCAAAAGGAGAAAAACAAAACAAATCAAAGCCAAAGTAACCCCAACCAATCAGCCCCTACACACTTTGGGGCTGAATTTATCTACTGAAATTTTGAGGTGATAAAATGAAGCCCTTTTTAGTCAGAAAACAGACCTAGACCTCCCATGCTGTATGTAAGACTTCTGCTACTGAACCACCAATGCTGTAGCTCCTCTTGTGAGACATTTCCAGCTACTGAATACTGCTGCTATTCCAGGGGATCAATTCACTGGTCTACAATTTTTGAGAAGTCGTCTGCTTCAGAGATAAAATGTGCTATTTATTATGTATTTTGATGTGCTGAATTCAAATATGACAATTAAAACAACTGATTGGCTACTGTTTCTAAGATATTTAAGTTTTTACATTTTATGTCTATGTATATTGTGTAGATAGTAGAGTTTTAATCATAAATTGTAAACCTAGGTCTTTTCATGTGTTTATGGTTGCTTTACATGATAATATTTCACCTGTCCTGTTTATGTAACACTTTAAAAATCAGCAAAAGGGTTATAGAAATAAAATTTATTATGAAACAAAAGGCAAAAAACTATTATGTACATAGTTTAGTCCTATTCAGTGTCTACTCGGCGCTTCTTGGCTTGTCTCTTGTATTCATTCAATGGAGTATCTCTTGTCACTGTCAAGCAATAGTCTGCAAGCATTGATGGGCTCCATTTGCCCTGATAGCGTTTCTCCATTGTTGCAATGTCCTGGTGAAATCGCACGCCGTGCTCGTCGCTCACTGCTCCGCAGTTCGGTGGAAAAAAATCTAGATGAGAGTGCAAAAAATGTATCTTTAGTGACATGTTGCAACCAAGGCTTTTGTATGCCTTGAGGAGGTTTTCCACCAACAACCTGTAGTTGTCTGCCTTGTTGTTTCCGAGAAAATATATTGCCACTAACTGGAAGGCTTTCCATGCCGTCTTTTCCTTGCCACGCAGTGCATGGTCAAATGCATCATCTCGAAGAAGTTCACGAATCTGAGGACCAACAAAAACACCTTCCTTTATCTTAGCTTCACTTAACCTTGGAAATTTTCCACAGAGGTACTTGAAAGCTGCTTGTGTTTTGTCAATGGCCTTGACAAAGTTCTTCATCAGACCCAGCTTGATGTGTAAGGGTGGTAACAAAATCTTCCTTGATTCAACAAGTGGTGGATGCTGAACACTTTTCCTCCCAGGCTCCAATGACTGTCGGAGTGGCCAATCTTTCTTGATGTAGTGGGAATCTCTTGCACGACTATCCCATTCGCAGAGAAAACAGCAGTACTTTGTGTATCCAGTCTGCAGACCAAGCAAGAGAGCAACAACCTTCAAATCGCCACAAAGCTGCCACTGATGTTGGTCATAGTTTATGCACCTCAAAAGTTGTTTCATGTTGTCATAGGTTTCCTTCATATGGACTGCATGACCAACTGGAATTGATGGCAAAACATTGCCATTATGCAGTAAAACAGCTTTAAGACTCGTCTTCGATGAATCAATGAACAGTCTCCACTCATCTGGATCGTGAACGATGTTGAGGGCTGCCATCACACCATCGATGTTGTTGCAGGCTACAAGATCACCTTCCATGAAGAAGAATGGGACAAGATCCTTTTGACGGTCACGGAACATGGAAACCCTAACATCACCTGCCAGGAGATTCCACTGCTGTAGTCTGGAGCCCAACAGCTCTGCCTTACGCTTGGGTAGTTCCAAATCCCTGACAAGGTCATTCAGTTCACCTTGTGTTATGAGGTGTGGTTCAGAGGAGGAGGATGGGAGAAAATGTGGGTCCTGTGACATTGATGGTTCAGGACCAGAAGTTTCATCCTCTTCCTCGTCTGACTCAAGTGAGAATGATTCTGGTGCATCAGGAACCAGCAGTCCTACTCCGTGGGGTACTGGGCGTATAGCTGATGGAATGTTTGGATAATGCACAGTCCACTTTTTCTTCTTTGACACACCTTTCCCAATTGGAGGCACCATGCAGAAGTAACAATTGCTGGTATGATCTGTTGGCTCTCTCCAAATCATTGGCACTGCAAAAGGCATAGATTTCCTTTTCCTGTTCAACCACTGGCAAAGATTTGTTGCACAAGTGTTGCAGCATATGTGTGGGGCCCACCTCTTGTCCTGATCTCCAATTTTGCAGCCAAAATAAAGGTGATAGGCTTTCTTAACCATAGTGGTTATACTGCGCTTTTGTGATGCAAAAGTCACTTCACCACAAACATAGCAGAAGTTATCTGCACTGTTCACACAAGTACGAGGCATCTCTGCTCACTTTGGCTAAACAGAAATGTGTCCCTTTGCAAAATCAAACACTGACAAATAAGAGAGCACGACACTGTATGATTTCTAGAGCTGATATAGGGCAATTTGTTCAGCAGAGTGATGTAAGCTTCGTTATGATTGCATCATCCATGACTTCTAGGAATAACATGATGCAATTCATATCATGTATGACGCAATACCAGCTTCAGATTGCATCATTCATTGTTTTGCCTAAAAAGCAAGTACTGTCCAAACCCAGTCATAGATTTATTCATAGATCCAGTCAAAGATGTATTTTAGTCATTTCTGGTTTAAATTGAGATCCCTTCCCTTTATAACTCACTTATCCTCCGCCATTCCCAAGTCAACGGTCGTATATACTGAGCCAATAGCATATCTTGAAAACTAGAGCCAATCAACAATTTTAAGCATCATTTTCGTTCTCAGTGACCCAGAATTAGTAAAGTTTGACTACATTTATTTCAGAAGCATTTTGGCTGTAGAGCAGTGTTATTGGCTCCAGGAAACATTTTTCTTACTCTGGGTCCATGTGTCACTGGTTTCTCTAGCAAAGGCCAGTCCATGGCCATATGGTCCAGACATCCTCCTTCAAATCAAGCTAGAACCTAAGAATTCTTTTCCTTTCCCCAGTTGTGGGAGGGGGGAGACCTTTAAAAGCCCTCTCTGTACTACTGCACATGGCTAAGCAAAGAGAAGACACTCCAAATTCCCTCTGTGCTTTGGGAGGCAGGTTTGCTGTTTGAATTCTGTATTTCAGATGACTTCAAGCCCTGGCATTGTGATTATTTACAAGTTTCTCTGGAACTGCAGATTCTATGGGGTCACAGCTGTGATGGCCGAGTGATTAAGCTGTTGGACTAGAAATCCCATGGCGTTCTCCTGCTCAGGTTTGAATCCTACTCCCCGTGTGAACTGCCTTTTAGCCACAGTTTCTAACTAGAGCAATACATCTATACCCACCCCGGAGACACTTTCAATTATCTTCCCATCACAAGTAAACCCTGTTCTGCCAGTTTCATAGAGATGCCTGGGATCCTTCCTCACACTGTGTCCCTGAGGTCTCAGGCAAATTCTCAGCTCCTCAGGCAAATTCTCATAGGCTCTGCCACTCACCTAGTGCCCCACAACTTAACCCGAACCCTGGCTGCTGCTCCTCTCTAGAGTGTGAAAGGAGCTGAGGCAGCGCAGGAGCCTTCCCTGGGTCCTGAGGCTTTGGGAGAGACAGATTGTTTAAGACATCCGAGTGTTGGAAACCATGCAGCCACCACCTAAATCAGGGGACTGTTCCAGCCCTAAGTCTAAGCTGCTGGGATCCCCTGCACAGAGCAGGGTGCCCCAGATTACAGCCTGAAAATAGGCATGTGAAACTAAGCCCTGGTCTACACTACAAGTTTAGGTTGAATTTTGCAGCGTTAGATTGATTTAACCCTGCACCCGTCCACACGACGAAGCCATTTTTGTCGACTTAAAGGGCTCTTAAAATTGATTACTGAACTCCTCCCCGACGAGGGGATTAGTGCTGAAATCGACATCACCGGGTCGAATTTGGGGTAGGGTGGATGCAATTTGACGGTATTGGCCTCCGGGAGCTATCCCAGAGTGCTCCATTGTGACCACTCTGGACAGCACTTTCAACTCAGATGCACTAGTCAGGTACACAGGAAAAGCCCTGGGAACTTTTGAATTTCATTTCCTGTTTGGCCAGCATGGCAAACTGATCAGCACAGGTGACCATGCAGAGCTCATCAGCACAGGTGACCATGCAGTCCCAGAATCGCAAAAGAGCTCCAGCATGGACTGAACGGGAGGTACTGGATCTGATCACTGTATGGGGAGATGAATCTGTGCTATCAGAACTCCGTTCCAAAAGACGAAATGCCAAAATATTTGAAAAAATCTCCAAGGGCATGATGGACAGAGCCTACTCCAGGGACCCGCAGCAGTGCCGCGTGAAAATTCAGGAGCTCAGGCAAACCTACTAAAAAACCAAAGAGGCAAACTGCCGCTCCGGGTCACAGCCCCAGACATGCCGCTTCTATGATGAGCTGCATGCCATTCTGGGGGGCCCCCTACCACCAACTGTGGACACCTGCAAGGGGGGAGTCTCATGCAACAGGGATGAGGATTTTGGGGACAAGGAGGAGGATAGCGCACAGCAGGCAAGTGGAGAAACCGTTCTCCCCGACAGCCATGAACTGTTTATCACCCTGGAGCCAATACCCTCCCAACCCTCCCAAGGCGGGCTCCCGGACCATGAAGCCAGAGAAGGCACCTCTGGTGAGTGTAGCTTTGCAAATATAATACATGGTTTAAAAGCAAGCATGTTTAATGATTAATTTGCCCTGAAGATGCATTTGCGGCCAGTACAGGTAATGGAAAAGTCTATTAACGTGTCTGGGGATGGAGCGGAAATCCTCCAGGGACATCTCCATGAAGCTCTCCTGGAGATACTCCCAAAGCCTTTGCAAAAGGTTTCTGGGGAGGGCAGCCTTATTCCATCCTCCATGGTAGGACACTTTACTACGCCAGGCCAATAACACATAGTCTGGAATCATTGCATATCAAAGCATGGCAGCGTATGGTCCCGGTGTTTGCTGGCAATATAAGAGGCAAAATGCAACCTTGTACCGAAAGCACATGTGCTAGGTAATGTTAACAGTTTGGTTCGCCGTGAAAGAGTCTACCCATTGTTCTCTAAAAGGTGTCTCTCCCTTTTTTCCCTCCCGTAGCTGCAAATGTTTCAATGCTCCCCCTATCATCTCCATCCCAGAGCTAGTGCAGATAAGAAGGTGAAAAAAACGCACTCGTGATGAAATGTTCTCTGAGCTCATGCAGTCCTTCCACATTGAAAGAGCTCAGCAGAATGTGTGGAGGCAAACAATGTCAGAGTCCAGGAAAGCAGAATATGAACGCGAGGACAGGAAGGACGAGTGAGATGAAATTGTCACACAGTAGCCTGGCCAGTCATGAAACTGGTTTTCAAAGCTTCTCTGATGCACAGCGTGCCCTGCTGTGCTCTTCTAATCACCCTGGTGTCTGGCTGTGCGTAATCAGCTGCCAGACAATTTGCCTCAACCTCCCACCCCGCCATAAATGTCTCCCCCTTACTCTCACAGATATTGTGGAGCACACAGCAAGCAGCAATAACAATGGGAATATTGGTTTCACTGAGGTCTAACCAGGTCAGTAAACTGCACCAGCGTGCTTTTAAACATCCAAATGCACATTTCTACCACCATTTTGCACTTGCTCAGCCTATAGTTGAACAGCTCCTTACTACTGTCCAGGGTGCCTGTGTATGGCTTCATGAGCCATGGCACTAAGGGGTAGGCTGGGTCCCCAAGGATAACTATAGGCATTTCAACATCCCCAACAGTTATTTTCTGGTCTGGGAAGTAAGTCCCTTTCTTCAGCTGTTCAAACAGACCAGAGTTCCTGAAGATGCGAGCGTCATGTACCTTTTCCGGCCATCCCACATTGATGTCGGTGAAACGTCCCTTGTGATCCACCAGTGCTTGCAGCACCATTTAAAAGTACCCCTTGCAGTTTATGTACTGGCTGCCATGGTGCTCCGGGCCCAAGATAGGGATATGGATTCCGTCTGTCCCCCCAACCACAGATAGGGAATCCCATCAAAGCAAAGCCATCCACTATGACCTGCATAGGAAGGGCTGTGGGTTGGGACTAAGGGGCACTGGGAATAGGGGGGACATGGGTTCTCAGAGGCTGGGCTCAAGCCCAAGCATCTACACTAATTTTATAACCCTGCACCACAAGCCACACAAACCTGAATCAGCTGACCCAGAGCTTGAGAATAGTGACTTGGTGCATTAATGGCAGTGTAGACATAATATTAGGCTATGTCCACACTGCAATGAAACACCAACATCTGTCCCGGTCCAGCTCAGGCTCCCGGGGCTTGGGCCGTAGGGTGGTAAGTTTGCAGTGTAGACATCTCGGCTCAGGCTCAGTACCGGGCTCTGGGACCCCATAAGGTTGGGAGGGAGTTTAGCAAGCGAAAAAGGTAAAATGGCAGTGGAGTATTACCCTGGACTCAATGGCAGTTCTCCATTGGTCTGTCTGCTTTGGGGCAGGGACAATAACACGTCCTGCTGCATTTGTTATTTCAAAAGGTGATTTGTGATTTTCATTCTCAGACACGGTGCACAAAGCAGGACTCAACCCTCGGTGTAAACTAAATGAGTTGCTCACAGATTCTGGAAGCCACAATGAACCATTTGGTATGAGAGCTCAGACCCACCCCTGCCCCTGTCCCAGCTCTTAACTTCCAAACTTTCAGTAACTCTATTATCAGTGCCTGTGAGTTTAATTTAAACCATAAAAACAGGCATACTGGGGTAGACCAAAGGCCCATCTAGCTCTGTATTTTGTTTTCTTACAGTAGCCAATACCAGGTGCCCCAAAAGCCACTCAATAAGGTACCCCTGGGAGTTGAACCCAGGATCTCCTGTTTACTAATCAGGTGCTTTAGCCAGCTAAGCCATGGTGCCTGGCTGTGACTAGTGCATCGTGTCTTCCCACAGCTGACTCCCCGCCAACCCCACCAGGGCCTGACAAGCATTGCTTGTTGCTTGCAAAGCAGAGGAGCAGGTGAAGTTTTCCTTGCAAGCTGTGTGTGTGTGAATCTTTGGCCAGGTCTGCACTACAAAGTGATTTCAGCAGAATAATATTGCTCAGGTGTGTGAAAAACACACTACGCTCCCTCGGTCACCAGCTTTTGGCTGGTGTACACACTGCAAAGCCACGTCTGGTGACAAAACTGCCCTGTTTTGGTGACAAAATAAAACCACCTTGACGAGAGGCCTAGAGCTTAAAGTGATAAAATGTCAGTGTAAATGCTGCTGGTCATTATATCACCATAACTGGCCTCCGCCAGTATCCCACAATGCCCGCCGTAAACTCGCCTGCCCTGCATTCCTGCTACAGAGGCATGGGCCCCTCCCCTTTCATAGCTCCGGGAAGTTCTGACAGCTGAGCCTGCTGCTCTGGCAGCAAGGAGCAAATCACTACCATGGAATGCTGCTCTCTCCCGCACTACGAACACAGAGCAGGGGCGGCGGAAGCTTCTTTACAGTAGAGGGGCCACCGGCGTCTGAACTGTGGAACCTCTATGACGCCTCTTTCTCCAAGGCCCCTCACTCACTCCTCCCCTTCTCCCTGAGGTCCCAACCCCACACCACCCCTTCTCCCTGAAGCCCTGCCCCACCCCTCCCCCCAAGGCCACACCCACAGAACACCTCTTCTCCCCAAGACTCCACCTTGTCCCCACCACCGTCGTTCATCCTTACGGCTGGTAAAAAGTTCTGGGGCCATGGCCCTCTAAACCTCTCTGGTGCCCCTGACACAGAGCTAGGCAGGCAGCATGTGTTTGTGTGTGTGTGTGTGTGCAGTGATGAGCTGCCAAAATATTAACAACAGGTTCCCTCCTCTTCACCCCACGAGGGGGTCATGGCCCCCCCCCCAGGACTCCTGTCCCATCCAAGCCCCCACGTTCCTTGACGCCCCCCCGGGATGCCTGCCCCATCCACCCCCCTTCCCTGTCCCCTGACTCCCCCACCACCCCATCCAACCCCTCCTCTCATTCCTGATGGCCCCCCGGGACCCCTGCCCCATCCAACCACCCCTTCTCTCTGTCCCCGACTGCCCCGGAACCCCTGCCCCTGACTGCCTCCCACTACCCCATCCAACCCCTGCTCCTTCCTGACTGCCCCCCCAGGACCCTTGCCCCCATTCAACCCCCCTGTTCCCTGCCCTCTGACCGCCCCGACCCCTATCCAACCCCCCACAACCTCCCGAACTCCCCTGCCCTCTTCCAACACCCCCTCCCTGCTTCCTGCCCCCTTACTTAGAGCCGCTTGGGCAGGTCCGCTTGGCCAGGTCCGGGTCCGGGCCGGAGCCGCTCGGCCAGGACCGGGGCCAGCGCCGCAGGGCCCAAGCCAAGCTGAGCCGGGCTGGAGCTGCTCAGGCGGGACCGGGACCGCGGGGCCCAAGCCGAGCTGAGCTGGGCCAGAGCCGCTTGGCCGGGACTGGCGCCGCGGGGCCCGAGCGGGGCTGGGACTGGAACCGGCACCATGGGGCCCGAGCCGAGCTGGGCCGGGCCCGGGACTGGCACCGCGGGGCCCGAGCCGAGCTGAGCCAGGACCGGGACTGGTGCCGCAGGGCCCAAGCCGAGCCGGGCCAGGACCGGGACTGGTGCCGCGGGGCCCAAGCCGACCCGGGCCGGGACCGGGACCGGTGCCACGGGGCCAGAGCCGAGCCGGGCCAGGCCCGGGACCGGCGCCGCAGGGCCCGAGCCGGGGGCGCTCGGCCGGGGCTGGGACCGGGCTGGGGCGCTCAATGGGGCCAGGCCGGGGCCGGGGGGCCAGGCCGGAGGGAGCCGCTCGGCCGGAGCCGGACTGCGCTGTGCCTCCCTGGAGCCCTCCTTGCGTGTCCCTGCCCCAGTTTACCTGCCTGCTGCTTGTTTCAGGCTTCCCGCAAACATCTGATTCTCGGGAAGCAGGAGATGGGGAGGAGAAGGGGGCGGAGCATTCAGGGGAGGAGGGGGAAGTGAGCTGGGGCCGGGGGCGGGGTGGACAGCTGCCGAAGCTTTTGTTAAATTTAAAAGCCCTTTTAGAACCAGTTGTCCCGGAACAGCCGGTTCTAAAAGGGCTTCTAAATTTAACAGCTGGTTCCTGCGAACCAGTGGGAACCGGCTCCAGCTCACCACTGTGTGTGTGTGTGTGTGTGTGACAGACAGAGACTACTGTGCTGAGCCAGTGAGGGAAGCAGGGCCTGATGTCTGTGCTGTCCCCCTCACCCTACTGGGGTGTCCCCCTCCCCCAGGACTGGTTGCTTCCAGCAGCTGTCTGAATTTAGAGACAGTGTGCCGACACACTCACTCTTCTCTAACACACACACTCCCCGAACACACACACAGTCTCTACCCCACCATGCACACTGCAGTTGAAAAGCAGCTGACAATCTAGTAGGATGCCCAAGGAACAATGGGATAGAGAAACCTGCATCATGTGATGCTGTACTGGCCCATGAGGCATTACAAACCCTTCCCAAACAACCCTGAGCCCAGTTGCACAGTGGGATAGCTACCCACAGTGCACTGCTCTCTGTGGCAATACAAGAGCTGCTAGCGTGGATGCGCTCTGGTGACAGAAGGAGCATAGTGTTTAATTAAAACGCTTTAACTAAAGCAGCAAAGCTCAGTAGTGTAGACATAGCCTGAGAGGAAGATAAGACCTAGCTCCTATTGACACCAAGGATGTTCAGGCACTGAAACTAAAGAACCGTATGTGACAATGTCATTGACAGGATTCAAACCTGTGCAAGGAGACCCACCCCTCTCTGGAGTTTTAGTCCATTGCCTTAACCACTCAGCCACAACTATTTGGTCTAGCTACTTTTCTCACTACACTGTTCTGTTCTCACTGAGTGATTATTTTCAATTGTTTCCTCAGACCAGCTTCCACCACACAGTCACTGCTGTGCCGTTGTGTAAGTGTGTCCATGGCTGAGCAGCAAGAATTCCTGCTCATTTCCCTTCTGGCTGGAGCATGATGAGAGTGTGTTTGTGGTTAATGACATTGCTGTAGATTGTTGTCCATTTCCTGCCTTTATAATTTGGACAGTCCCTTTCCCATCATAGAATCATAGAATATTAGGGGTGGAAGAGACCTCAGGAAGTCATCTAGTCCAATCCCCTGCTCAAAGCAGGACCAATCCCCAACTTAATCATCCCAGCCAGGGCTTCCTCAAGCCTGACCTTAAAAACCTCTAAGAAAGGAGATTCCGCCACCTCCCTAGGTAACGCATTCCAGTGCTTCACCACCCTTCTAGTGAAAAACTTTTTCCTAATATCCAACCTAAACCTCCCCCACTGCAACTTGAGACCATTACTCCTTGTTCTGCCATCTGTTCTCACTGAGTGATTATTTCCAATAAGAGGAAAAGGGGGGCACTAAATGAGAGGGTCCCAAGATCTGAGGGGATACTTATAGAGAAATGGGAGGAAATGAAAGGAGATTACTACAGCGGACTGCCTAGCTGATTCTAGATAAGGTTCAGACCAACTTTCTGTTTAAAGCTCGACTATTTTAAGTGCTTTAGAACAGACACGTTTGCTTCAATTCCCTTGAAATTTGGTGTGCTTCATGAGGATTCAGGTTAGGGTTGGTGATTCAGATTTTGGGTCAGTTGATCAAGATAGAGCCCCCTTGCAAACCACAGTATTTCACAAATTCTAGCACCATTGACATTTGAAAACCCACCTTGGTGAGACATCTGAGGGTGAACTGAGCTGGGAAAACTCTGCCTCCACCAAGGGCGTTTTCAGAAATATAATCTTAGTATAGCAGAGCAATCAGAAGGGTCTCAAACAAATTTAGAAGTAAATTGTTTCTCACTGGGAGGGGGACAATTAGGGGTGCAAGAGTGGGTGGGAATAGCGAGAGAGGAGTTTGTGTCTGCAGGTAGGGATGGGGGGGGTTATGGGGAAGGCAGAGGACCCGAGGGGTTATGTGTGGGGTAGCAGAGGAATTTGGGGTGAGGGGCAGGAGAGACCTGTCATACCTGCATTCTCCCCTTCTGTATATGTGCTGGGATTTAGAGGGGCAATACGACTCTCCCTGCCCCCTATATATCCTGGGATTTGGAGGCCCCTGGCCTTCCCCCAGTGTGAGCAGAGATCTGGGAGCAGCAGGGGTCCAAGGTAACACAAATGTAATAATCTGAAATCCAGGAAAGGAATAGTTCAGATACATGGGTGTATGTGGCAGGGTGGTCTGGCCAGAGTGTGGGGGGGAGCGGGCTGGTGTGGCGGGGGTGGACTGGGTGGGGATAGGGCACGGCTGAAGCAGGGGCAGGAGACCCAGCTAGAAATGGCAGGGAGAGGTACAGCTCAGTGTGCACTTTGGGCTACATAGTCAAGGTAGAATATGTCCTTCCAATAAGCTGCTAAAATTGTGACGTGTGTACAGCAGCACAGGGCTGGGGCCAGCAAGGGGTAACTTCTGACAGGCTTCTGCAGTAAACACCTTGTGCTGGATCCCACACACAAAGTTCCTGGGTTCGACCTTCCATCTTGGTCAGCTCTGAACCAAATCTGAACCAATCGTGGCACATGCAGACATCTGATGCACAAATGGAAAACCTGGGACTCCCTGGCCTGAGGATGATATATCTGAGTGTCCAGGGTTTAAGTCCCTGGTTAGGTGGGAGTCTTTCCCTATAGTGCATGCCCCAGGGACTTCAAAAGGCTTCTCTTCAGAGTTGTCCTTGATGTTACTTGTGGCACCTTAGAGACTAACAAATTTATTAGAGCATAAGCTTTCGTGGGCTACAGCCCACTTCTTCGGATGCATAGAATGGAACATATATTGAGGAGATATATATACACACACATACAGAGAGCATGAAAAGGTGGGAGTTATCTTACCAACTCTGAGAGGCCAATTAAGTAAGAGAAAAAACCTTTTGAAGTGATAATCAAGATAGCTCAGTACAGACAGTTTGATAAGAAGTGTGAGAATACTTACAAGGGGAGATAGATTCAATGTTTGTAATGGCCATTACATCATGCTCTCTGTATGTGTGTATATATATCTCCTCAATATATGTTCTATTCTATGCATCCGAAGAAGTGGGCTGTAGCCCACGAAAGCTTATGCTCTAATAAATTTGTTAGTCTCTAAGGTGAGAATACTTACAAGGGGAGATAGATTCAATGTTTGTAATGGCTGAGCCATCTATCTCGCCATGTAAGTATTCTCACACTTCTTATTAAACTGTCTGTACTGGGCTATCTTGATTATCACTTCAAAAGTTTTTTTTTCTCTTACTTAATTGGCCTCTTAGAGTTGGTAAGACAACTCCCACCTTTTCATGCTCTCTGTATGTGTGTGTATATATATCTCCTCAATATATGTTCCATTCTATGCATCTAAAGAAGTGGGCTGTAGCCCACGAAAGCTTATGCTCAAATAAATTTGTTAGGCCTGGTCTACACTACGAGTTTAGGTCGACTTTAGCAGCATTAAATCGAATTAAGCCTGGACACGTTCACACGACGAAGCCCTTTCTTTCGACTTAAAGGGCCCTTTAAACCGGTTTCTTTACTACACCTCCGACGAGGGGATTAGCAATAAAATCGGCCTTAGGGGGTCGGAATTGGGGTAGTGTGGATGGAATTCGACGTTATTGGCCTCCAGGAGCTATCCCACAGTGCTTCATTGTGACCGCTCTGGACAGCACTCTCAACTCAGATGCACTGGCCAGGTAGACAGGAAAAGCCCGTGAACGTTTGAATTTCATTTCCTGTTTGCTCAGCGTGGAGAGCACAAGTGACCATGCAGAGCTCATCAGCACAGGTAACCGTGATGGAGTCCCAGGATCGCAAAAGAGCTCCAGCATGGACAGAATGGGAGGTACGGGATCTGCTCGCCATATGGGGAGAAGAATCAGTGCTTGCTGAACTCTGAAGCAGTAAACGAAATGGCAAAATATTAGAAAAGGTCTACAAGGCCATGAAGGACAGAGGCCATAACAGGGACGCACAGCAGTGCCGCGTGAAAATTAAGGAGCTAAGGCAAGCCTACCACAAAGCCAGAGAGGCAAATGGAAGGTCCGGGGCAGAGCCACAAATATGCCGCTTCTACGCGGAGCTGCATGCCATTCTAGGGGGTGCAGCCACCACTACCCCAACCGTGTGCTATGACTCCCTCACTGGAGAAACACACAGGGAAGTGGGTTCGGGGTACGAGGAAGATGAGGATGGAGATAATGTAGATAGCTCACAGCAGCAAGGAAGCGGAGAAACCGGTTTCCCCAACAGCCAGGATATGTTTATCACCCTGGACCTGGAACCAGTAACCCCCGAACTCACCCAAGGCGTGCTCCCAGACCCTGAGGGCACACAGGGGACCTCTGGTGAGTGTACCTTTGTAAATATTACACATGGTTTAAAAGCAAGCGTGTTTAATGATTAATGATTAATTTGCCCTGGCAATCGCGGTCAGTACAGCTACTGGAAAAGTCTGTTAACGTGTATGGGGATGGAACAGAAATCCTCCAGGGACATCTCCAGAAAACTCTCCTGGATGTACTCCCAAAGCCTTTGCAAAAGGTTTCTGGGGAGGGCTGCCTTATCCCGTCCGCCATGGTAGGACACTTTACCACACCAGGCCAGTAGCACGTAGTCTGGAATCATTGCATAACAAAGCATGGCAGCGTATGGTCCCGGTGTTTGCTGGCATGCAGACAACATCCATTCCTTATCGCTCTTTGTTATCCTCAGGAGAGTGATATCATTCATGGTCACCTGGTTGAAATGGGGTGATTTTATTAAGGGGATATTCAGAGGTGCCCGTTCCTGCTCTGCTGAACAGAAATATTCCCTGCTGTTAGCCACGCGGTGGGGGGGAGGGGTGAAGTGATCATCCCAGAGAATTGGGTGTGGGGGGGAGGGGAGTTAGTTGGGTTTGTGCTGCATGTTAACCCTGAAACCGCAGCCCCTCCTTTTACATTGCAAACCCATTTTAAATGGCCAACCCAATGGGTGCTTGGTATGGGAAATGAGAGCACTACTGTTTTAAACCATTCCCACATGTTAAGAAGGTTAAAAAAGCCAAAAGACTGTGTCTTACCATGGCTGCCTGGAAGCCGAAATCTGTGGCCTGGCACTGCGTGAGTGATCTCTCACACCAAACCGGCAGGCCCTCAATATAAGAGGAAAAATGCGACCTTGTAACGAAAGCACATGTGCTGTGTAATGTGAACAGCAAAATTTAACGTGAAAGAGTGTACCCATTGTTCTCTAAAATGTGTCTTTTTTAACCACCTCTCCCTTCTCCTCCACCAGCTGGAAATGTTTCTCCTTCACAGAGGCTAGTGAAGATTAGAAAGAGAAAACGGAGGACGCGGGATGACATGTTCACAGAGCTCCAGATGTCCTCCCACACTGACAGAGCACAGCAGAATGTGTGGAGGCAGTCAATGACTGATTACAGAAAAGCACAATATGAACGAGAGGAGAGGTGGTGTGCTGAATCGCGGGATGAACAGAGCTAGTTGCGGGCTGAAGATGATAGGTGGCGTCAGCTTGCAGGCAGAAGGCAAGAGTCGATGCTCCGGCTGCTGGAGCATCAAACTGATATGCTCCAGCATATGGTTGAGCTGCAGGAAAGGCAGCAGGAGCAGAGACCACCGCTACAGCCCCTGTGTAACCAACAGCCCTCCTCCCCAAGTTCCATAGCCTCCTCACCCAGACGCCCAAGAACATGGTGGTGGGGCCTCCAGCCACCCAGTCACTCCACCCCAGATGATTGCCCTAGCATCAGAAGGCTGGCCTTCAATAAGAGTTAAAGTTTTAAACTGCAGTGTGTCCTTTTCCTTCCCTCCTCCCCCACCCATCCCGGGCTACCTTTGCAATTATCCCCCTAGTTGTGTGATGAATTAATAAAGAATGCATGAATGTGAAGTAACAATGACTTTATTGCCTCTGCAAGCGGTGCTCGAAGGGGGGAGGGGAGGGTGGGGTGGTTGGCTTACAGGGAAGTAGAGTGAACCGGGGGGGGGGGGGCGGAGGGTTCATCAAGGAGAAACAAACAGAAGTTTCACACCGTAGCCTGGCCAGTCACAAAACTCATTTTCAAAGCTTCTCTGATGCGCACCGCGCCCTGCTGTGCTCCTCTAACCGCCCTGGTGTCTGGCTGCGCGTAATCAGCGGCCAGGCCATTTGCCTCAACCTCCCACCCCGCCATAAATGTCTCCCCCTTACTCTCTCAGATATTGTGGAGCGCACAGCAAGCAGCAATAACAATGGGGATATTCTTTTCGCTAAGGTCTGAGCGAGTCAGTAAGCTGCGCCAGCGCACTTTTAAACGTCCAAATGCACATTCCACCACCATTCGGCACTTGCTCAGCCTGTAGTTGAACAGGTCCTGACTCCTGTCCAGGCTGCCTGTGTACGGCTTCATGAGCCATGGCATTAAGGGGTAGGCTGGGTCCCCAAGGATCACGATAGGCATTTCAACATCCCCAATGGTTATTTTCTGGTCCGGGAAGAAAGTCCCTTCCTCCAGCTTTCGAAACAGAGCAGAGTTCCTGAAGACGCGAGCATCATGTAACTTTCCCGGCCATCCCACGTTGATGTTGGTGAAACGTCCCTTGTGATCCACCAGGGCTTGCAGCAGCAATGAAAAGTACCCCTTGTGGTTTATGTACTCGGTGGCTTGGTGCTCTGGTGCCAAGATAGGGATATGGGTTCCGTCTATGGCCCCACCACAGTTTGGGAATCCCATTGCAGCAAAGCCATCCACTATGGCCTGCACGTTTCCCAGAGTCACTACCCTTGATATCATCAGGTCTTTCATTGCCCTGGCAACTTGGATCACAGCAGCCCCCACAGTAGATTTGCCCACTCCAAATTGATTCCCGACTGACCGGTAGCTGTCTGGCGTTGCAAGCTTCCACAGGGCTATTGCCACTCGCTTCTCAACTGTGAGGGCTGCTCTCATCTTGGTATTCTGGCGCTTCAGGGCAGGGGAAAGCAAGTCACAAAGTTCCATGAAAGTGCCCTTACGCATGTGAAAGTTTCGCAGCCACTGGGAATCGTCCCACACCTGCAGCACAATGCGGTCCCACCAGTCTGTGCTTGTTTCCCGGGCCCAGAATCGGCATTCCACGGCATGAACCTGCCCCAGTAACACCATGATTTCCACATTGCTGGGGCCTGTGCCTTGTGAGAGGTCTATGTCCATGTCAATTTCCTCATCACTCTCGTCGCCGCGCTGCAATCGCCTCCTCCTCGGCTGGTCCTGGTTTTGCTTTGGCATGTCCTGGCTCTGTATATACTCCAGGACAACGCGCGTGGTGTTCATAGTGCTCATAATTGCCGCGGTGATCTGAGCGGGCTCCATGATCCCAGTGCTAGCTATGGTGCCTGGTCTGAAAAAAGGCGCGAAACTAGTATCTGACGGACCAGGGGAGGGAGGGAGGGGCGAGTGACGACATGGCGTACAGGTACAGGGAATTAAAATCAACAAAGGTGGCTGTGCATCAGGGAGAAATAAAATAAATAAATTAATGGAGATATCCCATCTCCTAGAACCGGAAGGGACCTTGAAAGGTCATCGAGTCCAGCCCCCTGCCTTCACTAGCAGGACCAAGTACTGATTTTGCCCCAGATCCCCAAGTGGCCCCCTCAAGGATTGAACTCACAACCCTGGGTTTAGTAGGCCAATGCTCAAACCACTGAGCTATCCCTCCCCCCAGACACAAACAACTGTCACACAGAATGCCCCCCCCCCCCAAAGATTGAACTCAAAACCCTCGGTTTAGCAGGCCGTTGATTTGACGGAGGGAGGGGGAAGCAAATGAATACAGAACAAATCTATTTTTTACATCTTAAGCTGGCAGACGACGGTGCAGCATGACTGATAGCCCTCGGCATCTTCTCGGCGCTTGGCAGAAAATAGCATACTACGATTGATAGCCATCATCATCAAGACAGTTCGCTAGGACTGAGCATGTCTGCCCAGGTGCCCATGATTGACAGCCACTGCAATATGACAATGATGGATACCAATCGTAATATACCATCTTCTACCAAAAGGCAAGGGGCTGCTGCTGTGTAGCAATGCAGCCCCACGTCTGCCAGCCCCACGTCTGCCAGCACACAGATCGCCCTCGGCCTCTTCTGGGTGCTTAGCAGAAAATACTGGGCGCTTGGCAGAAAATAGCATACTACAACTGGTAGCCATCATCATCAACACAGTTCAATAGGACTGAGCATGTCTGCCTAGGTGTCTCTGATCGAACCGCAATATGATGACGATGGATACCAGTCATAATATACCTTCTAGTGCCAAAAGGCAAAAGGCTGGTGCAATGCAGCCCTATGGCTGCCAGCCCCACAGCTATCAGTCATGCTGCACTGTCTACCGCCAAAAGGCAGTTAGCTGCTGCTGCTGTGTAGCAATGCAGTCCCACGTCTGCCGGCACCCAGATGACATATGGTGACGGTGAGCAGAGCTGAGCGGGCTCCATGCTTGCCGTGGTATGTTGTCTGCACAGGTAACCCAGGTAAAAAGGCGCGAATCGATTGTCTGCCGTTGCTCTGACGGAGGGGGAGGGGCCTGACGACAGGTACCCAGAACCCCCCGCGACACTGTTTTGCATCATTCAGGCATTGGGATCTCAACCCAGAATTCCAATGGGCGGCGGAGACTGCGGGAACTGTGGGATAGGTACCCATAGTGCAATGCTCCGGAAGTAGACGCTAGCCTCGGTACTGTGGACGCGGTCCGCCGACTAGAGCACTTAGAGCATTTTATGTGGGGACACACACAATCAGCTGTATACAACCAATTTCTATAAAACCGGCTTCTATAAATTCGACCTAATTTCGTAGTGTAGACATACCCTTAGTCTCTAAGGTGCCACAAGTATTCCTGTTCTTTTTGTGGATACAGACTAACACGGCTGCTACTCTGAAACCTTAATTATGCTGGTTCGGGGTTTTTTCACACCCTGAAAGACGTACTTGTTAGAGGGTTTATCCCATCACCCTCCCATTCCCTGGTCCTTCTCGCATGAACAGAGAGCAATACCCGAAGTTCAAAGGTGCAAACAATTTGATGTTTATTGGGGTAAACTTCCAGCAAGCAATGATTCCTATTTCCTTCCTCAGTATCCCCCTTCCCAGCTCTGACACCACAGAGCCTTGCCTGTGTCCCTGTTCCCATTCCCCCCCTTACTTCCTGATTGACTGCAGACTATATAGTAAAACTTGAGTTCTGCTTAGCTATACCTTAACCAATCATTTTAGTGAAATTTAACTAGCCAATCCTAACATATTGTAACATGATTATCTAAGCAATTATATCCCACCACCTTAATTGGTTTACACCCAACAAATTAGTTATACAGCAAACTGAAACAATCACAGAACCCGACAGAGATTATATAGACTCGCAATAGGAAAGTGGGGACTACAGTGATAGAACAACAAAGAAATGAGGATTTCACACCCCAGCTATTGATAAGTGAGTTGTTGCCAGACAGGATGCTATCATGGTAGAGGTTGTGGGTGCTGATTGCTTAACTGTATGGCCCATAGGGCAGGATTTTGAGGTTCACCATTACTTTCTCAGAATGCTAGCAACCATCTTTTGTTCACTTAAAACGTGAGCAGGGAGATTACAACACCGCAGAACTCATGGAGCTCCAGGAAAAGTGTAACTTTAGCTCTGGGTGAGTGTGTCTAAAAATCAGCTGTGCTATAGAAGGTTTCTAGGAGTTGAAAGAGATGTGCCATCTCGACCACCCTAAAGAGTTCATTAAATATTAATGAAAACTAGGGTTGATAAGTTACATTCTTTATAGCAGCAGAATGGTGGACTGGTCTAAAGTGTTAGTTTTAAGACTCTTTTTTCCTATCTCTTGGGTGTTCTGGTCTCTGCATAGAGACGTGGTTTCAAATCCCACTCCTAGCATGACCATTTTCTTCTATCTGGAGAAAATGGCCTTACTTCAATCTCCTTTGCAACAATAGAACACCATTTGCTTAGCATTTCTATTACAGTAGTTGTGAGAGAAGTTCCAAACCAGGGGGAAACACTGCCTTTTCTCTCTACTGATCAATTTTTGTCTTCCTTCATTCCAAGCCATTTTCTCAAATACATCCATATTTCCCACCCTTTTTTGTTTAGTGTTCTTTGCTTTTATGAAACTTTAGGGTCAGCATTTAATTGCCACACAACTGTACTTATGAAGTAAAGTGAAACACAACATTTTTTTGCTATTTTTGCAGAAGAGTTTTGCTTTCTGACCTGGAATTGAACAGGGGCTACCCGAGGGGGACAATGCTACTCCCTTTCCAGAATCATCCAAAAAACATAAGTTCTTGATGCCCTTTGTTTCCCTGTTCTTCAAAGGGAAAGCAGCTGGTGTAGCGGCTACTGAGAAAGCCTTAGAAAAGGGCCCCAAAAGTGACAGTAGCTGGTTTTTGTAGTGTAGTGGTTATCACGTTTACCTAACATGCAAAAGGTCCCTAGTTCAAAACCAGATAGAAACAGTGCTGCTTTTCCTCCTTTGGTCCTTTATCACTCCAAGTCCTTTCTCAACTACATCCATAGCTTCTATGCTTTCGTCCTCGTTATTTTTTTCCTTTCATGGAACTTTAAGTTCAAAAGGAGAGGGTTAGCCTGCATTTTGAGGGAAGGAATAGACCATCATTTGGGAGACTGCCAGCTACATAACAAATCTGAGTGTAGAAGAATCCCAACCCTTTGTCCTGAGTATTTAGCTCCCAGCCAGCAGTTTCCCCCTCACTTTTCTTTATGTTGAGCTAACTACAAACAGCCTCGTGTATCCTTTTCATGTCAGAGAAATCTATTGACTGATGATCACATTTCCGCTACTTTCCTGGCTAGGCAGGGTTGGGGTGTGAGGAATCAGAACATAATAATTGGAACTCTCTAACCCATCCTTTTAACATACAACATCACATTCCCCTTTTTAAATAAAGTTTTTCCCATAATATTTTTGAACACTCAATATCTTGCTTGTCTTCAAATGATGTTAACACAAGCTCTGAGCTACAAATTTCTTTACTGTTCCATTGGTATTTTTAGCACAGTAAATTGATATAAAAGAGAAACAGAAAACAAAACAATTTTCAATATTATAAATTGAGGACACATCTTTTTTTAAAAAAGTTTTATTACCATTTTCTTTTACTCTCAGGCTGGTTTTTATAAATCATCACAAATGCAGTAACGAGGAGTTAGAGAAATATACAAGAAATGAATACAGTGTGATCCAGTCGATAGGCAGAGAGCTGACTCCGTCCACAGCCTGAAACAATCTCCATGACAATAAAGAGGGCTGGGAAGGATATGACACGGAAGTACTTATATGCCCAATGCAGAGCTGGAGCCAATGTAGGAAGAAGTAGAGAAGCTAAAGATTACTGAAGGGGGACAGTCAGCTCCTGAAGGGTTATTTTTCCCTCTCTTAGCTAGGCTAGAATAGAAGAGGAGAAAATTCTCTCTCACTCTGAGAGGATGATGACCTTTCTTCCTGTTCTTCTAAAGCTCAGAGACAGGAAGAGACATTTCCTGCCTAAGAGCCTCAAGAGAGCAAGGCTAGGGAGCAGGCAAAGCTAAGGGCCCCATTACACAGAATTTAACTTCTGTCGGCTCATGTGAGGTGGTATCAAAACCCCTCCCTGGGTTTCTAGGAAAGAGTTAGTATTGGCTCCATGTGTTTTCCTGGAAGAGCCTCTAGTAGGAGGAAGAAGAAGTAGAGAGGGTTGCAATGGGCCTAAATGAAAGCAGAAGAGGATTGTTCTTCTTGGGGTTTGTTTGTGTTACTCTTGTGATCCTTGTGGAGGAAGCTAAAGGGTCATTTGAGTTTGTGTCAAAGCCTTTGGTTGGGCTCAGTTTGTGACCCTGAGCACAGGGGATACTTCACCCTTCGTTCTTGTCCCCTCAGGGCAATGGAGAATGGACCAGGTTCTAAAATTAGACAGAGGAGACAGAGAAAGCCTAGTACAGGTGATAAAAAACACCCTCTCTGGTAGTCTAGTCTATTCATTAGGCTTCGGCGCTTTCACCACTGTGACCCGGGAAAGAAGCTTTTCAACACATGTCTTCACTTGTTGTCTCCTCAACTGATATTTCATCACGCTCAGATGGGTTTTGGAGACCAAGTGAAAATCAAACAGCCTCAGAACAGAGCATAGGTATGTTCCCATTGTGGACCTTTCATACAAGTAGAGCTGGGCAAATCATTTATTTCCTTGCTTGATAGCTAGCCTAACCTAATAATAGTTCAGATTGCCCCAGGATGAATTTTTTTCAGTTTTCTTGTTGAAACAAAACTGAAAAAAATCATTTTTGGCCCACCAAAATATTTCAGTAAATAAAGTATTCATCCAAAAAACATTCACCCAGCTGTATAGACTAGTCTTCAGAATTAACCACCTGGAGAGAAGGATCATTAGCCTCTTCCATTCCTGAAGTCTAGCTGCTGAAGTGTTCTGAGGATGAACCGGATTTCATAGCCTTCCACCTGAATGCCTCTAGTTGCCGCCTTGCTCAAGGTGAAAGAGAATGTGGTTTAGTGACAGATCTACATATAGCCCTCTATTCAAATCTCTACAGAGGAGTATTTGTTTTGCATTGCATATAAAATTAAAATAAATTGTGTTGAAACCTAAACCTGGGATCAAGGTGAAACATGGTGATTTTAATTCAAGGACAAAATCTCTACTGAGTTGAACAGAAGGAAGGCTTTTTCATCAGGTCCTTTCAAATGCTAAAAGTTGAGATGGCTCTTAGAGGTTCCAGGCACATCATCAGCCAGAATTTTCAAAATATCTCACGCCCACCACTAGAGCCAGATTTTCAGAAGAACTCAGCTCCCAGTTAGGTACCTAAATTTTTGCCCAGTTTTTCATCTTGGGTCAACCTGAATGTCTATTATTGTTATTATAATGTTGGTTAGGCTAGCTAGCAAGGGGGGAAATAATTTGCACGTCTATTTGTGTAAAAGAGCATGCAGCCTGGACTTTGAGATGCACAGTGGAAACATGCCCACATTCTGCTATTAAGCAGTGGGAAGCTTTGATCTTCATATGGTTTCCCAAGCCCTTCCCAACATCATGTAGAAGATGAGGGAATCAGGAAAAAAACATGGATTTGTTTACATTGCAAGTGAAGAATAATTGAAAGCTTTTTAATGCAAAGTCACTTTTCCCTCATTGGGAATAGAACCCATACTATGGTAATGAGACTACCAAATCCTAACCACTAGACCACAAGGGAGATAATGATGTTGTTTTTCTTCTCACTTATACTACAATTTTTTAGGCTACTTTCTATCCAATTTCTGAAGCTGCTCCTTTGTTCATTCCCTGAGGGGCTAAGAGCAGAGAGTGCAGGAACCCCTGTGCTCAGGGTCACAACTTGAGCCCAATGCAAGCCACCGAAACAAACTCAAATGGTGCTTCCTCCAGCAGGATCACAGAGCAACACAAAGAAAACCCATGAGGAACAATCCTCCTCTGCCTTCATTTACCCCATCGCAACCCTCTTGGCAGCCTACCTGGACACTCTTCCGGGAAGGACACTGAGTTGATAGGAGCTCTGGCATACAGACCAAGGGAAGGGTGTTGCTCCCCCTTGGTGTGAGCTGATAGCATTCTGACTCCGTGTAATGGGGCTCTGAGCTTTGCCATCTTGTGAGTTCTGTGTTCTCAACAAGCAGCCAAAGTGCTGAACCCCCCGGACCCTTCTGCTGGGAGCATGGTGATTGCACAACAGCTGCAAGCCCTTTTTCCCTCTCCTCAGCTTCCCCAGACCTTCCTCACAAATGGTTTCATCAGATGCTGGAGGGATGTAAGGACCTGCAGGTTTCCCTCACCCACCTCTTAAGGCAAACAGTGATTCCCTTCTCTGACACTCCTGGGGCCAGGCTTCTTTTGAGTTTTTCCCAAGGGGGACCTGATTCCCTGGGGAAATGTGTGTGTGGCGTGTGGGGAACTGGCTTGTCTGCCCCCTGGCTGGGAGCTGAGAAGCTTTTTCTGACTCTCCCCCACTAGATGAGTCCAACAGCACCTCCCCATGGTAGGAGAATCCTAAATTCCATCCTCCCTCCAGGGTTTCTCTGACCAGATGATGGCAACAGCATTCTAAATCAACCCCAGCTCTCTGGTCTAGAATGCTGCATCTAACCAGCCTTGTAACAGCTCCAGTTTGCTTGCTGGAGACAGAATGAACCAGGAAAGAAGGCAAGTGTCTGAAAGGGAACCTCATCTTGCAAATAAATGTTCTCAAGGCTCCTTTTATACAGAGACTGGGCAGTTAAGTGTATTCAAAGCTGGCTAGGTCCATCGGTAGAGCATGGTGCTTTTAATCCAGGGTCGGCTCCAGGCACCAGCTAAGGAAGCAGGTGCTTGGGGTGGCCAATACAAAGGGGCAGCACGTCTGGGACTTCGGCGGAAATTCGGTGGCGGGTCCATCAGTCCCTCTCTTCCTCTTTGAGCTGCCACTGAAGTGCCGCCGAAGAGGAAGAGAGGGAGTAAAGGAACTGCCGTCGAAGAGTGGAGCAGCGCAATTGCGCTGCCGCGGTTTTTTGTTTGTTTTTTTTCGCCGCTTGGGGCGACAGAAAACCTGGAGCTGGCCCTGTTTTAATCCCATGGTCATGAGTTCAAGCCCCACGCTGGATGGTAGTGACAGCCCTTAGGTGTCACTCTTCTGCTTATATTCACAGCCCAAAATAAAATAAACTCTCTGTCCTCTCTACCATCTTAGGCAGGTAATGTTTCTTTCTCTCTCTGAGCTTCAGTAAACAATAAAGAGAGAACAAACTGACATTTCCATCCTCCAATGACAGTTGAGAGAGGATTTTCTCCTCCTCCATCCTACCCTAGGAAAGAGAAGGGATAATAATCAATTAAAGGATGATTGCAGAGAGAAAAGTTTGATCATTATAAATAGGATGATGATCAATTGTTCTCCATGTCTACTGAAGGTAGGACAAGAAGTAATGGGCTTAATCTGCAGCCAGGGAGATTCATGTTAGATATTAAGAAAAGCTTTCCAACTCTAGGGGTAGTTAAGCTCTGGAATAGGCTCCCAAGGGTGTCTGTGGAGTCTCTGTCATCGGAGGCTTTTAAGAACAGGTTAAACAAACTTCTGTCAAGGATAGTCTACATATACTTGGTCCCATAGACAATCTGCTCTGGCTCCCTCCTTCTGCTCCGTGCCTGGGCCGACTGCTGCGGGCACTCGACCCCACATGGCCCCCTGATGCATCATCTCTACTTCGCCCTGCCTCAGCTGAGAGGGCTAGACTTGATGACCTCTCCAGGTCCCTTGCAGCCATACATCTCTATAATTCGATGCCATAGCACTAGAACAGGAGTCTCAAACACGTGGCCTGCGGGGTTCTTTCGTGCGACCCGCCATGCTCCCCGTGCCCCCCAACCCTTTGCCTACCCCGTGGCGCCGCGAGCCCTGCGCTGCTCCCTGGAGCAGTTGGAATTATGTCCCTACAACCCCGGGCGGGGGGAGTAGAGGGCTCTCGCTTCCTGCCCTGGCCACGGTGAACAGTGCTGCCACCCTGGAGCCACTCCAGGCAGGGCCAGCTCCAGGCACCAGCTGAGCAAGCTGGTGCTTGGGGCGGCAGATTGTTGGAGGTGGCATTTTGCCCAAACCTAGGGCGGCACGGTCGCTTTTTGTTTGTTTGTTTGTTTGTTCTTGTTCCGCTCCAGTCGCCCTGTAGGGGGCGGCGGCGTGGAGAACCAGAGCACCCTGCAGGGCAGTCCTCTTCCTTCCCTCCCCGCCGACCGGAGCGGAGCCCTCGCGGCAGGCGGCAGGAGGCGGTGCAGTGGGAGGGGCCGCATGGCAGCGCCCCTGCTGTAGCCCTGGCCGCCCCCTTCTCTCTCTCTCCCGCCCTCCCCCTCCCCCCCCACCCCCCCTCAGCTGGTCTCCCTGTACCCGCGCTCCGGCCGTGCTGCAGGTTTTTTTTTTTTTTTTTGCTTTGCCGTTCTGGCCGCCCCGTTTTTTGTTTTTTGTTTTGCTTGGGGCGGCCAAAAAGCCAGAGCCGTCCCTGACTCCAGGTAAGCGGCGCCAGGCCAAAGCCCGCACCCCTCCTGCACCCCAACCCCCTGCTGAACCCCTCACTCCTGCTGCACCCCAACCCCCTGCCCAGAGTCCCCTGTCACACCCTGTACCCCAACCCCCTGCTGCACCCCTCACCCCTCCTGCACCCCACACCCCAACTCCCTGCCCTGAGCCCCCTGCCATACCCTGCACACCTCCTGCACCTCAACTCCCTGCCCTGAACCCCATCACACCCCGCACCCCTCCTGCACCCCCTGGGGGCAGGGAGGGGGCAGAGTTGGGGTGAGGACTTCGGGGAAGACGTTGGAAGAGGCAGGGCCTCATGGAAGGGGTGGGGTGGAGTCGGGGCGGGTCCGAGGGCAGCAAGGGGTGGGTGTCAGGGATGCAGCCCTCAGGCCAATGCACTAGTCCTCATGCGGCCCTCATGGTCATTTGAGTTTGAGACCCCCTGCACTAGAACATAAAAAACAACAAAAGTGAAAACACCCAAATATAACATCTAACAATTCAGTGTGAAATGACATTCCACAGCACAAAGTGACAATAGGTAGGAGTGCAAAGCCCTACAATTCAGCACAATGCAAATGAATGCACCATAGGGCAAAATGACGAACTGCAAAAGAGCTCAGCTCAAACCAACACAACACAAGGCAGTGCAAAAATGATACAACATGAAACAATGCATCAGAATGCAAAGTGACATTATGCAAAACAGCTCAGCGTGGAACAACGACACAGACCAAAACCACAAAATAGAATCATATAGAAAGGTGGGGCAGGGAGGGACCCCGAGATTCAGGACCAAGTATCCCTAGGCCATCCCTGACAGGTGTTTGTATAACCCCTTCTTAAAATCCTCCAATGAAAGAGATTCTGCAACTTCCCATTGAGGCCTATGCCATGCAACCTACAACACTTGACTTGTGGTTAGGGGCCAGGCTGTGACTCAGAAAATTTGGATTCAGTTCCCAGTTTGGCCCCATTATACTCTGTGAAAACATGGACAAATTACATCACATCTTCAGGCCTCAGTTTCCACATCTGTAAAATGGGAACTGCCCTCCCACACTTCATATATTTTGCCTCTGAGCTCTTGGCAGCAAGGACTCTTTCTCCAGCACCGGCTCCCGACTCTAGGCACCAGCAAAGCAAGCACATACTTGGGGTGGCACAATTCTAGGTGTGGCATTCCAGCCACCCTTTTGCTTGGGCAGTTGCGCTCTCGGAGCTTGGGGCGGCAAATTGTTTGCTTGGGGCAGCAAAAAACCTAGAGCCGGCCCTATCTCTCTCTCACTATGAGTTGTACAACACCTGGCAGAATCAGGGCCCCCACCCTCAGTCAGGGCTGGCTCCAGGGTTTTGGCCGCCCCAAGCAGCCAAAAAAAAAGCCGCGATCGCGATCTGCGGCGGCAATTCGGCGGGAGGTCCTTCGCTCCGAGCAGGAGTGAGGGACCGTCTGCCGAATTGCCGCTGAACAGCTGGACCTGCCGCCCCTCTCCGAAGTGGCCGCCCCAAGCACCTGCTTGGTAAGCTGGTGCCTGGAGCCGGCCCTGCCCTCGGTCAAGGTCTCTGCAGTGCCTGGCACAACTGGGGCACCCACTCTTGGATGGGGTATCTGCAGAGGGATTAAAGGGAAGGGCTAACCATCACACTTCATGTCTCAAACTGCTCTGTGGCTGGGGGTTCAGGAGCGACTGTTCCCATGTAATAATGTATGGAAAGGTCATTGTGCAGTCGGTGGGGAAGGGGTTAGAGTTCCCTTTACTCTTTCTGAAATTGGCCACTCTCACAGACAGGATATCTGCTGGGGGAGGGGAAATACAAGGCTTAATGGGACCACAGATCTGATCAGATGTGGCGGGGGGGGGGGGTATTTAACCACCCCCTGCCCGCAACCTCCAATATGCAAAATCATAGAATCATAGGACTGTAAGGGACCTTGAGAGGTCATCTAGTCCAGCCCCCTGCATTCCATCCAGAAAAGAAGGGCTGCAATTAAAAAACCCAGGGAACACCTCAAACCTGAAAGGAGTTTAAACAAAATCAATATATGATAATTATACAGGAAACAGCAAAATCTGAAATGTTATAGCTGTGTTTAATGATTAAAAAGAAAAGGATGCAAATATGAGCAATTTGAGATCCAGTCTTACAAATTAGAGGAAACACCAGGCAAGCAGGTGGCATGGTCCCCCCACCTAGAGCACTGGGTGGGGAGGTGGCACAGCTGCCAGCGGCCCCAGCATCAGGCAGGTGGGTGGTTCAGCCCCTAGTAGCTCCAGCACCTAGAGTACTACAAAAGTAATCAACTGTTGAGAATAGGCCACTTCCACTTTAATTGAATTGGCCTCATTAGCACTGACTCCCTACTTGGTAAGGCAACTCCAGTCTTTTCATGTGCTGTAATATATATTCTGCTTACTGTATTTTTCACTCCATGCATCTGATGAAGTGGGTTTTAGCCCACAAAAGCTTATGCCCAATTAAATGTTAGTCCCTAAGGTGCCACAAGGACTCCTCATTATTTTTGCAGTCAGCAAAGCTGTACTGTCTGGGGATGTAGCTCAATGGTAGCACACATGCTTTGTATGTATGAGGCCCTGGGTTCAATCCCCAGCATCTACATGCTTGCCTGTTGTTTTCCTGATGCCCAGCAGTCTCCCTGCAGGAGTTTTAACCCTGAGCAGTGAAGGACAAGTGCCAACCTCCTGGAAGCTCTGTGGGGGTTTCTGCCCTTGCTTTTAAGATTCCCATCCACTGGGCTGCTTGATGAGGAAGGAGAAGGGAGAATCCTCCAGGATTGGAGGGAAGGGTCCCTTCAGCACAGACTGAGGGGCAAGGAAACGGAGGGGCAGTCAGTGCCGAGAGGGGAGAGAAGTCAGTGATTTACACGCAACGGGGGACACTGTCTCTTTGCAGGGACAGGAGTCGTGGGCAGCGTGTTTGGGATGATGCTGATGATGAATAGAAAAAAGGCCGGAGTAAATGAAACATGAGAGCATAGAAGGGGAAGGAGAAGGGCAGCTCCACAGAGGGCCATGGGTGATCATACACCCCATTTCATACAAACACAACATAGGAATGACCACACTGGGTCAGACCAAAGGTCCATCTAGCCCAGTGTCCTGTTTTGTGACAGTGGCGAAAGCCAGGTGCCCCAGAGGGAATGGACAGAATAGGTGATCATCAAGTCATCATCTCTTGTTCCCCATTCCCAGCTTTTGGCAAATTCCCAACCATTCATGGACCTAGGGTGACCAGACAGCGAGTGTGAAAAATTGGGATGGGGGTGGGGGTAATAGGAGCCTATATAAGAAAAAGCCCCAAATATCAGGACTGTCCCTATAAAATCAGGACATCTGGTCACCCTACATGGACCTATCCTCCATGAACGTATCTAGTTCTTTTTTGAACCCTGTTATAGTCATGGCCTTCACAACATACTCTGGCAAAGAGTTCCACAAGTTGACTGTGCATTGTGTGAAGAAATACTTCCTTCTGTATGTTTTAAACCTGCTGCCTGTTGATTTCATTTGGTGACCCCCTAATTCTTGTGTCATGAGGAGTAAATAACACTTCCTTTTTTACTTTCTCCACACGAGTCATGATTTTATAGACCTCTATCATATCCCCCTTTAGTTGTCTCTTTTCCAAACTGAAAAGTCCCAGTCTTATTAATCTTTCCTCATATGGAAGCTGTTCCATACCCCTCATCATTTTTGTTGCCCTTTTCTGTACCTTTTCCAATTCCAATCTATCTTTTTTGAGATGGGGTGACCATAGCTGCATGCAGTGTTCAAGATCTGGGTATACCATGGATTTATATCATAGAATCATAGATGATTAAGGTTGGAAGAGACCTCAGAGGGTCATCTAGTCCTACCCCCTGCTCAAAGCACTCTGGCTTGTCCTAGATAGAGAGAAAAGATAAACAGGGACCCAGCCCCCCTACAGTGATCCCATAGAAAAGAACCTGGTTGGGAGTGGGGTGAACATTTCCTCTGGACAAAGGGGAGCTGAAATCCCTTGGTGTCATTGAATTTAAGAAATGCAAGCATCAAACCCTGCATGGCTGGGATTCGGGTGCATCAGCAGGAGGTTGAGATGAAGGAACCTGGAGAGTACATTGGTCCTAATCTATGTTTCTGCTTGTTTATTTTTTGGTAGGAGAAATGAATGCAGCCTCTGTTCCAGTCATGAGGAAGACACTAGAAAGAGAAGTTCCCCAAATCTAAATGTCCCTAAATCGCTGGTCTTTTAGGTCATTAATTGCATGTTCCTCATCTGTGAAAGGGTTCAAAGAAACTAAACTGTTGGATATAATTTGTTCATTGAGACCTTTTAAGCTTCTGCTTATAACAGGCTCAATAAGGTATATATTGGTGTTGTGGTGAGGTGGCGGCTTTAATTGGCTCTGAAGTTGTGGCATAAAAAATAAGCAATAATTTGGTTACAGTCCTGAAATATTCAATTAGCTCAATCTGGATTGCACTGGTTGGTTTCAATTCCCTATTTCAGGCTATATAAGGGTTGATTTTCTGCTGTATTAATCTGATGATTTGCCTAAGATGGTGACCTGGTTCCAGTGTAATATCATTGTTAACTCATGGGTCACCTAGGGAGGTGGTGGAATCTCCTTCCTCAGAGGTTTTTAGGGTCAGGTTTGACAAAGCCCTGGCTGGGATGATTTAGTTGGGGATTGGTCCTGCTTTGTGCAGGGGGTTGGACTAGATGACCTCCTGAGGTACCTTCCAACCTTGATATTCTACGATTCTATTCTATGAGTCTATGATTTGACCTAAACGTGATAACAGTATTGTTTCACCCTTCGTTAGCTGAGTGGTGTTTATAATAGTTTTGCCTTAGTGAGCTGTATTTGTGATTGAATTGGTTCATTTTAATAAATTGTACAAAAGGGATATAGAGTCAAAATTCTTTCAGTGAGCACCATGGGCTGGAACTATAGCAAATCTGGGTGGAGATGAGCCTCTCCATTGCAGAGCCCCATCAGCTCCCTCTCAATTTAACCTTTGATTCTCGCAGGGGAGCAGTTGAGGTGGGAAGCATTTTAAGGGCCAGCTGAATCCTGTAGCACTCAAGACAGTACAAGGGAAAATAAACTCCCCCAGGCAGGCTTTTTGGGAGGTGTGTGTGTGAGGGCCGTGTGGCTGTGGGAGGGATGACTGAAGGTGGGGAGAGGATATTTATGAGTGGGCGGAGCTTGGTAGGTATTTACAGTCCTATCCAGGCATAGCCAGGGCCCTCATCTGGCTCACCCTGATAAGGGCCAGCTGAGGTTGTGGATCTGGTTTGAAGGGATCTAAAGGGAAGGTAAAAGCTCCTTCCCTTGATGGTCTGAGAATTCAGGTCTCAACATTGAGTTTCCCAGGAAATGGCAACACAGAAATACCTTCTGTCTGGGAAAGGCATGGAGTACACCCAGGCACTGCAGAGACATGCTCCTTCAACTCTACTCCAGTAGTGAAACACTAATAGACCCTGGTTATCAGCTGGTGGGATCGAACCTTGGGCCTCTGAAGCTAAATGCATGAGCCTCTGCATGAGCCAAAAGCCACATGACTCAAAGCTAAGACTGTAGAGAAGACTCATTAATCTCTCGCTACGTTTTCTCGGTGCCACTACACAGGACAGAACACCACACCCAGGAGGCACGTGGGTTACAGTAGAACACCTCTCACATGCCTCCAGCCATAGGAACTAGCCCCAACAGTTGCAGCAGTAACCAGAATGGGGGCAGTCTGAGCCTAAGCCTAAAAGCTGCTCCCCCCCAGAAAAGTCAGGCCCTGGGTGAGCACCAAACACTGAAGGTGGATTTCTTTCAGGCTCTGGGTAGAGCGCGCCTTGCACTGCTGCAGCAGAGAGCACTCAAAGAGCAAAAATGCCAAACACTCTACACATCGTGCCTCAGAAAGGAAACCCAAGTCAGCAAATTTACTTAAAGATGGAGGCAGAGACACAGCTCACACTACAATCAACAGTGAATGCACTTATCGGAGAGAGACAGCAAGCCCCCCACCCCGTGCTGTTCATAAGAGCACAAGGTCCTTTTCCCTCCAGATTTGCAAGGCCAGTGGGGATGTCAGTAAACTGCCTACAGAGAGGGCCAGCTTTAGGGCGATTCAGCCAATTCCCCAGAATCGGGCCCCGCAACATCCCAAAGGAGCTGCCGCCGAAGTCCCGCTGCTGTCTTCAGTGGCAGCTCAATCGCTGCCGTGGAGGAAGGACCTCCGCCGAAGTGCCGCCGAAGGCACTGACAGCCAATTGAGCTGCCGCCGAAGTCCCGGCACTGTCATCGTTGGCAGCTCAATCGTTGTCGCTGTCTTCGGCGGCATTTCGGCGGAGGGTCCTTCCTCCGCACCAGCGATTGAGCTGCCATCGAAGACAGCAGCGGGACTTCAGCGGCAGCTCCTTCTAATTGGGCCCCACGGTGCCTAAAGCCGGCCCTGCCTACAGTGACAAGCACTTAAGGGCCCTTCCTCAGGAAGGCCACCTACTGAAGAGAAAGAGTAACATCAAGGACAACTCTGAAGAGTTGCACTATAGGGAAAGACTCCCACCTAACCAGGGACTTAAACCCTGGACACTCAGATATACCATCCTCAGACCAGGGAGTCCCGGGTTTTCCATTTGTGCATCAGATGTCTGCATGTGCCACTATTGGTTCGGATTCGGTTCAGAGCTGACCAAGATGGAAGGTCGAACCCAGGAACTTTGTGTGTGGGATCCAGCACAAGGTGTTTACTGCAGAAGCCTGTCAGAAGTTACCCCTTGCTGGCCCCAGCCCTGTGCTGCTGTACACACGTCTCAATTTTAGCAGCTTATTGGAAGGACATATTCTACCTTGACTATGTAGCCCAAACTGCACACTGAGCTGTACCTCTCCCTCCCATTTCTAGCTGGGTCTCCTGCCCCTGCTTCAGCCGTGCCCTATCCCCACCCAGTCCACCCCCGCCACACCAGCCCGCTCCCCCCCACACTCTGGCCAGACCACCCCACCACATACACCCATGTATCTGAACTATTCCTTTCCTGGATTTCAGATTATTACATTTGTGTTACCTTGGACCCCTGCTGCTCCCAGATCTCTGCTCACACTGGGGGAAGGCCAGGGGCCTCCAAATCCAAGGATATAGGGGGCAGGGAGAGTCGTATTGCCCCTCCAAATCCCAGCACATATACAGAAGGGGAGAGTGCAGGTATGAGAGGTCTCTCCTGCACCTCACCCCAAATTCCTCTGCTACCCCACACATAACCCCTCGGGTCCTCTGCCTTCCCCATAACCCCCCCCCCCATCCCTACCTGCAGACACAAACTCCTCTCTCACTATTCCCACCCACTCTTGCACCCCTAATTGTCCCCCTCCCAGTGAGATACAATTTACTTCTAAATTTGTTTGAGACCCTTCCGATTGCTCTGCTGTACTAAGATTATATTTCTGAAAACGCCCTTGGTGGAGGCAGAGTTTTCCCAGCTCAATTAGCCCTCAGATGTCTCATCAAGATGGGTTTTCAAATGTCAATGGTGGTAGAATTTGTGAACTTTATGAAATACTGTGGTTTGCAAGGGAGCTCTATCTTGGGAAGCCCTTGACTGGAAATCTGAGTCGCCAACCCTAACCTGAATCCTCATGAGGCACACCAAATGTCAAGGGAATCGAAGTGAACATGTCTGTTCTAAAGCACTTAAAATAGTCGAGCTTTAAACAGAAAGCTGGTAAGGTTCACAACCTTACCTAGAATCAGCTAGGCAGTCTGCTGTACTAATCTCCTTTCATTTCCTCCCATTTCTCTATAATTATCCCCTCAGATCTTGGGGCCCTCTCATTTAGTGCCCCCCTTTTCCTCCCCAATTCTCAAATATTGCTATCAAATGCCCTAAAATGCTGCTCGTTTTCTGTCTAGTTATGCATCTGAGTGACAGTCAGCACCCGGAGTGCCGTGCGTGTGTGTGTGCATCACGGGCCTCAGCACCCAGAGTGCTGGGCAAGAAGGTGGCGTGGCTGTGACAAAGTGGGGATTTTCCCTTCTTATGTTGTATGTGAGCCTATGTGAGTTTGACTGTTTTGCATGAATACTGTGTGTGCCTCAGTTTCCCTGTGTGCTGCACCAATGCCTCGGTGGTGGGAATAATGGTGTGTGACTTTGACTGAGACTCTCAGATGCAGGTGAGGCTGTTCCAGCTGCCTGCATGGATGCTATGGCCTGTGCCCTTCATAACCTGAGACCCAGGAGGGGGATGCAACCAGGTGACACTTTGCCTGGGAAGCGAGACAAAGACCAGGAGGAGGAGCTTTGGGCATGTTGGAGGTCAGGTCCTGGGAAGCTGTGCAGTCTGCTTGGGGAACTGGAGGGGTAGCCCCTCTACTGTAAGGAAGCTTCCGCCGCCCTGCTCTGTGTTTGCAGTGTGGGAGATAGCAGCATTCCATGGTAGTGATTTGCTCCTTGATGCCAGAGCAGCAGGCTCAGCTGTCAGAACTTCCTGGAGCTATTAAAGGGGAGGGGCCCATGTCTCTGTAGCAGGAATGCAGGGCAGCTGGGTTCACGGCAGGCATTGTGGGATACTGGTGGAGGCCAGTTATGGTGATATAAAGAACAGCAGCGTCTACACTGACATTCTGTCGCTTTAAGTTTGCTGCAAAAAGCTCTAGGCCTCTCGTCAAGGTGGTTTTATTTTGTCACCAAAACACGGCAGTTTTGTCACCAGACGTGGCATTGCAGTGTGTACACCAGCCAAAAGCTGGTGACTGAGGGAGCGTAGTGTGTTTTTCACATGCCTGAGCAATATAATTCTCCTGAAATAACTTTGTAGTGCAGATCTGGCCAAAGATTCACACACACACAGCTTGCAAGGAAAACTTCACCTGCTCCTCTGCTTTGCAGAATCCAAACACAAGCAACGCTTGTCAGGCCCCGGTGGGGTTGGCGGGGAGTCAGCTGTGGGAAGACATGATGCACTAACCACAGGCAGGCACCATAGCTTAGCTGGCTAAAGCGCCTGTTTAGTAAACAGGAGATCCTGGGTTCAACTCCCAGTGGTGCCTTGTTGAGTGGCTTTTGGGGCACCTAGTATGGCCTACTGTAAGAAAACAAGATACAGAGCTGGATGGGCCTTTGGTCTACCCCAGTATGCCTGTTTTTATGGTTTAAATTAAACTCACAGGCACTGATAATAGAGTTACTGAAAAGTTCGGGAGTTAACAGCTGGGACAGGGGCAGGTCTGAGCTCTCACACCAAATGGTTCTTTGTGGCTTCCAGAATCTGTGGGCATCTCATTTAGTTTACACCGAGGGTTGAGTCCTAGTTTGTGCACCGTGTCTGAGAATGAAAATCATAAATCACCCTTTGAAATAACAAATGCAGCAGGATGTGTTATTGTCCCTGCCCCAAAGCAGACAGACCAATGGAGAACTGCCATTGAGTCCAGGGTAATACTCCACTGCCATTTTACCTTTTTCGCTTGCTAAACTCCCTCCCAACCTTATGGGGTCCCAGAGCCCGGTACTGAGCTTGAGCCGAGATGTCTACACTGCAAACTTGCCACCCTATGGCCCAAGCCCCGGGAGCCTGAGCTGGACCGGGACAGCCCTTGGTGTTTCATTACCGTGTGGACATAGCCTAACATTATGTCTACACTGCCATTAACGCACCCAAGTCACTATTCTCAAACTCTGGGTCAGTTGATTCAGGCTTCTGGAGCTTGTGGTGCAAGGTTATAAAATTACAGTGTAGTTGCTTGGGCTTGAGCCCAGCCTCTGAGAACCCATGTCCCCTCTATTCCCAGTGCCCCTTAGTCCCAACCCACGGCGCTTCCTATACAGGTCATAGTAGATGGCTTTGCTGCGATGGGATTCCCTATCTGTGGTGGGGCGATAGACGGAATGCATATCCCTATCTTGGGACCGGAGCACCTTGGCGGCCAATACATAAACTGCAAGGGGTACTTTTCAATGGTGCTGCAAGCACTCGTGGATCACAAGGGACGTTTCACCGACATCAGTGTGGGATGGCCGGGAAAGGTACATGACGCTCGCATCTTCAGGAACTCTGGTCTGTTTGAACAGCTGCAGAAAGGGACTTACTTCCCAGACCAGAAAATAACTGTTGGGGATGTTGAAATGCCTATAGTTATCCTTGGGGACCCAGCCTACCCCTTAATGCCATGGCTCATGAAGCCATACATAGGCACCCTGGACAGTAGTAAGGAGCTGTTCAACTATAGGCTGAGCAAGTGCAGAATGGTGGTAGAATGTGCATTTGGACGTTTAAAAGCGCACTGGTGCAGTTTACTGACTCGGTTAGACCTCAGCGCAACCAATATTCCCATTGTTATTGCTGATTGCTGTGTGCTCCACAATATCTGTGAAAGTAAGGGGGAGACGTTTATGGCGGGGTGGGAGGTTAAGGCAAATTGCCTGGCAGTCTATTACACGCAGCCAGACACTAGGGTGATTAGAAGAGCACAGCAGGGTACGCTGTGCATCAGAGAAGCTTTGAAAACCAGTTTCTTGACTGGCCAGGCTATGGTGTGACAGTTCTGTTTGTTTCTCCTTGATGAAAACCCGCGCCCTTGGTTCACTGTAAGTCAACCGCCCTCCCCCCTTCGATCACCGCTTGCAGAAGCAATAAAGTCATTGTTGTTTCAAAATCACGCATTCTTTATTAATTCATCACACAAATAGGCAGATAACTGCCAAGGTAGCCCGGGAGGGGTGGGGGAGGAGGGAAGCACCGGGTGGGGTGGTGGATGAGGGGAGGAGGGAAGAACAAGGCCACACTGCACTTCAAAACTTACTGAATGCCAGCCTTCTGTTGCTTGGGCAGTCCTCTGGGACAGAGTGGTTGGGTGTCTGGAGCCACACGTTCTTGGGAGTCTGGGTGAGGAGGCTATGGAACTTCGGGGAGGAGGGCGGGCAGTTATACAGGGACTGCAGCAGCAGTCTGTGCTCCTGCTGCCTTTCTGCAGCTCCACCAGATGCCGGAGCATATCAGTTTGATCCCCCAGTAGCCTCAGCATTGCATCCTGCCTCTTCTCATCGCGCTGCCGTCACCTCTCATCTCACTCGTCCCTCCTGTCCTTGTGTTCATTTTCTGCTTTCCTGGACTCTGACATTGTTTGCCTCCACACATTCCGCTGAGCTCTTTCAATGCGGGAGGACTGCATGAGCTCAGAGAACATTTCATCGTGAGTGCGGTTTTTTTGCCTTATCTGCGCTAGCCTCTGGGATGGAGATGATAGGGGGAGCGTTGAAACATTTGCAGCTGCGGGAGGAAAAAAAGGGAGAGACACCTTTTAGAGAACAATGGGTAGACGCTTTCATGGCAAACCAAGCTGTTAACATTACCTAGCACATGTGCTTTCGGTACAAGGTCGCCATTTTGCCTCTTATATTGCCAGCAAACACTGGGACCATACGCTGCCATGCTTTCATAGAATCATAGAATATCAGGGTTGGAAGGGACCTCAGGAGGTCATCTAGTCCAACCCCCTGCTCAAAGCAGGACCAATTCCCCACTAAATCATCCCAGCCAGGGCTTTGTCAAGCCGGGCCTTAAAAACCTCCAAGGAAGGAGATTCCACCACCTCCCTAGGTAACGCATTCCAGTGCTTCACCACCCTCCTAGTGAAATAGTGTTTCCTAATATCCAACCTAGACCTCCCCCACTGCAACTTGAGACCATTGCTCCCTGTTCTGTCATCTGCCACCACTGAGAACAGCCGAGCTCAATCCTCTTTGGAACCTTCCTTCAGGTAGTTGAAAGCAGCTATCAAATCCCCCCTCATTCTTCTCTTCTGCAGACTAAACAATCCCAGTTCCCTCAGCCTCTCCTCATAAGTCATGTGCTCCAGACCCCTAATCATTTTTGTTGCCCTCCGCTGGACTCTTTCCAATATTTCCACATCCTTCTTGTAGTGTGGGGCCCCAAACTGGACACAGTACTCCAGATGAGGCCTCACCAATGTCGAATAAAGGGGAATGATCACGTTCCTCGATCTGCTGGCAATGCCCCTACTTATACAGCCCAAAATGCCGTTAGCCTTCTTGGCAACAAGAGCAAACTGTTGACTCATATCCAGCTTCTCGTCCACTGTGACCCCTAGGTCCTTTTCTGCAGAACTGCTACCTAGCCATTCGGTCCCTAGTCTGTAGCAGTGCATAGGATTCTTCCATCCTAAGTGCAGGACTCTGCACTTGTCCTTGTTGAACCTCATCAGCTTTTTTTTGGCACAATCCTCTAATTTGTCTAGGTCCCTCTGTATCTGATCCCTACCCTCCAGCGTATCTACCACGCCTCCCAGTTTAGTGTCATCTGCAAACTTGCTGAGAGTGCAGTCCACACCATCCTCCAGATCATTAATAAAGGTATTAAACAAAACTGGCCCCAGGACCGACCCTTGGGGCACTCCGCTTGAAACCGGCTGCCAACTAGACATGGAGCCATTGATCACTACCCGTTGAGCCCGACGATCTAGCCAGCTTTCTATCCACCTTACAGTCCATTCATCCAGCCCATACTTCTTTAACTTGGTGACAAGAATACTGTGGGAGACTGTATCAAAAGCTTTGCTAAAGTCAAGGAATAACACATCCACTACTTTCCCCTCATCCACAGAGCCAGTTATCTCATCGTAGAAGGCAATTAGGTTAGTCAGGCACGACTTCCCCTTGGTGAATCCATGCTGACTGTTCCTGACCACTTTCCTCTCCTCTAAGTGTTTCATAATTGATTCCTTGAGGATCTGCTCCATGATTTTTCCAGGGACTGAGGTGAGGCTGACTGGCCTGTAGTTTCCCGGATCCTCCTTCTTCCATTTTTAAAGATGGGCACTACATAAGCCTTTTTCCAGTCATCCGGGACCTCCCCCGATCGCCATGAGTTTTCAAAGATGATGGCCAATGGCTCCTCAATCACATCCGCCAACTCCTTTAGCACCCTCGGATGCAGCGCATCCAGCCCCATGGATTTGTGCTCATCCAGTTTTTCTAAATAGTCCCAAACCACTTCTTTCTCCACGGAGGGCTGGTCACCTCTTCCCCATACTGTGCTGCCCAGTGCAGCAGTCTGGGAGCTGACCTTGTTTGTGAAGACAGAGGCAAAAAAAGCATTGAGTACATTAGCTTTTTCCACATCCTCTGTCACTAGGTTGCCTCCCTCATTCAGTAAGGGGCCCACACTTTCCTTGACTTTCTTCTTGTTGCTAACATACCTGAAGAAACCCTTCTTGTTACTCTTAACATCTCTTACTAGCTGCAACTCCCAGTGCGATTTGGCCTTCCTGATTTCACTCCTGCATGCCTGAGCGATATTTTTATACTCCTCCCTGGTCATTTGTCCAATCTTCCACTTCTTGTAAGCTTCTTTTTTGCGTTTAAGGTCAGCAAGGATTTCACTGTTAAGCCAAGCTGGTCGCCTGCCATATTTTCTATTCTTTCTACACATCGGGATGGTTTGTTCCTGCAACCACAATAAGGATTCTTTAAAATACAGCCAGCTCTCCTGGACCCCTTTGCCCTTCATGTTATTCTCCCAGGGGATCCTGCCCATCAGTTCCCTGAGGGAGTCAAAGTCTGCTTTTCTGAAGTCCAGGGTCCGTATTCTACTGCTCTCCTTTCTTCCTTGTGTCAGGATCCTGAACTCGACCATCTCATGGTCACTGCCTCCCAGGTTCCCATCCACTTTCGCTTCCCCTACTAATTCTTCCCTGTTTGTGAGCAGCGGGTCAAGAAAAGCTCTGCCCCTAGTTGGTTCCTCCAGCACTTGCACCAGGAAATTGTCCCCTACACTTTCCAAAAACTTCCTTGATTGTTTGTGCACCGCTGTATTGCTCTCCCAGCAGATATCAGGGTGATTAAAGTCTCCCACGAGAACCAGGGCCTGCGATCTAGCAACTTCTGTTAGTTGCCGGAAGAAAGCCTCGTCCACCTCACCCCTCTGGTCTGGTGGTCTATAGCAGACTCCGACCACGACATCACCCTTGTTGCTCACACTTCTCAACTTTATCCAGAGACTCTCAGGTTTTTCTGCAGTTTCATACTTGAGCTCTGAGCAGTCATACTCCTCTCTTACATACAATGCAACTCCCCCACCTTTTCTGCCCTGCCTGTCCTTCCTGAACAGTTTATATCCATCCATGACAGTACTCCAGTCATGTGAGTTATCCCACCAAGTCTCTGTTATTCCAATCGCATCATAGTTCCCTGACTGTGCCAGGACTTCCAGTTCTCCCTGCTTGTTTCCCAGGCTTCTTGCATTTGTGTATAGGCACTTAAGATAACTCATCGATCGTCCCGCTTTCTCAGTATGAGATAGGAGTCCTCCCCTCTTGCGCTCTGCTGCTCGTGCTTCCTCCCAGGATCCCATTTCCCCACTTACCTCAGGGCTTTGGTCTCCTTCCCCCGGTGAACCTAGTTTAAAGCCCTCCTCACTAGGTTAGCCAGCCTGCTTGCGAAGATGCTCTTCCCTCTCTTCGTTAGGTGGAGCCCATCTCTGCCTAGCACTCCTCCTTCTTGGAACACCATCCCATGGTCGAAGAATCCAAAGCCTTCTCTCCGACACCACCTGCGTAGCCATTCGTTGACTTCCACAATTCGACGGTCTCTACCCAGGCCTTTTCCTTGCACAGGGAGGATGGACGAGAACACCACTTGCGCCTCAAACTCCTTTATCCTTCTTCCCAGAGCCACGTAGTCTGCAGTGATCCGCTCAAGGTCATTCTTGGCAGTATCATTGGTTCCCACATGGAGAAGCAGGAAGGGGTAGCGATCCAAGGGCTTGATGAGTCTCAGCAGTCTCTCCGTCACATCGTGTATCCTAGCTCCTGGCAAGCAGCAGACCTCTCGGTTTTCCCGGTCGGGGCGGCAGATGATGACTCAGTCCTCCTGAGGAGGGAGTCCCCGACCACCACCACCCTCCTCCTCCTCTTGGGAGTGGTGGTTGTGGAACCCCCATCCCTAGGACAGTGCATCTTTTGCCTTCCAATCGGTGGAGTCTCCTTCTGCTCCCTTCCCTCAGGTGTGTCATCTAGTCCACTCTCCGCATTAGTACCTGTAGAGAGAACATGGAAACGATTGCTCACCTGTATCTCCATGGCTGGTAAATGGACGCTCATCTTTCTCCTTCTGGAGGTCACATGCTGCCAAACTTCTTCACTATCCTTCTCTCCCTGCTGTGCCTGCTCTGAATCTTCAGAACGTTGTGGCCGTAGAAGCATCTCCTGACGTCTGTCCAGGAAATCTTCATTTTCCCTTATGCAACGCAGAGTCGATACTTGTTTCTCCAGACCTCGAACCTTCTCTTCCAATATGGAGACCAGCTTGCACTTTGTACAGACAAAGTCGCTTCTGTCCTGTGGAAGAAAGACAAACATGGCACAACCTGTGCAGGTTACAACAGCTGATCGCTCACCTCCCATATTACCTTCCTCTTAAGAGCTTCCTCAGCTGTTGCAGTAACTACTCAGAGAAACCCGCAGATGAAAGCCTCAGTGAGCTCTCCGCAGGCGAACTCCCAGGCAAACTCCCTCTGTTAGCCTCTGCTGTTCGCCGCTCAGCTGGTTCGCTGTTGACTGCCCTTATATACCAGTCAGGCCCACTCAAGGCCCACCTGGAACAAAGCACTCCCAATTCACACTTTTCAAACAAACAAGCAAGCAAGCAATCAAGCACACGGTCAAACTGACAAACTGTCCCCGCAACAGACACTCAGATACTCACCAACACAGCCCCCCTAATGCAGCACTTAGCATACCTCCTCTCTTTGTTATGCAATGATTCCAGACTATGTGCTACTTGCCTGGCGTGGTAAAGTGTCCTACCATGGAGGATGGAATAAGGCTGCCCTCCCCAGAAACCTTTTGCAAAGGCTTTGGGAGTATCTCCAGGAGAGCTTCTTGGAGATGTCCCTGGAGGATTTCTGCTCCATCCCCAGACACGTTAACAGACTTTTCCAGTAGCTGTACTGGTCGCGAATGCATCCTAAATCTTCAGGGTAAATTAATTATTAAACATGCTTGCTTTTAAACTATGTATTATATTTACAAAGGTACACTCACCAGAGGTGCCTTCTCTGGCTTCATGGTCCGGGAGCCCACCTTGGGAGGGTTGGGAGGTTATTGGCTCCAGGGTGATAAACAGTTCCTGGCTGTTGGGGAGAACGGTTTCTCCACTTGCCTGCTGTGCGCTATCCTCCTCCTCGTCCCCAAAATCCTCATCCCTGTTGCATGAGACTCCCCCCTTGCAGGTGTCGAAAGATAGGGGTGGGGTAGTGGTAGGGCCCCCCTCAGAATTCCATGCAGCTCATCATAGAAGCGGCATGTCTGGGGCTCTGACCCGGAGCGGCAGTTTGCCTCTTTGGTTTTTTAGTAGGTTTGCCTGAGCTCCTTAATTTTCACGCAGCACTGCTGCGGGTCCCTGGAGTAGGCTCTGTCCATCATGCCCTTGGAGATTTTTTCAAATATTTTGGCATTGTCTTTTGGAACAGAGTTCTGATAGCACAGATTCGTCTCCCCATACAGCGATCAGATCCAGTACCTTCCGTTTGGTCCATGCTGGAGCTCTTTTGCGATTCTGGGACCATGCAGGTCACCTGTGCAGAATCAGTTTGCCATGCTGGCCAAACAGGAAATGAAATTCAAAAGTTCCTGGGGCTTTTCCTGTGTACCTGACTAGTGCATCTGAGTTGAAAGTGCTGTCCAGAGTGGTCACAATGGAGCACTCTGGGATAGCTCCCAGAGGCCAATACCGTCAAATTGTGTTCACACTACCCCAAATTCGACCCAGTGATGTCGATTTCAACACTAATCCCCTCGTCGGGGAGGAGTACAGTAATGGATTTTAAGAGCCCTTTAAGTCGACAAAAATGGCTTTGTTGTGTGGATGGGTGCAGGGTTAAATCTATCTAACGTTGCTAAATTCGACCTAAACTCGTAGTGTAGACCAGGGCTTAGTTTCACATGCCTATTTTCAGGCTGTAATCTGGGGCACCCTGCTCTGTGGGTCCCCTGATTTAGGTGGTGGCTGCATGGTTTCCAACACTCGGATGTCTTAAACAATCTGTCTCTCCCAAAGCCTCAGGCCCCAGGGAAGGCTCCTGCACTGCCTCAGCTCCTTTCACACTCTCTAGAGAGGAGCAGCAGCCAGGGTTAGGGTTAAGTTGTGGGGTACTAGGTGAGTGGCAGAGCCTATGGGAGCTGAGAATTTGCCTGAGACCTCAGGGACACAGTGTGAGGTAGGATCCCAGGCATCTCTATGAAACTGGCAGAACAGGGTTTACTTGCGATGGGAAGTGAATTGAAAGTGTCTCCGGGGTGGGTATAGATGTATTGCTCTAGTTAGAAACTGTGGCTAAAAGGCAGTTCACACGGGGAGTAGGAGTCAAACCTGAGCAGGAGAACCCCATGGGATTTCTAGTCCAACAGCTTAATCACTCGGCCATCACAGCTGTGACCCCATTGAATCTGCAGTGCCAGAGAAACTTGTAAATAATCACAATGCCAGGGCTTGAAGTCATCTGAAATACAGAATTCAAACAGCAAACCTGCCTCCCAAAGCACAGAGGGAATTTGGAGTTTCTTCTCTTTGCTTAGCCATGTGCAGTAGCACAGAGAGGGATTTTAAAGGTCTCCCCTCCCACAACTGGGGAAAGGGAAAGAATTCTTAGGTTCTAGCTTGATTTGAAGGAGGATGTCTGGACCATATGGCCATGGACTGGCCTTTGCTAGAGAAACCAGTGACACATGGACCCAGAGTAAGAAAAATGTTTCCTGGAGCCAATAATTGATCCCCTGGAATAGCAGCAGTATTGAGTAGCTGGAAATGTCTCACAAGAGGAGCTACAGCATTGGTGGTTCAGTAGCAGAAGTCTTACATACAGCATGGGAGGTCTAGGTCTGTTTTCTGACTAAAAAGGGCTTCATTTTATCACCTCAAAATTTCAGTAGATAAATTCAGCCCCAAAGTGTGTAGGGGCTGATTGGTTGGGGTTACTTTGGCTTTGATTTGTTTTGTTTTTCTCCTTTTAAATGATCTTGATCATTTTGATGGGAAAAATGTTTGTATGAGGCCAAGGAAAAATTAGAAAAAATAAAAATCTGCCCGGGAATCTCTGAGTGCCATGGCTAAGGCGAAGATTTAGTCCTGGGTATTTTTAGTAAAAGCCATAGACTGGTCACAGGCAATAACCAAAAATTCACAGCCTGTGAAATGTCAATGGCTTTTACTATAAATCCCCATTACCTAATCTCTGCTCCTGGGCCCCAGTGCTCAAGGGGGGGGGGGCTGCTCCTGCCATAGGGCTGACTCCTGCGACTGCTGCTCTGATGACCCGGGCACCACTCTCCCAACGGCCCCTGGGGTCACTGATCCAACTACCCCCTGGGGCACCCCCAGGACTATTGTTTTGGGGCTCCCTGGGGCTGCCCGCATGACTGCTGCTCAGGCACTCCCTGGGGCCAGCCACAATAGCCACTGCTTGGGCGCTCCCTGGGGCCAGGTGCCTGGTGCGGTTGGCCCTGGGGCAGCCCCCGAGATCACTGCTCCAGTGATCCCTGGGACTGCCCCTGGCATTACTGCTCGGGTGCTCCCTGCAACCAGCTGCACCGGCTGCTACTCGGGTGCTTTCCAGGGCCACTCCTGGGGCCGCTACTCAGGCACTCCCCAGGGCCATCTGCACTGGCTGCTGCTCCGGCACTGCCTAGGGCCAGCTGCCGGGGCTGCACGAGCAGCGGCCGTTGTGGCTGGCTGGCAGTTGGTGCGGCTGGCTGCAGGGTGCCCTAGCTGCTGGCCCTGGGGCCAGCTATTTGGGCACCCTGGGGGTCAGACACACCAGCTGCTGCAGCTGCAGAACCCTTGTAGGTCGAGGAAAATCACAGAATCTGTGACTTGCCCAACCTGTGACAGAATTGCAGCCTTAGCCATGGCAGGGGTGGAGATTTTCATGGTGGGGAGTTTAGGGGATAAATTAGAGGCTTTTCCTCCAGCACAGGGAGAGGTTTTGCAATTTCATTTTTACCAAGTGGCAACCTCCCCCACACCCACACCCTGCTAGTGCTACCCCAGCTCAGATCCCACTGTCATGAGACATACAGCCTCCTGCTGACAACATCCCTGCAAATCAAAAAAAAAAAAAACCTCACCTAGTCTGCCCCTTCTCCCAGCTGAATCCTCACCCCACAGAGTGCAGAACAACCCCCACGTAATCTGGATCTTCCAGCAGCCACAGGTGGCTGAGGATACGCATTTGTGCACACACACAAGTGATTTAATAACTATTATGTTGACATAATTCTTTAGTGTAGACATTGCCTTAGTATGTTAGTTTGTGCACTGAGATGTGAGCATAAAACATCCACCCACAAACAGAATGATTTAAATTCCCCAAATTCACTGTCTCCTCCCATTCCAGAAAGCTGCAAAATTCAGTTAGGTCTTGCTAGTAGAGGGAAAATTCAGGTGACACTAATGTTTATGATTGATTAAATAATATTTAGGGTTTAATTAATATATTCAAAAAATAAATAGTTATTGCTCTAAATAATAGAAAATGGTGAAAAAAGAACTGAGACAAACCTTATCAGTAAAGTCTCTTTTCCCAAAAGATCCTCAAAATATTATTAATTCCCACCCCACCTCCATAGGACTTCTGTGCACATTATGTGCCATTCATACATCTCCCTATCAGAAATGCTTTTTTGGACATTCCCAGATCTGGAAATCTGTGAAATACAGAATTTGAACATCAAACCTGGCTTCCCGCAACAAGAGACACTTCTGTGACCAGCTGTAATCATATTGGGGGCTAACTAACCCCAGCATCACAGCAAGGATCTTTCTAGCACCTGGAGAAAAAATATAAATGAGGGTCGATGACACCATCACTTGGCTTCTCTCTTCCCCCATCTCAACACCTGGAAGATTGTCTGGAAGACAAGACTTTGAACTGGGGAGATTGGTCCCAGGCTGAGAGGGAATTCAGCCTGTGTATTAAGAACTGTAAACTCCCTGGAATGTCCAGTGGGGTGAGAAAAGCTGTTTGATCCAATTCTTGCTTATTGTGTCCAAGTTAGAATTTAGACTGAGATTCTATTCTTATTTGCTCTGTAACAAACTCTGATTTCTGTGCCTAACACTTATAATCACTTAAAATCTATCTTTCTGTAGTTATTAAACTTATTTTAATGTTTTCTACTTACTAGTGAGTTGGTCCAAAGTGCTTGGGAAAGCCTCTGAAATTACAAAAGCTGCTGCATGTCCATTTTCTTTTGATGAAGTGGTGAACTAATTAATGAACTTGTACTGTTCAAGAGGTCTTGTGCAGTGAAAGACGGTACATTTCTGAGGTGCAAGGCTAAGGCCTGGGGAGATTTGCTGGTGACTCTCTCTGTAGAATTCATGAGTAGCTTATAGAGCATTCATGCAACTTAGTTGGGTGTGTCACTGCATGTTGCTGGCCAAGTGATCACCGCACCAAGAGGGCTTTTGCTGCTTGTCACTAACACAGCATTGTAAGGGAGAGCCCAGGCTAGAGAGTTAAGGGGGCACAGTGGTCCCACAGTTCCTGTCACACAAAGATCCTACTGTGACCAGCCGTGGTCATGCTGTGCTTAGTACTCTGCCTTGTAGCTTCAACAACCACAGATGCAAGATGAGTTAGAGCAGCCTTCACCTAGAGCAGTGGTTCTCACCTAAATGCTCGAGCAGCTCACAATAATGTTCTGAGCTCCCCAAGTCCCACTGACAGCTGAGCACTTCCTCCCCATTGAGCTCAGGAGAGACAGTGAGTGGTGGATGAGTTTGTATCCCAAATAACTGACGATGACAAGCAAGGAGCAAAGAAAGGTTTGCTTCAGTCACTAGGTCTCTGTTTCTATTCCTCACTCTCTCTCTCCCCCCTTCTCTGATAATGAGCAAGGGTAAGAAAACAGGTTAAAACATGTCCTAGGTGTTAGCTACATTTGGATGACAAATTAAAACCATCAGAGTGCCCTTTAGTGTGACACTGACCTCTCATTGACACTTCACTAATAAATATTTCCCTGAAGTACGTTGCTATGATTATTTCAATGGGAGGCGAGGGGACAGCACAGGGGTCTCAGAGCTTTTTCTTTGTCACAGGAAGTGGGGTCTAGTGGGCTAGAGTAGGGGAGTCTGGGAACCAGGACTCCTGGGTTCTATTCCTGGCTGAGTGAGCCTAGTGGGTTAGAGTAGGGGAGGCTGGGGGTTAAAGAGAAAACACCTCCCTTTTCAGCACAATGCACTTTGAAGAAACATATGGCTTCTCATTCCTTAGGTTCTGGCGCCATCGTGTGGCTATTTCATTTCCCTTCTTATTTTTCAAAGTTTTGGGTACTTGTTGCAGAAAAGTTATTTCCTGGGGAGAGTCTGAGGAGTGGAAGTTGCATTGATTTAAATCTCAAAAAATAAAAATACAAAAAGGATTAAAATATTCTGCAGATCGATCACTCCCAACCATCCTCCCTCGCTGCTGCCATGAAGCTCAGTTCATAACAATAATAGGGCTCAGATGTTCCTAGACGTGCTAGCAGATGAATTCCTTCATCAAGTAGTAGCTGAACCGACGAGGGGGGATGCCATTTTAGATTTGGTGCTGGTGAGTAGTGAGGACCTCGTTGAGGAAATGGTTGTAGGGGACAACCTTGGCTCGAGTCACCATGAGCTAATTCAGTTTAATCTAAATGGAAGGATTCACAGAATTAAAACTGTGACTAAGGTTTACGATTTCAAAAAGGCCAACTTTAATAAATTAAGGCAACTACTTAGGGAAGTGGATTGGGCTAACATATTTAGGGATCTAAAGGCAGATGGCGCCTGGGATTATTTCAAGTTGAAGTTGCACGAGCTGTCCGAGGCCTGTATCCCAAGAAAGGGAAAACGGTTAGTAGGCAGGAGATTTAGACCTAGCTGGATGAGCGAGCATCTCAAAGGGGCAATTAAGAAAAAACAGAAAGCGTACAAAGAATGGAAGAGGGGAGGGATCAGCAAGGAAACCTACCTTATTGAGGTCAGAGCATGTAGAGATGCAGTGAGAAAGGCCAAAAGCCGTGTAGAGTTGGACCTTGCAAGGGGAATTAAAACCAATAGTAAGAGGTTTTATAGCCATATAAATAGGAAGAAAACAAAGAAAGAGGAAGTGGGACCGCTGAAGAATGTAGATGGAGTGGAGATTAAGGATAATCTAGGCATGGCACAATATCTAAATGAATATTTTGCATCGGTCTTTAATAAGGCTAATGAAGGGTTTAGGAATAGAGGCAGCAGGACAGAGGGGAATAAAGGAGGGGGGATTGACATTACAGTATCAGAGGTGGAAGCCAAACTTGAACAGCTAAACGGGACTAAATCGGGCAGACCGGATGATCTTCATCCTAGAATATTGAAGGAACTGGCGCAAAAAATTGCAAGCCCCTTAGCAATAATTTTTAATAAATCTGTAAACTCGGGGGTGGTACCGTTGGACTGGAAAATAGCTAATGTGGTTCCTATTTTCAAGAAAGGGAAAAAAAGTGACCCGGGTAACTACAGGCCTGTTAGTTTAACATCTATAGTATGCAAGGTCTTGGAAAAAATTTTGAAGGAAAAAGTAGTTAAGGACCTTGAGGTGAATGGCAATTGGGACAAATTACAACATGGGTTTACGAAAGGCAGATCGTGCCAAACCAACCTGATCGCCTTCTTTGAGAAAGTAACAGACTTTCTAGATAAAGGAAATGTGGTGGATCTAATATACCTCGATTTTAGTAAAGCGTTTGATACAGTACCGCATGAGGAATTATTGGTTAAATTGGAAAAGATGGGGATCGATATGAAAATCCAGAGGTGGATAAAGAACTGGTTAAAGGGGAGACTGCAGCGGGTAGTACTGAAAGGTGAACTGTCAGGTTGGAGGGAGGTCACCAGTGGGGTTCCTCAAGGTTCGGTTTTGGGTCCGATTTTATTTAATCTATTTATTACTGACCTCGGAACCGAATGTAGGAGTGGGCTGATAAAGTTTGCGGATGACACAAAGTTGGGAGGTATTGCCAATTCGGAGAAGGATCGGGATATCCTGCAGGGAGACTTGGATGACCTTGTAAATTGGAGTAATAGTAATAGGATGAAATTTAATAGTGAGAAGTGTAAGGTGATGCATTTAGGGATGACTAACAAGAATTTTAGTTATAAGCTGGGGACGCATCAGCTGGAAGTAACGGAGGAGGAGAAGGACCTCGGAGTCCTGGTTGACCGCAGGATGACTATGAGTCGGCAATGTGACGTGGCCGTGAAAAAAGCTAATGCGATCTTGGGATGCATTAGGTGAGGTATTTCTAGTAGGGACAAGGAGGTGCTGCTTCCGTTATACAAGGCACTGGTGAGACCTCATTTGGAGTACTCTGTGCAGTTCTGGTCTCCTATGTTTAAAAAGGATGAACTCAAACTGGAACGGGTACAGAGAAGGGCCACTAGGATGATCCGAGGAATGGAAAACCTTTCGTATGAAAGGAGACTCGAGGAGCTCGGTTTGTTTAGCCTAACCAAAAGAAGGCTGAGGGGGGATATGATTGCTCTCTTTAAATATATCAGAGGGATAAATACCAGGGAGGGAGAGGAATTATTTCAGCTCAGTACTAATGTGGACACGAGAACAAATGGATATAAACTGGCCGTGGGGAAGTTTAGGCTTGAAATTAGACGAAGGTTTCTAACCATCAGAGGGGTGAAATTTTGGAACAGCCTTCCGAGGGAAACAGTGGGGGCAAAAGACCTCTCTGGCTTCAAGATTAGGCTAGATAAGTTTATGGAGGGAATGGTTTGATGGGATAACGTGATTTTAGTCAATTAGGCAATAACGTGCCATCGCTGATAAAATGAGGGTCCGGCTGGAGAATCTTGCCTGTATGCTCGGGGTTCTACTGATCGCCATATTTGGGGTCGGGAAGGAATTTTCCTCCAGGGTAGATTGGCAGAGGCCCTGGAGGTTTTTCGCCTTCCTCCGCAGCATGGGGCAGGGGTCGCAAGCTGGAGGATTCTCTGCGACTTGAAGTCTTTAAATCACGATCTGGAGACTTCAACAGCTGAGTTAAGGGAAAGTGGGTGGGTCAGCTTTTGTGGCCTGCATCATGCGGGAGGTCAGACTAGATGACCATAATGGTCCCTTCTGACCTTAAAGTCTATGAGTCTATGAGTTCTGTCCCACAGCCCCAAGAACTGTCCTGGGCCTGATGTGAAGTAAATGTAGGGGTGACTCTGCCTGCCTAGACTTTTCAGTAGAAAAATTCAGACACAACACTATGTCTGGTGAAGGAGGTATAGATGTGTTGTTCTATTGTTCTCATTTTAAATGTACTTGATCATTTCCATGGCAAAAATATTTGTACGAGACCATGAAAAAAGGAAGAAACTGTGAAAATACCCACGGGAGAGAGGGTGATTTCTGAGAGCCGGGGTAGAGACGGAGATTTTCATGAAACGGGGAGAGGCCAAAGTAGGGCCTTTAGCTGGAGCAAAAGGGAAGGTTACTTGTGCACTTTCATTTTAACCAGTCCCACATTCTGTAGTCCCTACTGCCCCACCCCCAAGGTGTCACCTAGAGCTTCCCCACTGGCAAAGACACCTGTAACTCCTGAGACATCCCACTGGTCTGGCTCTCCTCCCCACTGCTAAAACTGCACATCCCCCAGCACTTCCTCTCCTAGCTGGATCCCCTGGCAGCCAGAGCTCTCCACAGAACTGCCGTGGTTGCTCTCCTGGGTGTCTGTTCAAGGATGGCTACGGGCTTCTCCTGAGAATGCAGCTGAGAAATGACTCACCCTTCTCTAGATTCTCTCCTGTAGAGCCTGTATGGTAAAGTCCATGCAACATTACCTTTCATACCAGACCTGGTATGTCGCCAGTAGCCCGCTGTCCCCTGGCCGCAGCAAAGGATGTTTCCCACCGTCCAGGAGACCCCAGCCTGGGACTCGAGTCAGCTTCAGCCTTCTCTTATCTCTCTGCTTGGAATCAAGTTCATGTTTTCACCAAGAGTTAAAGCAGCCTGAACCCCCAGAGTCTGGCTCAATGTCACAAGTTCACAATGTGTCCATGGAAGAAAATTTTTAAATCCCAGGTGAGTGGAGTTAAATCAGTTCTCAGGCGGAGTCCTTTGCTCTGAATCCTGAGGATATTGTTCCACCATAAGGCAATTTCCCGCATCTTTCTCATACACAAGCACAATTTTCTTTGCACAAATGCATGAACAGCAAGATCTTTCTCTGTCCCTTGTGCAAAGCAGGGTGTCAAATTCCATGGAAACTTTCTCTTCTGCAATGGAAACAATGGACAAAGAGAGGGGCCTGGGAACATTCAGCCCTGCCACTGAGATGTTCCCTCCTCTCTTTCTTTATGTTCCTGTTTTTTCATGTAATGTCTGGGTTGGGGGGAAAAGCTTAGTTCACTTGAGGCTAAGGGAAAAAAAGACCCTGAAAATCTCAGGGCCTCAGGGAAATCCCAACCTCTGCTACCGGGATCACTGAGGTGCTGGGGATTTCAGTAGGAAACGGACCTTCTGAATTGTCAAGGTGGGGAATGAATAACAATCTACAACTACATCCACCTCATTAATCACTGACACGGGCTAATCATGCTGTAGATAGAAGGGAAACGGAGTAATTCTTTGCTGTACAGCCGTGGAAACAGTGATCCAGCTGCGCCGCAGTGAATGTGCTGGGGGAAAGCTGGACTTTACAGGCAGGTGGAAATAGTAGATCCTAGAAACACCTGGAGCTTCCCACACCATTTCTGGCACCAGGGTGAGGTGTTGAGATGCTCACAGCACACCCCACCACCATGACCTTCCAGCAGGGGATTGCAGCACACACACCCCCAAATGCAGGGGAGAGGGCTGATTGTATCTCTACACCCTGAATCCAGGGCACACACTTTCTCTTCCCCACACATAGAAGCTGGCCCTGCTGCAAAGTGACCCCTATGAACCAGCAACCTCCAAGAGAGCACAATTGGCCCTGAGAGAGGGGAATGGGCTTCCCATGAAGCGTATAGGCCACTGGATGCTCTGGGAACAGGAGGGCTCTGAGTGTAGCACTTAGGAAGCCTAATTTGACTGCTGGTGTAGCTCAGTGGAAAACCGCATGGTTTGAATGTATGAAACTCTAGGTTCAATCTCCAGGTTCTCCTGCTGCTTTGCTCATACCCAGATGGGATGTGGCCCAGCAGTCTCCCTGCACAAGTTTCAATTCTGATCAGTGAGGGAGAAGTGCCAACTGCATGGAAGGTCTGAGGGTGGGTTTCTGCTCCTAAATCACCTGCATACTTTTAAGATTCCCATTCACTGGGTTGCTTGATGATGGAGAAGGGAGAATCCTTCAGGAGTGGAGGGAAGGGTCCAATCAGCACAGACTGAGGGGCAAGGACATGGAGGGGCAGTCAGTGCCGAGAGAAGTCAGTGATTTACACAAGACAGGGGACAGTGTCTCTTTAAGGGGACAGGAGGGAAGGGCAGCTAGTTTGGAATGATTCTGATGCTAAATAGAAAAAACGCTAGTCAATGAAAGAGGAGATCATAGCAGGGGAAGAAGGGCAGCTCCACAGGGGCCATGGGTGCTCACACAACACACAGTTAACCTGGGGAACTCTTTGCCAGAGGATGTTGTGAAGGCCAAGATTAGAACAAGGTTAAAAAAAGAACTAGAGCAGTGCATGGAGGATAGGTCCATCCATGGCTATTTACCGGGATGGTGTCCCTAGCATCTGTTTGCCAGGAGCTGGGAATGGGCAACAGGGGATGGATCACTTGATTACCTGTTCTCTTCATTCCCTCTGTGGCGCCTGTTGGAAGACAAGATAGTGGGCTAGATGAACTGGTCTGACTCAGTATGGCTGTTCTTATGTTCTAACTGCTGTTTATTGAAGAGACGACCTGTCGGGCTACACAGAACTGAAGAAGTGTTCTGAGTTAGCTCCAAAGCTCATCTCTTTCACCAACAGAAGTTGGTCCACTACTCGCTCTTACCCTCACCCACCTTGTCTCTCAACTCCCTTTGGAGAGAAGTTAAGTTTTCCCTTTGGGAAACTATCAGGCTGAAGCAATTGTATTGATTCTGACACAAGAATTGAAGGATAAGACAGTTACCTTTTCCGGTAACTGGTGTTCTTCGAGATGTGTTGCTCATGTTCATTCCACAATAGATGTGCACGTTAGCCACGTGCACCAGTGCCGGAAGTTTTTCCCTTAGCAGTACCTGTAGGGGAGCACCCCTAGCGCCCCATGGAGTGGCGCCACCATGGCGCAGTATAAGGGGTGCTGCGCACTCACCCCACCCTCAGTTCCCTCTTGCTAGACAACTCCGACAGAGGGGAAGGAGGGAGCGATGTGGAATGGACATGAGCAACTCATCGTGAAGAACGCCAGTTACGGAAAAGGTAACTTTCTTTTATTCTTCGAGTGATTGCTCATGTGCATTCCACAATAGGTGATGCCAAGCTATATCTGTGGGAGGTGGGCAGGAGTTCAGACACTCAGGATGGAGCACTGCTCTGCCGAACCGAGCGTCCTCCCTAGTCTGGGAGATGATTACATAATGCGAGATGAACGTGTGGACTGAAGACCATGTGGCAGCCCTACAAATGTCCTGAATACGGATGTGAGCCAGAAAGGCAGCCGATGAGGCTTGCGCCCTAGTCAAGTGTGCCCTCACAATCGGCGGTGGGGGAACTCCCACCAGATCCTAACAAGTATCGATACATGAAGTAATCCAATTGGAGAGCTGCTGAGTGGAGATCATGCACGCGGCTGTGGTGGTGAAGACTTCCTGAACTGCTTTGTATGTTATAGGTAAAAAGCCAGAGCCCGTCTTACATCTAACATGTGAAGGCGGCACTCCTCACTGGACACGTGGGCTTGGGACAGAGCACCGTCAGGAAAATGTCCTGGTCCATATGATATGCAGAGACCACCTTAGGGAGGAAAGACGGGTGCAGGCGGAGCTGGACCTTATCCTTATGGAATACCATGTACAGGAGTTCGGGGGTCAGGGCCTGCAGCTTCAAGACCCTCCTAGCAGATGTGATTGCCACAAGGATACTATCCATGACAGGTAGGACCAGGAGCATGTAGCAAATGGCTCATATGGAGGTCCCATTAGCCTGGCTAGAACCAAGTTCAAGTCCCACTGAGGGACTGGGGGTCTAGTGAAAGGAAAAAGGTGATCCAAGCCCTTAAGGAATCAACTGCTCATGGCATGAGAGAATATGGTGTGGCCCTGTACCGGCGGGTGAAAGGCCGATATAGCTGCCAAATGAACCTTGACAGAGATGAAGGAGGTAATCCAGTATAAGCTGGATCGGGGCAGCTACTGGAGAGATGTCCGATAGGCGGCCCACTGGGAAAACCGAGACCATTTTTCCAGGTAGGGCTGATGCGTGGAGGGCATCCTGCTCTCCAGGAGGATGCACTGGACTCCCTCCGAGCAAGTCCTCTACTCCTGGCCTAACCACTGAGCAGCCATGCCAGGAGGTGGAGGGCTGCTAGGTTGGGGTGGGGTGGAGGAGGTGACCTTGGTCCTGGGTGAGAAGGTCCAGGCGGGTTGGCAATGGCCACAGCAGGGCGACTGCCAAGCTCGTGAGAGTCCCGTACCAGTGCTGTCTGGGCCATGCCGGGGTGATCAGAAGGACGCAGGCCCTGTCCATCTTTATCTTTTCCAAGACGTTGCCAATCAGCGGAATTGGGGGAAAGGCATAGAAAAGCTGACCGACCCAGGACAGAAGGAAGATCGCGCCCATGCCCAGCCCTCCCCTGGAACAGAAACGGGGAAAGCGGTGGTTCTGCCCGGTTGCGAAGAGGTCCACTTGGGGAGTGCCCCACATTCAGAAAATCCTGTGCATCACCTCCAGGTGCAGTGACCATTTGTGCTGAGAGAAGTAGTCCTGGCTCAGCCAATCCGCCCGAGAGTTTCGGACACCCGGTAAGTGGTGGGCTTCCAAGTTGCTATTGTGGGCTATATAGAAGTCCCACAGCCTGAGGGCTTCCTGGCAGAGGGCTGAGGAGCAGGCCCTGCCTTGCCTGTCAGTGTAGAACATCAAGGCTGTGTTGTCCGTGAGAACTCTGACCACTCTGCCTGCTAGGCACGAGCGAAAGGCTACACGAGCTAGATGGACCGCTCTGAGCTCCTTGATATTTATGTGCAGGGCTAGTTCCTGCGTGGGCCAAAGACCTTGGGTCTGGAGGTTTCCCACATGGGCTCCCCACCCCAAGTCCGACGCATCGGACACCAACTCTACAGTCAGGAACTGGCCCCTGAACGAAACCCTTAGAGCATGTTCCCTGGGGTGGACCACCAGTGCAGGGAGGCTAACACAGGCTCGGGAACAGTGAGGACTTTGTCCATCCTGTCTCTGGACTGGGAAAATGCTGAGGCCAACCAGAGCTGAAGGGGCCACATCCAGCGTCTGGCGTGATGAACAACATATATGCATGCCGACATATGACCCAGGAGTTGGAGGCACGCTCTGGCAGTCATCACAGAAAACCTCATGGCCACCCTGATTAGCTCCCTCAGGCTTTTGAACCTGTCCGGTGGGAGGGAGGTTCTGGCCCATGTTGTGTCCAGAATCGCGCCAATGAACTGTATGCGTTGCACCAGTACCAATGTGGATTTGGTGCTGTTTACCAGCAGCCCCAGCATGGTACACCTGGACAGGAGGAGTGATATGTGACCCTGTACCTGTGACCTGAGCTGCCTTTGACCAGCCAGTCGTTGAGGTAGGGAAAGATCTGGACCCCCCGACGCCTGAGGTAGGCCGCTACCACAGACATGCACTTTGTGAAGACTGGGTGCTGTCAATAGGCCAAACGGGAGGACAGTGAATTGGTAGTGTTCCTGTCCTACTGTGAAGCAAAGGAAATGCCTGTGGCCCTCGAAGATATGAATGTGGAAGTATGCATCCTATAGATCAAGGGCAGCGTACCAGTCTCCGGCATCCAGGGAGGGGATGATGGAGGCCAGAGAGACCATGCGAAACTTGAGCTTTACCATGTACTTGTTCAGGCCTCACAGATCCAGGATGGACCTGAATCCCCCTTTCACCTTCGGGATAAGGAAATAGCGGGAATACCCCTTGTATCTGTACTCCGCGTCACCACCTCCACAACTCCTAAACAAAGGAGCTGCCTCACCTCCTGCTCAAGTAAGCGCTCATGAGAGGCATTTCTGAAGCCTGAATGGCTGGCCTGGTGGCAGCTGTGACCTCCTCAACCAGAGCCTTAAACTCCTTCTTATCACGCTCCTGGAGGAAGTCTGCCAGGGCACTGAGCCCACAAGTTGAAGTCATATCTGCCCAGAAGGGCTTGGTGGTTCGCTACCCTTGGTTGGAAGCTTGAGGATGAATAAATCTTTCTACCAAATAAATCTAGTCTCCTCAAGTCATTATTTAGTGATCCTGTTGACAGAACTGCACTTGAACTTTCTCCATGTCATCATGGAGGTGTGGGGAAAATCAAAGCTGAAGTGAAAAATGGTGACTTTAGCAAATGGTCATTTCTCTTAATGTCTCCAATAAATCTGAGCTACATCCTATCAAACTGAACTAATATCCAATTGGGTGACCAAACAGCCTTCAGGAAATATAGAAACCCACATCACATGGATAGAATACATGACAATGAAAGTGTCGAGTGAAATTCCAGAGCAGTTTACATCTGATTATTCAGAATCAGGACAACAGATTCTCCCATCACTTTCTCCTCTAATTCATTGAAACCAGCTTCACTCAGCACTGTCTCAATAGTCAGTTATACTATTAGTATCCTTGTATCCCTATAATGGGGGACAGAACAGCTACCTTGCCAGAAGTGGCTTTACCAATAGATGGAACCTGGGATTTAAATTCCAAATGATCACACTGTGTTTGGGATCCATTTGAATTCCCCTTCCAGGTCTTTGATACTTTCATCTCCAGTCATAGCAACTCTGGTATAGGATTAAAGAATTCAAAGCATCATCTCCATGCATAGACAACGGAGAACGCTTCTTTACATGACACTTTGAGAAGTGGATGGATAGAATGTGATGAAGATAAACTCTGCATAGCTCATAGAAAAGGTAACAGTTGTATAGTTACGTGAAGGAAGGAATCTCTGAGTCACCCCGTCTCCTTCCAGTGTCACAGAGGCTGAAATGACACCTTTTTTTCCCTGCCCCTGCTCCTCTTCATTTAAATATAATTTGAAAAGGTCCCAATATAACTGCTCTTCAGCACAACCAAGAGCAACGTGAGAACAACTGGCAATTATACAATCTGTATCATTGGTTACTCTAACAATAACTTTGTAATAGGAGGAATGGTATAAATGTGATGCTCCCTGGCTCCTGATAGGAAGGGCACACTCGAATTACTCATGGGACAATGGAGTTGATAGAAAGAACAAATGGGCCACTTCAAAACAGGGTGAACTGCAAAAGAAAATATGTGCCACTTATCTGGACAAGCTGAGGGATAACGGTGCTGCAAATAGTTCAAACAGCTTTAAAAGTTACTATGTGGGAATCAGAATAAGTATTAAAGAAAAAAAAGTATTGATAGTCCTAGAGATTTTTATGGTCTTGATCTCCCTTTCAGATTCTCTGATGGCTAACATGGGCTGAGTGCTAAGAGAAGGTATTCCCACACTTACTGCTTTCATAGGTTCTCTCACCTGTGTGGATTCTTTGATGGCGAAAAAGGCTTGATCTTTGAGTGAAGCTTTTCCCACACTCACTGCATTCGTAGGGCCTCTCACCTGTGTGGATTCTCTGATGATCAGAAAGGGCTGATCTGTGAGTGAAGTTTTTCCCACACTCACTGCATTCATAGGGCTTCTCTCCTGTGTGGATTCTCTGATGGTGAAAAAGGCCTGATCTTTGAGTGAAGGTTTTCCCGCACTCACTGCATTCATAGGGCCTCTCCCCTGTGTGGATTCTCTGATGCCTAATAAGGTGCGAGCTGCACTTGAAGGTTTTCCCACACTCATGGCATTCATAGGGCCTCTCCCCTATGTGGATTTTCTGATGGTTAAAAAGGCCTGATCTGTAAATGAAGGTTTTCCCACACTCACTGCATTCATAGGGCCTCTCCCCTGTGTGGATTCTCTGATGTTCAGAAAGGGCTGAGCTAGTAGAGAAGCATTTTTCACACTCACGGCATTCATAGGGCCTCTCCCCCGTGTGGATTCTCTGATGGTGAAAAAGGCCTGATATGTGAGTGAAGTTTTTCCCACACTCACGGCATTCATAGGGCCTCTCCCCTGTGTGGATTCTCTGATGGTGAAAAAGGACTGATCTGTAAGTGAAGTTTTTCCCACACTCACTGCATTCATAGGGCCTCTCCCCTGTGTGGGTTCTCTGATGTTTAGAAAGGTCTGAGCTGTTTGTGAAGCATTTTCCACACTCACTGCACTCATAGGGCCTCTCCCCTGTGTGGATTCTCTCATGTTGAGAAAGGGCTGATCTGTGAGTGAAGCATTTTCCACACTCACTGCATTCATAGGGCCTCTCCCCTGTGTGGATTCTCTGATGTTCAGAAAGGGCTGAGCTGTTAGTGAAGCATTTCCCACACTCACGGCATTCATAGGGCCTCTCCCCTGTGTGGATTCTCTGATGTTGAAAAAGGCCTGATCTGTTAGTGAAGCTTTTCCCGCACTCACTGCATTTGTAGGGCCTCTCCCCTGTGTGGATTCTCTGATGATCAGAAAGGTCTGATCTTCGAATGAAGTTTTTCCCACACTCAGTGCATGTATTTTTCCTCTTTCCCCTGAGGATTTCCTGCTGTGTTGTGGTTTCCTTGAGGCCCTTCTGAGTTCCCCGACAGGAAATAAATTTACCCACTTTCTCTCCTGGCTGGTTTCCCTGCTCTCTTTCTTGTCTGTGCTGAATCTCACAGGATTTTCCCTGCTCATGACTGCTGGACACATTCCTTTTCCATGTTTGCGATAATGCTCTATGTTTATCCACTCGCTCAACATTTTCCTGCTGAGAATTCTGCTCCTCTTTCTCACATACCACTGCATCACCTGCTGTGATAGAGACAGAAACCTCAAACAGGGATGGAAAGGGGAAGACCAAACCAAAACAAGTGCTGGAGAGAGGTCAAATAAAAATCAGGAACTGAACTCCCCCAAACTCTTCCCCCAAATAGGAGAGAGGAGGGGATCAATTCACCCTTCACATTCCATCCAACTTCACAGGGGGAAGGGAGGAAGCTACAGCCTGGTGTCTGCTAGGATCTATAGGAAGCCATGAGCTATGGTTATCCTGAGGATATTACCCCTGCTAGGGACAATAATGAACTGAGACACCTCCCAAGGGCTTTGTAGGGCATCCCAGATGTATCCTTCAGGCACTTACAGATTCTGAGTTGGTTTAATGTTTCCTCATCTGTGCAGGGAGCTCTCAGTATCTCTCTTTCCTCTGAACCCTGGAGGTCTGGGACCCATGGCTCTTCTCCTTGTTCCAGCCGGGAGATCACATCAGGTTGGGAAACTGGAAACCCTGCTCAGATGAAAGAAAACAAAAGGAGTTCAGTTGATTTCATAAGACTTCCTCATAAAAGACATTCTATTAATTTATCTTCAGGGCTTAGTGTGACCTGGTGTGCCTGGGGCAGTCCTCACTGAAAATGCCAAAGTCAAGGCAGGCTGAAAAAGGGAGAGCAGATGCTCTCAAAACTGGTGGTTAACACTGATGTTAAACTCACTGACCAGTAACAAACTGTGCTTCTGATCACCCACACTGGTTATCGAGAAGCTGAAAAAAGAAATCACACAGCCCCCTTTATTGCATTCCAGTTCTCTGACTCCCAACCAGCACCTAGGTCCAGTACAGTGATAGGATATTTAAAAACTCTACTCACAAACAAAATATTGGAAGGAAGGAAGGAAGGAAGGAAGGAAGGAAGGAAGGACAGACGGAAGGAAAGAAAGAAGTCAGATACATTCCATAATCTATATATAGGGTTCTTAGATGTACTGGTGAGTTGCTGGCATGAAAGTCCATCTGGAACACATCCACAGCTTGGATGGGTCATTCAGTCCTTTGTTCAAGGCTTCAGTTTGTAGAGAAGTTGCTCCAGAGGTAGGAAGAGGGACTGAAGACAAAATGGAGATGATGCAGCTGCCCTTTATATTCCTTTTGCCACGTGGCTTGTACTTCCTGTGTCCCAAACACAAGCTTCACAGCATATGGCATGGAAAAGCCTTGGAGTTCTCAGTACACAGGCATAGCCCTGCATGTCTTGCTGACTCAATAGGTGTATCCCCTTGGTCCTTTCCATGGGCTCATTGTACAGCTGATGACCCTGGATAGGCCATCAAATGGGCTAGGCAGTGCTGACACCAATATGTCTGGGGGTGTCAACCAGAAACACTGCACAAATCTGGAAATACAGATATACCGTACATATCTGTAACTCAGAATACAAACAGAAACAAAATGATCACACTTGGAAAATCATAACATTTTCCATGACACCTTACATGGCATATCTAGCATGATTCATTGCAATTTTATATTATTATTAATACCAATATGATAAAGTGTCTCACAATTTCATACAATGTCACACTTAGTAAATCAGTGAATTTGCAGGATCAGCTCCCCAGGTCCTTGAAGATGCCGAACACTCGTTATGAGGGATTGAAATACTCACATATCTGCTGGGAACACACACAGACAGCCACTGTGTCAGTCTGTACCCCTATGTTCACTCGTTTAGAAAATTATGATCAATTTTGTACCTAGTATGTTTTGTGAGGTATCACTTGAAATCGCATAATCTACTGAATATTATCCTCCTGTTAAAATGTGTAGCAACACTAGATGTAAAGTTATGAGATTTTACTATTTGATATTACTGAAAAAGTTACAATTCTGGGGAACACCCACAGAACAGTTCCTCAGAGACAGCAAGGCAAACAGTTGGTTAAATCGCCATTCTCTGGAGGGGGAAGGTGTGAAGAAGACATTTACATTCCATCACAGGGACCACTTGAGGCTCCTATCTACAACAGACAGCCTGTCACCATGACTCAGCTGAGAACTGAAGTTGTTTCTAGTACCAAGGACTGAATTATAAAAAGAGGTGAGGAAAATGCTTGAGACTCTCTCTCTCCCCTTTCCCTCTGCTCATGACAATTCCTGAAGAACTGAACTTGGGCGGCAGGGGTGGGTTAGGGGGAGTCCTGGCTTAAAGGAAAGCCAGCATATGGTGAGAGAAACACTTGCTTTGAATCCATTTTAGCTTGTAAACTTAGATGTTAAGATTGTTTTATCTTGCATTTCTTTTGTAAATAATTCTGACTTTTATGCCTCATTACCCGTAGTCACTGAAAATATTTTTTTTCACTAGTTAAAAATCTTGTTTTATTGTTTTATCTAACCAGTGTGTTTGGAAACTCCGTTTGGGAGAACAAGGCTGGTGCATGTTATTTTCCACTGATGAAATAACAGACTTCCTATGACCTTGCGTTGTTCAGTAGTGTGCTGGACAGTGCAAGATGCACATTTCGGGGGGAAGTCTGGGACCAGAGAATTTTCTGGGTTTCTCTGGTGGTGTACTGTAATTCATGAGTCGCTGACTAGCAGTACTCAATACTGTGTAGCTGGGAGCGAGTTACATTCTGGAGACTGTGTGTTAACTGTCCAGGAGTGGCTGTTCTCACAGTAAAGCAGTGTAAAAGGCACCGCAGCCTGGGGAACTGAGGGGACACAGCTGTTCAACAGTCCAGATTGCACTGTGGTTAATGTCACAGACACTCAATTTCAAAGAGTCTCCTAAAACACCGAGAAACTAAATCCATGTCCCAGAAATCGAAGTCTCCAGAGAGAGGGCAAGTTCTCCCTGGAACTGCTTCTTGCTGACAGAGGTCCAGAGACAAAGAGAGAATCCTGGGGAAGCTGGGAACAGTAAGCATGGGCTGGTGGAGTTCAGTGGAGAAAGGGAACAGAAAGGGCAGGGATATTACTGAATGCAGGATCTCAGCAGTTCTAGATGTGAGGATAGCGCATATTGCAGCCCATTGGAAAACATAATCCCACCTATACATATACAGTAACTCCTCACTTAAAGATGTTCTGGTTAACGTTGTTTCATTGTTACGTTGCTGATCAATTAGGGAACATGCTTGTTTAAAGTTGTGTAATACTCCCTTCTAACATCATTTGGCAGCCACCTGCTTTGTCTACTGCTTGCAGGAAGAGCAGCCCGTTGCAGCTAGCTGGTGGGGGCTTGGAACCAGGGTGGACCAGCAGCCCCCTATCAGATCCCCCAAGGTCCCTGTGCAGCAGCTGCCTGCAGTTCAGCTGTGTCCCTCCCCCACTGCCATGTGCTGCTCCTGCCCTCTGCCTTGGAGCTGCTCCCCGAGACTCCTGCTTGCTGTGCAGGGGGGAGGGAAGGAAGAGGGGGGGCTAATGTCAGGGTGTCCCCCTCCTTCCTGCACCCCACTTAGCCCATCTTCCATAGAGCAGGGGGGGACACACCAGGGCTCAAGATGGAGGGAACTTGCAGCAGCTGCGGTCTCAGCAAGCTGATCTAATTAACAAGGCAGTGTACTTAAGAGAAATGTGCATAGCTCCCTCCATTCCTGCTGCCTTGTGTAGAGAGACAGAGTTAACCCTTGAGGGCTCAGCCAGTTGCTAGTTCATCATTTAGCAGTAAGGGAAATATCCCACCCTCTGACTCCTCCACCTCAACCAAGCTCCACAATCATCATCACTGTGTACCAGTATTAAATTGTTTGTTTTAAACTTATACTGTGTGTGTATATATTTATATATAATATAGTGTTTTGTCTGGTGAAAAAAATTTCCCTGGAACCTAACCCCCCTCATTTACATTAATTCTTATGGGGAAATTGGATTCATTTAATATCGTTTTGCTTAAAGTCGCATTTTTCAGGAACATAACTACAACGTTAAGTGAGGAGTTACTATAAAATGATGGGGTCTAAATTAGCTGTTTCCACTGAAGAGAGAGATCTTGGAGTCATTGTGGATAGTTCTCTGAAAACATCCACTCAATGTGCAGCAGCAGTCAAAAAGCGAACAGAAAGTTGGGAATCATTAAGAAAGGGATAGATAATAAGACAGAAAATATCATATTGCCTCTATATAAATCCATGGTACACCCACATCTTGAATACTGCATGCAGAGGTGGTCGCACCACCTCCAAAAAGATATACTGGAAATCAAAAAGGTTCAGAAAAGGGCAAAAAAATGATTAAGGGTATGGAACAATTTCTGTATGAGAAGAGATTAAAAAGACTGGGACTTTTCAGCTTGGAAAAGAGACGACAAGGGGAATATGATAGAAGTCTATAAAATCATGACTGGTGTGGAGAAAGTAAATAAGGAAGTGTTATTTACTCCTTCTCATAACACAAGGACTAGGAATCACCAAATGAAATTAATAGGCAGCAGGTTTAAAACAAACAAAAGGAAGTATTTCTTCACACAACACACTGTCAACCCGTGGAACTCTTTACCAATGGATGTTCTGAAGGCCAAGACTATAATAGGGTTCAAAAAAAGAACATGATAAATTCATGCCCATCAATGGCTATTAGCCAGGATGGGTAGGGATGGTGTCCCTAAACTCTATTTGCCATAAACTGTGAATGGGCGACAGGAGATGACTCACTTGATGATTACCTATTCTGTTCATTCTCTCTGGGACACCTGGCATTGGTCACTCTTGAAAGACAGGATACTGGTCTAGATGGACCTATGCTCTGACCCAGTGTGGCCATTCTTATGTACTAGGGAATCTAGTGAGTCCAGTGTAATGGGAGGGAGTAGGAAAATCCCTGGCTGTGGAGAACACTGGGAAATTAGAAGCTATAATTCAGGAGTAACAGACTCTAATTAGTCTGGTAAAGCAGATTGTGAAAAAGAAGCATCGGAGTCATGTGAGTTTGGGAATGAGGGACTCAAAAATCCAAGGAGCCTGAAGAGAAGAGGGATTGTGGCTATTACACATGGTGATAGGGGAGCAAGACTCTCCATGTCTCAAGAATTTTCACTACCAACCTAAACCATTTTCACATGCTGGGGTGCAATCCAGATGAGTGAGGAATTGTGTCATCTGTAATGCTGTGTGAGATTCAATGTTCTGCTTATCATAGAATATCAGGGTTGGAAGGGACCTCAGGAGGTCATCTAGTCCAACCCCCTACTCAATGCAGGACCAATCCTCAGACAGATTTTTGCCCCAGATCCCTAAATGGCCCCCTCAAGGATTGAACTCACAACCCTGGGTTTAGCAGGCCAATGCTCAAACCACTGAGCTATCCCTCCCTTATGGAGCTCCCTTGTCTGGATACTCCCAGCCAGCATTCAAGGACGCATGGAGTGTCTGTGTGATAAGTAACCCTGAACCAGCAGCTCTGACTCCAGCAGCCTGCTTGTTACACCCAAAGCACATTCTGGTCTGGGTGGAGAAGGGCAGGGGTAGGAAGCTTCTATTCGTTATGCTGGACCTAAGCCCCAGTTTTACTTGAGCAAACCGGAGATATTTGACACTGTGCGATACTGCTCCTGTGCTCTGTTCCAGAGACCCTCCCCTGCTGCAGAACACTTTTGGTAGTGTGTGTGTCACTGGCACATTGGGGTGAAGCTGAAACAGGACAGAGTAGAGGTGGCATTGTGGGGCTGGTGTGAACCTTAGCTCTTCATTTCCCCTTCCAAGAACCGAGGGGACAGTAACCCTTACCCAATGAGGTCACATTCTCATAGTTCTCCTGCAAGACGTCTCTGTAGAGAGCTCTCTGAGTGGGGTCCAGCAGAGCCCACTCTTCCCTGGTGAAATACACAGCAACCTCCTCGAAAGTCACCGGCCCCTGAAAGAGCAAGAGTCCAACACTCAGTACCTGCTGCCCCACTCACAGCCCCCCTATACGTGGGGGACAGGAGCCAAACAAAAGCTCTGGGTGGCTCGCAATCAACATATTCCCACCCCCACCCCACTCAGAGCATCCAGAAAACACCAGGGTGAGGGGATGAAGAGACAGCCCCTTGTCTCTCCCAGCAGATGCATCACACACCTACTAGCCACAGACTGATACAGGAGATGGAACCACTAGCAGGGTCCAGGAAGAGCTCCTTGGTAGGAAGCCCAACACCCTCCTCATTGTGAGGAGCTGGATATGAAGGGAGGGGCAACACCCCTAAGCCTGACTAGTGGGTGCCCCCTTCATATCTCACAGCAGCCGCTGGTTGGGTCAGGCTCCAGCACTAGGAGTCTGGTCAGTTTTCCTAGCTCCATGTTGGTGGGTTATTTTCTGTTCAACAAATTAGAGCATTTCCACCTCTGAACCTCATGGATCTGTTCCTAGTTTCTAGGCTGCTTGTTAAACAACTCCCAGCAGGTTTGCACACCCTGTCCTCCTCCCTTTCTCCACCCTGTGCATTTCCTGCCCTGCTCCAACCTCCAAACCAGACTGTGCAAACCTTCCCATCTCCGGTGTATTCGCTGTCCCTCTCCCTCCTGCAGGAACCCACCAGCAACCCCCCAATAATCCCTACCTGAGCTGGCTCCTCTGCAGCCATTTCTCTCCCCTGTCCCATGGGAGGACAGGATGAACTGGAGCAAAACATGGACGTCATTCTGCAGCCTGTCTGGGTGAGAAGGGCAGTTGTGGAGGTTTCAGAAAAGGCTTTAGTTAATTTCACATTATGCTTCCCCCAGGCCCTTTCCCTGCAGAGAGACATCCTACATTCTGCCATGCTGAGAAAATGCTTGATCTCTTTATTACACTGCAGACCTGGCCCCTCCTGCCAGGCTAAGCCCACAGACACATTTTTAACTTCCCTTCTGCCTCCCCGCATCCTGTAACTAAGTCTCTGAACACAAGGCTAGAAAAAAAGCAGAACCAAAGGAGTCACTTTCGATGATTCCCTCTAACACTGACCCCATGGGAGCCACACCCCAGCAGGAGGGATATGGAGTCAGGAACTGGGTTTTCCTCTGTCTGATCCTCATCTTGTCCACAGGAAAGTGACTCTACCCAGGGTGCAGTAATCCATCTGTCTGGGCAGGTTAGAGATCTGGAAATCTCTCTTGAAACTCTTCTCTCCCATGGCCCCTTTCAGTCTCTCTTTCTCCTTCTATCTCCTTTTCCCTGTCCCTTCTCCCTGCCCACCTGATAGCGGAGTCCCATTCCTGGGTTGTTTGCTCCCCCATGGCTGGATTTGCTCCTGAAATTGCTAATGGGAGGAGAAATGGGGTGTGGGGGAGGGGCTGTTTGTGTAGAGTCATTTTAATGCCAGACCCCAGCATTTTCCCTTGGCTTCTTTTAGTTACCTGGAGTCTCTGGCTCAGAATTTAGTATTAACAGGGCTCAGGGCTGCCCTAGGGGGCTAGTACCAGCTGGAGAAAGTCATCACCTGGGCCAGGCAGAGAAGAAGCTTTAATTAAGGTCACTTCCCAGCACAGAACCTCCACTGGGGGAGCAGCAGCTGCTAAGCCAGATCACAATGGAGGCTGCAGCGTCTGACCCAGGAAGCTGAACCCCAATATCATGAGCAGAGAGGGACAGAGCATTTGAGCAGCTTCCCTCCTTCAGCTCTCTGGGGAGAGCAGCTAATGAGAGCCCCTCCTCACAGGGAGAATTGCGCATCTCATTTGCCCCACTGTCCATCTGGAGTCACTCCTTGTCTTTCCATGCAGTGACTCTGGATTAACAATGGTCTCAATGAAACCAGATTTCAGAAAGAACGAGTCCAGAATGCTGTGGAAGAGACCATTGTGTGGCAGTGCTAACCCCCTTCCCACCTCCCTCACCCCCAAGATCTAGGACAAGGACTGGGGGGCAGGAAATTTCCCAATGGAACCACAAGTTCTTGCAGTTTTCAAGAGGGGAGAAAAGCAAAATGTGTGATTTCACCTCACAGTGTTTGATAAGCGGATAGAAAGTTATCACAGTGACTGGGTGTGGCCGGGGAATGTCGGGCAGTGCTTGGAGCCAGGATTCTGGCACAAGCCAATCAGGGAGAAGAAGCATGGTTAGTAGCAGCCCCCAGAGCCCCCAGCCAGGGTCCCCCAGAACCCAGACCGCCAAGCCAAGGTCCCACCAGATATTCCCTGGGACCCAGCCCCCAGAGTCCCTGGCCAGGGACCCCAAATACCCCTCAGAGCCCCACCAGCCAGACCTTCACTGCCAGCCTGGGAATCCCAAAGAGTTCCCCCCACCAAGAGCCCCCAGCAGCCATGGACCCCCCAAAAGGACCCCCCACTGGGAACTCTCACTGCCTGCCTGGATTCCCCCACTGCCTGCCTAGGACCCCTGCTTGCCCTCCACCAGGATCTGCCCTGCGGTTTGCCTGGGACTCCCTCCTCCCCCTAGTGGGACCCCCTGATACTTTTCCGTGGGACCCTTCACTCTGCTTGCCCAGCATCCCCTGACCTAGTGTCAGGGATGCCCCTCCACAGCTCTGTGCACTGGGCATGGCAACGATCCCAGGAGTCTGCGGGGGAATCCCATACAGAGAGCCCGTGGCACAGCACCAGGCACCCTCTAACCCCACGCCACGCCTCCCCAAGAGACACCCACCCCCACTGTTCCCCAGCCAACAGACCCTCAGCTGGGCACATCAGACCCACCTCCAGGACCCATAGCCTCAGGGCTTGGCACATCAGAACCACCCCTCAAAACCCCAAACCTCCAGAATCCACCAACCTGACTAGGGTACCCCCTGCCCAGCCACCCAGAGGCCTCCGCCTACCACAATGCCCCTTCAGCTCCAATCTCCACACACAGACCCTCCTCCACCCACCCAGCAACAGTGTTACCTCACAGTGTCTGATAAGTGGATCGAAAGTTATCACCGCCCCTTGCTGGCCAGTCGCACAGGCAGAGGGAGCCCTGGGGGATGCTTCGTTAGCAGGAGAACGGAAGGCACGGAGAGCCAAAATAGGTAAGAAATTTCCATGCCCTGTCACTAGCAAATCACTGCTCTACAGCCAAAATGCTTCTGAAATAAATGTAGTCAAACTTTACTAATTCTGGGTCACTGAGAACGAAAATGATGCTTAAAATTGTTGATTGGCTCTAGTTTTCAAGATATGCTATTGGCTCAGTATAGACGACCGTTGACTTGGGAATGGCGGAGGATAAGTGAGTTATAAAGGGAAGGGATCTCAATTTAAACCAGAAATGACTAAAATACATCTTTGACTGGATCTATGAATAAATCTATGACTGGGTTTGGACAGTACTTGCTTTTTAGGCAAAACAATGAATGATGCAATCTGAAGCTGGTATTGCGTCATACATTATATGAATTGCATCATGTTCTTCCTAGAAGTCATGGATGATGCAATCATAACGAAGCTTACATCACTCTGCTGAACAAATTGCCCTATATCAGCTCTAGAAATCATACAGTGTCGTGCTCTCTTATTTGTCAGTGTTTGATTTTGCAAAGGGACACATTTCTGTTTAGCCAAAGTGAGCAGAGATGCCTCGTACTTGTGTGAACAGTGCAGATAACTTCTGCTATGTTTGTGGTGAAGTGACTTTTGCATCACAAAAGCACAGTATAAGCACTATGGTTAAGAAAGCCTATCACCTTTATTTTGGCTGCAAAATTGGAGATCAGGACAAGAGGTGGGCCCCACACATATGCTGCAACACTTGTGCAACAAATCTTCGCCAGTGGTTGAACAGGAAAAGGAAATCTATGCCTTTTGCAGTGCCATTGATTTGGAGAGAGCCAACAGATCATACCAGCAATTGTTACTTCTGCATGGTGCCTCCAATTGGGAAAGGTGTGTCAAAGAAGAAAAAGTGGACTGTGCATTATCCAAACATTCCATCAGCTATACGCCCAGTACCCCACGGAGTAGGACTGCTGGTTCCTGATGCACCAGAATCATTCTCACTTGAGTCAGACGAGGAAGAGGATGAAACTTCTGGTCCTGAACCATCAATGTCACAGGACCCACATTTTCTCCCATCCTCCTCCTCTGAACCACACCTCATAACACAAGGTGAACTGAATGACCTTGTCAGGGATTTGGAACTACCCAAGAGTAAGGCAGAGCTGTTGGGCTCCAGACTACAGCAGTGGAATCTCCTGGCAGGTGATGTTAGGGTTTCCATGTTCCGTGACCGTCAAAAGGATCTTGTCCCATTCTTCTTCATGGAAGGTGATCTTGTAGCCTGCAACAACATCGATAGTGTGATGGCAGCCCTCAACATCGTTCACGATCCAGATGAGTGGAGACTGTTCATTGATTCATCGAAGACGAGTCTTAAAGCTGTTTTACTGCATAATGGCAATGTTTTGCCATCAATTCCAGTTGGTCATGCAGTCCATATGAAGGAAACCTATGACAACATGAAACAACTTTTGAGGTGCATAAACTATGACCAACATCAGTGGCAGCTTTGTGGCGATTTGAAGGTTGTTGCTCTCTTGCTTGGTCTGCAGACTGGATACACAAAGTACTGCTGTTTTCTCTGCGAATGGGATAGTCGTGCAAGAGATTCCCACTACATCAAGAAAGATTGGCCACTCCGGCAGTCATTGGAGTCTGGGAGGAAAAGTGTTCAGCATCCACCACTTGTTGAATCAAGGAAGATTTTGTTACCACCCTTACACATCAAGCTGGGTCTGATGAAGAACTTTGTCAAGGCCATTGACAAAACACAAGCAGCTTTCAAGTACCTCCGTGGAAAATTTCCAAGGTTAAGTGAAGCTAAGATAAAGGAAGGTGTCTTTGTTGGTCCTCAGATTCGTGAACTTCTTCAAGATGATGCATTTGACCATGCACTGCGTGGCAAGGAAAAGACGGCATGGAAAGCCTTCCAGTTAGTGGCAATAAATTTTCTCGGAAACAACAAGGCAGACAACTACAGGTTGTTGGTGGAAAACCTCCTCAAGGCATACAAAAGCCTTGGTTGCAACATGTCACTAAAGATACATTTTTTGCACTCTCATCTAGATTTTTTTCCACCGAACTGCGGAGCAGTGAGCGACGAGCACGGCGAGCGATTTCACCAGGACATTGCAACAATGGAGAAACGCTATCAGGGAAAATGGAGCCCATCAATGCTTGCAGACTATTGCTGGACAGTGACAAGAGATGCTCCATTTAATGAATACAAGAGACAAGCGAAGAAGCGCCGAGTAGACACTGAAATGGACTAAACTATGTACATAATAGTTTTTTGTCTTTTGTTTCATAATAAATTTTATTGATATAATCCTTTTGCTGATTTTTAAAGTGTTACATAAACAGGACAGGTGAAATATTATCATGTAAAGCAACCATAAACATGTGAAAAGACCTAGGTTTACAATTTATGATTAAAACTCTATCTACACAATATATATAGACATAAAATGTAAAAACTTAAATATCTTAGAAACAGTAGCCAATCAGTTGTTTTAATTGTCATATTGGAATTCAGCACATCAAAATACATAATAAATAGCACATTTTATCTCTGAAGCAGACGACTTCTCAAAAATTGTAGACCAGTGTAATGGATCCACCCCAGAGGTGGCTACATCTTAGCACTGTGGGAAGCAGCCCCTCACAGAGACAATTTGTCATTGGGTTTGGGATACTTCTGGACCCACGGTGCACTCAGGGCTGGTCCACACTAACCCCCCACTTCGAACTGAGATACGCAACTTCAGCTACGTTATTCACGTAGCTGAAGTCGAACTATCTTAGTTCAAACTTACCGCGGGTCCACACGCGGCAGGCAGGCTCCCCCGTCGACTCCGCGTACGCCTCTCGCGGAGCAGGAGTACCGGCGTTGACGGCGAGCACTTCCGGGATCAATTTATCGCGTCTAGAGAAGACGTGATAAATCGATCCCAGAAGATCGATTGCTTACCACCGGACCGGGAGGTAAGTATAGATGTACCCTCAGAGTGACCAGCTAGAGAAAAGAAAAGGATCCAGCCAACTCTCCCGTTACCAGCTGGGAACCACTGATCCCCCAGACAGGAGGAGGCCTCTGGCTTTGATGGGTATTAAATATACAGCTGGTCTCTTTCATCGGCAAACATTTTTAAACAGAGATAAAGGAGGGAACAAATGATTCTCAAAGGGGAGCGGAAAGATGATCACTGGGAAATTGACCCCCCAGCAACAACCAGGATGGAGAACGACTGAGGACAGCAAATAAAATGGGTGGAAAAAATCCCCCGCCCCATTGGAGGAGATTTTAAGAAATATGAAGAGAACAGGAAGAAAGCAGGAGAGACGAGAGAGCTGATCAGAGATAATTTGAGTAGAAAAAGGGGGGGCGCGATCTGTCCCAGATTTTATAGCCACGTGTGAGATACTGAGAGAGAAAAGGGGAAGAACTAGAGAGAATTTGTATCGGGGGTGAGAGGCAAGTGGCACAAACAGGGACAGGATCCAATTAACTCCCCCCCAACTCCGGCTTCTCCTCTCCCTGCCCGACACCCCCTCCCCCCACACCACAGGGGACCCCCCGCCGGGCCCCAGTCTCTGCCCCCCCCATCCCAGCGGTGCCGGGGGCAGATCCTGCTGCAGCTCCGCTGGGGCTGAGGCAGCTCCGAGGCTTCTCCCAGGTTCCCCGGGGCGGAGAGTCACTTTCCTGCCCGGCCCCAGCGCCCCCCACCCGGGGTCTCTCACTCACCGGGGGCTCCGGCCCGGGGCTGCCCAGGGGGCGGGTCCCAGCTGGAGAAAGCCCCCCCCGGCCGGGCACGGAGGGGTTAATGCCGGGCTCCCCCACACAGACCCCCGGGAGCAGCAGCTGCTCAGCCCGGGCCCCAAGACCACACGGAGGCAGCAGCGGAAGTGACGTTGGGCGGGGGGGGTAGGATGAGCGGGGCTGGCACAGAGTAGTAACCGCTGCTGAAACCCTCCCTTACCTGGGCGGAGAGGGCAGAAGCGCTCCCCGGTGCAGGCTGGGAGATGTAGTCCCTGACTCTCCCTGGAGCGGAAGTGACGTTAGACCGGAAGGCCGAGCCGGGCTGTGTACGCGCGCGGCGCGCTGCGACTCTGCCTGGCTCGTGCGGGGCCGTTGGAGGCTTTCCCGGAGCCGGAGAAGGGTTTTGTGCCGTTCAAGCTCTGGGCATGCGCAGAGGCAGCGCTCACCCGCTGCTGCTCCCTGGCGCTGCGGGGCCGGGCGGAGCAGGAGGGTCTGTGCCGGGGAGACCTTCATTAACCCCCCCGGGCCCGGCCCGGGCCCTGCTCCCGCTGGAGCCGCCCTGGGCTCTGCCCGCAGCGGAGCTCCAGCCTCCAGGTACCGGAGCGAGAACTCTGCCCCAGTGTCCGTGGGGGGGACCCGGCATCTCGCAGCGCCGGGATCTGCTCCCTGGGGGCAGCGCCCGCGGGGGGCTCGGAGCTGCTGTCCCCGCAGGAGCCCAACGCCCCCGGCCCGGCCAGGCTCTGCCCTGGGGGCCCACGGGGGGAGGGGACCGGCCCCCACTGGGGTCCCTGCGGGGGGCTGGGCGGGGGCTGCCAGACACTAAGTAGCACATTCCTACGGCGAGTACTTTAATACACTACATCTGGCCGCTGCGCCTGGGTCTCTGGGCACCGGCTGCTCCCCGGGGTCTGGCTAGTGCCCCCCCGCCATGTCCTGCCTCCCTGCGGCCAGCTGGCAGTTGGGGCGGGGGGTCTCCTGCCCGAGGGATATGTCCGGGGCCGGTGTCGGGTAGCGGGTCACGTGCGTCCCCGAGTGTCCGATCCAGAGACACCCGCGTCTCCCCGCGCCCGGGGCCTGAGCCCGGCTGGGGAGTGTCCCCCTCGCACCCGAGCCTGAGACAATAAATCACCAGGGATGTCAACGCTGCAGGCACCTGCCCGTTCCTGGTGTGTGGAGCCCTGTGTGCGAGTCAGTGTCTGTGGGGGCATTTAATTTGTACGGACGTCGTCGCTGGTGCTTTTTCTGTAGCCTCTTGTAAAACTAGAGAAATATCTAGCTGAGTTGATAGACCCCTGTGTACCCCCAGGTGTACATGTACCCCTGGTTGAGAACCACTGATGTAGGGGAACCCTGGTATGGCTTTGCTCACCTCGCAGCAGCCTCAAGTCAGCTACACTGGGTCACCATGTCCTACCATGGCCCCATGAGCAGGAGTCATGGCCTTGGCTACACTGGCGCTGTACAGCGCTGCAACTTGCTGCGCTCAGGGGTGTGAAAACGCCCCCCCCCCCCGAGTGCAGCAAGTGCAGCGCTGTAAAGCGCCAGTGTAATCAGCGCCTGCAGCGCTGCAAGCTATTCCCCTCGGAGAGGTGGAGTACATACAGCGCTGCGAGAGAGCTCTTGCAGCGCTGGCAGCGCGACTACACTCGCGCTTCACAGCGCTGCCGCGGTAGCGCTGTGAATTCTCAAGTGTGGCCAAAGAGAGGAAGCCTCCTTTCAAATGTAAAAGCAGCAACTGCTCCATGAAGGGTCGGTTCTGATGGAGCAATTTTTGATACTTTCTTGTCTCCTTTTCAGATTTTGCCCCATTTTCTCTCTAATTCTCCGTTGTTTTTCCCATCCGTTTGAGCTGCAGCAAATTTTCTTTCTTTCTTTCTTTGGGAAATTGTCCTGAATCATTCCCCAAATGAGAAGGGGCTTAATGGCTGCAGCTTGGGGTGGGATGGGGTGGCCATTCTCTGCCAGCAATAAGGCAAGGAAGGGGACAGCAGGAAAAAGTCCCCACTGGAGACTGTCCAGCCCAAGTTTACACAGTCCTGGCTACTGCTACCCGCAAGTGCCCAACACAGCTCTCCCCTGCTGCCAGTCACCTGCCCGCCCCTGCTGCTGCCTCCTCCCCACTGCCAGGGAGTTTTCCTGCTCCATACTCCCCTCACGTACCCTCTTAAAGCACCTCCCCAAAGGTCTCCCTGCTGCCATGTGAATGGTGTGGGTGTGGGGGGGGAATTATTACTGTCTATTTATTCAACTTCCATATACAATCCCATCAAACTGTCCAACTACTCTCTCTCACTTAATATAAAATCTCTTCAAATCCGGGTGCTTTTCTCTCATTCTCAAATATTTCTTTTTAGACCTATTTCTTCCCCAATTCTCAAAGATAGATATAAAATATCCTGTGTGCAGTGCTGTAGTAGCCATAGTGGTCCCAGGATATTGGAGGCTGCCCCCTTGATTTATACACTAATGTTCGGTGTTATTCTCCATCCCATTCCTTATGAATCTGAACATGTTCGCTTTTTTGCTGGCAGCTGTGCATTGAGTGCAGCTTTTCATTGATCTGTCTATAGCAACGTGCAGATCCCTTTCTTGGGTTGTGCAGCCGATAATATGTTCTGCTGATGCCGCTAGGTGTAATGCATGTTCAGTAGGGGTTTCTCCCCTCTTCCTTATTTGTATTTCCTCTCCCTACTAATGTTGGGGTGTCCTTCTCCTATAGGTTAGTGTATTAATGATCTCATCTTGGTGTCATAAGTGTCAATTCATTGCCATGGCACTCCTGTGGTCAGACATCTGAGGATGTTCTACCGAAAAGCCGATGTTAGCTCATGTTCCTCTGGTTGGCTGGTGTCTTTACGAATAAAATTCCCCCTTAGACACTCTGTTTCCAGTTCTCCAAACCTTAGGGGTGACTGTTTATCTATGCCAGAGTTCATAGGCCTCAAGCCTTATGCTAACTGCTCAAGCCAATATCATACAGGATACAGGCCAGTAGGTTCCTGGCATTACTGCTGCATAAAATAAATGCTAAAGCTGGATTTATGGGCTACATTTGATAGTTAATTTACCCCCCAGTATATAAGTAGCTGCAGTTTTTCTCTCAGGCTTTGCTTCTCTCCCCATTTTCAAAACGGAGGAACTTCAGGTTTTGGAGGGAAAACTGTTGCTGTGAATCCTCAGAAGAAGGGGGAGAGGGAGTGAGGGAGGAGGAAAGGACTCTGGTCTCCTCCCTCCTGAGCCATGTTTCTGGTCTCACTGAGACCAGTGTTAATCAAGAGACACTTCAAGAAAGAACATGAAGTGACTCCAGATTAACATGGGGGCAAACAAAATCAGGATATGTCCCTGTGGGGAGGGGAAAAAAATGAGGAGTCCTTGTGGCACCGTAGAGACGAACACATTTATTTGGGCATAAGCTTTTGTGGGCAAAAACCCACTTCATCAGATGAATGGAGTGAAAAATACAGTAGCAGGTGTATATACATAGTACATGAAAAGATGGGAGTTGCCTTACCAAGTGGGGGGTCAGTGCTAATGAGACAATTCAATTAAAGTGGAAGTGGGCTATTCTCAACAGTAGAATACCAAGGGAGGAAAAATCACTTTTGTAGTGGTAATGAGGGTGGCCCATTTCAAACCGTTGACAAGAAGGTGTGAGTAACAGTACGGGGAAATTATTATGGGGAAATTAGTTTTTCTAATGACCCATCCACTCCCAGGCTTTATTCAGGCCTAATTTGATGGTATCCAGTTTGCAAATTAATTCCAGTTGTGCAGTTTCTCGTTGGAGTCTGTTTTTGAGACTTGCCACTTTTAAGTCTGTTATTGAGTGAACAGGAAGATTGAAGTGTTTTCCTACTGGTTTTTGAATGTTATAATTCCTGATGTTAGATTTGTGTCCATTTATTCTTTTGCGTAGAGAGTGTCTGGTTTGGCCAATGTACATGGCAGAGGGGCATTGCTGGCACATAATGGCATATATCACATTGGTAAATGTGCATGTGAACGAGGGGAGGGAGTTTTAGTTGTTGCTAAAGCTGGGGGAAACCCTCAGTCTCTGTCTGACTGTCTCTCTCTCCTCAGGATATTGGGATTGAGCTTCCTAGGTGAGATGCTGCTGCCTGCATTGTGATCTGGGAGCCCAGATTGAGCAGCTGCTGCTCCCCCGGTGGGGTCTGGGCGTGGGAGTGACTTGGAGTGAAGCTTCCTCTGTGCCCAGGCAAGGTGAGGACTTTCTCCAGCTGCAATTTGCTCCATGGGCCAGCCCTAGGCTCTGTCCACACCAGCATCTGAGCCAGAGACTCCAGGTGATTGATAGAGCCCTCAGGGAACATGCTGGGGATGGGCATGAAACTGACTCTGCACAAATAGCCCCTCCTCACCCCACATCTCTCCTCCCCTTAGCAATTGCAGGAGCCAATCCAGCCACAGGAGAGCGAACACCCAGGAATGGCTGTCTGTCTGCCAGAGGGGGAGGGACAGGAGATGGGAAACACAAGGAGAAAGGGAGAGAGAGATTGATATGGGCAGTGGGAGAAATAATTGGGGGGGGAGAGATTCCCAGATCTCTAACCTGCCCCCACACACTTACTGCAGCATCCCTGGGCAGATTCACTTTCCAGTGAACAAGGTGAGGTGCAGGGCGAGGAAAAGCCGATTCCTAACTCTCCCTGTGCCCCCGGCTGTGGGAGTGTGCTGCCCTGGGGACAGTGTCAGGGAAAATCCCCCAAGTCACTCCTTTTGTTCTGCTCTTGTCTCGTATTTGGTTCCCAGACTTTGTTACTGGGAGGGTTTCAAAATGTCTTGGTTTAGTGCTAGTGGGGTGGTCCGGGTCAGTGATGTAATAAAATGACCAAACATTTCCTCAGAATAGAATCATAGAACTGTAGGGCTGGAATGAACTATGAGAGGTCACCTAGTCCAGCCCCCCAACACTGAGGTGTTTGTCCAACCTGTCCTTAAAAACCTCCAATGATGATGCTTCCACAACCTCCCTTGGTAACCTATTCCAGTACTGAACTAGCCTTCATCACAACTGAATCACATGGCTGGCTCAGATTCAATTTGTGATCCACTATAACCCCCAGATCCTTTTGACTAGTACTGCCCCCTAGCCAGTTAGTCCCCAGTTTGTAGTTGTAGGCTAATGTAGTGCCCATCTTTAAAAAAGGGAAGAAGGAGGATCCGGGGAACTACAGGCCAGTCAGCCTCACCTCAGTCCCTGGAAAAATCATGGAGCAGGTCCTCAAGGAATCAATTATGAAACACTTAGAGGAGAGGAAAGTGATCAGGAACAGTCAGCATGGATTCACCAAGGGGAAGTCGTGCCTGACTAACCTAATTGCCTTCTATGATGAGATAACTGGCTCTGTGGATGAGGGGAAAGCAGTGAATGTGTTATTCCTTGACTTTAGCAAAGCTTTTGATACGGTCTCCCACAGTATTCTTGCTGCCAAGTTAAAGAAGTATGGGCTGGATGAATGGACTGTAAGGTGGATAGAAAGCTGGCTAGATCGTCGGGCTCAACGGGTAGTGATCAATGGCTCCATGTCTAGTTGGCAGCCGGTTTCAAGCGGAGTGCCCCAAGGGTCGGTCCTGGGGCCGGTTTTGTTTAATATCTTTATTAATGATCTGGAGGATGGTGTGTACTGCACTCTCAGCAAGTTTGCCGATGACACTAAACTAGGGAGGCGTGGTAGATACACTAGAGGGTAGGGATCGGATACAGAGGGACCTAGACAAATTAGAGGATTGGGCCAAAAGAAACCTGATGAGGTTCAACAAGGACAAGTGCAGAGTCCTGCACTTAGGACGGAAGAATCCCATGCACAGCTACAGACTAGGGACCGAATGGCTAGGTAGCAGTTCTGCAGAAAAGGACCTAGGGGTCACAGTGGACGAGAAGCTGGATATGAGTCAACAGTGTGCTCTTGTTGCCAAGAAGGCTAACGGCATTTTGGGCTGTATAAGTAGGGGCATTGCCAGCAGATCGAGGAACGTGATCGTTCCCCTTTATTCGACATTGGTGAGGCCTCATCTGGAGTACTGTGTCCAGTTTTGGGCCCCACACTACAAGAAGGATGTGGAAAAATTGGAAAGAGTCCAGCGGAGGGCAATGAAAATGTTTAGGGGTCTGGAGCGCATGACTTATGAGGAGAGGCTGAGGGAACTGGGATTGTTTAGTCTCCAGAAGAGAAGAATGAGGGGGGATTTGATAGCAGCCTTCAACTACCTGAAGGGGGGTTCCAAAGAGGATGGAACTTGGCTGTTCTCAATGGTGGCAGATGACAGAACAAGGAGCAATGGTCTCAAGTTGCAGTGGGGGAGGTCTAGGTTGGATATTAGGAAACACTATTTCACTAGGAGGGTGGTGAAGCACTGGAATGCGTTACCTAGGGAGGTGGTGGAGTCTCCTTCCTTGGAGGTTTTTAAGGCCCGGCTTGACAAAGCCCTGGCTGGGATGATTTAGTTGGGAATTGGTCCTGCTTTGAGCAGGGGGTTGGACTAGATGACCTCCTGAGGTCCCTTCCAACCCTGATATTCTATGATTGTGCATTGGCTTTTCCGTCCCTAAAATGTAGTACTTTGCACTTGTCTTTATTGAATTTCATCTTGTTCGTTCAGCTCAATTCTCTAATTTATAAAGGTCATTTTGAATTCTAATCCTGTTCTCCAATGTGTTTGCAACTCTTCCCAGCTTGGTGTCATCTGCACATTTAATAAGCACGGTCTCCACTCCGTTATCCAAGTCATTAATGAAAATATTGAGTAGTACCAGATCGAGGATTGGCTCCTGTGGGACCGCATTAGGTACATCCTCCCATTTTGTCAGCATGCCATTAATAATTACTCTTTGAGTACAGACTTTCAAGTACACCACATTTCCCTAATTTGCTGATGAGAATGTCATGGGGTCTTCTGTCAAAAGTCTTCCTAAAATCAAGATATGTCATGTCTACAGTATCCCCCAGATCCGTAAGGCCAGTACCCCTGTTAAAGTAGGAAATTAGATTGGTTTGGCATGATTCGTATTTGATGATCTATCTGGCTATAACTTATCACTTTACTATCCTCTAGGTGCTTATACATTGATTATTTAATACATTTTTCTTTCTGGGTATCTAAACTAGGCTTGACTGGCCTCTGTTCCCCAGGTCTTCGTTGTTCCCCTTTTTGAAGACAGGTTTTATGTTTGCCCTTCTCCAGTCTTGTGGGACCTCACCATCCTCCCGGAGCTGTCAAAGATAATTGTTAACTGTTCCAAGATTGCTTCAGCTAATTCCTTCAGTAGCCCAAGATGAATTTCATTAGGCCCTGCTGACTTAAATTAAATTAAATTTATGTAAATATTTTTTTCAACCTCTTATTTCCCCATTGTGGTTTCTGTTCCTTCCCCCTCTTGGTTAAGAATAATTAAGTATCTGATCACAATTACATTTTTTTAGGGAATGCAAAAAGGCATTAAAAACCTTCGTCTTGTTGATGTCATCTATTATTAGCTCCTTTTCTTCTCTGGCAAGTAACACTTTCCTTCCCCTGTCTCTTGCTCCTAATATATTTATAGAACCCTTCGCATAACACAAGAACCAGGGGTCACGTGATGAAATTAATAGGCAGCAGATTTATAACAAACAAAAGGAAGTATTTCTTCACACAATGCACAGTCATCCTGTGGAACTCATTGCCGGGGGTTGTTGTGAAGGCTGTAATTATAACTGGGTTAAAAGAAGAGTTAGATAAATTCATGGAGGATGAGTCCATCACCTGTTACTAGCCAAGATGGTCAGAGATGCAACCCCATGCTCTGGGTGTCCCTAAGCCTCTAACTGCCATGTGCTGTGAGTGGACGGCAGGAGATGGATCACTCGAATAGCTCCTTCTGAAGCATCTGGCATTGGCTACTACCAGAAGACAGGATACTGCACTAGATGGACCATTGTTTTGACCCAATGTGGCCATTCTTTGGCTTTTGTTGATCTGAAGTTCCAAGCACTATAGTTATTAACTTGTTTGGTGCTGCTTCCCCAAATGCACCGTACACCAGCTGAGATAGATGCCAAGTGACTAGCAGTCAGGGGATAATCAGAACCACAATTTGAGGTTGTGTGCAAGAGAATGTTATCAGAGCAAGGTGATTTTGGTCAAAAGCTTGTTTTTGGAGGGCTGTAGCTCAGGAACCTCTGGAGCAATTAACCCCATCTTTGGATCACTAACCCTGTCCTGCACCCACATAATGAGCAGTGTATTTCAGGACAATATGAGTAAGCATGTACATTTTAGAGAAATTAAAATAGTTGGCCTTTAAAGAGAAAGCTGAACCTTAAATCTAGTGCTGAACATTAAATCTAGTGCAGCTGGTGGTCTGCTATAACTTTCTAAATGTAATGAGAATGTGGCAATCAGGTGCACCCATATGTGGACAGGAGAGAGTGTGAGGGTCTCATTCAGGAGTCCTTGAGACAAGGTATTAGGGGGCTTATTCCTTCACCCTCTCACTTCCCTGGTCCTTCTCGCATGAACAGAGAGCAACAATACCCGAAGTCCAAAGGTGAAAACAATTCGATGTTTATTGGGGTGAACTTCCAGCAAGCATGATTCCAGTTTCCTTCCTCAGTGTCCCCCTTCCCAGCTCTGACACCACAGAGCCATCCCTGTTCCCATTCCCCCTTTAGCAAAACATGATTCCAATTTCCCCACCCCCATTCCCTGTTCCCATCCCCCCCCTTACTTCCTGATTGACTGCAGACTATATAGTAAAACGTGAGTTCTGCTTAGCTATACCTTAACCAATCATTTTACTGAAATTTAACTAACCAATCCTAACATACTGTAACATGGTTATTTAACCAATTATATTCCACCACCTTAATTAGTTTACACCCAGCAAAATTAATTATACAGCAGACCGAAACAATTACAGAACCAGACAGAGACCATGCAAATAAACATACAAAACAATACAGAAGTGAGGATTTCACAACTACATCTATACAGACATAAGGGTTTTCCAGCTGTGTCTATTGATAAGTGAGTTCTTACCAGACAGAAAACTATTAAACTAAATTTCCTTTTACATGTTCTAGGCTTTTCCCTTTATCTGGAGGTGATAGATCGGATCACCTTCCTAACAGCCCCAGATTGCCTTATTTTAATGTGACTAGTTTGGAATGTGAGGATGTGACCGTTCACTTCTCAGCTTATGGCTGCCTCTGCTGCTTAGCCAAAGGCCTTATTTAGCCTAAGAACAGAGCCTCAGACTGTCACAGTACGAGAAGGCCCTTTCACAGACAGACAGTGATTTTGATTCTTTCTTTTATACCTCTATAACTAGCTAAGTGATGATAAGAATACACGTAAATTCTTAAAGTATAGGCCTTTACAGACAGGCCTGAATATCTATATCCTAACACAAGGGAGAGGATGAGGAGGGGAGAAAGGTGATGGGGAGCTGGTGTTCGTGGGGTGACACATAGGTGGGAGGGCTGAGAGCAGAGGGGATGAAGGGGAGTGGGGTGTAGAGGACTAACATTAGAGAGAATCAGGGATGTTTGGGTACAATGGAAGGAGGAGGATGGAGGGCGTCAGGCAGAGGAGCTCGCATGAGCTGGTAATGGTGTGAGCTGGGCGAGTTCAGGACTGGGAATGGGGAAAACGGGGTGGAGGGCCCGGCAGTGGCGCTGTTGTTGAGGGAGGGTGTTGGGTAGGTGATGTGGGTTAGCTGGGAATGGGGAACACTGTGGTTAGAGGGACAGTTGGAGTGACGGGGTTGGAGAGTGGTTGCTCGAGGAAGTAGGAGGGTCTGGTGGGGGTAGGAAGGGAAGGTTTCAGGGAGTCAGAGATTGTAGCACTTCACTGAGGCTGCTTTTGCCAAAGTCTCTAATGACCTGTCCTTAGGCAAGTACTCAGAGCCAGTACTCCATCCTCCTCCTCCTTGACCTGTCAGCTGTCTTTGACACCACTGACCATGGTCGTCATCTTGAAATCTGATCTTCCCTTATCCTCTCCTGCTTCTCCTCCTACTTCTCTGATCTCTCCTTCAGTGTGTCCTTGGACAGTCCTCCTCATCCCCACTCTAGCTTTCTACAGGCCTTACACAAGCTCTGTCCTTGGTCCGCTTCTCTTCTTCCTCTGTACCTTATCTCTGGTAATCTCATCCACAAACACAAATTCGGCTACCGTCTCTATGCTGACAACTCACAGATCTAACTCTCTGCTCCAGACCTGTCTTTCTCCCTAAACTGAAATCTCAGCCTCTCTCTCTAACATTTCCTCATAGATGTCTGGCCATCGGCTCAAGTTCAAAACCTAAAATGGCCAGAACACAGCTCTTAATAGTCCCCCAAGCCACCCCCCACCTCCTTTCTGTATCACTGCAGAAACCACCACTATCCCTTCTGTCACTCACGTCTGTGCGCTGCACATATGCTGCAACACACGCCTCTTTCTAGGTCCTTCCATGCAGCCTATTTCTACATCTTGCATTTTCTTTCTACAATCACGTCCCACAGGCTTTCCTATCCATCCACACAGCTAAAACTCTTATCCAGGCTCTCATCGTCTCTTGTCTCCATTATTGCACCATTCTTATTGCAATCATGCCCTGCTCATATCCATTGAGAATTAAACAGCCACAAAGCTAGCTCACTATTCTAAAATGTGACCTGTGAGGAAAGGTAAAGAATTGGTCATGTTTAGTCTTGAGAAAAGATGGCTGGGGGGAGGGAGGAGGGCAGGACCTGATAACAGTCTTCAGCTATGTTAAGGGCTGCTATACAGAGGATGGTGATCAATTTTTCTCCATGTGCGCTACTCCCAGCACCGCTCATCCTCTCGTCGGTCATCCTCCAGATGTTGGTCCCGATCGCTGGCGCAGTGGGAGCATTCCCTGTCTCAGCCCTGTTCTCCCTGGCTCTGGTACCATTCTCCCCAGTACTGACACCAGTCTCCCACATCTGGTCAGCGATCGCCGGTAGCCATGACGAGCAAACAGTCGCAGGCCTCAAGGGCCCCTCCCTGGTCCCCGGAAGGTGATTCCTCCGGCATGGAGGGCCAGTTCAGCCCATTGCCCAGATCCCATTGGTGAGATTGGGCACCGGAACCCGTACTGTCATCTGCGGCACCGCAGTTGCAGTGTGGGCAATGGCCTTATTGGAGCATGTGGGGTGTACCGGATATGACGATGCCCCCTTCGCAGCGCTCCTCGGTTGCCGTATCGGTGCCACCAATCAATGCTCTGTGCTTGGTGCCGGGGGCTCGTTCGGAGACCGGAGTGGAGGAACCCATGCTCACCCCTTTGCCTCCATCCGCGGCAGCAGTTGACACCCCAGGACCTCCCCCAGCGGTCCAATCTTCCTCATTGTGCCCCCTCAAGGGCTAGCCCACCGGATGACTTTAGGGAGCATCAAGCCCTACTTTGGCACGTGGCCGAGAACTTGGGGCTGGAGGTGCAGGAGATGGTGGAGCAGGAGGGGACACCCTTTCAATGTCTTCTTGACCTCTACGCCCACCCTGGTCGCCCTGCCTGTGCATGAAGGGGTTCTCAAGATAGCCAAGACCCTTTGGCAAACCCCTTCCTCCATTCCTCCCACCTCGAAATGGGCCGAGAAGAAGTATTTTGTTCTGGCCAAAGGTTTCAAATACCTTTATACCCACCCACCCCTGGGCTCGCTGGTTGTGTCTGCGGCCAACAACAAGGACAAACAAGGTCACACCTCCTCAATTCCCAAGACCAAAGAGGCCAAAAGGCTCAACCTATTTGGGAGAAAAGTTTATTCTACCACCTGCTTACAATTTTGGGTGGCAAACCATCAGGCCCTGTTGGGCAGATATAACTTTAACCTCTGGGACGGTCTCAAAAAGTTTCAGGTCTCAAAAAGTTCCCGCAAGGTCTAGCCCAAGAGTTCGGCACCCTAGTGGAGGAGGGTACCACGGCGGCCAGATGCTCCCTGTAGATGGCATGGCATGCAGCGGACTCGGCGGCTTGGGTGGTCACATTGGCGGTTGTTATGTGGCGCCAAATGGCAGGCTTCTCCCAGAAGATTCAGACTTCAATTCAAGACCTCCCCTTCGACGGGGTTGGTCTTTTCTCTGAGCAGATGGACACCAGGCTGCGCGGGTTGAAGGACACTAGAGCTACCCTTCGCTCGTTGGGCATGCACACGCCACAGTCTGCTAGAAAGCCACCCCAGCCGACAAGACTGGCAACCCCATCATGGCTCTGCATTAAGAAGGGATGCTAGTTTTAGTCATGGATGCCCTTCTTCCTCCCACTCACCTGTGCAACCTGAACCCGCCAAACATCTAGTGGGCCAAAAATGCTCATTTTGAGGGTGCGCCCGAGAGCGAAGCCCCAGACAGCCATCCGGATCCTTCCCGCCTTTTCCTTAACCGCCTCTCTCCCTACCATTCGACCTGGTCGCAGGTTACATTGGACTGCTGGGTCCTGGACATAATAGCTCGGGGCTATACCCTGCAATTTTTCACTGCCCCTCCCTCCCACTTCCCTGTCCCTTCTCAGGGACCCTTTTCATGAGCAACTCCTCATTCAGGAGGTCGAAAAGCTCATGGACTTGGGGGCTGTGCAGAAGGTTCCTTGGGACATGTAAGGAAGAGGATTCTACTCCCGCTACTTCCTAATCCTGAAGGCCAAAGGGGGCCTAAGACCCATCCTGGACCTGCATCGCCTCAACACATCTCTCAAGAAGTTGAAATTTCGCTTGGTCTCTCTGGCCTCCATCATCCCTTCCCTGGGTCTGGGAAACTGGTATGTCACTCTCAACTTCAAGGATGCTTACTTTCATGTCTACATATTCCTGGGACACAGGAGTTTCCTGCGTTTCATGGTGGCTGGGCGCCACTTCCAGTTCACAGCGCTTCCCTTTAGCCTGTCCTCTGCTCCCAGAGTGTTCACAAAATGCATGATGCCAGTGGCAGCTTACCCGACACGTCAAGGGATCCAGATCTTCCCATATCTCAATGACTGGCTCATCAAGGGCAGGTCTCCGGGGCAGGTGCAAAGGAGCCTTGATCTGGTGCACTCCACCTGCAGTGACCTGGGCCTGCTAATAAACACAGATAAGTCCACGTTGACTCCAGTCCAACGCATAGAATTTATTAGAGCGGTTCTCGACGACTCGCGGGCCAGGGCCTGCTTTCCGGAGGTGCATTTTTGGGCCATATTGGACCTGATTTCCCACGTAAAGAGCTACCTGCTCACCATGGCCCACACGTGCCTGCGACTGATGGGCCACATGGCCGCGTGCACGTACATGGTCAGACTTAATCTGCGGCCTCTGCAAGCATGGCTGGCACGCCCTGGACCGAGTCGTCACGGTGCTGAGCCACCTCCTCTCGTCCCTGGACTGGGGGCTGGATCCCAAGTTGGTGCTGCAAGGAGTTCCCTTCATGACCCCATCTCCGCCGCTCACCCTGGTCTTGGACATGCAGGTCCTGACAGACAATACCGCCGCAATGTATTACATCAACAGACAGGGCAGTGCCAGGTCTTCAGCCCTTTGTTGGGAGGTGCTCAGCCTCTGGGACTTTTGTGTGCAGCATGCCATTGATCTGGTAGCCGCCCACCTGCCTGGAACCAAGAACGTCCTGGCAGATCACCTCAGCAGGACCTTCTCGTCTCGCCATGAATGGTCACTCCATCCGGAGGTGGACAACCTAATCCCCCATAGGTTGGGGACACCACAGGTGGACCTGTTTGCATCTAGGCAGAACAGAAAATGCCACATGTTCTGTTCTCTGCAGGGAAGGGACAAAGTCTCCCTGTGAGACTCCTTGATTCAGTGGTCGGGAGCGCTGATATATGCCTTTGCGCCGGTGCCTTTAATCCACAAGGTCCTGCTAAAGATGATACAAAGCAAATGTCATCCTCATAGCCCCCGCATGGCCTCGCCATGGTTTGGCAGGCTGTTGAGTCTTTCAGTGGCCACCCCGCTGCAGCTGCCTCTTTGGCCGGATCTGCTGTTCCAGAACTACGGCAATCTGCTGCATCTGTGTCTGGCGATGGTGCACCTGACAGCTTGGCTTCTGCATGGATAAGTATGGACGAATGGCAGTGCTCCGATGGTGTCCAGCAGGTCCTGCTGGGCAGCAGGAAACCCTCCACCATGGCTACCTATGTGGCAAAGTGGAAGCAGTTCACGCGTTGGGCCTCTGATTGACACATTTGCGCTGAAGAGGGCCCACTGCAGCACATCCTGGACCTTTGCTGCACCTTAAGCTCCTGGGCCTGTTGCTGTCTTTCTTCAGGGTACACCTGGCAGCCATTTTGTCGTTCCACACTCCGTTTCAAGGCAGGACCTGGGGATTACAGTGGATGAGAAGCTGGATATGAGTCAGCAGTGTGCCCTTGTTGCCAAGAAGGCTAACGGCATATTGGGCTTCATTAGTAGGAGCATTGCCAGCAGATCAAGGGAACTAATTATTCCCCTCTATTCGGCACTGGTGAGGCCACATCTGGAGTATTGCGTCCAGTTTTGGGCACCCCACTACAGAAAGGATGTGGACAGATTGGAGAGAGTCCAGCAGAGGGCAATGAAAATGATTAGGGGGCTGGGACACATGACTTACGAGAAGAGGCTGAGGGAATTGGGATTGTTTAGTCTGCAGAAGAGAAGAGTGAGGGGGGATTTGATAGCAGCCTTTAACTACCTGAATGGGGGGGGTTCAAAGAGGATGGAGCTCGGCTGTTCTCAGTGGTGGCAGATGACAGAACAAGGAGCAATGGTCTCTAGTTGCAGTGAGGGAGGTCTATGTTGAACTACAAGGGTGGTGAAGCACTGAAATGGGTTACCTATGGAGGTGGTGGAATGTCCATCCTTAGAGGTTTTTAAGGCCCGGCTTGACAAAGCCCTGGCTGGGATGATTTAGTTGATGTTGGACTAGATGACTTCCTAAAGTCTCTTCCAACCCTTAAAAAAAAAAAAAAAAAGACTGTCTTCACCCATTCCATGATGGCGCACGGTTCTTGAAAGATCTGGAGTATCTCTACCCTCATGTCTGGGACCTGGTCTCCCCTTGGGACCTGAATCTTGTGCTGTCAAGGCTCATGGGTTCCCGCTTTGAACCCTTTGCTTCCTGCTCCCTCCTGCTTCTCTCCTGGAAGGTCTCCTTCTTGGTCGCTATATTTTTGGCCCATAGGGTTTCCGACATCGGGACACTCACATCGGAGCCGCCTTATATGGTCTTCTATAAGGACAAGATCCAGCTGCATCTGCACCCGGCTTCTCTGCCCAAGCTCGTCTCCCAGTTTCATACTGGTCAAGATATATATTTACTGGTCTTTTGTCCAAAGCCTCATGTGATGGATGAGGCATGCAGGCTGCATACCCTGGACGTCAGACGGGTGCTGGCCTTCTACATAGATAGAATGAAGCTGTTCTGAATGTCAACGCAGTTGTTCATTGCTGTCGCAGACAGGATGAAGGGTTGCCCAGTGTCCGCCCAGAGAATCTCGTCTTGGATCACGGCCTGCATCCACTACTCTTATGAACTGGCGAAGGTGCCCCTGCCGACTATCATGATGGCTCACTCCACTAGGGTGCAGGCATCATCATCAGCCTTCCTGGTGCAGGTACCGATCCAAGAAATCTGTCTGGCTGCAACCTGGTGAGATAATGCAATGTTTATTAGGGTTAGTTTCCAAGCAAGCATTTTCCGAAGCTCTTCACACCAGTCGGGCTTATCTCTATACGCCGATAGTCTGTTCCCCAGTGTTCCCTTCCCAGCTCTGACACTGCAGAACCTTGCCTGTGTCCCTATTCCCGTTCCCCCCCTTAACAAACATGATTCCAATTTCCTTTCCCCCCGCTTAACACCAGTTTATATAATAATATTCTCAGCTATACCTTAACCAATCATTTTACTGACATTTAACTAACCAATCCTAACATACTGTAACATGGTTATTTAACCAATTATATCCCACTACCCTAATTAACTTACACCTAGCAAAATTAATTATACATCAGACAGAAACAATTAGAGAATCAGACAGGTTAACAATAGAAAAGTGGGGGACATAAAGATAAAACAATACAGAAATGAGGGTTTCACAACCACAACCATTGATAAGTGATTTCTTGCCAGACAGGATGCTATCAAACTAAGTTTTCTTTAACCATCTTAAGATCTGTTTCTTTATCTGGTGGTGATGGGCACTATCAGGACAGGATCATCTTTCTAACAGCCCAATACCACCTTATTTCAGTGTAACTGGTTTGGGATGTGACCGTTCGCTTCCCGGCTTATGGCTGCCCCTACAGCTTAGCCAAAGGCCTTAGCCTAAGAACAAGGCCTCAGACTATCCTAGTGAGAGGAGGCCCATACACAGGCCGACTGTGATTTAGATTCTTTGTTTTTATACCCCTGTAACTAGCTAAGTGATAAAAATACACCTAAGTTCTTAAAGTATAGGCTTTACAGGCAGGCCTGAATATCTATATTCTAACAGTGGGTTCTACCCCTTCCCCCATTTTGTGTCTGTCTTGTCTATTTAGATTGTAAATTCTTCAGGGCATGGGTCATCTACTATTCCGTGTTTGTACTTTGCCTAGCACAATGGGGACCCACTCTTAGTTGGTCCTTAAGCACTAAGGTAATGAATATGATTTATAATAATAATAACTCTCATGCCACTTTGAGCCAAGGAAGCTGGCTTGGGATGTTACTGAGCTGGGGTTAAAACCATGGAATATTCTTTGTGACAAGTATCCCACAAATTCCACTGACCTCCCTTCTTTTCTTTGCCTTGAGTAGGGTTTCCAGTTTCCAAACCTGATGTGATGTCGCATCTGGAACGAGGGAAAGAGCCGTGGGTCCCAAACCTCCAGGGCTCTGAGAAAGAAGTGCTCCCAAGAGCTGCCTGCACAGGTGAGAAATTGATTAAACCAACTCAAAAACTGTCTGTGAATACAGGAAACATTTGGGATGCCTTACAAAGACCTTGTGAGTTTTCCAAGTTCAGGATTGTTCTCTGCAGATGTCACTCATGGCTTCCCACCTATTCTTCTTCGAGTGCTTGCTCATGTGTATTCCACAGTAGGTGTGCATGCTCGCCACGAGCACTGGTGCCGGAAGTTTTCCCCTCAGCAATACCCGTAGGGAGAGCGCTGCTGCGACCCCTGGAGTGGCGCCTCTATAACGTGCTATAAGGGGAGCCGCGCGCTCCCCTCACCCTCAGTTCCTTCTTGCCGCCAGTGATGGTGCATCGGAACTACTTGCTCCAGCTTTGCTGCAGCTCGTCCCAGAACTCGTTTCGTTGTTAGTTGTACCTGTGTTAGTTCAATAAAGTTTTCAGCTTAGTTAATTAGTTAGTGTTTGGGCCAGAGCATGCTCCGGGCCCCAGGGTTTAAATCGTGAGAGTCTTGCAGGCATTCGATGCCTAGAAGTGACCCGCACGCCAACTGTCTCTGCTGCTTGGGCGAATCTCACATCAGTGACCGCTGTAAGATCTGCAGGTCCTTTAAACCCAGAACTAAAAAAGAGAGACTCTGGGCCCTTCTCATGGAGTTGGCGCTGGCCCTAACCCCGGTGCGCCGAGCAGAATCTGCACCGGGCACTTCATCTTCAGTGTGCAGCGATCTCCCGGCACCTTCCGGTGGCCGGCACCACTCCCCGTCCAAGAAGCAGAGAAAGGCCCCGTCCTCTCAGAGGCGTCGAGAGAAAGCAAGGGGTGAGGCTAGACCCGCGTCGGGCAGCCCCAGTTCCCCCCTGGGCTCCAGAGCTCCAACTCAGGTTGAGCGGAGCAGCCCGGTTGCGTCGACTCAGGCCTCTCCAAACGTCCGCATGCCTTCGACGCTGGAGGCCCTGCAGGCGGCCAAAGACATTATGACTCTGCAGGTGCCCGGGGCACTGCTCTAGAGGCAAGCCGCCGCTGGGCTCTCATCAGTCGACACCAACCCGACGCAGATCCCGGTCGGGATCGCTCTTGGGCCCGCTCGCCAATCAGTGTCCTGTCAGGACACAGCCTCCAGCCTCCGCTTTCGTCGCCCAACAGATTGTCTGGTCGGGTGCTGTCGGAGCAGAGTTCCAGGCACTGCTCCACGCCGAGTACAGAGTGTCGGCGGGACAGGGGCAGACGCCGTAGACGTTCCCATTCCCGGCGGAGCTACCGAAGCCGCTCCCGACCTGGGCACCGTCGCCGGTCACGCTCCAGCTGTCTCGTGCCCACGGCTTCCGGCGGGGATCGCCAGCTCCCCGTCGTCGCGGATCCAGGCGTTGAAGCGTCTCGAGGAGTAGCAGCTCGAGGTGGCACTGTTCATCAACGTCGGAGTCCCGGTCCCGTGGCAGACGTCGCTCTCAGTACCACAGCTCGTACCGCTCCCACGGCACCTAGAGGTCATTGGTAACCCCGACCTCAACCTCCACGTGGCGCCCTACAACTCAGCCGGGCCAACCCGACCAGCTGGTGCCGCCAGTGCTGCACCAGAGTCAATGGCAAGGGCCCCCGTGGCAAGGCCAGTGGTGCCAGTGGACCCCCTGGCCCCCCGTACACGCCCAGCAAGGCCCTCGGTCAATAGCAGGGGCATCAGAGGCTCCTTCAGCCGCACTATCCAGACCTCCAATGGATAGATCGGCAGGTCATGGATCCTCGGCACCGCACAAGGAGTCCGACCAAGGGGTGGATCCCGTGGCACCGGCCGACATGCAGAGCCCCGTACCGGCCCCCTCCCCCGCACCGGATGACAAAATTGCAGCCTCTCCCCCCTCCGCACCGCAGGAGGATTTCAGAGCTCATCAGGAGCTACTAAAGCGAGTAGCATCCAGTCTCCAACTCCAAGCTGAGGAGATGGAGGGGACCCTCAGATTCACTGTTTAACGTGCTCTCGTCCTCGGTACCGGGCAGAGAGCCACCCCTTCGTGCAGCAGGAGGGCCAAACATCTCCAATGCCCTCTGGTGAATGCCGGCCTCCCTTGCGCCGATATCGAAAAAGGCAGAGCGCAAATACTTTGTACCCACGAAAGGGCATGAATACCTTTATACCTACCTGGCCCCCAACTCCCTAGTGGTGGAGTCCGTAAATCATAGGGAAAGACAGGGTCAACTGGGACCCACACCCAAAAATAAAGACTCTAAAAGACTGGACTTGTTTGGCAGGAAGCTTTATTCGTCGGCCAGCTTCCAGCTCCGGGTGGCCAACCACCAGGCCCTCCTCAGTCGTTATGAGTTTAACTTGTGGGGGTCACTGCCGAAATTCGAGCCCTCCCTCCCAGAATGCAAAAGGAAGGATTTTAAGGTGCTGGTGGAGGAGGGCGCCGCCGCGAAGGCTGCTCTGCAGGCGGCGGCGGATGCAGCTGACACGGCTGCTCGGTCCATGGCCTCGGCCGGGTCCATGCGCAGGGCATCGTGGCTACTGCTGTCCGGGCTCTCCGCGGAGGCGCAGTCTGTGCTGCAGGATCTTCCCTTTGACGGCAAGGACCCGTTCGCAGAACAAACAGACGTGAGGCTCCATAGCATGAAGGACTCACGTACTACCCTACAAACCCTCGGGCTCTATGTCCTGCCCAAGGAAAAGCCTAAGACGCGGCCTCCGTCCCTGCGCCCCAGCCGAGATTCGAGCCCGCCTACAAGAGGTCCAAGACCCAAAAGAGGTGACCTCAGAGGCAGTCTCACTCTGCCCCACAGCCTGGGCCCTCCAGGGGCAAGCAGCAGGGCAAGAGGCATTTTTGACTGGTTGCAGGAGGGTACCCCGGTGACCCCCGAGAGAACCCTCTTACCAATAAAGTTTGTCTTCAGCAACCGCTTGTGTGCGTTCCTTACGGAATGGTCCCGAATAACATCGGACCGATGGGTCCTCAACACCATTTCCCAGGGTTACACGCTACAATTTGTCTCACCCCCGCCCTCCCACCCCCCTCCCTCGGACGGCAAGGGGGATCCGTCGCATTTACCCCGCTACAGCAGGAAGTGGGTCGGCTCCTCAGCTTGGGAGCTGTGGAGAAGGTTCCGGGGGAGTTCCGGGGGAAAGGGTTTTACTCACATTACTTCCTGATCCCCAAGGCGAAAGGGGGGCTCAGGCCCATCCTGGATCTGCGAGACCTCAATCGGTTCATGGCAAAATGCCGGCTCCGCGTGGTCTCTCTGGCATGTATCATACCCGCTCTGGACCCTGGTGATTGGTATGCAGCTCTGGACCTTCAGGACGCATACTTCCATATCCATATATTCGAGGGGCACAGACGCTTCCTCCATTTCCTAGTGGGACAGGACCACTACCAATTTACGGTCCTCCCGTTTGGCCTGTCTACCATGCCCAGGGTATTCACAAAGTGTATGGCGGTAGTGGCAGCCTACCTCAGATGCCGAGGGGTACAGATATTCCCCTACCTTGACGACTGGCTGCTCAAGGGCAGCTCGCGGTCCCAGGTACAGAACCACGTGGACCTGCTCTTGGCTACGTGTTCCAACCTAGGCCTCCTAGTAAATGAGGCCAAGTCAACATTGGCTCTGGTGCAGCACATAGAATTCATAGGCGCTCTCCTGGATGCCTCCAAGGCCACAGCCTCCCTTCCCCTGGACAGGTTCCAGACCCTGAAGGGGCTCATAGCCTCAGTCACAGAGTTCCCCGTCACCACGGCCAAGGCATGCGTGCAGCTCCTGGGCCACATGGCTGCGTGCATGTACATGGTCCGCCATGCCAGGCTTCGGATGAGGCCCCTCCAACTCTGGCTGGCCTCAGAGTTCTCCCAAGCCCGGGACAAACTGGACACGGTCCTCTCGTACTGGCGCAGATGATCGCCACGCTACAATGGTGGTCTTGCCCGGCCAATATGCTCCAGGGAGTTCCCTTCCAGGACCCAACCCCATCACTAGACCTAGTGTCTGACGCGTCGGACTTGAGCTGGGGGGCCCACATAGGGAACTCACAGACCCAAGGGATGTGGTCAGCTGCGGAGCTGTCCCTTCACATAAACGTCAGGGAACTTAGGGCGATACGCTTAGCCTGTATGGCGTTCAGCTCACTGCTGCACGGCAAGGTGGTCAGAGTACTCACGGACAACACCGCCATGATGTTTTACATCAACAGGCAAGGTGGGATGAGGTCCTCGGCCCTCTGCCTGGAAGCCCTCAGCCTATGGGAGGTCTGTATAGCCCATGACATCTGCCTAAAGGCTTTCCACCTGCCGGGCATCAACAACACACAGGCCGATCGCTTGAGCAGGGTTTTCTCCTCCCAACACGAGTGGTCGCTCACCAGCTCTTCTGAGTGTGGGGCACTCCCCAAGTAGACCTGTTTGCGACCCAACAGAACTGCCATTGCCACAGGTTCTGTTCCGGGGGAAGGGCGGGAGGAACGCGATCTCAGATGCCTTCCTCCTATCCTGGTCGGGTCAACTCCTCTACGCCTTTCCCCCCATTTCCCCTCATTGGCAAGGTCCTGGAGAAAGTGAAAACGGACAAGGCGTGCGTCGTCCTGATCGCCCCAGCAACATTGGTACATGACCCTCCTGGGCTTGCTCGTGGCCCCTCCGCGGCCGTTGCCACTCCACCTGGACCTACTCTCCCAGGACCAGGGCCGCCTCCTCCACCCCAATCTGTCCAACCTCCATTTGACAGCGTGGCTGATCAATGGCTAGATGCGGAGGAGAGAAGGTGTTCGGAAGGGGTCAGGCATATCCTCCTCGAAAGTAGAAAGCCATCCACGCGCCGAGCCTACCTGGTGAAGTGGTCCAGGTTCTCCAGGTGGGCGGGCGAGCGGGGTACTTCCCCAATGTCTGCCCCGCTCCAACTTATCCTCGAGTACCTTCTTCACCTTAGAACTCAAGGCCTGACCCCTTCCTCCATCAGGGTGCACCTGGCGGCTATTTCGGCGTTCCATCCGCTGGTCCAGGGCTGCTCGGTTTTCTCCCATGCCATGACCAGGCATTTCCTCAAAGGGCTAGACAGGTCCTTTCCTTATGCTAGAGCCCCATTCCTAAGTGGGATCTAAATTTGGTGTTATCCCGCCTCACGGGGCCCCTGTTCGAACCCCTGGCCACATGCTCATGGTCTCACCTTTCATGGAAGGTAGCCTTCCTCGTGGCCATCACGTCAGCCCGGCGGGTCTCGGAGCTTAGGGCCCTGACCTGCGACCCCCCTTACACAGTCTTTCACAAGGACAAGGTTCAGCTCCGCCCACAACCAGCATTCCTCTCTAAGGTGGTCTCCGCTTTTCACATGGGCCTGGACAGCTTCCTGCCTATCCTCTGCCCCAAACCTCATGCCTCTAACGAGGAACGTCGCCTCCATACGCTCGATGTGCGCAGAGCACTGGCTTTTTATCTGGATCGGACTAAGCCATTCCACAGGTCTCAGCAACTCTTTGTTGCTTCAGCTGAGCGCATGAAGGGTCAACCGATCTCCACCCAGAGGCTTTCCCGGTGGGTTACATTGTGCCTCCACACATGCTACAGCCTAGCAGGGGTTCCCGCACCACCTATCGTAAGGGTTTATTCGACAAGGGCTCAGGCCTCGGCGGCAGCCTTTGTGGCCCATGTCCATATCCAGGACATCTGTAGAGCCGCTACCTGGTCCTCAGTGCACACGTTCACCTTGCGCTACGTGATTGTCTCCCACGCCAGGGATGATGCTGGTTTCGGTAGAGCTGTGCTTCAGCCAGAGAATCTGTGAACTCCTACCCACCTCCATCAGACATAGCTTGCAGTCACCTACTGTGGAATACACATGAGCAAGCACTCGAAGAAGAAAGGACAGTTACCTGTTCCGTAACTGGCGTTCTTCGAGATGTGTTGCTCATGTCTATTCCACATCCCGCCCTCTTTCCCCTCTGTCGGAGTTGGTCCGGCAAGAAGGAACTGAGGGTGGGGGGAGCGCACGGCTCCCCTTATAGCGCGCTATAGAGGCACCACTCCAGGGGTCGCAGCAGCGCTCCCCCCACGGGTACTGCTGAGGGAAAAACTTCTGGCACCGGTGCACGTGGCGAGCACACACACCTACTGTGGAATAGACATGAGCAACACATCTCGAATGCCAGTTACGGAACAGGTAACTGTCCTTTCTGACTGACAACTGGCAGCACGTCCCTCCCCGATCTCGCTTTCCCCTGAGTGTCCTGGTGAGATGCGGACCAAAACTGATCCCTTCCTCTGTCCTCTGGGGAAGGGTTTGGAGAAAATCTGCTCCTGATACATTTGATCTCTCTCACACATATTTTGGTTTGTTCATCCCTTTTACCATTCCTGTCTCTGAGATTTCCTTTCTCTCCGGCACAGGGAGTGACCTACATCTGGATTCTCTCTGTCACCCATCAGGTGATGGGATGGTGAGTGAGAATGAGGAAGAGAAACCCTGGCAGGAGGATGCTGAGCAAGTAGAACCACATGGGACGTTATCAGGAAGATCCAAAGGGAATGTTTCCGGGAGTTGTGCACTCCCAGGAAAAGCAAAAGCCTGTGAGACTCAGCAGAGGCCAGAGGAAAACTTGAGTAGCCACACAGACCTTATTACACGTGAGAGAATCAACTTGGAAGAGAAACGCTACACATGCCATGAGTGTGGGAAAAGCTTCAGTCGGAGCTCAGCCCTTATCACACATTGTAGAATCCACACAGGAGAGAAACCCTACACATGCTCTGAGTGCGGGAAACGCTTCAGTTGGAGCTCAAACCTTTTCAAACATCAGAGAATTCACACGGGTGAGAAACCTTATGGATGCTCTGAGTGTGGGAAACGCTTCACTGATAGTTCAACCCTCATCTCACATCAGCGACTCCACATAGGAGCGACGCCCTACACATGCTCCGAGTGTGGGAAAACCTTCAATCAGCGCTCAAACCTTAATAGACATCAGAAAATCCACACGGGAGAGACACCCTACACATGCTCTGAGTGCGGGAAAAGCTTCCATTATAGCTCAAACCTTATCACACATCAGAGAATCCATACAGGAGAGACACCCTACACATGCTCTGAATGTGGGAAAAGGTTCAATCGGAACTCAAACCTTATCACACATTGTAGAATCCACACAGGAGAGACGCCCTACACATGCTCTGAGTGTGGGAAAAGCTTTAATCAGCATTCACACCTTATCAGACATTGTGGAATCCACAGAGGAGAGATGCCCTACACATGCTCTGAGTGTGGGAAATGCTTCAGTCGGAGCTCACACCTTATCACACATCGGAGAATCCATACAGGAGAGATGCCCTACACATGCTCTGAATGTGGGAAAAGCTTCAATCACAGCTCAAACCTTATCAGGCATCAGAAAATCCATATGAGAGAGAACTGTAATAAATGCCTTGACTAGGGCTGGCCAAAGATTTTTTTTTTTTTATTAAATCACATTTGCTAATTTGCACATAGTGATCTTTGCACCATCTTCACCGTAGTCTCTCAGCTCCCTCAAATGAGTTGCCTGCTTCTGCCTTTTGCAGCTCACCCTTCTTTGGGGTCAGTCCTGTGATCATTTCTATCAACTCCTTTCCTTTTGAGTCATAGGAGTGTGTGTCCCTCCAGCCAGGAATGTTGAGGGAGAGGTTTGATCCCAACAAGCTACACTGAGGCAAAAACTACCTGTGCCTTACATCCACTAGGACTGTACATGTCGTTCGCTGCTTAAGTTAGTGATCTTGGTGTAAAAAGACAATTATAGTTGTAGTGCAGATGCAGCCCAGGTGCAGTGGTTGGCATTAGCTTTCCCCTTGACCTGACCTAAACTCCATCACTTTTCCTAGTCTAAACAAACCCTGAGCATCACAGTTATACTGTTCCCCCATTTCAAAGCAATTGTTAGTCATCAAGTTCCCCCTTGGGGAACAAATTGTTTCATTCCCAGTTGTTCTCATGTTGCTTCAGGTTGTGCTGGAGAGCAGATATTTTTACTACCATTTTCCTCACTTAAAATATATTGAACTATAACAAATGGCAGGGATAGGGGAAAATGTTATTTCGCCTCTGTAACAACAGAAGAAGATAGGGTAAGGCAGAGGGATTCCATTATTCCCCATCACCATCCCAATCCCCCTGTTGTTCAATTGGTTAGGTCAATATTTTTTCTGAAGGGCTCAGAAGAGGATTCCCTAGTTCTTGGTAGTTCATCGATCCGATGATGACAAATCTGTGCAAATCATCAGTTGTTGGTCACTTGTAACTAAGCAAAATACCCATGCATTGGTCTCCCAAAGCAGTTGTGGCCCAAGCCCTGCAGGAGGTCGCTCCTGAAGATATCTCCTTCCTAATCAGGTGCGTGTTGCCTATTATTTGGGAAATGCAATCTCTAGCTAGGTAGGGATGGGAAAAATGGAAGTGACATTGCTGTTCAACTCACCCCTGGGAGATGCTGCTGCAAATGTGTAGAAAATGAAATCTGTGTTGAATGTGATATAGCTGCAGAAAGAAACCTATTTTTAATGGATACCTGACATTTGGCTTCTTACAGGGATTCTAAAACGCACCTGAATTTAGTCCCTAATTTAAATCTGTGCCACCAGATTAAAGATATAAAAGGGCATATTTGGGGGAGTTATACCTCATTATCACTACTGATATGTTGGGTGGTTAGGGAAGAATTCTATGCCAGAGAAGTGTAAAATTACTCCAAGTAAGGTCAAAGATTTGACAAGACCTCAGGTAGACCTTGCAGATACTAGTGGTTGATTTTCACCCCAGAGATGGACGCTATGGTGACCTGTGGCCCAGGTAAACTATTTTTAGAATGCTGCTCCCTAGTTAAGTGGCAGTGATCACGCTCCTAAAGGATGCCATGATTAAATTGGATCCAAATGGTAAAAGACAGTTGTTCCCAATGTTTGATGAATCAGAGAGAGACAGCTGGTTCCATGCGTATGGGTCCCAATCTGGCTGCCTTGTTGGACAAGAAGCACTTCCATGCTGGGCAAATGATGGTGCCAATGGGGGAGTATATCAGATTCCAAATTCAGACTGCAGGATATATGAACGCTGAGTCCAGAGTCTGTGGTTTGGTCTCTTAATTTTGCTCTTAATCTAATGCATTTCTATCACTTCTCCACCTCCTGCTACTTTGAAAGATTAGAAGTGTGAAAATAGAGCACAGGTGGTTTTTCTCATGATGCAACCTTCCCACGTAGTGTGAGACCCCTTCAACCCACACTTATGGGAGAAGACCCAGGGAGACATGAACTCACAGAAATGGAAGGCTCCTCGGTTATTGTAGAATGTGACTTCACACAAAGCTCACTGGTGGAATTAAGAGAAAACTGCCCTATAGGTTTATATTTTGTAATCTTTGAAAAAGTTGTTACCAGCAACAATGAAATTAAACGTGAAGTTAATTAGTGTAACATAAGAGTCTGATTATGTGATAACTTTCAGTGTTACAATATAATTCAGGTTTTTTTCTAGTTCTCTCCCTGCCCCCTCCTACTATATCAGAAATGGTGGCTAATCCTGAAATTAAAACCTCACTCCAAAGGAATTAGAGTGGGGGAATATGTGAGAGAAACAGCATTTACGAGAATAGAGACCCAGTATAGACTGTAATTATTTCTATGTGAAATGGAATTTATTTTGATAAATTTTAAAATAAATCTTCCATGAAGAGGAAAATTACTTGAGACAAGATGTGTAATCTTTTACCCAGATAGAGGGTAACAGCCCAGAGTTCCCCAGGTCTCTGGTTTGCAAAGCGAAGATGTCACATCAGGCAGGAGATGTCAAAATCTAAAATGGTGATGGATGTGTGATGATAGCTTTTCTGGGTTGTTTTTTTGGTTTGGTTTTTTAATTTAATTTTTGTTTTGTTTTTTTGCAGCCAGTTATTTTTATAGGTGCTGAGGCCCCTTTTCCTTTTGAGCACAGCTATTTAACCCTCAGGCCTGGCTCTGGAAACCGCCTCAGAACTGGCCTTGTGTTTCTTTCATTCATGGGTTAAGCGGGCCTTTCCCAAACTGACATTGGCCCAAAGTCTGGCTCAGTTGAGCTGGATTGGGACACGTCTGTATCAAAGGAGTGGTTCACACCTGATTTGCCCAGAGACTTCAGGGGAGGTATGGTAAGATAGGATAATTAGGAATTGACAACAGTGAAGTTAAAGGTAAGGGGGAAAGACCCTCATCTTGCAGGTCAACAAGCCTGTTCTGTTCATTCCCTCTGGCACTGGTCACTCTTAGGCAGCACATTGGGCTAGATGGACGATTGGTCTGACCCAGTATGACCAGGCTTCCATTCTTATGTTATATAAGCCATCTATGGCCTTGTGTACACTGGCAAGTTTCTGCACAGTAAAGCAGCTTTCTGCCATGTAACTTCTGAGGTCTACACACTGCCAAGTCACTTAGTGTGCAGAAACTGTGCAGTTGCAGCGCTATTTAAAAAAAACTCCACCCCGACGAGAGGCTTTCTGTGTCAGGGCTACAGCGCCGCGGTGCCAGTGTAGACATCCTGGTCGATTACAGCGCTGTGACTGGCCTCCAGGAGGTGTCCCACAATGCCTGTTCTCACCTCTCTGGTCATTGGTTTGAACTCTACTGCACTGCCCTCAGGTGACCAACAGTGAACACCACCCGTTAAATTCCTTGGGAATTTTGAAAGTCCCACTTCCCACAGAGACTGATTATGGTTACAGACCCATCCTGAAATTAGACCAGGATATTTTAAAGCTTTATCTCGTAGTAAAGTAACACAATTCAAACGTGTCATCACAGAGGAGAAAGCACTCCTTCATTTCATACTTATTGCTACTGCTCTCACTAACAAATTTCCTTTTCTTGGTGCTACTCCCAATACTTTAGGGAGTTTTTCCTCTTCTCCCTTCCAGCTTTGGTTATGGGACTGCAGCAGCTCCCCAGATGGCCAGCTTTGCTCTTTCACTTACATCCTTCACTTTTGTGGATGAAGCTGTGTCTGTCTCCAGTTTAATTCATATCTGAGACCTCAGGTACCAGCAGCTAGTTACAAAGACTAAATTCTCATTGCCATCAGTGGGAGGTTATCCTGGGCTGCCAGGGCTGCAGGATTTGGCCCAGGATTGGTCAAGGTGCTACAGCAGCTACACTCTTACACGGTGAGTCCAGCAGCCTAATACCAAACTGTTCTGCCATAGTTTGCAGGGTGGCCTGGCTTGCTGAGAATCTGGCAGAAGAGAGACCTTGGAGTAGAGAAGGAAAATGTCCTCAGCAGTCACAGCTGGCAGGAGCAAGAAAGGTTGGGTTTGTTTTTAAACTTCTCTCCCTGCTCAAGACTTTAATCATTCCTACAGCTCTTCTCTGAACCCTCTGCAATTTATCAGGGAAAACAACCAATGAACCAAACAAACAAACTAAACCAGGCTCTTTTGACTGATGTAACAATCTATTACCTTCCAAGGTTGAATATAAATCAGATCATTTTATTCACCCAAGAGTTCAACTTTAAGGGCTTTTTGTTTTCTAGTTCCAATCAAATCCTGTGCAACAGCATTATTGTTAACTCATCACTTGGTCACTTAACATTCACAGGTTCAAAAAGTTGGCAGGGCTAAGTCTTTCCTCCCACACCAACATGAAAAGAAATCAGTGACAGAAAATGCCCTAAAGCACCTCTGCTGCCTTGCACAACAGACCCTAAGCACCTCTGCTGCCTTGCACAACAGACTGGGGAAATACATGAGGGAAAGTGCTTTCCTCTCTCCTCCTGACACTGAGTAACATTTCTGGCTGTCCTTGAGATCCTTTCACAGGGACAAGGCTTAAGGATGCAAATGACATGTTAAGGCTTCATTGGTTTGTACATTCCTTTACTCCTTCATTAGTGATAAGGGTGCATGAGCTAGAAATAATCCAGCTCTGACTTTTACACTATAGGCTATTTCCAGGCTCGCAATAAAAAAAATATCTTTCTTTCTAATCTGAGCAAATTGAATCTGGAGTTATTGCAAGATGATCAATACAGCGCCCCAGGATGCCTTTCTTTCATCAAATATATTTTTATCACATTAACTGGGTGCATCTCCTGCTAGGAAGTGTCTGTCCAGTGGCAGCACCCAGTGTACATTCCCCATTTACGAACTCATCTTCAGTATATAGGCCACTGAACCTAGCAAGGGGAGGATCCCAGTAGCCGGGCTCCAGCCTGAGCAAGCCCCAGGACCCCAAGCCTGGCAAGCCCAAGTCAGCTGGACTGGGCCAGCTGTGGGTTTTTAATTGTATTGTAGACATACACTTGGTGTCAAAATCACAGCTTTCTCCTCAGGAAATCAAGCCCTAGTCCCCCACGTGACAGTTAGGGATAGTCACTGCTATACTCATGAGGTCAGAACTGACAACTGCCCCTGCACAGGGACCTAGGGGAAGAACTTGGCCAGCTCCTTGGACAGTTGTGGCTGTCAGGAGATCGAGCTAGGCAGAAGTTGCTCTGGGTTCTATGCAGGGGGAGATTAACTGGGAGAAGTGGGGACTTTGGGTATGTCTACACTACGGGATTACTCCGATTTTACGGAATTTGATTTTTGGCAACAGATTGTATAAAGTCGAGTGCCTGCAGCCACAATAAGCACATTAATTCAGCGGTGTGCGTCCATAGTACTGAGGCTAGCGTCGACTTCTGGAGCGTTGCACTGTGGGTAGCTATCCCATAGTCTCCCCCACCCATTGGAATTCTGGGTTGAGATCCCAATGCCTGATGGGGCAAAAAACATTGTCGCGGGTGGTTCTGAGTACATGTCATCAGGCCCCCCTCTCCCTCCCTCCGTGAAAGCAATGGCAGACAACCATTTCACGCCTTTTTTCCTGGGTTACCTGTGCAGACGCCATACCACGGCAAGCATGGAGCCCGCTCAGCTCAATGCAGTAGTCATGAACATTGTAAACACCTCGCACATTATCGTGCAGTTTATGCTGAACCAGAACCTGCAAAACCAGGCGAGGAGGAGGCGGCGACGGCAGCGTGGTGACAAGAGTGATGAGGACATGGACACAGAATTCTCTCAAACCGCGGGCCCCAGCGCTTTGGAGATCATGGTGTTAATGGGGCAAGTTCATGCCGTAGAACGCCGATTCTGGGCCCGGGAAACAAGCACAGACTGGTGGGACCACATAGTGTTCCAGGTGTGGGACGATTCCCAGTGGCTGCGAAACTTTTGCATGCGTAAGGGCACTTTCATGGAACTTTGTGACTTGCTTTCCCCTGCCCTGAAGCACCAGAATACCAAGATGAGAGCAGCCCTCACAGTTGAGAAGCGAGTTGCGATAGCCCTGTGGAAGCTTCCAATGCCAGACAGCTACCGGTCAGTCAGGAATCAATTTGGAGTGGGCAAATCTACTGTGGGGGCTGCTGTGATGCAAGTAGCCAAAGCAATCACTGAGCTGCTGCTACCAAAGATAGTGACTCTGGGAAATGTGCAGGTCATAGTAGATGGCTTTGCTGCAATGGGATTCCCTAACTGGTGGGGCGATAGATGGAACCCATATCCCTATCTTGGCACCGGACCACCAGGGCAGCCAGTACATAAACCGCAAGGGGTACTTTTCAATGGTGCTGCAAGCACTGGTGGACCACAAGGGACGTTTCACCAACATCAACGTGGGATGGCCGGGAAGGGTTCATGACGCTCGTGTCTTCAGGAACACTAGTCTGTTTAAACGGCTGCAGCTAGGGATTTACTTCCCAGACTAGAAAATAACTGTTGGGGATGTTGACATGCCTATAGTTATCCTTGGGGACCCAGCCTACCCCTTAATGCCATGGCTCATGAAGCCATACACAGGCAGCCTGGACAGTAGTCAGGAGCTGTTCAACTATAGGCTGAGCAAGTGCAGAATGGTGGTAGAATGTGCATTTGGACATTTAAAAGGCTTTTGGAGTACCTCCAGGAGAGCTTCATGGAGATGTCCCTGGAGGACTTCCGCTCCATCGCCAGACACATTAACAGATTTTTCCAGTAGCTGTACTGGCCGCGAATGCATCCCAAGTCCTCAGGGTAAATTAATCATTAAAAAACACTTGCTTTTAAACCATGTTTTATATTTACAAAGGTACACTGACCAGAGGTCCCTTCTACGGCTTCATGGTCCGGGATACCACCTTGGGAGGGTTGGGAGGCTACTTCAGTCAGGGTGAGAAAAAGATCCTGGCTGTTGGGGAGAACGGTGTGCTGTGTGCTCTCCGCAAGCTCATCCTCCTCCTCCTCCCCGTCCGCAAAATCCTCAGGCATGGCTGAGATTACCCCCGCCTCGGAATCCACGGTCAGAGGTGGGGTAGTGGTGGCGGGCCCCCCCTAGAATTGCATGCAGCTCAGCATAGAAGCGGCATGTCTGCGGCTCTGCCCCGGACCGTCCGTTTGCTTCTTTGGTTTTCTGGTACGCTTGTCTGAGCTCCTTAAGTTTTATGCGGCACTGTAGTGAGTCCCTATTGTGGCCTCTCTATAACATGCCCGTGGAGATTTTTTCAAATGTTTTGGCATTTTGTCTTTTGGAACGTAGTTCTGCTTGCACAGAATCGTCTCCCCATACAGCGATCAGATCCAGTACCTCCAGTACGGTCCATGCTGGTGCTCTTTTTCGATTCTCGGACTGCATGGTCACCTGTGCTGATCAGCTCTCCACGCTGGGCAAACAGGAAATGAAATTCAAAAGTTCGCAGGGCTTTTCCTGTCTACCTGGCCAGTGCATCCGAGTTCAGATTGCTGTCCACAGAGGTCACAATGGTGCACTGTGGGATAGCTCCCGGAGGCGAATTGCATCCACACTAACCCTAATTCGAACCGGCAATGTCGATTTCAGCGCTACTCCCCTCATCGGGGAGGAGTACAGAAATAGATTTTAAGAGCCCTTTATTTCGAAGTAAATGGCTTCGTTGTGTGGATGGGTGCAGGGTTAATTCAATTTAATGCTGCTAAATTCGACCTAAACTCGTAGTGTAGACCAGGCCTTTGTCTCTCATTTACAGGGCGCTTTGCCAGAGTGGAGCCTGTAGGTCACATGCTGGGGGGCTGTCACGGGCACACAGGCTGTGCTCTGGAACAGCTCTGAATCAAACCCAGGCAGGACCCTTGTCAGTGTGACACCCCTCAGGGCGCGCTCTCACTAGGGGAAGCCCCCTTGCCTTCAGCACCTCCTGGGACTAACCTTGGATCTTTCAGCACCCCTGTTCCACACTGAGAGCTTCCTGTAAGCTCAGTAGGACACCTGGGAAAGCCTTACACCCCACCCCCAAAGGGGAGACATGCACCCCCAACTTCCACAATCACCAGTGACTCTCAGCCAGCCTTGTAAAGCAGAAGGTTTAGTAGTGGTCTGGAATAAATCGTGGGAAAGTTCTTCGTTAGCACAGGAAGTAGGAAGATTCAGCAAAGTCGATCTTGGGGAGACCCAGAACTCACAGCCTGGGCTCTCCCCTCGAGTCCCCAAAACAGCAGACTCCTTGCTTCCAACAGCCCAACCTCAGCCATGCCCTTTGCCCCTCTTCTGTCCTTCATTCTGTTTCCCTGGCAAACTGGTCACCTGGCCTCCACCTCTTTCTTTGTTCTCCAACTCATCCCAACCAGCTGGCTTCTTCCAGCAGGTACGCCCCAGCCATCAGTTGCTAGGATACAGAATTTGTGGCCATTGTCTGGGTCAAAGCAGCTAGACAGCAGTCACACCTGCCCTTTAGGGATCTCTGCAAAGATCAAACACCCTTGTCCCACCACCTAGATCAGTGGTCCCAAAACTTTTGAGTCCCAAAACGTGCCCCCCCCCGATCCACATCTGGGAGTGGGGCCACAGCTACGGGGGAAGCGATGTGGACAGGGGTAAAGAGGCTGAGGCAGGGGCCAGAGCTGGGGGTGGGGGCTGAGACCAGCAGCGGAGCCCCAGCTGTAGGGCTGGGAGTGGAGTCCTGGGAGCGGTGCCCGCAGCGAGGGCCAGTAGCTGGGTCTGGGGCCAGGAGCGGAGCTGCATGGTGATCCCTCCCCACCCCCTGTAGGGACTGGCCCAGGCCCCAGTTGCAATCCCCTGAATGTTATTCCATTCTGCCTGGTGGGATGCACCCCACATTTTGGACCTCTGACCTAGATATTTGTGCAACAAATAGGGGAAATGTCCAGAAAATTCCCACTTCATCACAGGGGTGTTACTGGAGTCTGAGCTAGGCAGCAGCACAAGGAAAGTGGGGAGGTTTCTCTTTGGAAAAATTAAACTGCAAAACATCTCCCTGTGTTCCAGGAAAAGCCTCTCATTTATCCCTTAACCCCTTCCCCATGAAAATCTCCACCCCTGCCCTGGCACACAGAGAACCCCTCACTCCAATGTAGATTTTTAACTTTTCTTACTTTTCCTTTGCCTTGTACAAACATTTTTCCCATCAAAATGATCAAGGGCTTTTAAAATGAGAATAAGAGAACAAACTAAATCAAAACCAAAGAAACCGCTATCAGTCTCCCCACCACATATAGTTTGGGTCTGAATTTTTCTACTGAAATTTTGAGGCAATAAAACTCACACTGCTATTGTCCAGAAAAAAAACCTAGACCTCCCATGCAGTACCTAGGACATCTATTTCTGAACCACCAATGCTTCAGCTCCTTTTGTGGAATTTCCAGTTGCCCAATACTGCTGGTATTCCAGGGGAGCAATTCTTGACTCCTGTAAGCACTTATCTCAACCTCGTTCTGTATATCACAAGTTTCTTTAGAAAAGGACAGTGAGTAGTTCTAGGGTCCAGTCATCCTCATTGAAATCAAGCTAGAACCAGGGAATCCTTTCCCTTTCCCAGGTTGTGGGAGGGGAGGCATTTAAAAGAGTGCCCAGAGATTACAGCCTGAAAATAGGTATGTGAAACTAACTCCTGCTTTCCCTGACAGGGCTTCCCCTAGACCAGTGGTCCCCAACCTTTTTCATCTGGCGGGCGCCAGATGACGAGCCACGGAGGACCGTGGCGGCGGATGAGCATCCGCTGAAATGCCGCCGACAAACGGCAACGTCATTAAGCGTGGCATCGCGGCTGAAATGCTGCTGATTTTAGGCGGCATTTCGGCGGCGACGCCTCTGGATGCTGCTGCTTCTCGGCATTTTGGCAGATGCTCATCCGCCGGCCAGTACACAGGTGCACTTACACGCCCCGGTGGGTGCCATAGCACCCACGGGCACCACGTTGGGGACCCCTGCCCTAGACCAAATGGCATCCCAGGCGAGAAGCATCTTCGGTGCCCCCCCCCCCATCCCCTCCTCGCTCCATATGTTAAACCATTGAATACCTTATTTTTTTTATTGCATTTATAGCTCATTTCATGATTTTGTTGCACAATTTGCATGCATGATTTTCTGTGTCATATAAGACGATAAATTTGCATTCTAGAATCTTAAATCTGTATTTATTCATGCCATATATAAGCAAATAAAAAAATTCATTTCCTTTAAGTATATAGAAACTTTTTAATTTTAAGAGTAACTGAAATGTACTAATATCTAGAAATCAAACTGTCACCAATACAGGGTGGACCAGTATTAAATAGAGTTACAGTAAGAGACAGCGTTAGAATGTTAATCCTAGTCCTTTAGTTCAAAGGTCGCTTAACTCACCTTTCCCCTCTTCAACTGAAGCGCAGCATTAGAGCGAGCCAAAGCCTGGCCACTGACATTTTCAAGTGATAAAATAGCAAGTGATGTGAGTCTTGCATTGGCCATCATTGATTGGAGATACAGGTCTGTCGCATCTTACGCTGGGGTTACGTTCCGCAGTCAGCGCGTAAAGCGAAAATCGCGTATAGTCAAAATTACATTGAGTGTAATGGCGAGCGGAATAGCCCGCATTACAGGTACAGTATTAAAATTGTTATTTTTTCTCTTTTTTTTGTTTTTGTTTTGTTTTTGCCGACCGGGTAAAGCTGAAATCGCGCATGTTAAATGCGCGTAAGATGCATCAGACCTGTATGTTTTATTGAGACTAAGCTTCAAGGTAAGAAGCAGCAGGCCAAAAGCCATTCCTGTAGTTGCTGAAGTAGCTGAGTTGGGAGAGTGTTAGACTGAAGATTTAGAGGTTCACTGCCAAGTTTTGGCATGCTCTTTCATCCCTCTTTGTTCCGGGGTGGGCTGTTTTCTTGAAGTGCAGTGGCACCTTTACCCAATACGAGTTCCTCATTTCAGGCTCCGCTGCAGGAAAAAACAGCATGGGCTTCTGCACCCCGTTGGCCCACTTGAGCTTTCTTTCTCTTGCTCTTTCTCAGCAAGGGGAGGAAAAAGAAGCTCTTGTTCAAGCTGGCGTCACAAGGGCGATGTAAGGATGACTTCCTGAGTGCAGGCTACTGTCCTCTTCTCTTCCAGCTGACCCATCGAAGGGCTGATGCCACTTTCTCCAGTTTTGCCCATCAGTGTGTCAGGGCGAGCACCACCCAAATGGATGGAATTTGAGGACTGGAGTTTCTGTAGTGTAGTGGTTATCACATTTACCTAACATGCAAAGGTCCCTGGTTCAAAACTGGGCAGAAACATAGTGGCTTCCTTTACCCAGCTGCCTTAGCTGTCCAGGAAGGCGCTCCTCCTTCTGCCACTGGCCTGTTCCTGAGATAACCCCAACCCCCGCATGATGGAGGGTGGTGAAATAAGCTGAGAAAACTCCCCAGCATCAGCCTGATAAACCTAGAGGAGTTAGGTGTGTCACCTTTTGGAGGCTTTTTGCTTGGCCTCCTCTGCACTTGGAGGTTGGCCTTCGGAGGCCGTCACTTCCTGCAGCCTCCTTTGCGTGACTTGCCAAAGGAGGAAGTAAGGCAGGAATGGGGCAAAAGAGGACAGTCAAGCTGAGGAAGGCAGGGAAGAAGCGATGCAGCTAAGAGGGGTTAGTAGAGCGCCACCATTCGTTCTGCTAAAGCCTGGGGAGGTGTGGTTGGCTGCCAGGAGGTAGAATCCTGTGCCTGCCTCTTGGCTTCCCAGGGATGGCTACTTGCAGTCCAGGAGAAGAGGGGTTCTGGGTGGAAGGAAAACAAGCAAAGCTGAGTCTGAGTGGGTGTGCGCCAGCACTCCTTTCTGGCCAAGCTGGGTGTGTGGTGATGGTCTTGAGAGCCTTCCTGCCACCTGTGAGGCAGCGAGAATGGCTACTCCTTTGTGGCCAACCCAGGGGCATGATTGATGGCTTTGGAGGCAGGGGTTGGGCTGGCTGTGAGCTACTGGGATCCAGGAAGCCCCAGCCTGCCCCTCCGGGGGCCATGTCTTCTCTCCTGCCTTGGGGAGCCAAGCTTTAAGGCTGCCCAGCATGTGTTGCAGCTCAAGCATTAAGCCTTCCTGTGTGGCCTGTACTGGAGATGACCCTGATCCCCTGTGGGGTACTGTTGGGGGGAAATCCTTACTGTAAAAAATTCTGGCCACCAGATCAACAACTTGCATCCAATGGGGGCAAGCTGGAGGCCTGGTGACTTAGTCCGTGGGGCTAGCAGGTCAAGCCAAGTCCCTGCATGTGGGGTAGGCGGCCGCAGAGTTTCGCCTTTCCCACTCCCTGCACTCCTGCAGCCTAAAATCCCTGTCAGCCAATAAGATGAGCTGGGAACCTAGCGAGAGGGGGTAAAGGAGTGGCCCGAGCCCCCTCTGGCACTGCCCCCGCCCCAGGCAGCCCACGGAGACCCGCTGCCCCCCTAAGCGACATGTGGAGACGTGCCAGCAGTGCTAAGGCAGCTCCCTGCCCCCTCTGCCCCCTCCCTCCATGCCGCACCACTCCTGGAAGTGGCCTGCGGGAGGAGGGCATCTCCACGTGCTGCCCCCGCCCTGAGTGCAAACTCCACAGCGGGCCCCCACCGATCCCCCCATCTAGGAGCCACTGCTGGAGCAGAGCTTGTGCTGGGCACTTTGGGAGGCACACTGCCTCAGGTAAGCACCACCCCCCTGACCTCCTCCCACACCCCAACCTCCTGCCCCAGTGCAGAGGCTCTCTGTGTCTTCAACAAGCACTTACAAGTGTTGGCCAAGAACTTCTTTTCTATTTATGAGAAAGAAATACAAAAAAGGGAGCCCAACAGACAAGGTTCATTCAGCAAGGACAAACTGGCAGGCCAAGCCAGGATCTCTCAGTTACTAGGAAGGCTCTTCAGCCAGCTCTTCCCAAAGGCCAGTCTCTAGAGGCTTTTGTGACATGATGTACCTCAAAATAGCCCCCTGTAGCCTCCATATTCATCATTCGTATATGGTTGTGATATTTCATACAAAGCATTCCATGTAAGTTATCATATGAAAAGTCATGATCTGCTGAAATCCGTCATTCTGTCCAAATATGTATAGCATTAGGGTGTATGAAGTTATTATGCATTCTGCTGTATGGTTGTTACTGCAATATGCTATTAGTTTGCTAGTGACACACAAAGGACCCCTGCTGAGGAGGGTGTTCAACAACCATGAGTCAGCAGAGAAGTTGTAATTAAGGGATTTGCAATTCAATGACAGATGCCCAAACACAACACTATGGGGACTGCTCAAGTCTATGACTCAGTTACACAAGACCACAGCAGGAGGATTCCCCAACCTAGTGACTCAGCAAAGCCCCCCAGACATGTCTGGGTAAGTGTCTTCTAGACACTTGAACTAAGAATATAAAATAGGAGACTGTGGCATCATGTTTTTGCCTTTCTCCTCCTGCACCTACACTGGAAGCAGCAGGAATCCCGAGAAAATGAAGGTCATCTGAGGACAGTAATCCAGGTTTCAGGGGGAATTCTATGTATTAAGGAGGGTAACATCCAGTGGGGTGAGAAAATTGCTTGACCTAACTACTGCCTAGTGTAATAAGGTGTAAAGTTTAGATTGTGCATTTATCTTTTATTTCTATGGTAACTTACTCTGATCTTTTATGGCTACCACTTATAATCCTTAAAAATCCATCTTTCTGTAGTTAATAAATCTATTTTATGCTGTACTTAAACTAGTGTATTTTGCTTGAAGTTCTTGGGAAATCTCAGCTCCATTACAAGGCTGGTTCATGTACTATTCACAACGAGGGAGGGGTGGACTCTGCATAATAAACTCACACTGGTCAGGCTTCTGACTAGGGCAAGATGGTATAATCCAGGGGGGCAAGGCTGCAGAGCTGGGGGGAATTGGCGGGAGGCTCTCTATCATTAGTTTTATGAGTGGCTGGGAGAAGCATTCATGTAACTCAGTAGGATGTGTCCCTACCTGTGGATGTCTGTGTAAGTGCTATATGTGCCAGAGATTCTCAGCTTGTCACAACATCACAGTGTGAGAGGGAGTCCAGGCGGTGGGACAAAGGGCTCAGGGGTCCCACTGTTCAGGTTGCATCCCGTAGATCCCATCACAGACTTTCAACAACCACAGCGGATGTTCACTGAGACAGAGAGAGAGAGATGCCAAAATAGTGATCTCCAGTGCCTGCAGACATCAAACTGTGAGGAATTCTGTGCACAGAGAGGACCCTGCTAGTGGAAAATGCCTTTGGAAAAGACCCTTCTGTCAGCAGCTGTGGTCATACAGTGCTTAGTGCGCTGCGTTGTAGCCTCATAGAATATAAGGGTTGGAAGGGACCTCAGGAGGTCATCTAGTCCAACCCCCTGCTCAAAGCAGGACCAACCCCAACTAAATCATCCCAGCCAGGGCTTCCTCAAGCCTGACCTTAAAAACCTCTAAGGAACCCATTCCAGTGCTTCACCACCCTCCTAGTGAAAAAGTTTTTCCTAATTTCAACCTAACCCTCCCCCACTGCAACTTGAGACCATTACTCCTTGTTCTGTCATCTGCTACCACTAAGAACAGTCTAGATCCATCCTCTTTGGAACCCCCTTTCAGGGAGTTGAAAGCAGCTATTAAATCCCTCCTCATTCTTCTCTTCTGCAGACTAAACAATCCCAGTTCCCTCAGCCTCTCCTCATAAGTCATGTGCTCCAGACCCCTAATCATTTTTGTTGCCCTCCGCTGGACTCTTTCCAATTTTTCCACATCCTTCTTGTAGTGTGGGGCCCAAAACTGGACACAGTATTCCAGATGAGGCCTCACCAATGTCGAATAGAGGGGAATGATCACGTCCCTCAATCTGCTGGCAATGCCCCTACTTATACAGCCCAAAATGCTGTTAGCCTTCTTGGCAACAAGGGCACACTGCTGACTCATATCCAGCTTCTCATCCACTGTCATCCCTAGGTCCTTTTCTGCAGAACTGCTGCCTAGCCAGTCGGTCCCTAGTCTGTAGCGGTGCATGGGATTCTTCCATCCTAAGTGCAGTACTCTGCACTTGTCCTTGCTGAACCTCATCAGGTTTCTTTTGGCCCAATCCTCTAATTTGTCTAGGTCCCTCTGTGTCCTATCCCTACTCTCCAGCGTATCTACCACTCCTCCCACTTTAGTGTCATCTGCAAACTTGCTGAGGGTGCAGTCCATGCCATCCTCCAGATCATTAATGAAGATATTGAACAAAACCGGCCCCAGGACTGACCCTTGGGGCACTCCACTTGATACCAGCTGCCAACTAGACATGGAGCTATTGATCACTACCCATTGAGCCCACCGATCTAGCCAGCTTTCTATCCACCTTATAGTCCATTCATCCAGCCCATAGTTCTTTAACTTGCTGGCAAGAATACTGTGGGAGACCGTATCAAAAGCTTTGCTAAAGTCAAGGAATAATACATCCACTGCTTTCCCCTCATCCACAGACCCAGTTATCTCCTCATAGAAGGCAATTAGGTTAGTCAGGCATGACTTGCCCTTGGTGAATCCATGCTGACTGTTTCTGATCACTTTCCTCTCCTCTAAGTGCTTCAGAATTGATTCCTTGAGGACCTGCTCCATGATTTTTCCAGGGACTGAGGTGAGGCTGGCCTATAGTTTCCCAGATCCTCCTTCTTCCCTTTTTTAAAGATGGGCACTACATTAGCCTTTTTCCAGTCATCCAGGACCTCCCCTGATCGCCATGAGTTTTCAAAGATAATGGCCAATGGCTCTGCATCCGCCAACTCCTTTAGCACCCTTGGATGTAGCGCATCCTGCCCAATGGATTTGTGCTCATCCAGCTTTTCTAAATAGTCCCGAACCACTTCTTGCTCCACAGAGGGCTGGTCACCTCCTCCCCATGCTCTGCTGCCCAGTGCAGTAGTCTGCAAGCTGACCTTGTTTGTGAAGACAGAGGCAAAAAAAGCATTGAGGACATTAGCTTTTTCCACATCCTCTGTCGCAAGAGCCATGGATGCAAGTTGAGTTACGGTGACCTTTTCCTTGTCTCCACCTTTCTTAGGTGCCTCGTTCCGACACTTGTCAGAAAAAATGACCGGTTTCTTTTGCAAGCATTTGCATTGCTAGGCAAAGGCAGTCTTCTCTGTTTCCTCAAAAGATTGACCAAAAGGTGGGAAGAGCAGACACATTTGGAAAGGCACCACTGGATGCTGCATCCCTAACTCCACTTTACGTGGCAGGTTCCTTGGCCAGCTTAGCCACAGTGCCACTCTCTGGGACTTTTCTCCCAATTGGTCCATTTTTCATTAATGACAATCAAAAGGAAGGTGACAGAAGAGTATTGCCTATAAGGATCTCTGTGCATAGACATCCCCAGCGAATCACAAGGATGTGTGGCACAGGCTCTTGTGTTGCAGCAATTGCAGTCAAAGCAGCCGCCTGGCCAATGCCAGTCACAGCAGCGTTTTCATCAACTCCAGGCTTGTGATTTGATTCTTTTCAACGCTTCTCTCTAAAGAAGCCTTTTCCTTAGCAAGCAATTACTTGGATTGCCAAGGGAGGTCTCTTCTGTTTCCTAGAAAGGCATAGGAAAATGTGAGCGGAGGAGACCAAAAGCCATAAGGAGACCAAGGCACCACTGGGAGTTGAACCCAGTATCTCCTGTTTACTAGACAAGTGCTTTAGCCAGCTAAGCCATAGTGCCTGCCTCAAGAAACTGCTTTCAACTGTTCCACTTGATGGTCCAGGACAATGCCTGCAAATTCCAAAGTACAGACATTCCCCATTTCCCTCAAGGCTTGCAGACCTTGAGGTGTCTGGCTCTGTGTGCACAGAAAACCATAGCTGAGTTGACAGAGGGCTTCTAACATGTGCTTCTCCCACCAGTCACTGTGATCGTATAGTGGTTAGTGCTCTGCATTTCAGTTGCAGTAACCTCGGCTCAATTCTGAGTCATGGTAACCTTTCCATCAGCTCCAGACTTCTGATTTGCCACTTTCCAAGTGTGGTGGGGTGGCTGCCCCACACAGGCAGGAGAAAGGATAAGGCAGCCTTGAAGAGGCTGTGCAGAACCCAGCCAATCAGGAAAGGACTTATTGGGAGAACCGATCAGGAGAAGGCTTGCTGGAGTAGCCCATATAATTCCCAGGATGGCCAGCAGGAGGTGCCGCAGTGGTGAGACATGCTCCATTACACCAAGACTTAGCTGCAAGGAAAGCTCTCTCTGTCTAGAACAAGCACTTAGAAGGATTGTGCTGACAGGTCTTTTCTTTTTATGAAAAGAGATACAAAAAAGGAGCCAACAGAGACATTAGGTTCAGTAAGGAAGAACTGGCAGGCCAAGCCAGGATCTCCTGGTTAGTAGGAAGGCTTTTCAGCCAGCTGTTTCCAAAGATCATTGTCTAGCGGCCTATTAACAGCCACTGCAGATGTTCACCACAAAAGAGACAAAGAGAAGCCAAAATAAAGTTCTCCACTGCCTGCAGACATCAAGCTACCAGGAGTTCTGTGCATAGAGAGGCCTCTGCTGGTGGAAAGACGCTTTGGTAGAGACTCTTCTGACACCAGCCGTGGTCATATAGTGCTTAGCACTTTGTGTTGTGGCTTCAACATCCACAGATGCAAGTTCAGTTATGGGGATATTTTTCTTGTCTCCACATTTGTCTAGTGTCTCCTTTCAACACTTGTCACCAAAAAGACCTGTTTCTTTTGCAAGCAATATATAGCTAGGCAAAGGCAGTCTTCTCCATTTCCTGAAAAGATCAACCAAGCTGTGGGGAGAGGAGACGCATTCAGCCAGGGACCAGTGGGTACTGGATCCTGAATTGCCTCTTTACTCAGCAGGGGGCTCTGTTTGGGGGCTTTCCCTTCACTCCCTCCCCTGGTTCTTGTCACGCAGGCAGAAATCAAGAGACCAGAAATCCGAAGTGCAGGCAACGGGATGTTTATTGGGGTTAGTTTCAAGCAAGCATATCCATAGTTCCACATGCCAGCAGAGTCTGTTTTCCAGTGTTCTGTTCACAGCTCTGACACCGCAGAGCCTTTAGCCATGTCCCCTTTCCCCCTCCTCTTTCTTAGCAGCCCCAAATATACCTGCAGTGCATGCCGGTAGTCATGAGTCTAGGGGCTCAGTGCCACCTCTTTTGTATCCCATGGGAGGGGTAAGAAGTGAGATTGTGTACTGGTCAAGGCCAGGCTTTTCTTTGGCTTTTAGTGTGTCTTATTCCTCCCCCCATCCCCGTCCTTGCCCCTCCCAACTGGTTGCTTTACCTTGGTTTGAGAGAGGAGCCAGGCAGCCTTTCAGTGTATGCTCGTATATTACACTCCCATCATACCTAGTAACACTTTAGCTCTATCCCTTAACTTTTCCATTATACTAACAAGCCCATCTGGCTGGGCAGAAGCAACATACAGTGTCTTTGTTCTTTGTTCACACATATTAGTACGGATATAAGAGCAGGGGTTGGCAACTTATGGCATGCGTGCCAAAGGTGGCATGCAAGCCGATTTTTGATGGCATGCGGGGCGGGCTGAGCCACTCAGCCTGCCGCCACTCTGGGGGTTCCCGCTGCTGGCCCCTTGCCAGCCGGGGTCCCGCCGCCGATCCCACTCAGCACCCGCTGCTAGCCTGGGGGAAGGAACCCCAGGCTGGCAGCGGGCTGACACCCCAGCTGGCAGGAGCCAGCAGCCAAAACCCCAGAGCGGCGACAGGCTGAGCTGCTCAGCCCGTCGCTGCTCTGGGGTTCCTGCTGCTGGCCCCTTGTCAGCCAGGGTCCCACTCAGCACCCACTGCTGGCCTGGGGGAAGGAACCCCTGGCTGGCAGGAGCCGGCGGCTGAAACCCCAGAGGGGGGCTGGCGGAGACGCTCAGCCCACCCCTGAAACCCCAGAGCTAGGTGGGCTGACCTGCTCAGCCCGCTGCCGCTCTGGGGTTCTGGCTGCTGGCCCCTTGCCAGTCGGGGTCCCCACTGCAGCCCCATTCACTTGCTTCAGGTTGGAGTTCCAGCGCAGGCCCCCTGTCAGACAGGGTCCAGGCTTCCAGCCCTGCTCAGCCCTACCAGCCACCAGCTCCACTCACCTCAGTTGCCAATCTGGGGTTCCAGCCGCTGACCTCCTGCCAGCCGGTTATCAACTGATAACTCAGAAGCCTGTGTGCAGCTTAAAGTATCCAAATACGTGCCAGACATTGGAAAACTCAGCAAGGAAAAGAAAGGGCAAGGATCACACTAAACTAATACGTTCTGCATTTTAATGTAATTTTAAATAAAGCTTCTGAAACATTTTGAAAACCTCATTTACTTTACATATAACAGTAGTTTGGTTATATATTATAGACTTATAGAGAGACCTTCTAAAAAACGTTAAAATGTATTACCGGCACGCGAAGCCTTAAATTAGAATGTATACATGAAGACTCGGCACACCACTGCTGAAAGGCTGCCGACCCCTAGTATAAGAGTATCAAAAATCAAACACAAAATTCTATCTTGGGCTAACAAACAGGCCTATATACTAACAGGGTCTTGGCCAGATTAGCCACATTGCCGCTCTTTGGGACTTTTCTTCTAACTTCTCCATTTTTCATCTATTTAAAGGATGAAACAATTAAAGGAAGGTGAAAGGAGAGTAACTCCATTTCCTGCAAAACCTTCAGAGATTACAGGGTCTCTGTGTGCAGACATCCCCAGCGAATCACAAGGACATGCGGCACAGGCTTTTGTGCTGCAGCAATTGCAGTCCAAGCAACCGCCTTGCCAATGCCATTCACAGCAGCCTTTTCATCAACTCCAGGCTCGTGGTTTGATTTTTTTCCAATGCTCCTCTGGAAAGAAGCCTTTCCCTTAACAATGTATTAATTAGATTACTGATGGAGGTCTCATGCGTTTTCTAGAAAGATATAGTAAAATGTGAGCAGAGGTGGTCATAGAATGATAGAATCATAGGGTTAGAAGGGACCACAAAAGTCATCCAGTCTAACCTCCTCTTCTCGGCCTGAAGTTGTTTAACATCTTCATTAATTACCTGGATGTAGGAATAGAGAGAACACTGATCAAATTTGCAGACAACTTTGCCTACTATTTCTCTGAGTTGGTTGAAATCCATCTGTCTGAAATCCAGTGCTCTTGTTTTGCTGTTCTCATGTCCTCCTTTCCACAGGATCTTGAATTCTATCAGATCATGATCACTTCTCTCCCAAGTTCCCCACCACCCTCACATTCCCAACTAATTTATCCCGTTAGTCAAAACCAGATCCAAAATGGATAACCCCCTGGTTGTTTCCTCAACTTTATGAATCAGAAAGTTGTCCTCTATGCATGCTAAGAATTTTCAGGCCATATTACATTTTGTTGTAATAATCTTCCAACAGATATGTATCCCAGTATATTCCGATATTCTTGTCCCACATACTCATAAAAACTTTGCAGTGTTTCCACACAAACAGTGAATATATGAAAATATCCAAAATTGTTAATTAGAATGCTCTCAGTGTCTACCAGGATAGTATCCCCTGTAATTCAGTATATTTGTGCACGATGTGAGCAGGACATCCAAGGCCTATCGCTTCCTTTTTTAAGCTCAACTTTACTTTGGTGTGCAAATGTTTTCTTCCATGTCTGTGTCGACCACCAAAATTTGTCTTTGTATTATCTGCTTCCATACTTATTCAGAACATTTATTATCTCAGCTGCAATAAGTTCTGATGTTTCTTCTTTAAGTTTGACAAAATCCACAGGTTTAGTTTGCAAAGACAAACTGCCTTCATAAGCCTTGAAATTGCGGTTCAAGAGAGGAAGCAATTTCACATATCTGTGATTCAATGCACTGACAGTGACATACATTCAGTATTTTTCAGGTTGTCAATTAGTTCATCATTGCCCATGGAGCAAAAGCATTTGCAACTATTCCTTCACACTTTGTCTGTGCACATCAGCATGAGCACTAAAGGCATTTACTATTCATTTCTGCTTTGTAGTCCCTCTGTCTATACCAAAAGCTTGATCTGAAGTCTTGATATGAGTGTTCTTCTCATTTGACACTAAGGGTATGTCTACACTATGAAATTAGGTTGAATTTATAGAAGTCGGTTTTTTAGAAATCATTTTTATACAGCCGATTGTGTGTGTCCCCACAGAAAATGCTCTAAGTGCATTAAGTCGGCGGACTGCATCCACAGTACCGAGGCTAGCATCGACTTCCGGAGTGTTGCACTGTGGGTAGCTATCCCACAGTTCCCGCAGTCTCCGCCGCCCATTGGAATTCTGGGTTGAGATCCCAATGCCTGATGGGGCAAAAACAGTGTCGCGGGTGATTCTGGGTATGTCGTCAGGCCCCCCCTCCATGAAAGCAACAGCAGACAATTGTTTCATGCCTTTTTTTCCTGGGTTACCTGTGCATACCACGGCAAGCATGGAGCCCGCTCAGCTCACCGTCACTGTACGTCTTCTGGGTGCTGGAAGACGTGGGACTGCATTGCTACACAGCAGCAGCTCATTGCTTTTTGGCAGCAGACGGTGCATTACGATTGGTAGCCATCGTCGTCGTATTCCTGGGTGCTCTTTTAGCCGACCTCGGTGAGGTCGGTCAGGGGCACCTGGGCAGACATGGGAGTGACTCAGCCAGGTCATTCCCATCTTCTGCCGATCACCCAGGAGATGACGATGGCTAGCAGTCCAACTGCACCATCTTCTGGTGAGCAGCCAGGAGATGATGATGGCTAGCAATCGTAATCAGGGCCGGCACTTCCACTAGGTGAGCCTAGGTGGTCGCCAAGGGAGGCAGGATTTGGGGGGCGGCATTTTGCCACCTCGGCGGAAATTCGGTGGCGGGGGGTTCTTCCGCTCCGGGTCTTTGGCGGAAATTCGGCGGCAGGTTCTTCACTCGCTCCGGGACCCGCCGCCGAAGTGTCCCGAAGACGTGGAGCAGAAGGAACCCCGCCACTGAATGCTCAGAGGAGGAGCGCTGCCGCCTAGGGCGGCAAAAACCCTGATGCCGCTCCTGATCGTAATGCAGCATCTTCTGCCGAGCACCCAGGAGATGATGATGGCTAGCAGTCTTACTGCACCGTCTGCTGCCAGCCTAAGATGTAAAAGATAGATGGAGTGGATCAAAACAAGAAATAGACCTGATTTGTTTTGTATTCATTTGCTTCCTCCCTCCCTCCGTGAAATCAACGGCCTGCTAAACGCAGGGTTTTGAGTTCAATCCTTGAGGGGGCCATTCTGTGTGACAGTTGTGTGTGTTTCTCCTTGATGCAAAGCCACCCCCTTTGTTGATTTTAATTCCCTGTAAGCCATGTCGTCAGTCGCCCCTCCCTCCAGCAGAGCAATGGCAGACAATCATTTCACGCCTTTTTTCAGCCCAGACGCCATAGCACTGGGATCATGGAGCCTGCTCAGATCACTGCAGCAATTATGAGCACTTTCAACACCACGCGCATTATCCTGGAGTATATGCAGAACCAGAACCTGCCAAAGCAAAACCAGGCGAGGAGGCGACGGCAGCGCGGTGATGAGAGCGATGAGGACATAGACATGGACATATACTTCTCACAAAGTACGGGCCCTAGCAATGTGCACATCATGGTGTTAATGGGGCAGGTTCATGCCGTGGAATGCCGATTCTGGGCCTAGGAAACAAGCACAGACTGGTGGGACCGCATAGAGTTGCAGGTCTGGGATGATTCCCAGTGGCTGTGAAACTTTCACATGCGTAAGGAACTTTGTGACTTGCTTTCCCCTGCCCTGAAGCACCAGAATACCAAGATGAGAGCAGCCCTCACAGTTGAGAAGCGAGTGGCGATAGCCCTGTGGAAGCTTGCAATGCCAGACAGCTACCGGTCAGTCAGGAATCAATTTGGAGTGGGCAAATCTACTGTGGGGGCTGCTGTGATCCAAGTAGCCAACGCAATCAGAGCTGCTGCTATCAAGGGTAGTGACTCTGGGAAATGTGCAGGTCATAGTGGATGGCTTTGCTGCAATGGGATTCCCAAACTGTGGTGGGGCAATAGATGGAACCCATATCCCTATCTTGGCACCAGAGCACCAAGCCAGCGAGTACATAAACAGAAAGGGGTACTTTTCAATGCTGCTGCAAGCACCGGTGGATCACAAGGGACATTTCACCAACATCAACGTGGGATGGCCGGGAAAGGTACATGACGCTCGCATCTTCAGGAACTCTGGTCTGTTTCAAAAGCTGCAGGAAGGGACTTTCTTCCCAGAACAGAAAATAACCATTGGGGATGTTGAAATGCCTATAGTTATCCTTGGGGACCCAGCCTACCCCTCAATGCCATGGCTCACGAAGGCATACACAGGCAGCCTGGACAGTAGTCAGGAGCTGTTCAACTATAGGCCGAGCAAGTGCAGAATGGTGGTAGAATGTGCATTTGGACAGTTAAAAGCACGCTGGCACAGTTTACTGACTCGGATAGACCTCAGCGAAACCAATATTCCCATTGTTATTACTGCTTGCTGTGTGCTCCACAATATCTGTGAGAGTAAGGGGGAGATGTTTATGGTGGGGTGGGAGGTTGAGGCAAATCGTCTGGCTGCTGATTACACGCAGCCAGACACCAGGGCGGTTAGAAGAGTACAGGAGGGCACGGTGCGCATCAGAGAAGCTTTGAAAACCAGTTTCGTGACTGGCCAGGCTACGGTGTGACAGTTCTGTTTGTTTCTCCTTGATGAACCTCCCCCACCCATTACAGGGAGTGGTTCACTCTACTTCCCTGTAAGCTAGCCACCCTCCCCTCCCCCCTTCGATCACCGCTTGCAGAGGCAATAAAGACACTGTTGCTTCACATTCATGCATTCTTTATTAATTCATCACACAAATAGGGGGATAACTGCCAAGGTAGCCCGGGAGGGGTAGGGGAGGAGGGAAGGACAAGAATCATAGAATATCAGGGTTGGAAGGGACCTCAGGAGGTCATCTAGTCCAACCCCCTGCTCAAAGCAGGACCAATTCCCAACTAAATCATCCCAGCCAGGGCTTTGTCAAGCCGGGCCTTAAAAACCTCCAAAGAAGGAGACTCCACCACCTCCCTAGGTAACACATTCCAGTGCTTCACCACCCTCCTAGTGAAAAAGTTTTTCCTAATATCCATCCTAGACCTCCCCCACTGCAACTTGAGACCATTGCTCCTTGTTCTGTCATCTGCCACCACTGAGAACAGCCAAGCTCCATCCTCTTTGGAACCCCCCCTCAGGTAGTTGAAAGCAGCTATCAAATCCCCCCCTCATTCTTCTCTTCTGGAGACTAAACAATCCCAGTTCCCTCAGCCTCTCCTCATAAGTCATGTGCTCCAGACCCCTAATCATTTTTGTTGCCCTCCGCTGGACTCTTTCCAATTTTTCCACATCCTTCTTGTAGTGTGGGGCCCAAAACTGGACACAGTATTCCAGATGAGGCCTCACCAATGTTGAATAAAGGGGAACGATCACGTTCCTCGATCTGCTGGCAATGCCCCTACTTATACAGCCCAAAATGCTGTTAGCCTTCTTGGCAACAAGAGCACACTGTTGACTCATATCCAGCTTCTCATCCACTGTGACCCCTAGGTCCTTTTCTGCAGAACTGCTACCCAGCCATTCGGTCCCTAGTGTGTAACAGTGCATGGGATTCTTCCGTCCTAAGTGCAGGACTCTGCACTTGTCCCTGTTGAACCTCATCAGGTTTTTTTTGGCCCAATCCTCTAATTTGTCTAGGTCCCTCTGTATCCGATCCCTACCCTCTAGTGTATCTACCATGCCTCCCAGTTTAGTGTCATCTGCAAACTTGCTGAGAGTGCAGTCCACACCATCCTCCAGATCATTAATAAAGATATTAAACAAAACCGGCCCCAGGACCGACCCTTGGGGCACTCCGCTTGAAACCGGCTGCCAACTAGACATGGAGCCATTGATCACTACCTGTTGAGCCCGACGATCTAGCCAGCTTTCTATCCACCTTACAGTCCATTCATCCAGCCCATACTTCTTTAACTTGGCGGCAAGAATACTGTGGGAGACCATATCAAAAGCTTTGCTAAAGTCAAGGAATAACACATCCACTGCTTTCCCCTCATCCACAGAGCCAGTTATCTCATCATAGAAGGCAATTAGGTTAGTCAGGCATGACTTGCCCTTGGTGAATCCATGCTGACTGTTCCTGATCACTTTCCTCTCCTCTAAGTGTTTCATAATTGATTCCTTGAGGACCTGCTCCATGATTTTTCCAGGGACTGAGGTGAGGCTGACTGGCCTGTAGTTCCCCGGATCCTCCTTCTTCCCTTTTTTAAAGATGGGCACTACATTAGCCTTTTTCCAGTCATCCGGGACCTTGAGTTTTCAAAAATAATGGCTAATGGCTCTGCAATCTCATCCGCCAACTCCTTTAGCACCCTCGGATGCAGCGCATCCGGCCCCATGGATTTGTGCACGTCCAGTTTTTCTAAATAGTCCCGAACCACTTATTTCTCCACAAAGGGCTGGTCACCTTCTCCCCATACTGTGCTGCTCAGTGCAGTAGTCTGGGAGCTGACCTTGTTCGTGAAGACAGAGGGAAAAAAATCATTGAGTACATTAGCTTTTTCCACATCCTCGGTCACTAGGTTGCCTCCCTCATTCAGTAAGGGGCCCACACATTCCTTGACTTTCTTCTTGTTGCTAACATACCTGAAGAAACCCTTCTTGTTACTCTTAACATCTCTTGCTAGCTGCAACTCCAAGTGTGATTTGGCCTTCCTGATTTCACTCCTGCATGCCTGAGCAATATTTTTATACTCCTCCCTGGTCATTTGTCCAATCTTCCACTTCTTGTAAGCTTCTTTTTTGCGTTTAAGATCAGCAAGGATTTCACTGTTTAGCCAAGCTGGTCGCCTGCCATATTTACTATTTTTTCTACACATCGGGATGGTTTGTTCCTGCAACCGCAATAAGGATTCTTTAAAATACAGCCAGCTCTCCTGGACCCCTTTGCCCTTCATGTTATTCTCCCAGGGGATCTTGCTCATCTGTTCCCTGAGGGAGTCAAAGTCCGCTTTTCTGAAGTCCAGGGTCCATATTCTGCTGCTCTCCTTTCTTCCTTGTGTCAGGATCCTGAACTCGACCATCTCATGGTCACTGCCTCCCAGGTTCCCATCCACTTTTGCTTCCCCTACTAATTCTTCCCTGTTTGTGAGCAGCAGGTCAAGAAAAGCTCTGCCCCTAGTTGGTTCCTCCAGCACTTGCACCAGGAAATTGTCCCCTACACTTTCCAAAAACTTCCTGGATTGTCTGTGCACCGCTGTATTGCTCTCCCAGCAGATATCAGGGTGATTAAAGTCTCCCATGAGAACCAGGGCCTGCGATCTAGCAACTTCTGCTAGTTGCCAGAAGAAAGCCTCGTCCACCTCATTCCCCTGGTCTGGTGGTCTATAGCAGACTCCCACCACGACATCACCCTTGTTGCTCACACTTCTAAACTTAATCCAGAGACTCTCAGGTTTTTCTGCAGTTTCATACCGGAGCTCTGAGCAGTCATACTCCTCTCTTACATAAAACGCAACTCCCCCACCTTTTCTGCCCTGCCTGTCCTTCCTGAACAGTTTATATCCATCCATGACAGTACTCCAGTCATGTGAGTTATCCCACCAAGTCTCTGTTATTCCAATCGCATCATAGTTCCTTGACTGTGCCAGGACTTCCAGTTCTCCCTGCTTGTTTCCCAGGCTTCTTGCATTTGTGTATAGGCACTTAAGATAACTCATCGATCGTCCCTCTTTCTCAGTATGAGACAGGAGTCCTCCCCTCTTGCTCTCTCCTGCTTGTGCTTCCTCCCAGGATCCCATTTCCCCACTTACCTCAGGGCTTTGGTCTCCTTCCCCCGGTGAACCTAGTTTAAAGCCCTCCTCACTAGGTTAGCCAGCCTGCTGGCGAAGATGCTCTTCCCTCTCTTCGTTAGGTGGAGCCCGTCTCTGCCTAGCACTCCTCCTCCTTGGAACACCATCACAAGGCCACACTGCACTTTAAAACTTAAAAACTTTAAAACTTATTGAAGGCCAGCCTTCTGTTGCTTGGGCAATTCTCTGGGGTGGAGTGGCTGGGTGGTCGAAGCCCCCCCCCACCGCATTCTTGGGCGTCTGGGTGAGGAGGCTATGGAACTTGGGGAGGAGGGCTGTTAGTTACACAGGGGCTGTAGCGGCGGTCTGTGCTCCTGCTGCCTTTCCTGCAGCTCAACCATACGCTGGAGCATATGAGTTTGATGCTCCAGCAGCCTGAGCATTTACTCTTACCTTCTGTCAGCAAGCTGACGCCACCTATCATCTTCAGCCCGCCACTTACTCTCTTCAGCCTGCCACCTCTCCTCGCGTTCATATTGTGCTTTCCTGCACTCTGACACTGTCTGCCTCCATGCATTCCGCTGTGCTTTGTCAGTGTGGGAGGACAGCAGGAGCTCAGAGAACATTTCATCCCGAGTGCATTTTTTTCGCCTTCTAATCTTCGCTAGCCTCTGCAAAGGGGAAACATTTGCAGCTGGTGGAGGAAAAGAGAGAGTGGTAGTTAAAAAGACGCATTTTAGAGAACAGTGGGTACACTCTTTCATGTTAAACCTTGCTGTTCACATTACATAACACATGTGCTTTCGTTACAAGGTTGCATTTTGCCTCTTATATTGAGGGCCTGCCAGTTTGGTGTGAGAGATCACTCACGCAGTGCCAAGCAACAGAATTCGGCTTGCAGGCAGCCATGGTAAGCCACAGTCTTTTGGCTTCTTTAACCTTCATAGCATGTGGGAATGGTTTCAAACAGCAGCGCCCTCATTTCCCATACCAAGCGGCCATTGGGTTGGCCATTTAAAATGCATTGGCAATTTAAAAGGAGGAGCTGCGGTTTGCGGGTTCGTGTGCAGCACAAACCCAAATAACCCCCCCCCCCCACACACACACACAATTCTCTGGGATGATCGCTTCACCCCTCCCCCTACTGCGTGGCTAACAGCAGGGAACATTTCTGTTCAGCCACAGCCAAACAGCCGAGCAGGAACGGACACCTCTGAATGTCCCCTTAATAAAATCACCCTATTTCAACCAGGTGACCATGAATGATATCACTCTCCAGAGGATAACACAGAGAGATAAGGAATGGATGTTGTTTGAATGTGAGCAAACACCGGGACCATACGCTGCCATGCTTTTGTTATGCAATGATTCCAGACTACGTGCTACTGGCCTGGCATGGTAAAGTGTCCTACCATGGCGGCCAGAATAAAGCCGCCCTCCCCAGAAACCTTTTGCAAAGGCTTTGGGAGTACATGAAGGAGAGCTTTCTGGAGATGTCCCTGGAGGATTTCCGCTCCATCCCCAGATACGTTAACAGACTTTTCCAGTAGCTGTACTGGCCGCGAATGCCAGGGCAAATTAATCATTAAACACGCTTGCTTTTAAACCATGTGTAATATTTACAAAGGTACACTCACCAGAGGTCCCTTCTCCACCTTCAGAGTCCGGGAGCACGCCTTTGGTGGGTTACTGGCTCCAGGTCTAGGGTGAAAGACATATCCTGGCTGTTGGGGAAACCGGTTTCTCCGCTTCCTTGCTGTGAGCTATCTTCAATCTCTTCATCATCATCTTCCTCGTCCCCAAAACCCACTTCTATGTTGCGTGCTTCTCCATTGATGGAGTCAAAGCACAGGGTTGGGGTAGTGGTGGCGGCACCCCCTAGCATGGAATGCAGCTCATCATAGAAGCGGCATGTTTGGGGCTCTGACCCAGAGCGGCCGTTTGCCTCTCTGGTTCTTTGGTAGGCTTGCCTTAGCGCCTTAATTTTCATGCGGCACTGCTGTGCGTCCCTGTTATAGCCTCTGTCCTTCATGCCCTTGGAGACTTTTTCAAATGTTTTGGCATTTCATTTACTGGAACGGAGTTCAGCTAGCACGGATTCGTCTCCCCATACAGCGATGAGATCCCGTACCTCCCGTTCGGTCCATGCTGGAGCTCTTTTGCAATCCTGGGACTCCATCATGGTCACCTCTGCTGATGAAATCTGCACTCACCTGCACCTTGCCACGCTGGCCAAACAGGAAATGAGATTCAAAAGTTCGCGGGCCTTTTCCTGTCTACCTGGCCAGTGCATCTGAGTTGAGAGCGCTGTTCAGAGCGGTCACAATGGAGCACCCTGGGATAGCTCCCAGAGGCCAATACCGTCGAATTGCGTCCATACTACCCCAAATCCGACCCGGAAAGGCCGATTTCAGCGCTAATACCCTCGTCAGAGGTGGAGTAAAGAAATCGATTTTAAGAGCCCTTTAAGTCGAAAAAAAGGGCTTCATCGTGTGGATGGGTCCAGGCTTAAATTGAGGTAACGCTGCTAAATTCGACCTAAAATCATAGTGTAGACCAGGCTTAAGAGACTTAAGGAGTTTGTTTCATAGGTTCCAAGACCAGAAGAGACAGTTATAATCATGCAGTCTGACCTCCTGTATAACACTGGCCATTGAACATCCCCAGAATAACTCTTTGAGCAGATCTTTTAGCAAAACATCCAACCTCAATTTAAGAATGGTCAGAGACAGAGAATCCACCATGACCCTTGTAAGTTATTCCAATGGTTAGTTACTCTCATGGTTAAAAATATACACCTGATCTCCAGTCTGAATTGGTATAGCTTCAACTTCCAGCCATTGGATCATGTTAAACCTTTCTCTACTACATTGAGGAGCCCAGTATTAAATATTTGTTCCCCACTTAGATATTTATAGATTGGGATCAAGTCACCCCTTAACCTTCTCTGTCTTAAGCTAAATAGATTGAGCTCCTTTAGTCTATCCCTATAAATTGTGTTTTCTAATCCTTTTATAGTTCAGCTAGATCATATCACTACAACTGCCCCTGCTCTAGGTGGGCAACTATTCTCCACACTTCTAGTGAGGTCTCTTCTGACAAGAGAGGGTGTGTGTGTGTTAGGACCATCAAGCATTACTGCTGGCTACGCAGGGAGAGGAGAAGACCCCCATATGAAGAAAACAAACTCTCCAGGCTATAGAATCTATGATCTGACTGGGCTGTGAGTGTGAGTCTACAAATGCATGTCTCGTTGCTCTGCCGGGGTTTTGGACAGAAGCCAGAGAAGGATGATAGGCAAATAGCCTGGAGGCCCTGCATTGCAACCTTTAGTATACTAGTTTAGCATCCCATTAATCAGCCACAAGGTGGCGCTGTGTGTGTAAAATACCTCATGTAAATGAACTCCTGGTAGAGCATTAAAAGATCTAAGGCTGAACGCATCTGGTGTGTGTGTAAGCAAGCTCTGTAGCCAGTCCCTATCTAGTACAGAGAAACGTCATTACCTTCAACTCAGTGGCATTTCTCTGTCAGTGGGCGGGGCAATCACATGTGCTGATGCATTTTTTCTTGCATATTGTAGTCTATAATTTTCATTCACAAGCACAGTGAACAAAACCGAGATCAAACCTCACAGAGCATAAATGAAGGTACCTCTCACGTTCGGCAGAATGTGCCATATTAGAGATGAGATTGGCACCTCTCGTAGACAGACGTCAGCTGGGAGGGGAGTGTAACATGGACCAACCAGCTTTACACTCCCACACATTCTGGAACTTTGTCAGTAGTGCCTGTCTGTGTAATTGAAACCATCCCACACCCAACTCCCTGCCAGCCCTGACCTAGGTCTGACAAGTTCAGCTTGTGTTCGGATTCTATCAAGCAGAGCAGTGAGATCCAGCAAGCATTTTTGACTTCTTGCAAGGGTTTTCTTGAAAAGTGTGTGTGTGTGTGAGAATGTTTGTGAGTAGCATGTTTGGCCACTAATATTACAGCACTAAAAACAAAAGAGACAGGAAGTTTCATAGTCAGCAGCATTTCCACCTCTGTGGGGACACCCAAATGAATTTCTGATCCATCGCATTAAGCACTCAGCCAAAATGACCTAACATCCAGCTTCTTCACAACCTTTCAGTTGAGTTCTCTATAGGAGGGAGCTTCTAGGAATTGGTATTCCTGGCTGCAGGTTGTCTCACTTCCCCCAGACTTTGGATCCATGTAATACATGATCCCAAGGGGAGCCATCTCCTAGAGCTTCCCCATGTCCTGTGGAACTCAGGACAGTGAGAAACATGTAGGTTATCTGTAAGGTGAAAATTTATGTAAAACATGACAACATTTCTCCTTTATTTGCGGTAGAGGGAAGCCTCATAGTTCCTATACGGCCAAATATTGATATTTCTATGGATGTCTGCTTATACAGGGAAATTGACAGTTGATATTGATATCAGCAATTTCTGGGTATTATTTATATAAAGATGTGCTCTTTAATCGTCTATCAAATGTATCATATTCAGCAGCATAATATCTGCTCACTTTTATCAATATGTATGTAGAATGGATATCAACTACTCTCTGAATTCACACATGGGCATGGTCCTCCCCTCCTCTTGCCCTGCCCTCGGTTGCTCTGTGGCATTTAAGCATTCCCTTAGAGCAGTCAGCAACAGCTGCCTCTGCTCTAGGGCCCAGAGGAGGAAAGGTGTGCTGGGCTCCAGCCGGGGATTCTCTCCCTCCTGCCTTTTCCTGACTATTAAGAATGGCCCTGGTACTGGTTCTCTTAAGTGCCATGTGGGCAAGAGGAAGAGCGTGGCAGCTGCAGGTACAAGGACCAAACCTGTGGGCATCAGGTGAAGTAGCAAGAAACACAACCATCAGGTCAACCCTCAAGAATCTCTCTCCAGACTGTTAAATTCTAGGGCCCCAACCTATTGCAGCCAGCCTGTTGAACCAGCTGGACCAAAGCCCTAGCTCTAGCGAGCATCAGTGACCAAGCAGGAAGGAAAAAACTCACCCTGGTGCACCTAGGAACAAGGAAATCAGGCACATTGAGCTCCAAGGCTTTACAGCAAACCATCAGAGGAGTGAAGTTCTGGAACAGCCTTCCAAGGGGAGTAGCGGGGGCAAAAGACCTATCCGGCTTCAAGACTAAGCTTGATTAGTTTATGGAGGGGATGGTATAATGGGATAGCCTAAATTTGGCAATTAATTGGTCTTTGACTAGTAGCAGTAAATATGCCCAATGGCTTGTGATGGGATGTTAGATGGGGTGGGATCTGAGTTACTACAGAGAATTCTTTTCTGGGAGTCTGGCTGGTGAATCTTGCTCACATGCTCAGGGTTTAGCTGATTGCCATATTTGGGATCGGGAAGGAATTTTCCTCCAGGGCAGATTGGCAGAGGCCCTGGGGGTTTTTCACCTTCCTCTGCAGCATGGGGCACGGGTCACTTGCTGGAAGATTCTCTGCATCTTGAAGTCTTTAAACCATGATTTGAGGACTTCAATGGCTCAGACACAGGTCTGATACAGGAGTGGGTGGGTGAGATTCTGTGGCCTGCGTTGTGCAGGAGGTCAGACGAGATGATCATAATGGTCCCTTCTGACCTTAAAGTCTATGATTCTATTTTAAGCACCACGAGGAAGCTTCACTCAGGGCTGAACCACTGAGGCTCAGCACCAGGAGGCTGAATTTGAACAGCCAGAGACCAGGGCTATTAGAGGGGGAGAGTGCGGGGCCATATGGATCAGGGATACCTTGAGGCAGCAATTTGAAGCTGAAAGCCACTAATTTGTTGCTCTGTACAGCATTGCAGTGCTTGTAATGCTAGGAGGGGATTGTGATTGGTGCAGACGATGCACTATGAAGGTTTAAGAAAATTTCCTGTTGCTTCGTAGGGATCTGTTTGCTTTCAGTTAATGGAATAAAGATTGCTTTCAAACCAAAACTATTCTTTTATTAAAAAGCAACCACCGGAGGAGAGAGAAACAAACAAACAAAAACACATCAGCACTGTGGGGAATGGGTAAAAGGTTACACATCTTGTCTCAAGTAATTTTCCTCCTAACAGAAGATTTATTTTAAAATTTATCAAAATAAATTCCATTAGAAATAGAAATAATTACAGTCCATACTGGGTCTCTCTTCTCGTACATGCTATTTCTCTCACATATTCCCCCACTCTAATTCCTTTGGAGTGAGGTTTTAATTTCAGGATTAACCACCATTTCCGATATAGTAAGAGGGGGCAGGGAGAGAACTAGAAGAAAACCCGAATCATATTGTAACACTGAAAGTTATCACAGAAGCAGCCTCTTACACTAATTAACTTCATGTTTAATTTCATTGCTGCTGGTAACAACTTATTCAACTATTACAAAATATAAACCTATAGGGCAGTTTTCTCTTAATTCCCATTTCCACCCAGTGAGCTTTGTGTGAAGTCACATTCTACAATAACCTAGAAGCCTTCCATTTCTGTGAGTTCATTTCTCCCTGGGTCTTCTCCCAGAAGTGTGGGTGGAAGGGGTCTCTCACTATGTGGGAAGGCTGCATCATGAGAAAAACCACCTGTGCTTCTTTTTCACACTTTCTAATCTTTCAAAGTAGCAGGAGGTGGAGAAGTGATACAAATGCATTAGATTCAAGAGTAAACTAAGAGACCAAACCACAGACGTTGGACTCAGTATTCATATATCCCGCAGTCTGAACTTGGAATCTGATACATTCCCTCATTGGCTACAAATCATTTGCCCAGCATGGAATTGCTTCTTGTCCAACAAGGCAGCCAGACTGGAACCCATAGGCATGGAATGGCTCTGAAGGAATCAGCTGAAAAAGACAGTTGTTCCCAATTTAATCATGGCATCCTTTAGGAGCATGATCAATGCCACTTAACTAGTGAGCAGCGTTCTAAAAATAGTTTACCTGGGCCACAGGTCACCATAGCTTCCATCTCTGGGGTGAAAATCAACCACTTGTACCTGCAATTTCTACCTGAGTTCTTGTCAAATCTTTGACCTTACTTCGAGTAATTTTACACTTCTCTGGCATAGAATTCTTCACCAACCACACAACATATCAGTAGCGATAGTGAGGATAACTCCCCCCAAAATGCCCTTTTATTTCTTTAATCTGGTGGCACAGGTTTAAATTAGGGACTAAATTCAGGTGCGGCTTAGATTCCCTGTAAAACACCAAATGTCAGGTATCTATTAAAAATAGGTTTCTTTCTGCAGCTATATCACACTCAACACGGATTTCATTTTCTATACATTTGCAGCAGCATCTCCCAGGGCTGAGCTGAACAGAAATGTCACTTCCATTTTTCCCATCTCTACCTAGATAGGGATTGCATTTCCCAAATAATAGGCAATACGCACCTGATTAGGAAGGAGATATCTTCAGGAGCAACCTCCTGTAGAGCCCATGCCACAACTGCTTTGGGAGCCCAATGCATGCGTATTTTGCTTAGTTTCAAGTCATTCACTAGCGAATCCTCTTCCCCGCCCTTTAGAAAAAATATTGACCTAACCAACTGAACAAGAGAGGGATTGCGATGGTGATGAGGAATAAGGGAATCCCTCTGATTTACCCTATCTGCTTCTGTTACAGAGGGTGAAATGACATTTTTCCCTATCCCTGCCCTGTTCCTGCTCTTTGTTATAGTTCAATATATTTTAAGTGAGGAAAATGGTAGTAAAAATATCAGCTCTGCAGCACAACCTGAAGCAACATCAGAGCAACTGGGAATGAAACAATTTGTTCCCGAAGGGGGAACTTGATGATTAACAATCGCTTTGAAATGGGGGAACAGTATAACCGTGATGCTCAGGGTTTGTTTAGACTAGGAAAAGTGATGGAGTTGAGGTCAGGTCAAGGGGAAAGCTAATGCCAACCACTGCACCTGGGCTGCATCTGCACTACAACTATAATTGTCTTTTTACACCAAGATCACTAACTCGGGCAGCCAACGCCATGTACAGTCCTAGTGGATGTAAGGCACAGGTAGTTTTTGCCTCAGTGTAGCTTGTTGGGATCAAACCTCTCTCCCCCACCTGGAGCTGATGAACATTCCTGGCTGGAGGGACGCACACTCCTACGACTCAAAAGGAAAGGAGTTGATAGAAAAGATCACAGGACGGATCCCAAAGAAGGTGAGCTGCAAAAGGCAGAAGCAGGCAACTCATCTGGGGGAGCTGAGAGAACTCGGTGAAGATGGTGCAAAGATCACTCTGTGGGAATTAGCAAATGTGATTTTTTTTAAAAGAAAAATCTTTGGCTAGCCCTAGTCAAGGCATTTATTACAGTTCTCTCTCATGTGGATCTTCTGATGTCTAATAAGGATTGAGCTCTGATTGAAGCTTTTCCTGCACTCAGAACACATGTAGGGTTTCTCTCCTGTGTGGATTCTACGATGTTTGATGAGGTCAGAGCTATTATTGAAACTTTTCCCACACTCAGAACATGTGTAGGGCGTCTCTCCTGTGTGGATTTTCTGATGTGAGATGAGGGCTGAACTATCAATGAAGCGTTTCCCACACTCGGAGCACCCATAAGGTTTCTCACCTGTGTGGATTTTCCTATGTCTGATAAGGTTTGAGCTCTGATTGAAGCTTTTCCCACACTCAGAACACGTGTAGGGTTTCTCTCCAGTGTGGGTTCTCCAATGTCTGATAAGGGTATAGCTCTGATTGAAGCTTTTCCCGCACTCAGAACACGTGTACGGTCTCTCTCCTCTGTGGATTCTCTGATGTGTGAAAAGGTCTGAGCTCCCACTGAAGCTTTTCCCACACTCATGGCATGTGTAGCATGTCTCTTCCAAGTTGATTCTCTCGCGTGTAATAAGGTCTGAGTGGCTCCTCAAGTTTTCCTCTGGCATCTGCTCAGTCTCACAGGCTTTTGCTTTTTCTGGGAGTGCACAACTCCCGGAAACATTCCCTTTGGAACTTCCTGATAATGTCCCATGTGGTTCTACTTGCTCAGCATCTTCCTGCTGGGGATTCTCCTCATTCTCACTCACCATCCCAACACCTGATGGGTGACAGAGAGAATCCAGACATAGGTCACTCTCTGTGCCGGAGAGAAAGGAAATCTCAGAGACAGGAATCGAAAAAGGGATGAACAAACCAAAAGATGTGCGGGAGAGATCAAACCTATCAGGAGCTGATTTTCCCCAAACCCTTCCCCAGAGGAAGAAGGGATCAGTTTTGGTCCGCATCTCACCAGAACACTCAGGGGAAAGTGAGATTGGGGAGGGACCTGCTGCCAGTTTTCAGTCAGGATAGGTGGGAAGCCATGAGTGACATCTGCCTAATGATTCCACATCTGCAGGGAACAATCCTGAACTTGGAGAGCTCACAAGGTCTTTGTAGGGCATCCCAAATGTTTCCTGCATTCACAGACAGTTTTTGAGTTGGTTTAACCCAGGGGTAAGCAACCTATGGCACGCGTGAGAGCTGATTTTCAGTGGCACTCACGCTGCCTGGGTCCTGGCCACCGGTCCGGGGAACTCTGCATTTTAATTTAATTTTAAATGAAGCTTCTTAAACATTTTAAAAACCTTATTTACTTTACATACAATAGTTTAGTTATATATTATAGACTTATAGAAAGAGACCTTCTAAAGATGTTAAAATGTATTACTGGCACGCGAAACCTTAAATTAGGGTAAATAAATGAAGACTCGGCACACCACTTCTGAAAGGTTGCCGACCCCTGGTTTAACCAATTCCTCACCTGTGCAGGGAGCTCTTGGGAGCACTTCTTTCTCAGAGCCCTGGAGGTCTGGGACCCACGGCTCTTCCCCTCGTTCCAACTGCGAGATCACATCAGGTTTGGAAACTGGAAACCCTACTCCAGGCAAAGAAAACAAGGGAGAACAGTGGAATTTGTGGGATACTTGTCACAAAGAATATTGCATGGTTTTACCCCCAGCTCATTTTTAGTCAGTAACATCCGAAGACCAGCTTCCTTGGCTCAAAGTGGCAGGAGAGTTGTTATTGTAAATCATATTCATTACCTTAGTGCCTAAGGACCAACTAACAGTGGGTCCCCATTGTGCTAGGCAAAGTCCAAACACAGAAGAGTAGATGGCCCACGCCCTGAAGAATTTACAATCTAAATAGACAAGACAGACACAGAATGGGGGAAGGGGTAGAACCCACTGTTAGAATATAGCTATTCAGGCCTGCCTGTAAAGCCTATACTTTAAGAACTTAGGTGTATTTTTATCACTTAGCTAGTTACAGGGGTATAAAAACAAAGAATCAAAATCACAGTCCGCCTGTGTATGGGTCTTCTCTCACTAGGAGAGTCTGAGGCCTTGTTCGTAGGCTAAGGCCTTTGGCTAAGCAACAGGGGCAGCCATAAGCCGGGAAGTGTATGGTCACATCCCAAACCAGTCACACTGAAATAAGGTGGTATTGAGTTGTTAGAAAGATGATCCTGTCCGGATAGTGCCCATCACCAGCAGATAAAGAAACAGATCTTAAGATGGTTAAAGAAAACTTAGTTTGATAGCATCCTGTCTGGCAAGAAATCACTTATCAATGGTTGTGGTTTTGAAACTCTCATTTCTGTATTGTTTTATCTTTATGGCCACCATTTTTCTATTGTTAATCTGTCTAGTTCTCTAATTTTTTCTGTCTGCTGTATAATTAATTTTCCTAGGTGTAAGTTAATTAGGGTAGTGGGATATAATTGGTTAGAGAATTAGGTTACAATATGTTAGGATTGGTTAGTTAAATTTCAGTTAAGGTATAGCTGAGAATATTACTATATAAAATAGAGGGGGAAGGGAAATTGGAATCATGTTTTTTAAGGGGTGGGGGGAACAGGAACAGGGAACGGAGAACAAGGCTCTGGAGCATCAGAGCTGGGAAGGGAACACTGGGGAACAGACTCTATCGGAGTATAGATATAAGCCCGAATGGTGTGAAGGTCTTTGGAATATGCTTGCTTGGAAACTAACCCCAATAAACATCGCATTATCTGCACTTCAGACTTCTGGTCTTTTGCTGCTTGCTGTCTGCGTGACAAGAACCAGGGAAGCAGGAGGCCCTCTAACAAAACTGACATGACCTGATAACTAAGAGGTAAGCCTTTAAGGAAAGTTTTAATACACTTGGGAACTGATCAGGGATTCCCACGAGGACTGATGAGGGGGCCACGGTAAATACACATTTAGATCCTTTTCTTGTTTTATATCCTTTCCCCATCAGGCACATTGTCATGGATCCATAGGATCTGTGCAATGCCTGGGCTTTTAAACAGTCCTTGGGAAGCCTCTGGCTTCAACACTCCTATTTCAACCTGTGAACTCTGCCAGCAGGTCCAGCTGAACTACACTCCTCTTCAGAGACTGTTCCTCATTCAATGCACACAGCAATTTTTTGCTGTGACACTGGGCAGACTTTTAAAACATAGCAGGGTTTATTAGTCAATTGAAACACAGCATTGGAAATTCCTTAGATTAGGACAGAGAAGCAAAGAAGATAATGTATTCCATACTGGGCAATGCCCTTGCGCCATTCTGCTGTAGAAAACAGTTTAGTTTCCTTTCACTGTGCCTGTCCATTTGTCTTCGCTCCGGTAGAGCTCCCTGCATCTGCGAGCCCAGTTCTTCCTGCTCCCAAAAACATAACGAGTCCATGTATGCTTCACTCAGCCAAGCTGAGATCCTCCCATGGAACAATTATTCCCTTGTCTCTGTCGGGTATTCCACTGATGTAGGTTGGTCCCAGCTAGTCCTTAATGACCCATTCATATCACCCCATGACAGCTCCGTGACAAAACACCTCATGTCTCCTGCTCCACAATCACAGATGGAAACTGAGGTGTGTATTGGCATCATAGAAGTATCACCAAAATTCCCACCTCTATATCACACACACACACACTGCTCACAGCCCTTGGAGAGAAAGCAAAGCACAGGAACTGGATGTTAGTTCAGTGAACACAGTGGAGGACAAGCTGCAATCCTCAAACCCTGGTCAAAAAGGAGAGACATGTGGGTCCCTACCCATAGAGAGGTGCTGGCTAGAGACCTGATACCTGACAGGGCATTCCTTGAGCAGACCATGGAGGCAGGTCAAAGGCTTAGCTACCCCAGAACTGTGACATCGCAAAAGTACATTTTGGGGAATTAGGAAATCTAATGACTCAGGTGTAATGGGAGGGAGAATTAAACTCCCCCAGTGTGTGGAGAAGTCTGGGGAATTAAACACTAAAAATTCAGGAGCAACAGCCTCTAATTCTTCCAGAAAAGGAGAATGTAAGAAACAAGAACTGGGCCATGCAACCTCAGGAGGGACAGGCTCAGAGATCCAAGGAGCCTGGTGGGAAGACAGATTGTGGCTGCTGCAGATGGGGAGAGGGGGGAAAAAGACTCTCTCCAAATTCTAACTCCTGTTGACCCTGATCTGATTTTATGACCTAGTCTCATGTCTTGTGGGCAATTTTATATTCGCTAGAGGTTACATGTCATTATCAGAGTATTGCTTATTAGCTTGGAACGTGCATGGAGGTGAACATAAATAAATGGGTTATTAAGTTTGCTACAGTTAAGGGCCTTATATTTGGTTGAGGCTTTGTGGGAGTAGTTATGCTGAAGTCTGGGATTTACCGGAATAGGTCTAAGGAGAGAATCCCAGGTCAGATATTTTGCACCCTGATTTTGAGAGACTAACGAGGAACCACAAACAGGTGCAATACGCCACAGGATTCTGAAAGAAGGAAGTTTGGGGCGGGCTTTAGCAATTAGGTTGCTATGCAGTATCTCAGCAGTTGGATCACATTCATATATTGGAATTATTAATAAATAAGTGATGTAAATCATTAGTATTAATGCTTGATGCTTAATTATGGACTTCCCAAAGGCCACATATGGGTTGGGGCAGCTATTGATATTATTGTAATCAGAGTAAAGGAGCAGATATGGTATATAGCCATCCTATTACCATAAGGAAGCGGATAAAATACCTCTCCTAGTTACCATTTTTTCATTTTGTCGGGTCCCCGAGACAGTGTAAACTGAAGCAGGGCCTCCCTTCTGATGGGCTCCCTTGTCCCTTGATCTTTGTTTCCAATGGTGTCCATAACTTGTAAGTATGCACAGTGCAAGACCCTCTTTACTATACTTATCTTAGTCTCATCGTTATGTGTATTGATCCTTGCCTATGATTTAAATTATAACAGTCTGTATTAAATCGAGTTTCTGTGTGTTTCACTAAATTTCATTTTCTTAATTAACTGAGTAGCCATGTATAAGGGCAAGTTGTACCACTAATACATTTGTGCTCATTTGTGCCTGGGTAGTGGCCCTGCTATGGGAGGTAGGAATGCAGCAAGGACTCAGGATCGGTGGCTGGAGTCGCTGTGCATAGGGATGGGGAGGTTATATTGGGAGGGGGGTAATGAGTGGGAGAGGGAGGTCAAGAGTTAAAATAATAACATTTGAGGAAAAAAGGTATAATGAAGTGGAATTGAACAGAAATAAAACTGGAGTGTAGGCTCTAAAGCAACAAGGCTTGGGCAGGGATTCGGGATTAAAGGTCTGGCATCTCCCACAGCTCTAGATCCCCAAACCACTCCTCCCTCCCACTGACCCACCCAGCCCACTTCCTGGGTGCCCTTCCTCCACACTCCCCTCCCCACCTTCCCACTACTCTCAGCCATCACCACCTGCCAGCACCTTGGGAGCTTCTTGTGTTCCCTCCTCGTCTCTCACTACCTCATCCCTCCCTGCTGCTTCTTAGCTCTTAGCCTGCACACACCTTCCCCATGTCCTGGCACCCCAGAATTATCTACTCCATCCCTTCTCCTCCCCTCCCACGGCTCTGTTCTCTCTTCACCCATGGGGTCCTGAATGGCAACATTATACGCTCTCCTATCAAAAGAGCTCATCTGATTGTCACACAAGCCATGCATCAGTCATCGACCTATTTACTCAATTTAGAATTCTACAGGTGGCATATTTTCCTCTTAAAATGAGGAAAAGGCATGAAAGCTCTAGTTATTAATGTATCCAATAAGGATACATTAAATGCAATTTTAAAATGACTGACGGCACCAAAAAGGCACATGTCCAAATATTATTCTAGTGGCTGGGAGATAAACTAAATAAAGGGGGACAAGGAAACTTGTCAAAACTTGTATGACGAATGAAGGTATAAAGTTATTACTACTCAGGTTCTTTAGAGACCCCACAGCTTCTAATAACCGAGGGGACAGGACTCCTTACCCAGCAAGACCACCGTCTCATAGTTCTCCTGCATGACATCCCTGTAGAGGTCTCTCTGAGTGAGGTCCAGCAGAGCCCGCTCTTCCCTGGTGATATACACAGCCACTTCCTCGAAAGTCACCGGCCCCTGAAAGAGCAAGTGTCCAACACTAAGTACCTGCTGCCCCAGTCACAACCCCACTATTCATGGAACAGCAGCACTAGGTAAATGGAAGCTTTGGGAGGCACATGTTAACAGAGTCCCACCCCACCTTGCTTCGAGCAGCCAGGAGGCATCAGAGGGTAGAAAGAGAGAAACTTGTGTCTCCCAGCTGACAGACGGAGGCAGGGTCTTCACATTTATCACATACCTACTAGCCAGAGCTTGATATAGGAGATGAGGCTGTCTCTGGACCCTGCTGGTGGCTCCCTGGTAGGAATCCCAACACTCTCCAAATAAAATATATGGAAGAAAGGGGAAGTCAATAGTAAAGAATATAAGTTAGAAGGTCAGAACTGTAGAAAATTGGTAAGGGAAGCTATCAGAAATCAATGACCAATCAATGAAAATAAGAAGAAAGTTTTTAAAAGTATATTAATCCTAACAATGGTAGTGGTAAATTACTATACAGGAATGGCAGAATTATCAAAAGTAATACAGAAGAGGTAAAAGTCTTCAATAAATATTTCTCTCCTGGATTTGGAGAAAAACAGATGATGTACTCATATCATAAGATGTTGACAACGACACACTTTCCATTCCAACAGGACTTCATGAGCTATTAAAGTTAGACATGTTTAAATCAGCGGGTCCAGATAACTTATATCCAAGACTTTTAAAAGACCTAGTGGAGGAGCGTGGTGGACTATTAATGTTGATTTTAATTAGGACTTGGAACACTGGGGAAATTCCAGAAGACTGGAATAAAGCTAATGCTGTACCAATACTAAAAAGTGTAAAAGAGATGACCCAACTAATTACAAGAGTGTCAGTCTGACATCGATACTGGGCAAGATAATGGAGCAGCCGATACTGGATTTCATTAATAAAGAATTAAAGGAGGGTAATATAATTAGTACCCATTAACAAAGGTTTAGTGAAAATAGATCCTATCAAACTAACTGGATATCCATATTGGAAGAGATGAAAAGTTTGGTTGCAGCTAATAGTATTGATGTAATATAGCTAGACTTCTGTAAGGCATACGACTTGGTTCAGCACAATATTTTGACTAAAAAACTAGAATGATACAAAATAAACATGGCATACATTAAATAGATTAAAAACTGATTGTAAATGGGGAACCATGGTCGAGTGGATTTATTTCTAGCAGGTTCCCGCAAGGACTGGTTCTTGGCCCTGTGGTATTAACATTCTTATCAATAACCTAGAAGAGAATATAAAATCATCACTGATAAAGTTTGCAGTTCCCACAAAGATTGGGGGTGGTGGTAACTAATGAAGTGTCAGATTCAGGCTCCAGCACTGGGAGTCTGGGAAGTTTTCTCAGCCCTGGCTGGAGGGTTATTTCCTGTTCCATAAAGAGGGCAAGTTCCAGTCCCAATTCCTGTGCCTTGAAATTAGGCCCTATCTGACACTACACCCCATATTCATCATAGTGGTATGATAATAATATTATTAGGACATAATTATGATTCATTTTGTGCAAGATACGTCATGTGTGGTGTCATTGGAAAAGTTATGATTTGCTCAATATGATTATCCTATTTGTGTGCGTGGATCATGTTTGTAGCTGAAGTTATGGATATTGACTATGTATCTGTATTTCAAATGTGCTTACTCTGGGTAACACCCACAACTAGTCTTTCAGGTACAACAATGAAGAAGCCAGACTGTGCTGATGGCTCATCAACAAAGACAATGGACCATGCAAGAGCTTAGCACTCAATGGGGCATGCTACGGCATGTGACCAGACCACATGACACTGAACGCCATTTTGGTACCTGTATTTTTCCACAAACTGGACTGGGAATTCAGTTTGAAACAAAGGGGTCCCACCATATGGAAAAGGTACATAAGGTGGGGTGTGACATCATCTCTTGGCCTCATTCCCCACACAAGAGAACTTCTGGAAACACCTGAGGAACAAAGACTGAACTGGGGGAAGTGCTGGTCCCAGGGTACAGGGATTTCTAGCTTGTGTATGGAAACTTGGTGGACTGCTTCTATCATCAGTTAGGGTGAGAAATTGCTAATTCAAATTCTATCCATCTAGTATGTTAGGCTTAGTTTGAGTTTTTGGTTATTTGCTAAGTAATCTGCTTTGATCTGTTTGCTATCACTTATAATCTATCTTTCTGTAGTTAATAAACTTGTTTTATGCTTTATCTTAACCAGTGTATTTTGAGTGAAGTGTCTGGGGAAAATCTCAGTTTGGTTAGCGCACAAGCTTGTTGTGCATATCTTTCCCATATCGAGGGGAAGGCAAATTATATTAACGAGCCTACATTATACAGATCCCTGTGCACTATAAGATGGTATAATTCTGGATTTATACTACAGCAGGTGTGCAAAGTTGGGGAGCTGGGAAATTGGCTGTTGTCTTCTATCTGTCCTTGAGTGGCTTAGGTAAAACACTCAGGTAGCTTAGTTGGGTGTATGGCACCAGCTGCTATCGTGTTGGGTGATAACAGGGCCTGGAGAGGCTGGCTGAATCTCCAGCAAAGCAGTGTGAGAAGGGCCAGCCCAGCTTGAGGGTTAGAGGACACAGCGATTCCCAGAAGCCCCCCAGACTGCACCCCGCGGGTGACAACCCATCACGCCCTAGATTACACATCTCAGCAGGTTTGTCACATCCTGTCCCCTCCCTTTCTCCACCCTAGATATTTCCTACCTCCCACCACCTCCAGCAGCTCCCCCCTCCTTTACTCCTCTTCCTCCAAGCAGAACCCATCACCAGCTCCCTGATAATCCCTTACCTGAGCCAGCTCCATTGCAGCCATTTCCTTCCCCCTGGGTGGGTCTGGAGTGAAACCTGGATGTTATTCTGTAGCCTGCCAGGGCGAGAAGGGCAACGTGAGAGAATTCAGATGGGGCTTTCGTCCATTCCACATGCCGATTCCCCCCAGGATTTTTCCCTGCTAATGGACATTCTAGGTTCTGCCACACTGTGAAGCAAAGAGTGACCTTATTCCAGTACAGGCCTAGCCCCCTCCCACCAGGGTGTAACCCTCTGAGACATGGTGAAAACCTCCCAGTAACAGAGTCTCTCTGTTACCCTTATCAAGTTTGACGATGATACCAAGCTGGGAGGGTTGCAAGTGCTTTGGAAAATAATCTGGACAAACGGTCTGAAGTAGATAGGATGAAATTCAATAAGGACAAATGCAAAGTACACCGCTTAGGAAGGAACAATCAGTTGCACACATACAAAATGGGAAATGACTGCCTAGGAAGGAGTACTGCGGAAAGGGATCTGGGGGTCATAGTGGATCACAAGCTAAATATGAGTCAACAGTGTAAAACTGTTGCAAAAAAAGCAAACGTCATTCTGGGACGTATTAGCAGGAGGATTGCAAGCAAGGCACGAGAAGAAATTCTTCCGCTCTACTCCATGCTGATTAGGCCTCAACTGGAGTATTGTGTCCAGTTCTGGGTGCCACATTTCAGGAAAGACAAATTGGTGAACAAATTGGTGAAAGTCCAAAGAAGAGCAACAAAAATGATTGAAGGTCTAGAAAACATGACCTATGAGGGAAGATTGAAAAAATTAGGTTTGTTTAGTCTGGAGAAGAGAAGACTGAGAGGGGACAAGATAACAGTTTTCAAGTACATAAAAGGTTGTTACGTGGAGGGAGAAAAATTGTTCTTTTTAACCTCTGAGGATAGGACAAGAAGTAATAGGCTTAAATTGCAGCAAGGGCGGTTTAGGTTGGACATTAGGAAAAACTTCCTGTCAGAGTGGTTAAGCACTGGAATAAATTGCCTAGGGAGGTTGTGGAATCTCCATCATTAGGGATATTTAAGAGCAAGATGTACAAACACCTGTCAGGGATGGTCTAGATAATACTTAGTCCTGCCTTGAGTGCAGGGGACTGGACTAGATGACCTCTCGAGGTCCCTTCCAGTTTTATGATTCTATGAACCAAAGGCCAGAGAAGAGCAGAATCAAAGGAGGCACTTTGGGGGATTCTCCCTGTCATTGTCCCCAGGGCAGCTGTCTCAGGTTTACAAAGTTGTTTGATGCTCCAGCCTTTATACAGTCTCTCCTGCGAGTGCCCCCTTTCATGGGCTGGGCCTAGTTTTAGCTTTTGGCAAGTGTGACCCTGGGGGCTCGGAGACTGGGCCTTCTTGCCTCAGCACACCTTGTTTCTTTCCGTGGCTCCCCAGTGAGTCCAAATGAGTAGATACTCCTGATAGAGACTGTGAACGTAAGAACGGCCCACTGCGGCAGACCAATGGTCCATCTAGCTCAGTGGCCAATACCAGGTGCTTCAGAGAGAATGAACAGAACAGGTAATCATCAAGTGATCCATCCCGTCACCCATTCCCAGCTTCTGGCAAACAGAGGCTAGAGACACCATCCCTGCCCATCCTGCCTGTGACACTGGCAGACGAGGTGTTAGCTCTTGCAAAAGCCCCCATGTCTTAATTGAACATGGACAAACGCATAGCTGGAATCAGTCTGGCTCACCTGTGTTAGTATTGTTAAAACAGGTATTAGAATTATAAGAATGTGTTTAGACTTTATTGAATGGGGGGAGGGATAGCTCAGTGGTTTGAGCATTAGCCTGCTAAACCCAGGGTTGTGAGTATTAGCCTGCTAAACCCAGGGTTGAGAGTTCAATCCTTGAGGGGGCCACTTAGGGATCTGGGGCAAAATCAGTACTTGGTCCTGCTAGTGAAGGCAGGGGGCTGGACTCGATGACCTTTCAAGGTCCCTTCCAGTTCTAGGAGATAAGATATCTCCATTTAAAAAAAAAAAAAAAAAAAATGCTTGTGAGTTGCTGCCTGGGTTATATCTGACTAGCTGCATTGTGAGTCTCTGTGGCTCTGTAAATCACCAGACAGGAGAGACACTATACCTATGTGAAGTGCTGATTGGCAACAGAATGCATTATACCCTGCCTGGCAGGAAAGGTCCATCAACACCAGATAGACTACTATGGGTGTAGTAAGATGAGTCCCTGAGACATAAACCCTTGGTATCAGAGGCCCAGTATGAGGCCTAAACTGAAGTAATGGTCAAGACATTGCGAACATAAAGCAAAGTTAGGCTGTGAGCCAGAGGCAGGCCTTGCTCACAGAAGTTGGCAAGAGCGTATACACATGTAAGTACTAATAAGATGAACGTATACCAGGACGGCACCCACACAGATAACAAGGAACAGGCAGACCCAGTCTAAAGACAGTATAAAAGGACAATATGATGAATAGACAATATCATGGATAGACTTATTTGTTCGAACCAATCTGCACCATGAGAAAGGCAACATCGTAATACATAGAGGGGCTGTACCTCAGTGCGTTCAACCATGTGAAACCTGTTTGTCCCTGTGTATAAGAATGCATCCCAGAGTGGACGTCTTTGTCTGCCCTAGGGGGCAGTGGAGAGTCCAGCCACTAACTGAGCCGGTCCATTGTCAGGGGCACATATTCATAGTACGTCCTGTCGAGTCTGCGGGAAACTATTACTGTGCTTCGTTTGACAATAAACCTGGCCGGGTGCCTTCGTACCTTATTGGAGTCTGTGGTCACTGGGGGTTCTCCGGGGTCTGCTGTGTCAGCGATCTGCAGAGCTGGGGCAGCACACAGAGGGAACACACGCACGCAGCCGACTGATATCAACATTGAACAGAGCAGAGCACCACCACACTAGTAGCATCTGATGACACTGGTGACCCCGACCGCTGATCTGGTGAATAAGTGAGCTGTCCGCTGTAGAAATTGTGATCTAACATGACAGAAAACCATGAGCTAGGGAACCCCCTTAACCCCTCCCTGCAAATCCCCACAGAGTTTAAAAAATATAATGGGGAAGAAACATGTAATGTAATTTGTAAAGGGGCAGAGACTGTAGCCTTAAAATGTAAAATATTGCAAACTATAACCATGGCTGATAAGTGGTTAAAACAGCACGACACAAAATTGGCAGGGCAAGTATCAGTAACAAAGAAAGAGTTAAAAGACTCAAAAGAAGCTACACAGCCCTGGGACAACCCCTTGCAGGGTGGGGAGCAGCCCAGAGACAACCAGCATGGAAACAGAATAAAACATTGGAAACAGCTGCAAGGAACCTACAAAAAATACATGTGCCATCCCCTGTTATAAATATTTGTGGTCAACAGCAGGCTTCAGGTAGCTCCCCGTGCCTGAAGAATGGGGACAGAAATGGAAAAAGGTGGCCCTAGCAAAATTAAAAGATTAAACGGGGTCCACTGCAGTGCAACCACCACCTTATGATAAAAGCCAGGTTCTGGTAAAACCTAGACTGGTGCCTGTCAGAACAGGACAAGTAAGTGCCCAGATGGAAAAAGTAGCACACAATACTTTCACTGAATTGGTAAATCGAATGAAGGAAAAAATGGAACAGTTCACAGAGCACATTAGGAGACAAGAACGGCGACTCGATCGCAGGGGAGTGAATAAAAAAGAATTTCAAAGTAAAAAAATGAAATTAAGTGGGTTAAACACCTAGGATTGATGCATTAACACGTGGAGTTGCCCCAAAACAGTTAACTGCAGCAAAAAAGGGCACTCCTGCCATCCATTTGGCATGCACACAAAAGCAACGGACACTGGGGGAACAAATTCAGGTTTTACAAGAGCAGGTAACTACCCCCACTCTCTTCTCAGAGCCAGGATAAAAACCAGGGGCACAGTTCCCAACTGTGTAGGTTCCCAACTGCTTTGACCCACGGAACCACGCTCATATCTAAAAATACAACCACCTTTCTCAAGTATTTTTACATACTGGTTAAGTTTTTTCCGTTATATGCTTTCTCAGTTTGCTAAACTGGCTGCTGCTGCCTCTACTTTCAAATACCTTGATACAGTTAATCTCTCTTGGCTCAGGTCTCGCTACCTTCCTAGGTTGCTCTTCACCCCCCCCTCCCTCCTTTCCCCCGCCTCTCCTCACTTCGGCTCTCTCTCTTTATTTAAAAGTTAAAAGTTATAGTTTTTACAGAAACCTCCAAAAAATAACGCAATTGAAAACAGAACAAAACAACAAAAAGAAAACAATGTAAAAACTTTACTTTAAATACATCCAGTACATTAATTATTTTAACCCTTCGGGAATGCAACAGCTGAAATTATTCCTAATTTTCTTGAAGGTAGGGTTGCCAAGCAACCGAAATGCACACTCTGCTTCTAATCCTGATCACTCACTAATATTTGGAACATGGGCTTTTCTTATTTCCATATAGCAGAGTTTTAAAATAATGTTAAATATAAAGTAATGCAAAATTCCTGGTTACCAAATTAATATAATAAATTTGGCAAATATTAATATATTTTTATCATTTGTTGTTAAAAGTTTTCAATAAGGTAATAACTTGTTTATTCAAATGTTTAACCCTTTTAATTTTTTGTTTTTGTTTGCCTTATTTTGTGTAGTTATGAATAGAATTCTGGTGCCATTTGTTTTTAATTATAAGCTTGTCCTGTATGTCGTGTGCATTGTCCAGTGTTGTATTTTGTGTGTGTCACGTGATTATTTTTTATTATTTTTATTTTGTTACAACAAAAGTCAATTTTATACTCTTTTAAAAATATATGTATGTGTGGTACCACACTATTTTAATATTATGGTTGGGGTATAACCATCATAATATTATTCATACCATTTTTTTCCCCCAAAGTTCAACAAGGTCTCAGTTATAAAAATATGTACATATATTTCTGTCTCAACAAATAATGAAATTGCAAACAAAAATAATTCTTTTTATTAATCACACTTTTGTTTTGTTTTTTACGTTTTTTTATTTTTTTATTAAAAAAAATGTAAGGGAAAACCTCAACATTAAGGTATAGATAATATTAACAAAATGTCAATTTCTTGTTAGGGTTTTTATAAACTTGTTTGGGGTTTTTTTTAAACTTGTTTGCACTTTTAAATATAGTTATAAGACTGTGACAGCAAAATGTTTAAAAATAACAATTTATGCATCAAGCTAGCCAAACAATTTCAACAGGTTTCCACCTTTGGCTCCCAAACATAACAAAGCATCATGAAAGTTTAATACCCTCAAAGTATTTGCATGGACCTGTATTTAAAATTTATTTTGGTTTAATTTTATAGTTGGTTTAATTTTATACACTTTTCTTTTATGTTATGTTAATGGGAAGCAGTGGTTGTTAAAGTTTGTGCTTCTAAACAGTTAACAAGAGTGAAGTTGGTGTCACAAGCAACGCAACTCTAAAAAGCTTGTTAAAATTATGTTACTAACTCTTTTGCTGAAACAAAGAGAAGGGAGGGACAGCAATACACCTTCTAATGGAAGATTGTGAGCATCTATTTTAGCCGTTAAGCATTACATTTAGTATAAAAGACTAGTAATGCACCTCAAGTGAAAATGAATGTCTATACAACAATTGCAAAAGTATAGCTTGTGTATAAAAGACTTGTTCCCTATTACATTGTAAACACTAAATTAATCTGTGTATTAAATTTGGGTTACTAAAAACAAGAGAAATGTAAAAACAAAACAAAAACAAACTATTATATTAACTAACTTAAGAACAAAGACACCAGAAGATATCTGTATACTGTGAAGAAACCCCCAAGCATCAAGAAAATAAAAATGAAGTGCTTTATAAATAAGAGACTGGTCAAATACACCTCTATCTACCATATATGGACAATTAATTTAACAATCAGCTAAAAACCACTAGATGGACCAGGATAAACTGTCATTTAATTTCAACTTGGTTACTGGGTAAAAACAACTGTATTATTGCTGTACTACTGTATTATCTTTGTACAACATTTACAATGTGCATAACTTTGCTAAACTGTTTAACCAACACACAGGTAAAAATCAACAAATGAATGGCAACAAACAACATGAAGACAAGGAAAAAACAAATTGGTAAAGAAATTAAGTTACACAGTAACTACAATTGGGTAAACAAATTCCGTGTTAGTACCCGTCATAATTTGTTAGACAATAAACCTGGCTAGGTGCCTTCATACCTTATCGGAATCTGTGGTCACTGGGGGTTCTCTCGGGGTATGCTGTGTCAGCAATCTGCAGGGCTGGGGCAGCACACAGAGGGAACACACGCATGCAGCCGACTGATATCAACATTGAACAGAGCAGAGCACCACACCGGTGGCGTCTGACGACAATGGGATGTTAAAGAAGACAAAAGGCTGTTGTTGTGCTCTTGACTTCCCATTAGCTGAGTTTGCAGCTCAGAGCACATGGCAGGAAGGGGATAAAAAAATCCCATACAGAGGGAACTGATTATCTGTATGCTGCAAAGTTTCTAGGCATTAGCAAGAGATCCCCAGCTGCTTAGCCTGCGTTAGTCCTAAAGAATATGTAGAGCTTGCTTATTATAGAAGTTTCTATTACCTTTTGAAATTTAAGACTGTAACTCGTCTGCATCTATATGATTACCTGCTTTAACTTTGTAAACAACTCTCGTTTCCTTTTAAATAAATCATAATACAGGTTATTACAGGACTGGCTACAAGCGTGTCTTTGTTGTGAGATTCAGTTGACCTAAGTAAGTGACTGATCCTTTGGGACTGGCAGTAACCTGAACATTGCTGTGATTCGAGGTGTAAGGCAGTGGTTCTCAACCAGGGGACTGGGGACCACGAGCAGGTTTCAGCAGGGCTGCCAAGCAAGGCCAGCATTAGACTCGCCGAGGCCCACGGCAGAAAGCTGAAGTCCCAGTGCATGGGGCTGAAGTCTGGGGCACTGAGCCCCACCACCCAGGGCTGAAGCCAAAGCCTAAGCAATGTATGGGGCATGGGGCCCCAGGCAGTTGCCCTGCTTCCTACCCCCTAACACCAGCCCTGGCTTTTATATGCAGAAAACCAGTTATCGTGGTCCACATGGGCTGTGGAGTTTTTATAGCATCTTGGGGGGGTGGGTGGAGGGGGCTCAGAAAGAAAAAGGTTGAGAACCCCTGGTGTAAGGTACCATCTGTCACAAAGGTGAGCTCACCTCCATAGTGAGATATATGGGATGACCCAAGGGGACTGTCTGTGATTCCATGTTAATGCTGTTACAGTGCCTGAAGCGTTTACACTTCGTATTTGGTTGGTGAAATCTACATATAGACCTCACAACCAATTTGGGGTTTGTGCCCTGCTTCTTCCCAGTCTGCCTGAGGCTGGTGCTCATGCTCTCGAGTCACTGAAGACGGCGTTACAGAGACTTACGGGCGCAACACCACCAGCAGCAATTGGCAGCAATGCAGAGCAGGCTTTACAGTGACACCGTGTGGGCCAAATGGTCCATGGACTCAGTCAAGCCCAGTTCTCCGCCAGTGCACATCAGCATCCCGGCAACCTTCTAGGAGTGTCAAGGCTGCAACTCCTTCCGTGATGATGGATCTCCAGGAAAGCATCACCCGCGCCCCATAACCTGCCTTATCTCCTGAGACAGAAGTGAGTGACGGAGGGTGCACAACGGATCCTTGGGGGGGGGGGGGGGCGGCGGCAGGGAAAGGGATAACAAAACACACCTTTTGGGGGTCACCCCTCATGAAGTGAAGGTGACAGGCATTGTGGTGGCAGTAAAGGGGAAGGGGAGGGAGTGGGAGCAGCACCCTCAAAGACAATGCTGCCAGTGAGTCACCTCAGCACATCAGGCATGGGGCTGACAGGTGGCCATTCCCTGTGCCTGGGTGCCTGTGAAGGGCTATATAAACCCCACGCTAGCATAGAAAGGGTTAAATTGCTGCTTTAGTCCGGACTGGCCCAGCCCCTGCACACCTGCAAACCATGCCAGGACTGGAGCAGGAGTTGAATTTTGAATCAGTATTAATACCATGTTGTTTTAATAGCATTAGGGCAGGGGCAGGCAAACTTTTTGGCCTGAGGGCCGCATCAGGTTTTGGAAATTGTATGGAGAGCTGGTTAGAGGAGGGGGGTGTGGCCCATCCACCACCCCGCTTCTTGCCCCCTGACTGCCCCCCCGCTGCCCCATCAACCCCCCATCTCCTTCCTGACTGCCCCCTGGGAACCCCTGCCCCATCCAACCGCCCCTTCTCCCTGTCTCGTGACTGCCCCTGGAACCCCTGTCCCCTGACTGCCCCCCGCTGCCCCATCCAACCCCCACTCTCCTTCCTGACTGCTCCCCCGGAATCCCTGCCCCCATTCAACCCCCGTTCCCCGCCCTCTGCCTGCCCCGCCCCCTGACCACCACCCCGAACTCCCCTGCCCTCTATCCACCCCCCCCCCTGCCTCCTTACCGCGCTGCCTGGAGCACAGGTGGCTGGTGCCGCTACAGCCGCACCGCTGGCTGGAGCCGGGCCACGCCGCCGCCACCACGCAGCTCAGAGCACCGTCTCAGGCCGGGCTCTTCAGCTGCGCTGCCCCAGGAGCTCCCAGCCCCGCCGCCCAGAGCCTTGCACCAGCAGCGCGGCGCATGCTGAGGCTGCAGGGGCAGAGGGAACAACAGGGGAGGGGCCGTAGTTTGCCCACCTCTGCATTAGGGTCTATTTGTATAATTGTTTGCAAGATTTCATTGGATATTGTGAACCAGCAGTCTTCTATTTTGAGATTACTAAATACAATCCAGCGCACCACTCCTAAAAGACTGCAAGTCCCGGCTGGTGACATGCTTCCTAGAGAGCAAACAGCTGATGAGCCTTTTGCCCTAAAAAGTGCTTTTGGGTCTTTGACATTGCTTTATCCACCCTACCAGAAAACGCTATAGGTAACCAGGTAATTACAGCAGACCTTCACTAGGTATAGTTCTACCAGCTATGTGCCAACATTCAAATGGTTCTGTTTGTTTTATCTTTCATTCAGCTTTGCAATTATTAGATCCCATTTAAAAACTAAGACTGAAATAACCAAAACAAGTTAAGAAGAGAGTGGCATCAGGCATAGGTGGGGGTAAAACAATAAAGGGAAAGAACTGACTACGCAAAAAAGAACATCCCAAACTATCAAAGCCCCAGACCCCCGTCCAAGTGAATCCACCCCAGCCAGGCATATCAAGCTGGGTCCCTGAAAAATCACCCATCCCGTCTGGCAGTGAATGCTGCGTGTTCCAGATGGAGCTATGGGGTGTGTGTCTGCTCTGCTGATGTGCTGCTTTGGTACGGAATGCACCAGGGCCACAGGGAGCAGAGACATGGACTCCTACAAAACAAAATCCCAGATACACCTCCAACACCGCACACACACCCCCGCCACCTCCACACTATCTGCCAGCCCCTCCCCAACCTCCACATGGCCATTCTCAGCCTATTGCTAACAGTTCCTTCCAGCCTTCAGCACTATAAATAAATAAAACATGGTGTTACAAAAGATAGATCGTGCCAAGGAAATATGTTCTCCTTCTGTGAGAAGGTAACTAATTTTTTGGACAAAGGAAATGCAGTAGCTCTCATCTATCTGGATGTCAGTAAGGCATTTGATACAGTTCCATATGGGAAACTATTCGTTAAATTGGAGAAGATGGGGATTAATATGAGAACTGAAAGGTTGATAACGAATTGGTTACAGGGGAGACTACAAGGGGTCATACTGAACGGCGAGTTGTCAGGCTGGAGGGAAGCTATTAGTGGAGTTCCTCAGAGATCAGTCTTGGGACCGATCTTATTCAACATTTTTATTAGTGACCTTGGCACAAAAAGTGGGAGTGGGACACAAAGTTGGGAAGGATTGCCAACATGGAGGAGGACAGGAATATCATCCAAGAAGATCTGCATGACCTTGAGAGCTAGAGTATTAGAAATGGGATGAAAATTAATAGTGCAAAGTTATGCACTTAGGGACAAACAACAAGAATTTTTGCACTGAGCTGGGGACTTATCAGTTGGAAGTGACAGAGGAGGAGAAAGACCTGTGTGTATTGGTTGATCACAGGATAATTATGAGCTACCAATGTGATGCGGCCATGAAATAGATTAATGCAGTCCTAGGATGCATCAGGCGAGGTATTTCCAGTAGACACAGGGAAGGGTTAGTACTGTTATACAAAGCACTGATGAGACCTCATCTGAAATACTGTGGCCCATTCTGGTCTCCCATGTTTAAGAAGGATGAATTCAAAGTGGAACAGGTGCAGAGGTGGTCTACTAGGATGATCTGAGGAATGGAAAATCTGTCTTATGAGAGGAGACTCAAAGAGTTTGGCTTGTTTAGCCTAACCAAAAGAAGGCTGAGGGGAGACATGATTGCTCTCTATACATGCATCAGAAGGATAAATACCAGGGAAGGAGAGGAGGTATTTAAGTTAAGCACCAATTTTGGCACTAGAACAAATGGATAATGGCCATCAATAAGTTTTGGCTTGAAATTAGGCAAAGGTTTCTAACCATCAGAATGAAGTTTTGGAACAGTCTCCTAAGGGAATCACTGGGGGCAAAAAACCTACCTGGCTTCAAGACTGAGCTCGATACCTTTATGGAGGGGATGGTATGATGGGACTACCTACAATGGAATGTAGTTGATCTGCAACTGCTATCAGCAATATCTCCAAAGGCCGGTGATGGGACACTACATGGGGAGGGCTCTGAGATACTAGATAATTATTTCCCAGGTGTCTGGCTGCTGGGTCTTGCCCACATGCTCAGGATCTAATTGACTGCCATATTTGGGGATGGGAAGGAATTTTGCCCAGACTCAGATTGGCAGAGACCCTGGGGTATTGGTTTTTTTTGCCTTCCTCTGCAACATGGGGCATGGCATGGGTCATTTGCAGGTTTAAACTAGTGTGAATGGTGGATTTTTTTGTAATTTGAAGTCTTTAAATAATGATTTGAGGACTTCGTTAACTCAGCCAGTGGTAGGGGTCTATTACAGGAGTGGGTGGGTGAGGTTCTGTGGCCTGCGATGTGCGGGAGGTCAGACTAGATGATCATGATGGTCCCTTCTGGCTGTAAAGTCTGTGAGTCTATAAACTGTGCTTTGCGTTGCACAGGCACTGATGGAGATCAGAGCCCCATCATGTTGCACATGGTAGAGAACCTGACTGAGATCAGCACCCCCATTGTGCTGGGCACTGCACAGACAGAGAGGGACAGTCCTTGCCCCAAAGAGATCACAATCCAAGTAGACAATGGGTAGGAGGAAAACAGAGAGGGGCTGTAACTTCCCCAAGGTCACCAAGCAGGTCAGTGACAGAGCCAGGAACAGACCCCAGTAATGCCAGAGCCCCGTCACCCGCAGCTTGGAAAGGTCCCCAGACCCCATTGTCTTAGGCTGCAGGAAGAGGTGGTTTGTCCATGGATGCACAGGCTGTCTTGGCAGGGCAGCTCAGCTGCAGTCCCTGCACACAGCTGGGGGTGTGTCCCCTGGGTCAGGAGAAGTCAGTGTCCAGTCCTGTGGGGCTGTGCTCCTGGCTCATACCTCCAGCACTCACTGCTGCCCCTCCATTACCAGCTGCACTGTTCAGCCAGCCCCAGGCCTCAGTGAGGTCACTGTCCCCCTCCCCCGATCACCACCATCGCCCAAACCTTCAAACTGGGACATGGTGCACCAGCGCCAATCAGAGTGCACTAGTGTAAATTCGGTCTATACTAAAGGTTTGCACCAGTGCCTAAAACAAATGTGATATATGCCATCATATGCCAGCAATGCCTCTCTGCCATGTACATTGGACAGTCTATATGCAAAAGAATAAATGGACACAAATCAGACGTCAAGAATTATAACATTCAAAAACCAATCGGAGAACACTTCAATCTCCCTGGACACTCAATAACAGACTTAAAAGTGGCAATTCTTCATCAAAAAAACTTCAAAGACAGACTCCAACGAGAAACTGCAGAACTAGAGTTAATTTACAAACTGGACACCATCATATTAGGCCTGAATAAAGACTGGGAGTGGATGGGTCACTACAAAAACTAATTTCCACATGCTAATTTCCCCCTACTGTTACTCACACCTTCTTGTCAACTGTTTGAAATGGGCCACCCTGATCACCGCTACAAAAAGATTTTTTCTCCTGTTGATAAGAGCTCACTTCCACTTTAATTGAATTGTCTCGTTAGAACTGACCCCTCACTTGGTAAGGCAACTCCCATCTTTTCATGTACTGTGTATATATATTCTGCCTACTGTATTTTCCACTCCATGCATCTGATGAAGTGGGTTTTAGCCCACGAAAGCTTATGCCCAAACACATTTCTTAGTCTCTAAGGTGCCATGTCTCTAAGGTCTCCTCGTTGTTTTTGCTGATACAGACTAACATGGCTACCACTCAAACACCAGTGTGGCAGAGACTTTCAGTACCCAAAACAGCAGTACGGTGGCACTAGAACTGGGATCTATTTCTCGTTCGCTCATGGACAGCCTGGGTGACCTTGGACACGTCAATGTTTCTCCTCCCAATTTTAGTCTGTTTACCCAGCTGCCCACTCACTGGGGTCTCCTTTCTGCAGAGCTGCTTACCACTAAAATCTGTGTGTATGTCACCAGAGCTAAGGTGGTTCAGCTCTGGAATAGTCTTACCAGGGTGGCTGTGAAGTCTCTTTCCCTGGAAGTTTTTAAGAAGAGGTAGGACAAACCTCTATCAGAGATAATATCTACATATACTTGGTCCTGCCTTGTCAGAGAGAGCTGGACTTGATGACACCTTGAGGTCCTATCCAGCCCTACATGTCTATGATGCTATGCAATATATAGGTATAAAACGCAACATACAGAATAAAACCCACCACAACATAATGTCAGGCAATTAAAAAAAAAAAAAACAACAACACACACACAACCTATACTCTACAGCATAAAATGACATTATACAAAGGAGAAGAAAGCAACACAATGCAAACTAACACATCCTAGGACAAAAGTACACAATGCAAAATAGCTCAACTCAAACCAACACAGCACAGGCACCAAACAAGCTGAGGCAAAACAATGCACCATAAAACTATGCAACACAACATGGTGCATTAGAGTTCCAAATGGCACCATGCAAAACAGCTCAGCATAGAACAGGACACAGCACAAAACAGAATTATTTCAGTGTAGGCATGGAAGGGATCTTGAGAGGCGTCTACTCAAGGCTCCTGTGATGAGGCAGGAGCAGACTGGCATACCTCTAACCTGGTCTTAAAAACCCCAATGAAGGAAATTCCACAACCTCCCTTGGAAGCCAATGCAATGCAAACACTCAGACCAAAACAATGCTGTAAACTCACAAGCTGGGCTTGGGGTTAAGGGGAGAGGCACGAATTCAAACAATCTGGGTTCGGTTTCCAGTTTTGCCCCAAATTCTCCATGCAAACTTGAGCAAATTACTTCAGCTCTCTGAGCTTCAGTTTCCCCACCTGTAAAATGGAGAGCAGCCTCCCACCATTTGCCTATTTAGCCTTTGAGCTTTTTGTGGCAAGGACTCTCTGTCACTGTGGGAATGTCTACACTGCAGTTAGACACCGGTGGCTGGCCTGTGCCCGCTGACTTGGGCTCACACGGCTCAGGCTCCAGGGCTGTTTAATTGTGGTGTCAATGTTCCGGCTTGGGCTGCAGACCAAGGTCTGGCACCCTCCCACCTCGCAGGGTCCTACAGCCTGGCTCCAGCCCGAGCCCAGACATCTACACTGCAATTAAACAGCCCCTTCGCCTGAGCCCTGTGAGCCTGAGTCAGCTGGCATCGGCCAGCTGTGGGTTTTTAATGGCAGGGTAGACATACCCTTGGGGCTGGTCTACATTGGGGACGGGGATCGATCCAAGATACGCAACTTCAGCTATGCGAATAGCGTAGCTGAAGTCGAAGTATCTTGGATCGAATTACCTGGGGTCCAGACGGCGCGGGATCGATGGCCGCGGCTCCCCCGTCGACTGCGCTACCGCCGCTCGCTCTGGTGGAGTTCCGGAGTCGACTGTGAGTGCATTCGGGGATCGATATAACGTGTCTTAACTAATCGATTGCTACCCGCCGATACGGCGGGTAGTGAAGACGTACCCTCGGTCTCTGTTCAGCACCTGTCATAATGGGGACCCTGAGCTTGGTCAGGGTCTGTGCAGAGCCTTGCACAACAGGGGGCCTGATCTGACTCAGGGGCTCTGCAACTCCCGGCATTACAGGATCCCTAATTTTGTTTGGGGTCCCTGCAGTATCTGGCAAAGTGTGGGGGCAGGATCTCTGTCAGGGTCTGTGCAGTGCCCAATACAGTGGGGTGTGATCTTGGTTGGGGTCAGTGCGGTGCCAGGCCTAACGGGGACACAGATCTCAGTCGAGGTCTCTGAAGTGCCCAACATAATGGAGGCAGCAATCTGGTTCGCACTCGTGCGCTGCCTGGCACAAGGGGGGCCATGATCTCAGTCCAGGTCTCAGTTTTACCTGGCACAATGTGGAGCCTGATGTCAGTTGCGGTCTCTACAGTGCCCAGCACAACAGGGGCGCAGATCTCTGTTGGGGTCTCTGCAGTTCCTGGCACAACGAGTTCCCCAAACTCGGTCAGGGTTTGTGCAGTGTCCGGCACACTGGGGAACCTGATCTCAGGCAAGGCCTGTGCCACGCTCAGTACAATAAGAACCCTGATCTCAGTCAGACACCTGGAGAGAAAAGCATAAAGATTTTCAAGAATTTCAGTATTTCAGAACTGAGGAGAAAATGGGGCACAAACTAAATATTTGCCAATATAAGAGAGAAGCACCGATACCTGGGGAGATTTTATGTCACCATTCAACAGTTCAATAGAAAAGAGGGGAAATTTGAGGGGATTATACAGCGATATTCCCAGTTCAGAAATCACTCAGGGGAACGATTTCCCACCTAAACAAGGACAAATCACTACAGGTAAAAATGGGGGGATGGGATGCCAAAGACCTGAGATTTGAACTGGCCATTGGTGAAGTGGAGAGAAAATGGGGCACAATCAGGGGAGGAGAACAGAGACATTCTCAGGGATTTCAGGGAAAAGGGGGGTCACCCTGGATGATGCTCGTTGCTCTCTAGAGAGAAGGGGGGCAGGGCTGGAGAGGATGGTGGGTCCCCACGGGAGGGGGCAGCGGTAAATCCGAGGGGATCTCAGCCCCCCCCCCCCTTTCTCTCCTCGCGGGGTCACCTGCTCTTCTCCTCCCCGGCCATGTCCGGGGTGCACATTTTCCATCCGCCCCTTTCCCAGGTCTCACCCCCCCCCCCCGCCCGGCAGCCCCACGCAGAGACCCCGGCCCGGCCAGGCTCTGCCCTGGGTCCCCTCCCCCCAGGCCCTCCGTGGGGCCCCAGGGCAGAGCCTGGCCGGGCCCGGGGGCGTTGGGCTCCTGCGGGGACAGCAGCTCCGAGCCCCCCGCGGGCGCTGCCCCCAGGGAGCAGATCCCGGCGCTGCGAGATGCCGAGTCCCCCCCACGGACACTGGGGCAGAGTCACCGCCCGGCCCCGCCCCCGGGGCTCGCTCCGGTACCTGGAGGCTGCAGCGCCGCAGCGGGGCGGGCAGAGCCCGGGGCGGCCCCAGGGCGACTCCAGCGGGAGCAGGGCCCGGGCCGGGCACGGGGGGTTAATGGGTCTCCCCGGCACAGACCCTCCTGCTCCGCCCGGCCCCGCAGCGCCAGGGAGCAGCAGCGAGTGAGCGCTGCCTCTGCGCATGCGGGACACCCCCCCCCCCCCATCTGCGCATGCCCAGAGCTCGAGCGGCACAAAACCCTTCTCCGGCTCCCGGAGACGCTCCAACGGCCCCGCACGAGCCAGGCAGAGGCGCAGTGCCCCACGCGCGTTCGCAGCTCGGCTCGTCCTCCGCAGTGCCCAACGTCACTTCTGCTCCGGGGAGAGTCAGGAACTACATCTCCCAGCCTGCTCCGGGGGTGCTTCCGCCTTCTGCAGCCCAGGTAAGGGAGGGTTTCAGCAGCTGTTACTGCGCATGCTCAGTGCGAGCCCCAGCGGGGTTTGCAGTAGGGGCTGGAGTAGCTGGGGGCGGGGCCGGGAGGCAGGAGCTGGGAGAACAAAGCCCAGAGCCCGGGGGCGGGGCAGCTCCTGGGGGCGGGGCTCTGGCACGGACCAGACGCTGCTGCTTCCTCCGTGTGGTCTGGGGTCCTGGGCTGAGCAACTGCTGCTCCTCGGGGTTTGTGCGGGGGGAGCCCGGCATTAATCCCTCCGTGCTTTCTCCAGCTCGGACCCGCCCCCTGGGCAGCCCCGGGCCGGAGGCTGCAGGTGATTAACAAAGGGCTCGGGGGATGCTCTGGGCGCAGGGACAGGCGGGGAAGCGCCTCTGCACAAGGGGGCCCAGATCCCCCCGCCCCTGGTTGTTACCGCACCTGGGGCAGGCTCCGAGCTGCGTTCACAGAGTGACCCCTCTGCCCCCAGCTCCAGCCAGGGGCTGCCCCAGAGGCGCGCGCGGGGGGGGGGATAGGTTAGGAAGGGAGGGGTGAAAAATGAGCCAGAGATGGAGGGAGGGCACAGACCGTGTGAACTGGGGGAGATGGACCTGTCTCTGGGCAGGCAGGAGATCGCAGGGGGAGAAGTGCGGGGGAGGGGTTAATGACATTCTCTCTGATTTATTTCTCCTGAATTCTTCCCCTTTTTCTCTAATGATCAAATAGGGGTATCAAATCCAAGTAGATTCTTCCTCCACCCCACCCTTTTCTCTCCAATGATTGTCCATGTCTTTATTCTCCTCCTTGGATTTTGCCCCATTTTCTAATTCTCAAAGGTCAGTTTAAAATCTCCTCAGCTCTGGGAAGTTTTCCCACCCGTTTTATCTGCAGCAAATTGCCCTTGTTTAGGTGGGAAATTGTTGCCCTGAGCCCTTCCCCAAACTGGAAGGGGATTAGTGGGTGCAGCTTATGGGGAGCCTGGAGACATGGCTGGCTCTGGGGTGGGACAGGGCAGCCATTTTCTGCCAGTAACAGGGCATGGAAAGGACACAGGAGGGGAAGGGAGAAGTGAGTGTTCTCAGTGGAGTAACCAGGCCCAGTTGTTGCCCCCCCCCAGCTTTCTAGTGCAGCTCCCCACAGCCACCAGTTGCCTGTCCTCTCCCCATCCCATACTGCTGCCCCTCCCCACTGTCAGGGAGCTTTCCTGCTCCAGACCCCCTCCCTGGCCTTCTTAAAACACCTTCACAAAGGGCTTCCTGCTGCCCATGGGAATGGTGGTGGTGAAGGGGGAACCATTACTGTCTGCATGTGTATATTGAACTTCTATAGACAATCCCATCAAACTGTCCCAATTTTCTCACGTATTAAGTATCAATATAAAATCCCTTCAGATCTTGGTTATTTTCTGTCATATTATCAAATATTTCTTTTTTGACCTATTTCCTCATCAGTTCTCAAAGATGGATATAAAATATCCTATGTGCAGTGCTGTAGTAACCATGGTGGTCCCAGGATATTAGAGGCTGCCCCTTGATTTATATACAAATGTTTGATGTTATTCTGCATCCCATTCCTTATGAATCCTACCATGTTGTTAGCTTTTTTGGTGGCAGCTGTGAGAGTGGACTTTTTAATTGAGCTGTCTACAGCAACATGCAGGTCCTTTTCTTGAGTTGTGTAGCCTGCTCTTTGGCTTATGTATTAATTATATTGATTACTAAGAATTCCCAGTTATCACTTTGAGGGTTGACAGGTTCTTGTCCCAAGATCAGGCCCAGTATTATTAAAATTACTCTATAGTTGGGAACCCCGTTGTGCACAGTTGCAACACTCACTATAGGGACCCTTTTATATTTACAATAGTTTAATAATACATTTAGCAAAGTCACAAACACTGTAACTCAGTAAGATAGACAGAGATAATACAGAATGTACATCTGAACATCCATATACTCTCATCATTCCTTGCAGAACAACCTGAAATGTTCATCTCATCCCCATCACCTTCCTCATCATCACCTGTAGCCATCATCTTGGCACCTTCCAAGGGCTAAATCTCTCTCTTCTCCTGCACACAGGCTGGGATACAACTTTTATAATATGTTACGTTGTGCCACTCAGTCTAATTCATATTCAGTAGGGGTTTCTTCTCTGTTTCTTATTTGTATTTCCTCACCCTACCAATGTTGGGGTGTCCTTCTCCTAGGTTAGTGAGACCATTAATACAACTTATCATATTTGTCGCCATGGTACTCCTGTGGTGAGGCATCTGCGGATGTTGTATCCAAAAGCCAGCGTTAGCTCATGTTCCTGTGGTTGGCTGGTGTCATCATGGACCAAATTCCCCCTTAGACACTCTATTTCCAGTTCCCCAAAACTTAGGGATGACCCTTAGGCGGTTTTATCTGTGCCAGAGTTCATAGACCTCAAGCCTTATGCTAACTGCTGAAGCAAGGAATCTACAGGCTTGTATCCGGTAAGATATTGGCATTACTGCTGCATAAAATAAATGTTAAAGCTGGATCTATGGGCTACAATTGATAGTTAATTTACCCCCCAATGTATAAGTAGCTGCAGTTTTTCTCTCCAATGTGCGTTGCTTTGCATTTAGAAAGGCAAGGTGGGTGAGGTAATACCTTTTATTGGACTCACTTCAGTTGATCAGAGAGACAAATCTCTGAGCTACACAGAGCTCTTCTTCAGGAGAATACTCTAAAATATCGCAAACTTTTGCCTGGCTTTCTCTCTAGTTATGTGTTACTAATTTAATATTCTCTAAGATTTTTTTCACTGTCTTTCTAATTATAAAACATTAACATAAAATATCCTCTGATTTTAACCTTTGCTGAAATTCTTGAATATTGATAGAAATTTTTTGCAGGTTTTCCATTTTCTTTTGATTTGTCAAGTAACAATATGAAATTCACTCAAATTCTACCTCTTTACCTACTATTGACTATCAATGTAAAATCCCTCACATTTTTCCACTTTCCTTTCTATTTTGTGAAAATTCATCAAAAATTCCCCGGATTTCCACCCTTGTCTTTTTAAGGACTGAACATTGATGTCAGGCTGTTCAGATTTTGCCTTTTTCCATGTAATTATCAAATGTCTATTAAAAAGCATCTCAGGTTTGGAGATGTTACCATGTTTAGTTGCAGCAACTTCTCCTGTTTTGGAGGGAATTTGTTGTCTTGAATCATTCATCATCCTGGCAGTTACAGGGTTTGAAATGATCAACTTTCCCCTCTGATTTGAGACTCATTTCTCTCCCCCTTTATCTCCATTAAAATGTTTGCTGATGAAAGTGCCCCATATTTAATACACATCAAAGCCAGAGGTCTCCCTCTGTTTGGGGGAAGGGTGTCTCCATGGGTGGCTGGTGATCCGGCCATTGGGGGAGGTTCTCCTTCTTCAGCCTTTCCCAGGAGCCCAGAGCACCCCCACCACAGGCCCTGGTGTGCCGGGTAACTGTGCTCCTGGCCCGGTATGCCAGGTGGCAGTGCTCCCTGTGTGCTGGGGGTCTCTGGGCGGCCAGGTGGGGTGGCTACCCTGGGGCTCCAGGTGATGCGGCCCCAGCACCAGCTGCCCTGACTCCCTGTGGGAGGCAGGCCAGCCAGCCTGGGCCAGCCAAGGCAGAGCACTCTGGGAAGGGAACCAGAGGGGGCCTGGCCTGGGGATGGAGTGTGGGCGGGGCCATGCTAGGTTGTTTGGGAAGGCACGGCCTACCCTTGCCTAGGATACCTGCTGCCCATGGGTGTCTCTAATCTGCTCATAGGACAGTTGGCTGGACCCTTTTCTTTTCTTCAGGGGGCACAGGAAGGGGGCTCACTCTGTGACTGGCTCCTTGCTGCCCAGGCTGTACCCAGAGTGGTTGAGAATCTCCATGCTACTTTATTAGCCCCTCACTTTCCCCTCACTATGTTCACCAGCAGTATCCCAAACCCCCATGATGAATGGTCTCCATGAGGGGTTGCTTCGCCCAGTGCTGAGATGTCGTCTCTGGGATGGGTCCCTATTGGCCATTATCTGCCAGTCACCGGGCATGGAAATTTCTTAAAAATTTTGGCTCCTCCATGCCATCCATTCTCCTGTTAAAGAAGCATCGCCCAGGGCTGCCCTCACCTGTGTGAATGGCTGGCAGGGGCTGCTGATAACTTTCTGTCCATTTATCAATTACTGATACACCTCTACCCCGATATAACGCTGTCCTCGGGAGCCAAAAAATCTTACCGCATTATAGGTGAAACCACGTTATATCGAACTTGCTTTGATCTGCCGGAGTGTGCAGCCCCGCCCCCCCGAAGCACTGCTTTACCGCGTTCTATCCGAATTCGTGTCATATCGGGGTAGAGGTGTATGAAATCATGACAGGCTTTGCTTCTCTCCCCGTTTTCAGAACTGCTGGAACTTCAGGTTTTGGAGGGAAAACTGTTGCTATGAATCCTTCTCAGAAGAAGGGGCAGAGGGGCTGAGGGAGGAGGAAAGGACTCTGGCCTCCTCCCGAGCCATGTTTCTGGTCTCACTGAGACCAGTGTTACTCAAGAGACACTTCAAGGAAGAACATGAAGTGACTCCAGATTAACATGGGGGCAAATAAAATCAGGACATGTCCCTGTAGGGAGGGGGTTTCAGTTGTTGCTAAAGGGGGGAAGGGGAAAGCTCTCAGTCTCTGTCTGACTGTGTGTGTGTCTGTCTTTCTCAGGATATTGGGGTTGAGCTTCCTGGGTGAGACACTGCAGCCTGCATTGTGATCTGGGAGCCCAGACTGAGCAGCTGCTGCTCCCCTGGTGGGGTGTGGGCTTGGGAGTGACTTGGAGTGAAGCTTCCCCTGTGCCCGGGCAAGGTGAGGACTTTCTCCAGCTGTAATTAGCTCCATGGGCCAGCCCTAGGCTCTGCCCACACCAACATCTGAGTCAAATACTCCAGGTGATTGATAGAGACCTCAGGGAACGTGCTGGGGATAGGCATGAAAGTGACTCTGCACAAATAGTCCCTCCTCACCCCACATCTCTCCTCCCCTTAGCAATTGTAGGAGACGATCCGGCCATAGGAGAGCGAACACCCAGGAATGGCTGTCTGTCTGCCAGAGGGGGAGGGACAGGAGATGGGGAAACACAAGGAGAAAAGGGAGAGAGAAATTGATACGGGCAGTGGGAGAAATAATTAGGAAGAGAGAGTCCCAAATCTCTAACCTGCCCCCACACACTTACTGCAGCATCCCTGGACAGATTCCCTTTGCAGTGAACAAGGTGAGGTGCAGGGAGAGGAAAAGTCAATTCCTGACTCTCCCTGTGCTCTGGACTGTGGGAGTGTGCTGCCCTGGGGACAGTGTCAGGGAAAATCCCCCAAGTCACTCCTTTTGTTCTGCTCTAGTCTCGTATTTGGTTCCCAGACTTTGTTACTGGGAGGGTTTCAAAATGTCTCGGTTTAGTGCTAGTGGGGTAGTCCGAGTCAGTGATGTAATAAAATGACCAAACATTTCCTCAGAATAGAATCATTGAACTGTAGGGCTGGAATAAACCATGAGAGGTCACCTAGTCCAGCCCCCCAACACTGAGGTGTTTGTCCAGCCTCTCCTTAAAAACCTCCAAATATGATTCCACAACCTCCCTTGGTAACCTATTCCAGTACTGAACTAGCCTTCGTCACAACTGAGTCACATGGCTGGCTCAGATTCAATTTGTGATCCACTATAACCCCCAGATCCTTTTGAGTAGTACTGCCCCCTACCCAGTTAGTCTCCAGTTTGTAGTTGTGCATTGGATTTTCCTTCCCTAAAATGTAGTACTTTGCACTTGTCTTTATTGAATTTCATCTTGTTCATTCAGATCAATTCTCTAATTTATAAATCCTGTTCTCCAACGTGTTTGCAACTCTTCCCAGCTTGGTGTCATCCTCAAATTTAATAAGCACACTCTCCACTCCATTATCCAAGTCATTAATGAAAATATTGAGTAGTACCAGATTGAGGATTGGCTCCTGTGGGACCGCATTAGATACATCCTCCCAGTTTGTCAGCGAGCCATTAATAATTACTCTTTGAGTACAGACTTTCAAGTACACAACATTTCCCTAGATTGCTGATGAGAATGTAATGGGGTCTTCTGTCAAAAGTCTTCCTAAAATTAAGATATGTCATGTCTACAGTGTCATAAGGCCAGTACCCCTGTTAAAGTAGGAATTAGATTGGTTTGGCATTGTTTGTATTCGATAATCTATGCTGGCTATAACATCACTTTGCTATCCTCTAGGTGCTTATACATTGATTGTTTAATACATTTTTCTTTCTGGGTATCTAAATTAGGCTTGACTGGCCTCTATTCCCCAGGTCTTCGTTGTTCCCTTTTTTGATGACAGGTTTTATGTTTGCCCTTCTCCAGTCTTGTGGGACCTCACAATCCTCCCGGAGTTGTCAGAGATCATTGTTAACTGTTCCAAGATTGCTTCAGCTAATTTCTTGAGTAGCCCAGGATGAATTTCATTAGGCCCTGCTGACTTAAATTAAATTTAACTTATGTAAATATTTTTTTCAACCTCTTATTTCCCCGTTGTGGTTTCTGTACTTTCTCCCTCTTGGTTAAGAATAATGAAGTATCTGATCACAATTACATTTTTTTAGTGAATGTAGAAAGGCATTAAACACCTTCGTCTTGTTGATGTCATCTATTATTAGCTCTTCTTCTTCTCTGGTAAGTAGAGGACCTACACTTTCCTTCCCCTGGCTCTTGCTCCTAATATATTTTTAGAACCCTTATCTTATTGCCTTTTTTGTGTCACTTCCAAGGGTGTTTTATGAGTTAACCTTTCTGATTTTGTCCCCACATGCTTGTGCAATTCTTTTGTACTCATCCATAGAAATTTATCCATGATTCCACTTTTTATAGGATTCCTTTTTATTTTCTGGTCATGAAGGAGCTTATGGTAGAGCCATATTGGCCACTTACTCTGTCTGTCTTTCCTTCACATTGTGATCCTTTGCTGCTGCTCCTTTAATATTGTCTCTGAGGAACAGCCAGTGAGCTCTCCTGAACTCTTTTCTCCCTCTGAGGTTTTATTCCTGTGGGACCTCACCTACCAGTTCTCCGCATTGGTTGAAGTCTGCCTTTTGGACATCCATTGTCCTTATTCTGCTGATCTCATGCCTTCCTTCTCATAGAACTGTGACATCGATCATTTTCTCATCACTTTTGCCCATATTGCTCTCCGCCTTCAGTTTCCTAACTCATTCCTTCCTCTTCCAGTTACTGCTTCCATCCTCTCAAAGAAAACAGGTGTCCCCTGTACATTCCAAGAACTTATTGGACACTGTGTTTGATTGAATTCCTTTTCTAATAGATGTCTGGTAGATAACACCCCCCCAGCTCCCCAAATTTTTGTGTTTTGAATTTTTCGATTTGCATGACAGTCTAGACCATCCGTGTGCAGGGAAAGAGTCGGGGGGGAATTGTGCTGTAAAATTATTTCCCGTTCTGACATGTCCCCAATTGTCCTTTTTGCCCTAACAGGCTGCAGCGCAACATCCACATTTTCCGCCAGATGTTTTCATCCTCCCAGGGACCAGGGAAGGGAAATGGCTGCAGTGGAGCCATTTGAGGTAGGGATTATCAGGGACTTGCTGGTGGGTTCTTTTTGGAGGGAGAAGGGCAGTAAATACAGAGGAGGTGAGCACTTCTGAGGGAGCTGGTCTGGAGGTGGGAGAGGGCAGGAAAGCCACAGGGTGGAGAAAGGGAGGGGGACAGGGTGTGATAAACCTGCTGAGATTTGTTTACTGTGATGCCTAGATCCCAGCACCAGACCCCTATGGTTTGTGGGTGGGAATTCCCTAATTAGACAAGCAGGAAACACCCCCCATGAACTGGGCTAGGAAAACTTACCAGACTTCAATACTGGAGCCTGAACCTACTGGCCAGAGGCTACTGTGAGATATAAAGGGGCACCCACCAGTGAAACTCAGGGAAGACACCCCATCCCCTCCTATCCGGCTGCTGGCAGTGAGGAGGGTGTTGCGATTCGCACCAGGGAGTTGTCCCTGAACCCTGCTGGGGGCTCCATCTCCTGTATCAGCCTCTGGCTAGTAGGTGAGTGATGAATGTGAAGACTCCTGCCCCCTCACTCTGCTGGGAGGAGTGGGGGTGCTTTTTTTTCTCCCCTCACTCTGATGCTTCTTGGCTGCTCTCGTGTGATGGGGTGTGGGTGGAACTATGCTGCCTGCCTGCCTCCCAGAGCTTCCAAGTTTCAAGGCAGGACGGTCTTTGCCTGTCCCATGATGGCGCACGGTTCTTAAAAGGTCTGGAGCGCCTCTACCCTCATGTCTGGGACCCGGTCTCCCCTTGGGACCTGAATCTTGTGCTGTCAAGGCTCATGGGTCCCCGCTTTGAACTCTTTGCTTCCTGCTCCCTCCTGCTTCTCTCCTGGAAGGTCTCCTTCTTGGTCGCTATAACTTTGGCACATAGGGTGTCCGACATCAGGGTGCTCACGTCGGACCCACTTTATACGGTCTTCTGTAAGGACAAGGTCCAGTTGTGTCTGTACCTGGCTTTTCTGCCCAAGGTCGTCTCCCAGTTTCATACTGGTCAAGGAATCTACTTACCCGTCTTTTGTCCAAAGCCTCATGCGATGGTTGAGGCATGCAGGCTGCATACCCTGGATGTCAGAGGGGCGCTGGCCTTCTACATGGATAGAACAAAGCAGTTCTGAACATCAACGCAGTAGTTTGTTGCTGTTGCAAACAGGATGAAGGGTTGCCCAGTGTCTGCCCAGAGAATCTTGTCTTGGATCACGGCCTGCATCCACTACTCTTATGAGCTGGCAAAGGTGCCCCTGCCGACTATCATGATGGCTCACTCCACTAGGGTGCAGGCTCATCAGCAGCCTTCCTGGCGCAGGTGCCAATCCAAGAAATCTGTCTGGCTGCAACCTGGTCGTCCATCCACGCATTTGCATCTCATTACGCTCTTTCAAGCTTGCTGGGTGATGACGCTGCCTTTGGCAGGGCAATGCTGCAAGACTGTTGTCGGAGAAAAACACAGTTCTCACTCTTTTGGTTGGGTACAGCAAAGTCAGATGCTTTATTTTCTCAAGCAATTGCGTAGAGGGAGAGAGTGCACTAGGACACAGGGTCTCCCCCTCTTAGGCAGGTCTCTCAGCAGGTAAACAATTACAGCAAGCATTTATACCTTTTTTTACAGACAATAATGAGCAACAGCTGCATTTTGTTTATACATAGGTCATCCTGAACTTATTTTTCTCACTTATTTAGACTCTAGTCTACATTCCATATTGTCTACACATTATCTACACAAGGTCGCAACAACTTCTCACACAGTTCTTTCCCACTCGCCTCACACAATCCTCACTTCTACAAATCTCGCGTTATATGGGTTACAGTTAGCTTGACTCTTGCTAACAAAGACTGTTTGCATTTGAAATTCCCTTCCAATCCCTGTCAGGCCTTGCTCTGCTTCCACACTGTGAACTCTGAGCCCACCTCCAAGGACACTTCTCGTGAGTCACCTAGAATGGAATTGACCTGAGTAAGCACTCAAAGAAGAAAAACGGTTACCTACCTTTTGTAACTGCTGTTCTTCGAGATGTATAGCTCATGTCCATTCCATTACCCGGAGTTGTCAGCAAGAAGGAACTGAGAGGGCGTAGGGCCAGCGGCACCTGATATGCCGCTGCATGAGCGTGGCACTCCAGAGGGCGCCACAGCCCACCCCACGGGTACCATTCAGGCAAAAGTCTCCCATGACCGCGCATGTGGGTGCATGCACACCTAGAAGGGAATGGACATGAGCAACCCATCTCGAAGAACAACAGTTACGAAAGTTAGGTAACCGTTTTTTATGGCTGCAGCATCCCAAAAGAGATGGTGTTTAGGAGGAGTCTCAAATCATTCGGACTCACTGAAGTGCCATCATGACACAAAGGGGTACTGCTTCCAGAAGGGCCTGTCTCAGAGTAGTGGAGCTGTGGGGATCAGCCTTGCAAAAAGCAAAGGCTAGGAAGTAGCACATAATGGGTATGTCTACACTGCCTCTGGGAGAGATCCTCCCAGCCTGGGTCCACACACTTGCACTGGTGGGCTGTGTGTAACTGTGTAGATGTTGGCGGTTGGGCTGGAGCTCGGTCTCTCAAGCCAGGGGTAGGCTTGGGAGCCTGAGCTACAGCCTGAGCTGCAATGTCTACACAGCTATTTTTAATGTGCTAGCCTGAGCATCAGTAACGCAAGTCTGTGGACCCAGGCTGAAAGCCCCACTCCCTGGTGTACTGCAGACATCCCCTAATGGGAGTGGAGCCAGGAGAGCCTGTCTCCCGCATCTCCATCATATCCGCACTTCACCTAGGTAAAGTCTCTCTCCTGTCTGGTGATTTACATAGCCACAGAGGCTCACAATGCAACTAGTCAGATACTAACCCAGGCAGCAACTCACAAGCATTCCATAAAGTCTAAACACTAAACACATTCTTATAATCCTAATACCTGTGTGATAAAGGAAGGGAGTGGGTAGCTTCCTTTTATGGACAACCAGCCAACCAGTTAGACATAAAGTCCCTCTTGGTAGCTGTTCTCTACGTGCTTTACCTGTAAAGGGTTAAAATGTCCCCCAGGTAAAGGGGAAAAAGTGGGCACCTGACCAAAAGAGCCAATGGGAAGGCTAGAACTTTCTTAAATGGGGAAAAAAACTTTCCCTTTGTCTGTTGCTCTCCGGGAAAGAGGGGAACAGAGGGCAGCAGGAATGCTGTGTAAAGCTTAAGCCAGGTATGATCATAAATCATCAGATCATGCCTAGAACTACTTATTTGAACTTCAAATGTGTAAGTAGCTCAGAATGTTTAGCTAGACATGATCAGGTTTATTTCTTATTTTGGCTTGTGGATCTCCTCTGTGCTAACCCCAGATGCTTTTGTTGCTTGTAACCTTTAAGCTGAATACCCAAGAAAGCTATTTTGGGTGCTTAATTTTTGTAATTGTTTCTTTTAAGATCTAGTAAAAAGCCTACGTTCCAGATGTATTTTTTCCCTTTTTGTTTTTAATAAAATTTACCTTTTTAAAGATTTTTGCTGTCCTAAAAGGTTTGTGCATGTTGTTTGATTAGCTGAAAGGAAATTGGTTGTGGCCGTTTTCTTTCTCAGCTCTTCCCCGGAGGGGTATGTGTGAGAAAGGGCTTGAAGGTACCCCACAGGGAGGAATTCCCAAGTGCTTCTTCCTGGGTTCAAAGGGGTTTTTTTGCATTTGGGTGGTGGCAGCGTTTACAAAGCCAAGGTCAGAGAGAAGCTGTAACCTTGGGAGTTTAATACAAGCTTGGAGTGGCCAGTATTATTTTTTAAAATCCTTGTGGGCCCCCATCTTCTGCACTCCAAGTGACAGAGTGGGGATTCAGCCTTCACAACCTGTTTTAACAATCCTAACACAGGATGAGCCAGACTGATTCCAGCTATGCGTTTGTCCATGTTCAATTAAGATATGGGGGCATTTGCAAGAGCTAACTCCTCATCTGTCAGTGTCACAGGTAGGATGGGCAGTGATGGTGTCCCTAGCCTCTGTTTGCCAGAAGCTGGGAATGGGTGACAGGGGATGGATCACTTGATGATTACCTGTTCTGTTCATTCTCTCTGAAGCACCTGGTATTGGCCATTGGGCTAGATGGACCATTGGTCTGATGCAGTGGGCCGTTCTGTATCAGGAGTATCTACTCATTTGGACTCACTGGGGAGCCACAGAAAGAAACAAGGTGTGCTGAGGCAAGAAGGCCAGGTCTCAGAGCCCCCGGGGTCATGCTTGCCAAAAGCTAAAACTAGGCCCAGCCCATGAAAGGGGGCACTCGCAGGAGAGATTGTATAAAGGCTGGAGCATCAAACAACTTTGTAAACCTGAGACAGTTGCCTTGGGGACAATGACAGGGAGAATCTCCCAAAGTGACTCCTTTGATTCTGCTCTTCTCTAGCCTTTGGTTCAGAGACTCTGTAACTGGGAGGGTTTCACCATGTCTCAGAGGGTTACACCCTGGTGGGAGGGGGCTAGGCCTGTACTGGAGTAAGGTCACTCTGTGCTTCACAGTGTGGCAGAACCTAGAATGTCCATTAGCAGGGAAAAATCCTGGGGGGAATCGGCTTGTGGAATGAACAAAAGCCCCATCTGAATTCTCTCAAATTGCCCTTCTCACCCTGGCAGGCTACAGAATAACGTCCACGTTTCACTCCAGATCATCCCATCCTCCCAGGGGGAAGGAAATAGCTGCAATGGAACTGGCTCAGGTAAGAGATTATCAGGGAGCTGGTGGTGGGTTCTGCTTGGAGGGAGAGGAGCAGTCAAGGCATAGAAGGGGGGGAGCTGCTCGAGGTGGTGGGAGGCAGGAAATATCTAGGGTGGAGAAAGGGAGGGGACAGGATGTAACAAACCTGCTGAGACTTGTGTAATCTAGGGTTGATAGGTTGTCACTCCTGGGGTGCAGTCTGGGGGGCTTCTGGGAATTGCTGTGTCCTCTAACCCTCAAGTTGGGCTGGCCCTTCTCACACTGCTTTGCTGGAGATTCAGCCAGTCTCTCCAGGCCCTGTTATCACCCAACACGACGGCAGGTGGCGCCATACACCCAACTAAGCTACCTGAGTGTTTTACCTAAGCCACTCAAGGACAGATAGAAGACAACAGCCAATTTCCCAGCTATAAATAAATAAATAAATAAATAAATCCCCAACCTTGCACACCTGCTGTAGTATAAATCCAGAATTATACCATTTTATAGTGCATAGTAACATGCTAGATAGATTGGATTTGAATTAGCAATTTCTCACCCTGACTGATGATAGAAGCAGTCCACCAAGTTTCCATACACAGGCTAGAAATCCCTTTAGCCTGGGACTAGCACTTCCCCCAGTTCAGTCTTTTGTTCCTCAGGTGTTCTCTTGTGTGGGGAGTGAGGCCAAGAGATGATGTCACACCCCACATTATGTAGCTTTTCCATATGGTGGGAACCCTTTGTTCCAAAGTCAGTTCCCTGTGCAGTTTGTGGAAAAATACAGGTACCAAAATGGAGTCCAGTGTCATGTGGTCTGGTCACATGCCCTATCATGCCCTGCTGAGTCATAGTAGCCATGACTCATAGGCTGGCTGAAACATTCACAAGAAGGCTAAGATATTCTATAGTCCATTGTCTTTGTTGATGAGCCATCAGCACTTGTCTAGCTTCTTCATTGTTGTACCTGAAAGGCTAGCTCTGGGTGTTACCCAGAGTAAGCACATTTGAAATACAGATACATAGTCAATATCCATAACTACAGATACAAACATGATACATGTACACAAATAGGATAATCGTATTCAGCAAATCATAACTTTTCCAATAACATCTCACATGACACATCTTGGACAAAATGCATCATAATTATGTCCTAATCATATTTTAATCATACCACTATGATGAATATGGGGTGTAGTGTCAGATAAGGCCTAGTTTCAAGGCACAGGAGTTGGCAATGGAACTTTCCCTCTTTGTGGAACAGGCAATAACCCCCCAGCCAGGGCTGGGAAAATTTCTCAGACTCCCAGTGCTGGATCCTGAATCTACTGACACTTCATTAGTTACCCCCACCCCCAATCTTTGTGGGAACTGCAAACTTTATCAGTGATGATTTTATATTCTCTTCTAGGTCATTGATAAGAATATAAATGGGGAACCATGGTCGAGTGGATTTATTTCTAGTGGGTTCCCACAGGGATTGGTTCTTGGCCCTGTGCTATTTAACAATCACAGTTTTTAATCTATTTCATGTATGCCGTGTTTATTTTGTATCATTCTAGTTTTTTAGTCAAAATATTATGCTGAACCAAGTCATATGCCTTACAGAAGTCTAGGTATATTACATCAATACTATTAGCTGCAACCAAACTTTTCATCTCCTCCAATAAGGATATCCAGTTAGTTTGATAGGATCTATTTTCTCTAAATCTTTGTTAATGGGCACTAATTATATTACCCTCCTTTAATTCTTTATTAATAAAATCGAGTATCTGCTGCTCCATTATCTTGCCCAGTATCGATGTCAGACTGACACTCTTGTAATTAGCTGGGTCATCTCTTTTACACTTTTTAAATATTGGCACAGCATTAGCTTGATTCCAGTCTTCTGGAATTTCCCCAGTGTTCAAAGTACTAATTAAAATCAACATTAACAGTCCACCACGCTCCTCCACTGGGTCTTTTAAAACTCTGGGATATAAGTTGTCTGGACCTGCTGATTTAAACATGTCTAACTTTAATAGCTGCTATTTAACGTCCTCGTGAGCTATTGTTGGAATGGAAAAAGTGTCATCGTCAAATATCTTATGATATGAGTACATCATCTGTTTTTCCCCAAACCCAGGAGAGAAATATTTATTGAACACTTTTACCTCTTCTGCATAATTTTTGATAATTCCGCCATTTCCATCTAGTGATTTCCCACTACCGTTGTTAGGATTCATTTTGTACTTAATATACTTTTTAAAAACTTCCTTCTTATTTTCCTTGATTGGTTGTTGATTTCTGATAGCTTCCCTTACCAATTTTCTACAGTTCTGACCTTCTAACTTATATTCTTTACTATAGATGTCCCCTTTCTTCCATATATTTTATTTGGAGAGTGTTGAGATTCCTACCAGCAGGGTCCAGAGACAGCCCCAGCCCCTATATCAAGCTCTGGCTAGTAGGTATGTGATAAATGTGAAGACCCTGCCTCCGTCTGTCAGCTGGGAGACACAAAGATTCTCTCTTTCTACCCTCTGATCCCTCCAGGCTGCTCTAAGCAAGGTGGGGTGGGACTCTGTTAACATGTGCCTCCCGGAGCTTCCATTTACCTGGTGGTGCTGTTCCGTGAATATTGGGGTTGGTACTGAGTGTTGGACTCTTGCTTTTTCAGGGGCCAGTGACTTTCGAGGAGGTGGCTGTGTATTTCACCAAGGGGGAATGGGCTCTGCTGGATCCCACTCAGAGAGCCCTCTACAGAGACGTAATGCAGAAGAACTATGAGACGGTGGTCTTGCTGGGTAAGGAGTCCTGTCCCTTATTAGAAGCTGTGGGGTCTCTAAAGAACCTGAGTAGTAATAACTTTATACCTTTATTCATCATACAAGTTTTGACAAGTTTCCTTGCCCCCCTTTTTATGCCTTATCTCCCACCCACTAGTATAGTTTTTGGACATGTGCCTTTTTGGTGCCGTCAGTCATTTTAAAATTGCATTTAATGTATCCTTATTGGATGCATTAACAATTGCATTAATAACTGTAGCTTTCATGCCTTTTCCTCATTTTAAGAGGAAAATATGCCGCCTGTAGAATTCTAAATTAAATATGACTCATGCATGACTTGTGTGACAGTCAGATGAGCTCCTCTTTTGATAGGAGAGCGTATAATGTTACCATTCAGGAGCCCATGGGTGAAGGGAGAACAGAGCCATGGGAGGGGAGGAGAAGGGGTGGAGTAGATAATTCTGGGGTGCCAGGACATGGCGATGGTGTGTGCAGGATTAGAGCTAAGAAGCAGCAGGGGGGGATGAAGTAGTGAGAGACTAGAAGGGAACAGAAGAAGCTCCCAAGGTGCTGGGAGGTGGTGATAGCCGAGTGTAATGGGAAGAAGGGGAGGGGAGTCTGGAGGAAGGGCACCCGGGAGGTGGGCTGGGTGGGTCAGTGGGAAGGAGGAGAGCTTTGGGGAATCTAGAGCTATGGGGGATCCCAGACCTTTAACCCCGAATCCCTGCCCAAGCCTTGTTGCTTTAGAGCCTACACTCCAGTTTTATTTCTGTTCCGTTTCACTTCGTTATAAAAAATTTCCCCCCAAATATTATTATTTTAACTCTTGACCTCCCTCTCCCACTCATTACCTCCCTCCCCATCTGTATGCACAGCGACCCCGGCCACCGATCCTGAGTCTACCCAGGCACAAATGGGCACTTTGTTGATGATGTCACAGGGTGGTAGTGTAGCCTGTACAATTTTTACACCTATAAGATTACGTATTGGGGTACAACTTGCCCTTGTACATGGCTACTCAAAGTTAATTGAGAAGATGGAATTTGGTGAAACACACAAACTTGATTTAATACAGACAGTTATAATTGGAATCATAGGCAAGCATCAATACACATAACAATTAGACTAATAAGTATAGTAAAGAGGGTATTGCACTGTGCATACTTACAAGTTATGGACACCATTGGAAACAAAGATCAAGGGACAAGGGAGACCATCAGAAGGGAGGTCCTGCTTCAGTTCGCGCTGTCTCGGGGACCCGACAAAAAATGGTAACTAGGAGAGGTATTTTATCCGTTTCCTTATGGTAATAGGATGGCTATATACCATATCTGCTCCTTTACTCGTATTACAATAATATCAATAGCTGCCCCAACCCATATGTGGCCTTTGGGAAGTCCATAATTAAGCATCAGGCATTAATACTCATGATTTACATCACTTATTTATTAATAATTCCAGTATATGAATGCGTCCAACTGCTGAGATACTGCATAGCAACCTAATGGCTAAACCCGCCCCTTCTTTCAGAATCCTGTGGCGTATTGCACCTGGTTGTGGTTACTTGTTAGTCTCTCAAAATCAGGGTGCAAAATATCTGACCTGGGATTCTCTCCTTAGGCCTATTCAGGTAAATTCCAGACTTTGGCATAACTACTCCCACAAAGCCTCAACCTAATATAAGGCCCTTAACTGTAGCAAGCTTAATAACCCACTGTGAGGGTTTACGCCCCTCGTTACAGAGCAGCACGGTCTAGTGACCAGAGTCCATAGAACAAGCCCTTGTCACAGGGCAGCACAGCCTAGTGGCCAGAGTCCACAGGATTGCCCCTGGTTGCAGGGCAGCACGGCCTAACAGCCAGAGTCCCTAGAGCAAGCCCTTGTCACAGGGCAGTAGGACCTTACTGTTGGCTCAGCGTGGGGGGTCCTACCGACACATGCTGAGGCTTACCGGGGGCAAGGTACCAGTCCATTACCCCCCCCCCCCCCCGGGTCCCTTCCTACTGGCTTGGGAGTTGGGGTCTCCCATGAATCCCAGGGTTCTCCACGGGTCTCCGGGTCCATCGCCTTCCCTGGTTCCTCCCCCGGTAGGGGTTCGTGCCGGCCTGTAGAAGCCTCCCTTCCCAGCAGCTTCGAGAGCGTCGGCTGGTCCTCTGCAGGAGCTTCCCAGTTAGGTCCTTCCCCTGCGGCCGCCAGCCCAGACTGAGCTGAATTCCCTCCCTTTATACTCCCTGTGCACTTGGAGCATGCCCAGTACGCATGGGGCGGGACTTCCTCCGTCAGAGCTACTGGTCTGACGTCGCTGGGTCTAGTGCGGGGCGGGATTGCCCCATCACACACCCTCCCCCTCAAGAGGGATCCCCCAGGTTGGGCTGCCTCTTCCTCCCCCTGTCTGGAAAAGAAATCTGTGTTAGCGTCGGCTTTACCTGGGCGATGAAACACGCGGAAGTCGTAGGGTTGGAGTGAGAGGTACCAACGTAGTATCCGCGGGTTCACGTCCTTCATATTATGTATCCAATGTAAGGGGGCATGGTCTGTGATCAGCCTGAAGTTATTCCCCAACAGATAATAACGTAAGGCGTTGATGGCCCATCTCACCGCCAGGGCCTCTTTCTCTATTGTGGAGTAACGTTGTTCCCGGGGGAACAGTTTATGGCTTAAATACAGTATCGGGTGTTCTTCCCCGTCCAATTCCTGGGAGAGTACGGCCCCCAGGCCTACTTCTGAGGCATCTGTCTGAAGTATAAATTCTTTTGAAAAGTCGGGGTGTCGCAGGACTGGTTCATGCGTGAGTTGTTCTTTCAGAGCTTTGAAAGCTTCGTTGCACTCTTCCGACCACTGCACTTGTCGAGGCTGCGCGTTCTTTGTCAGGTCCGACAGAGGGGCGGCTATGGATGCAAAGTCTGGCACGAAGCGGCGGTAATATCCAGCTAGGCCCAAAAACTGGCGCATTTGCTTCTTTGTCTTGGGGACGGGTATGTCTCTGAGGGCTTGCACTTTGCTGATTAGGGGCGTCAGTTTCCCACCCCCTACCGTATATCCAAGGTAGGTTACCTCCTCTTGCCCGAGGTGGCCCTTTGCCGGGTTGGCTGTAAGGCTGGCTGCTCTAAGGGCCTGCAACACTCCAGCCAGATGGCGTAGGTGGTCCTCCCAGTTGTCGCTATAGACTACGATGTCGTCTGTATACACCGCCGCATACTGGTCATGGGGTTGTAAGACCTTATTCATCAACCGCTGGAACGTAGCCGCGGCTCCGTGTAGCCCGAACGGCATCGTTATAAATTGGAAGAGGCCGAACGATGTTGAGAAGGCAGTCTTCTCCCGGGAGTTTGGTGTGAGGGGGTGTCAAGGCTGTATCCCCACTTTGAACTTTATGTTGGAGGTGGGGGAGGCTATGAGATAGTTAACAGCTCCTAGGCGCTCCTGGACCGTGAATGGTCCTTCCCACGACGCTTCCATTTTATGGGCCTGGAGCGCCTTTAAGACCATGACTTGGTCTCCTACTTTGAAGGACCGTTCTCTGGAATGTTTATCATACCAGGCCTTTTGCTCTTCCTGAGCATCCTTTAGGTTTTCTTTAGCAAGGGCTAAAGAGTGTCGGAGGGTGTTTTGTAGGTTGCTTACAAAGTCTAGAATGTTAGTTCCTGGAGAAGGCGTAAACCCCTCCCATTGCTGCTTCACCAACTGTAATGGCCCCTTAACCTCACGGCCATACACAAGTTCAAATGGTGAAAACCCTAAACTGGGATGTGGTACAGCCCTGTAGGCAAAAAGCAACTGCTGCAACACTAGGTCCCAATCATTGGAGTGTTCATTTACGAATTTACGTGTCATGGCCCCCAAAGTTCCATTAAACCTCTCCACCAGACCATTGGTTTGATGGTGATGAGGGGTGGCAACCAAGTGATTCACCCCATGAGCTTCCCACAGGTTTTTCATGGTCCCTGCCAGGAAATTAGTTCCCAAATCTGTAAGGATGTCGGAGGGCCAACCTACCCTGGCAAAAATGTCTGCTAATGCCTGGCACACACTTTTAGCCTTGGTGTTGCTTAAGGGTACAGCTTCCGGCCATCGGGTAGCAAAATCCATGAAAGTCAGTACGTACTGCTTTCCTCTGGGTGTCTTCTTTGGGAAAGGACCCAGAATATCCACAGCTACTCGCTGAAATGGGACCTCAATTATGGGTAGTGGCTGGAGAGGGGCTTTAACCTGGTCTTGGGGCTTTCCCACTCGTTGGCACACCTCACAAGACCGGACATAATTAGCAACGTCCTTGCCCATTCCCTCCCAGTGGAAGGACTTCCCCAACCGGTCTTTGGTTCTGTTCACCCCAGAATGGCCACTGGGATGATCATGGGCTAAGCTCAAGAGCTTTACCCGATACTTAGTGGGAACTACCAACTGTCTTTGAGGATGCCAGTCTTCCTGGTGCCCACCAGAAAGAGTCTCCTTGTATAAAAGCCCTTGTTCTACAACAAACCGGGATCGGTTAGAAGAGCTGAGAGGCGGTGGGGTGCGCCGCGCCGCCTCCCAAGCTTTTTGAAGGCTGTCATCTGCTTCCTGCTCGGCCTGGAACTGTTCCCTTGATGCTGGAGACATCAGTTCCTCCTTGGACTGTGGACTGGGGCTTGGTCCCTCTGGAAGCGATGTAGGGGCTGGGGTTTTTTCCATTGACTGTGAACCGCTGCCCGCTGGTGCACTATATGGTATCTCAGGCTCTGGCTGAGCCTCTTGGGTAGGGTTATCTGCTGCTTCCGCCAGTTCAGGCTCGCTGGTGTCCTCTGGCATTGGAGTTGTAGACGGGGTTGCAAGCGCTGGACTCAGTGCTGGCAATGGTTCTGGTGCTGGTTGCGTTGCCAGTTCCGGTTCCGGGACTGGCTTTGGCTGGGTCTCTGGGATTGGATCCACTACGGCTGTTGCAGTCGTTGGCAGGGGATCCGGTTCCACCACCTGTGTTTGGGTCTCCGGTAACACAGACGGGGCCCTGGTGGACGGCTCAGGAACAGGGATGGGGGTAAAAGCTTGCTTAGCCTGGCTGCGGGTGACTATTCCCACCCTCTTGGCTAGCTTCACATGGTTGGCCAAGTCTTCCCCCAGCAGCATGGGGATGGGATAATTGTCATAGACTGCAAAAGTCCACATTCCTGACCAGCCCTTGTACTGGACATGCAACTGGGCTGTAGGCAAGGTTACAGACTGTGACACGAAGGGTTGAATTATCACTGGAGCCTCCGGGTTGATGAGTTTGGGGTCCACTAGGGATTGGTGAATAGTTGACACTTGTGCCCCAGTGTCCCTCCAAGCGATAACCTTCTTTCCGCCCACTCTCAAGGTTTCCCTTCACTCCGAGGGTATGAGAGAGGCATCTGGGTCTGGGGTTCTTTGGTGTGATTGGGGTGTAATGAACTGTAATCGGTTGGGGTTCTTGGGGCAGTGAGCCTTTATATGCCCCAGTTCATTACATTTAAAACATCGCCCTGCTAAGGTATCACCGGGGCGATGTTGGTTGATGGAGACTGGTGTGGTGGGGTGAGAAGGCGTCTGGGGTTTCCCTTGGGATGTGGGTGGGGCCTTGGGTTGTCCCCGGTGATAAGGTATTGTTTCGGCTTGCCCCTTTTGATATTCACTCCAACTGCTACTAGCTTTTTTCTTTTCTGTCACCTCCACCCATTTGGCTCCAATCTCCCCCGCCTCGGTTACAGTTTTGGGCTTCCCATCTAGGATGTACCTTTCTATTTCCTCAGGAACACCCTCTAAAAACTGCTCCATTTTCAATAGGAAGGGCAACTCTTCCGTAGATTTAACATTTGCTCCTGATATCCAGGCATCCCAATTTTTCCCAATGTGGTAGGCATGTCGGGTAAATGACACATCAGGTTTCCACCTTAGGGCTCTGAACCGCCGACGGGCATGCTCAGGTGTTAGCCCCATTCTGATTCTGGCCTTGTTTTTAAAAAGTTCATAACTGTTCATGTGTTCCTTAGGCATTTCAGCCGCCACCTCTGCTAAGGGTCCACTGAGCTGCGGCCTCAGCTCTACCATGTACTGGGTTGGAGGGATGTCGTATCCAAGGCAGGCCCTTTCAAAATTTTCTAAGAAGGCCTCAGTATCATCGCCTGCCTTGTAGGTGGGGAATTTTCTGGGATGGGAAGTGGTACCTGGAGAGGAGTTGTTAGGATGGTCTGATGCACCCTGCCTAGTCCTTGCTGCTTCCAGTTCCATCTCTTTTTCTTTCAGCTCCATCTCTCTTTTATGGGCCTCCTGTTTGGCTTTTTCTTCTCTTTCATGGGCCTCCTGTTTGGCTTTTTCCAGCTCCATTTCTCTCTTGTGGGCCTCCTCTTTGGCTTTCTCTTCTCTGTCTCTCAGCTCCATCTCTCTCTTGTGGGCCCCCTCTTTGGCTTTCTCCAGCTCCATCTCTCTTTTGTGGGCCCCCTCTTTGGCTTTCTCTTCTCTGTCTCTCAGCTCTATCTCTTTTTCTTTCAGCTCCTTAGCTCTCTTGTGGGCCTCCTCTTTAGCTTTTTCTTCTTTGGTAGTCATTTTCCTGGTTTTCTTGTGCTGGGTCTCACCCTCTGCAGTTGACTGAAACTGGGATGTATTTAGCTTAGGCTCCTGCTGAGTGCTGCTGAGTTAACAGAGACTTTCTAACTAGCTACTTCTGAGGATGTAAAAAGAAAAAAAAACAATTCAGCTTGTAAATTACCTTTACCAGATCAAAGTTTGCTTGCTTATTTGAACACTTCTCTTAACAAAGGACCTTGTTAAAAAAACTTAACACCTCTGCCTTCAGGCAAGGAGAGATAAGATATGCATCTACCTTCAGCTCTGCTCTCCAAGCAGCTAGAAGGAAAAAAAATCTCTTACTGGCTTTTGGGTTTAAAACGATCCCACCGCTACCACCATGTCAAGGCTGTATCCCCACTTTGAACTTTAGGGTACAAATGTAGGGGCCTGCATGAAAACTTCTAAGCTTAACTACCAGCTTAGTTCTGGTCCGCTGCCACCATCCCAAAGCTAATTCCCTTTCCTGGGTAGCCTTGAGAGACCTTCACCAATTCCCTGGTGAATACAGATCCAAACTCCTTGGATCTTAAATAAGGAGAAATTGACCCTTCCCCCCTCCTTCCTTTCACCAACTCCTGGTGAATACAGATCCAAACCCCCTTTGGATCTTAAAACAAGGAGAAATCAATCAGGTTCTTAAAAAGAAGGCTTTTAATTAAAGAAAAAGGTAAAAATTATCTCTGTAAAATCAGTATGGAAAATAACTTTACAGGGTAATCAAACTTAAAGAGCTCAGAGGACTCCCCTCTGTCTTAGGTTCAGAGTGTAGCAAACAAAGATAACCACTCTAGTAAAAGGTACATTTACAAGTTGAGAAAACAAAGTAAATCTAAGACGCCTTGCCTGGCTTTTACTTACAATTTTGAAATAAGAGAGACTTGTTTAGAAAGATGGGGAGAACCTGGATTGATGTCTGGTCCCTCTCAGTCCCAAGAGCGAACAACCCCTTAAAACAAAGAGCACACACAAAAGCCTTTCCCCCCCCCAAGATTTGAAAGTATCTTGTCCCCTTATTGGTCCTCTGGGTCAGGTGTCAGCCAGGTTACCCGAGCTTCTTAACCCTTTACAGGTAAAAGGATTTTGGAATCTCTGGCCAGGAGGGATTTTAGTACTGTATACAGGAGAGCTGTTACCCTTCCCTTTATAGTTATGACAGGGGGATCTGCCAGTATCCCTTGGTTAGGTCTAAGGTTGACAAGTACCTCGCTCCCCCGAGCCGTTCCAACAATTCGTCCACCCGCGGCATCGGCTATGCATCGAAGCGGGAGATGGCATTGACCTTTCGGAAGTCAATACAAAAACGGGTAGTCCCATCAGGCTTTGGGACTAAGACGATGGGGCTGTGCCACTCGCTCTTTGATTCCTCCACCACCCCCATCTCCAGCATTGTCTCCAGCTCCTTTCGGACTGTGTCCCACATTTTCCAGGGTAATGGCCGGTGGTGATCTCTTACCTTCTGACTGGGAGTGGTTGCGATATGATGACTCGTCAGGGCAGTTCGTCCTGGGTGGGCAGATAAGACGTCGGGAAACTCCCCTATCAATTGCTGTATTTGCTCTCGCTGTATGGGGGCGAGGCCCGCCCCTAACGTCACCGGCCTTGGGTCTGGGGGGTCCCCTACTAGGGGTCCGAGTTCTGATTCTGGGGTGGACGGGACGATGAGCAGGGCTTCCCTGGTCTTCCAGGCCTTCAGAAGATTTACATGGTATCTGCGCGTCTCCCTCCGTCGCCTCGGTAGCCGGACCTCGTAGTCTACTGGTCCAATCCTCCGGATTACCTCGTAGGGTCCCTGCCATTTGGCTAGCAGTTTCGATTCGGCCGATGGCAACAAAAGCAACACCCAATCCCTGGGGCCGAAACTCCGTCCCCTAGTTCCTCGGTTATAGAGGCGTTCTTGGTTCGCTTGTGCCTGTATCAAGTTCTCCCAGGCGAAAGCACCTAGCGTTCGTAGCCGTTCTCGAAGTTGCAACACATATTGGGTGGTCCCGAGGACTCGGGTCTCCTGGGCTTCCCACTCCTCCTTCAGGAGGTCCAGGATTCCCCGGGGCTGCCTGCCGTACAGGAGTTCAAAGGGTGAAAACCCCGTCGATGCCTGGGGTACCTCCCTGATGGCGAACAGCAGGGCTGGCAACAGGGTGTCCCAATGCGTAGGGTCCTCCTCCACGAACTTCCTTAACATGGATTTGAGTGTACCATTGAAACGTTCTACCAGGCCGTCTGTCTGGGGATGATAGACTGACGTCCGGAGGGTTCGTATATGGAGGAGGCGGCACAATTCCGCTATCAGCTTAGAGGACATGTTTGTGCCCTGATCTTTCAGGATTTCCGCCGGTATCCCGACTCTAGCAAAAATCTTCATTAGTTCTGTAGCGATCACCGGCGCTGTGGCCATCCGCAGGGGTACGGCTTCAGGGTAATGCGTCGCGTAGTCCACTACCACTAGGATGAAGCGGTTTCCTGTCTTACTTCTTTCAAGGGGTCCAACCAGGTCCATCCCAGTCCTTTCAAAGGGTATGCCGACGACTGGCATAGGGATCGGGGTACCCGGGACACACCTTTTGGTCCCGCCAGTTGGCATTCCGGGCAAGACGCGCAGTAGTCCCGCACCTCCTGGTGTATGCCAGGCCAGAAGAACCGACGAGCTATCCTCTGGAGGGTCTTCTCCCGCCCCAGGTGCCCAGCCCAGGGGTTAGCGTGGGCTAGTCAGAGGAGGCTTTGTTGCAGCCTCCGAGGGACCAATAGCTGATGGAATGTCTCCTGGGCCTGCGGTTCCTGCACTACCCGATACAGGCGATCTTGCCATATCTCAAAGCGTGGACCCTGTGAGGGCCCAGGGGTCGAGCCTTCGTCGGGACTCAGGCTGGTGGCCTGTTGCCAGGCCCTACTTAGGGTTGGGTCCTCTCTCTGTTCTTGCACAAAGTCGACATCCCATTCCAGTTACATTTGAGCATCCTCAACTGACCGGGGCCTTCAGGGGGGTTGTTCGTGGGGGTCTCTCCCAGTGCCGATGTCCCTTCTCCGGGGTCATCCCGTGGCGTGCGTCCGAGCAGCCCCACTCATGGGGGCCTCAACCCATCGGTCCCCTCGGCGGACAAGTAGTCTTCCATCAAGGTCACTGCCGCTGAGAGGGTTGCCGGTCGATGTCAGCGTACCCAGGCCCTTCCTCCCGGGGGCAGGACCTAGGTGAACTGCTCCAGTGCCACCATCTCTGCTACCTGGGGTCCGGTTAAGCCTTCCGGGTTCAACCACCTCCAACAATGGTCCCGTATCCGTTGGGCCACAGCCCGTGGCCGGGCCCCAGGAGAGTACTGTTCTTTGCGGAGGCATTGGCGATAGGTCTCTGTGGGGATGTAAAGTTCCATGAGAGGGTAAGGGTCACGATGGGACACTTGCCTGGCAATAAATCATGGCCTTATGTAAGGCCCCCTGGTGGTTATATAAGATGAGGCCTTATGTAAGGCCCCCTGGTGGTTATATAAGATGAGGCCTTATGTAAGGCCCCCTGGTGGTTATATAAGATGAGGCCTTATGTAAGGAACAATTGAACCAATCGGTGTGGGGCTATACATGTGAAACACATGATTCTCCTTCTCGTCCAATCAGTAGATGTGTAATTATAGCCTAATTGTGTTATGTAATGTTAAGAAAGACTATAAAAGAAAGCTTGTAATAAACAGAGTTTGTCAGCTTGAGTCAGCTTGCAACCACATTGGTCGTGTGCTTTATCCGCTCCCGCATGGGACCCCACAAATGGTGACCCCGACGTGATTCGGCTTGGACATCGAGGCAGCCGATTAAAGCCTAAAAAAGAAAAGGAAGGTACTGAAGATGAAAATGAGGAAACTTCCAAAAGCAATAATGCAGAGAGGAAGAAGAAGAAGAAAAAGCATGAGAGGGATAATACAGCTCGGGTGGAAATAAATGGAAATGGTAATCATAATGAAGAAGAAAAACAAACACATATAAAGAAACAAAAACTTAAACATGCAGAAGAACCTTACACCAGAACAAAAAGAATGAAATATATAAAAACATCTGCAGCCACAGAAACTGAAAAAAGTGAGGATGCAGCCATGGAAACTGAAGAAATTGGGGATGCAGATAAAGACTGTCCAAATTCTCCTATCACGTGTGCAAACACAGCCGACTGAAGTGTTCTTTGAGAAAAGGCGGAGGTGGCAGCCGCAGCAGGAGGTACCGGAGGATACCGGCTCCTGGTCGTCCGAGAGAGGCGTTCGTGAGCTCACAGGTGAGCGGCTGCATTCGATGGCAGCCGCAGCAGGAGGTACCGGAGGATACCGGCTCCTGGTCGTCCGAGAGAGGCGTTCGTGAGCTCACAGGTGAGCGGCTGCATTCCATAAAATGGGCTCTGCTTTGTCTGCAGAGGAGGAGACGGTGCATGATTTTTTATTATGCATCGCTGAAAAAAAAAGGGAGAGAAGCTTCCCTCTGACGCGTTGTCCCGTTTGCTGAAATGGGGACAAAGACGCGGGGTTTTTGTTATACCAGCAACTTCAATAGAAATTTTTAATGAAGTGTATCTTGTGACAAATTTAATGGGTGCTAACTTGAATAACATTGTAAAGTGCCAGAAGCAAACAGATGACCATATACAGTTCCATCCGATGTTTCCACCCTGCGACATGCTTCGAACAATATCCCGGGTGGCTCGGGCCCCCCGGACCCCATAAGGCGTTGGCACGGACTTATTAGGGAAGCCCATATAGATGGGGAATTTGCGCCCGAGGCTTATCCAGTAGTGACACCGGACCTGCACTTATTGTTTGTCACAGCCTAGACACCTGATAATGCTGTACTTCTTTATTTAAGAAAAAGGGGGGAGGTGTGGGGATGTAAAGTTCCATGAGAGGGTAAGGGTCACGATGGGACACTTGCCTGGCAATAAATCATGGCCTTATGTAAGGCCCCCTGGTGGTTACATAAGATGAGGCCTTATGTAAGGCCCCATGGTGGTTATATAAGATGAGGCCTTATGTAAGGAACAATTGAACCAATCGGTGTGGGGCTATACATGTGATAAACACATGATTCTCCTTCTCGTCCAATCAGTAGATGTGTAATTATAGCCTAATTGTGTTATGTAATGTTAAGAAAGACTATAAAAGAAAGCTTGTAATAAACAGAGTTTGAGTCAGCTTGAGTCAGCTTGCAACCACATTGGTCGTGTGCTTTATCCGCTCCCGCATGGGACCCCACAGGTCTCCGGGCTAATGCCGGTGTGGTCCAATATGGCCGCGTTCACCTGGGGGTATTCCAGGGCCTCCCGAGGGTCGAGGCTACGGTAGGCGGCCTGGGCCTGTCCCGTCAGATAGGGGGCTAGTAAGGTGGCCCAGTGCTCGGGGGGCCACCTGGCGGTGGTCGCCACCCGTTCGAAAGTCACCAGGAACGCCTCCGGGTCGTCCTCTGGCCCCATCTTAGTGAGGCCTACCGGCAACTCCCCTACATTCTCCCTGAGTCCGGCCCCAGCAGGTACGGTGGCTGCAGCTCCTGCCGGGTGTAATAGTGTGGCCATCTGCTGCACCAGGCGTTCTTGTTGCACCTGCTGTTGGATCGCCGAGTCCCGGAGGAGCTGCTGCTGGTGCGCTTGATGCTGGGATATCAGTAGCTGCTGCTGGCTGGCCATCTTCTGCATCAACTGCACCTGTTGCTGCTGCTGTTGGGCCGCCTGCTCTTGCTGCTGTTCCAGCATCCACTTGAGGAGCTTCTCCGTCTCCATCTTGGGGTTTAATGGTGTTCCCACGGGTCAATCCTGTTCCCACGGACCTTTCAGCAGGCCCGGATTGCTGTCCACATTCTCGCCCCTCGTTACAGGGCAGCACGGCCTAGTGGCCAGAGTCCATAGAACAAGCCCTTGTCACAGGGCAGTAGGACCTTACTGCTGGCTCAGCGGGGGTGGGGGGTGTCCTACCAACACACGCTGAGGCTTACTGGGGGCAAGGTACCAGTCTGTCACCCCCCCGCCCGGGTCGCTTCCTACCGGCTTCGGAGTTGGGGTCTCCCACGAATCCCAGGGTTCTCCGCAGGTCTCCGGATCCGTCGCCTCCCCTGGTTCCTCCCCCGGTAGGGGTTCGTGCCGGCCTGTAGAAGCCTCCCTTCCCAGCAGCTTCGAGAGCGTCGGCTGGTCCTCTGCAGGAGCTTCCTGGTTAGGTCCTTCCCCTGCGGCCGCCAGCCCAGACTGAGCTGAATTCCCTCCCTTTATACTCCCTGTGCACTTGGAGCATGCCCAGTACGCATGGGGCAGGACTTCCTCCGTCAGAGCTACTGGTCTGACGTCGCTGGGTCTAGTGCAGGGCGGGATTGCCCCGTCACACCCATTTATTTATGTTCACCTCCTTGCCCCTCCATGCATGTTCCAAGCTAATAAGCAATACTCTGATAATGACATTTTACTTCTAGTGAGTATAAAATTACCCACAAAACCTGAGACTGGGTCATAGGCAAAATCAGGTCTGGGTCAACAGGAGTGAGAGTTTGAACATAAGAACGGCCGTACTGGGTCAGACCAAAGGTCCATCTAGCCCAGTATTCTGTCTACCGACAGTGGCCAATGCCAGGTGCCCCAGAGGGAGTGGACCTAACAGGCAATGATCAAGTGATCTCTCTCCTGCCATCCATCTCCATCCTCTGACAAACAGGGGCTAGGGACACCATTCCTTACCCATCCTGGCTAATAGCCATTAATGGACTTAACCACCATGAATTCATCCAGTTCTCTTTTAAACTATAAGCTGTTATAGTCCTAGCCTTCACAACCTCCTCAGGTAAGGCGTTCCACAAGTTGACTGTGCGCTGCATGAAAAAGAACTTCCTTGTATTTGTTGTAAACCTGCTGCCTATTAATTTCATTTGATGACCCCTAGTTCTTGTATTATGGGAATAAGTAAATAACTTTTCCTTATCCACTTTCTCCACATCACCCATGATTTTATATACCTCTATCATGTGCCCCCTTAGGCCAGGTCTACACTACCGCGGTAGTTCGACAGCTGGCAATCGAACTTCCGGGTTAGATTTATCGCGTCTGGTCTGGACGCGATAAATCGATCCCGGAAGCGCTCGCCGTCGACTGCGGTACTCCAGCTCGGCGAGAGGAGTACCGCGGAGTCGACGGGGAGCCTGCCTGCCGCGTGTGGACCGCGGTAAGTTCGAACTAAGGTATGTCGACTTCAGCTACGTTATTCACGTAGCTGAAGTTGCGTACCTTAGTTCGAATTTGGGGGTTAGTGTAGACCAGGCCTTAATCTCCTCTTTTCCAAGCTGAAGAGTCCTAGCCTCTTTAATCTCTCCTCAAATGGGACCCGTTCCAAACCCCTAATCATTTTAGTTGCCCTTTTCTGAACCTTTTCTAGTGCCAGTATATATTTTTTGAGATAAGGAGACCACATCTGTACGCAGTATTCGAGATGTGGGCGTACCATCGATTTATGTAAGGGCAATAATATATTCTCTGTCTTATTCTCTATCCCCTTTTTAATGAGTCCTAACATCCTGTTTGCTTTTTTGACCACCTCTGCACACTGCGTGGACATCTTTAGAGAACTATCCACGATGACTCCAAGATCTTTTTCCTGACTTGTTGTAGCTAAATTAGCCCCCATCATATTGTATGTATAGTTGGGGTTATTTTTTCCACTGTGCATTACTTTACATTTATCCACATTAAATTTCATTTGCCATTTTGTTGCCCAATCACTTAGTTTTGTGAGGTCTTTTTGAAGTTCGTCACAGTCTGCTTTGGTCTTAACTATCTTGAGCAGTTTAGTATCATCTGCAAACTTTGCCACCTCACTATTTACCCCTTTCTCCAGATCATTAATAAATAAGTTGAATAGGTTTGGTCCGAAGACTGATCCTTGGGGAACATCATTAGTTACCCCTCTCCATTCTGAGAATTTACCATTAATTCCTACCCTTTGTTCCCTGTCGTTTAACCAGTTCTCAATCCATGAAAGGACCTTCCCTTTTATCCCATGACAGCTTAATTTACTTAAGAGCCTTTGGTGAGGGACCTTGTCAAAGGCTTTCTGGAAATCTAAGTACACTATGTCCACCGGATCCCCCTTGTCCACATGTTTGTTGACCCCTTCAAAGAACTCTAATAGATTAGTAAGACACGATTTCCCTTTACAGAAACCATGTTGACTATTGCTCAACAGTTTATGATTTTCATAGAATCATAGAATATTAGGGTTGGAAGGGACCTCAGGAGGTCATCTAGTCCAACCCCCTGCTCAAAGCAGGACCAATTCCCAACTAAATCATCCCAGCCAGGGCTTTGTCAAGCTGGGCCTTAAAAACCTCCAAGGAAGGAGATTCCACCACCTCCCTAGGTAACGCATTCCAGTGCTTCACCACCCTCCTAGTGAAATAGTGTTTCCTAATATCCAACATAGACCTCCCCCATTGCAACTTGAGACCATTGCTCCTTGTTCTGTCATCTGCCACCACTGAGAACAGCCGAGCTCCATCCTCTTTGGAACCCCCATTCAGGTAGTTGAAAGCAGCTATCAAATCCCCCCTCATTCTTCTCTTCTGCAGACTAAACAATCCCAGTTCCCTCAGCCTCTCCTCATAAGTCATGTGCTCCAGACCCCTAATGATTTTTGTTGCCCTCCGCTGGACTCTTTCCAATATTTCCGCATCCTTCTTGTAGTGTGGGGCCCAAAACTGGACACAGTACTCCAGATGAGGCCTCACCAATGTCGAATAAAGGGGAATGATCAAGTTCCTCGATCTGCTGGCAATGCCCCTACTTATACAGCCCAAAATGCCGTTAGCCTTCTTGGCAACAAGAGCACACTGTTGACTCATATCTAGCTTCTCATCCACTGTGACCCCTAGGTCCTTTTCTGCAGAACTGCTACCTAGCCATTCGGTCCCTAGTCTGTAGCAGTGCATAGGATTCTTCCGTCCTAAGTGCAGGACTCTGCACTTGTCCTTGTTGAACCTCATCAGGTTTTTTCTGGCCCAATCCTCTAATTTGTCTAGGTCCCTCTGTATCTGATCCCTACCCTCCAGCGTATCTACCACGCCTCCCAGTTTAGTGTCATCTGCAAACTTGCTGGGAGTGCAGTCCACACCATCCTCCAGATCATTAATAAAGATATTAAACAAAACTGGCCCCAGGACCAACCCTTGGGGCACTCCGCTTGAAACCGGCTGCCAACTAGACATGGAGCCATTGATCACTACCCGTTGAGCCCGACGATCTAGCCAGCTTTCTTTCCACCTTACAGTCCATTCATCCAGCCCATACTTCTTTAACTTGGCGGCAAGAATACTGTGGGAGACCGTATCAAAAGCTTTGCTAAAATCAAGGAATAACACATCCACTGCTTTCCCCTCATCCACAGAGCCAGTTATCTCATCATAGAAGGCAATTAGGTTAGTCAGGCATGACTTCCCCTTGGTGAATCCATGCTGACTGTTCCTGATCACTTTCCTCTCCTCTAAGTGTTTCATAATTGATTCCTTGAGGACCTGCTCCATGATTTTTCCAGGGACTGAGGTGAGGCTGACTGGCCTGTAGTTCCCCAGATCCTCCTCCTTCCCTTTTTTAAAGATGGGCACTACATTAGCCTTTTTTCAGTCATCCGGGACCTCCCCCGATCGCCATGAGTTTTCAAAGATGATGGCCAATGGCTCCGCAATCACATCCGCCAACTCCTTTAGCACCCTCGGATGCAGCGCATCCGGCCCCATGGATTTGTGCTCATCCAGTTTTTCTAAATAGTCCCGAACCACTTCTTTCTCCACGGAGGGCTGGTCACCTCCTCCCCATACTGTGCTGCCCAGTCCAGCAGTCTGGGAGCTGACCTTGTTTGTGAAGACAGAGGCAAAAAAAGCATTGAGTACATTAGCTTTTTCCACATCCTCGGTCACTAGGTTGCCTCCCTCATTCAGTGAGGGGCCCACACTTTCCTTGACTTTCTTCTTATTGCTAATATACCTGAAGAAACCCTTCTTGTTACTCTTAACATTTCTTGCTAGCTGCAACTCCAAGTGCGATTTGGCCTTCCTGATTTCACTCTTGCATGCCTGAGCAATATTTTTATACTCCTCCCTGGTCATTTGTCCAATCTTCCACTTCTTGTAAGCTTCTTTTGTGTTTAAGGTCAGCAAGGATTTAACTGTTAAGCCAAGCTGGTCACCTGCCATATTTAGTATTCTTTCTACACATCGGGATGGTTTGTTCCTGCAACCGCAATAAGGATTCTTTAAAATACAGCCAGCTCTCCTGGACCCCTTTGCCCTTCATGTTATTCTCCCAGGGGATCCTGCCCACCAGTTCCCTGAGGGAGTCAAAGTCTGCTTTTCTGAAGTCCAGGGTCCATATTCTGCTGCTCTCCTTTCTTCCTTGTGTCAGGATCCTGAACTCGACCATCTCATGGTCACTGCCTCCCAGGTTCCCATCCACTTTTGCTTCCCCTACTAATTCTTCCCTGTTTGTGAGCAGCAGGTCAAGAAAAGCTCTGCCCCTAGTTGGTTCCTCCAGCACTTGCACCAGGAAATTGTCCCCTACACTTTCCAAAAACTTCCTGGATTGTCTGTGCACCGCTGTATTGCTCTCCCAGCGGATATCAGGGTGATTAAAGTCTCCCATGAGAACCAGGGCCTGCGATCTAGCAGCTTCTGTTAGTTGCCGGAAGAAAGCCTCGTCCACCTCATCCCCCTGGTCTGGTGGTCTATAGCAGACTCCGGCCACGACATCACCCTTGTTGCTCACACTTCTCAACTTTAACCAGAGACTCTCAGGTTTTTCTGCAGTTTCATACCAGAGCTCTGAGCAGTCATACTCCTCTCTTACAGCGCAACTCCCCCACCTTTTCTGCCCTGCCTGTCCTTCCTGAACAGTTTATATCCATCCATGACAGTACTCTAGTCATGTGAGTTATCCCGCCAAGTCTCTGTTATTCCAATCGCATCATAGTTCCCTGACTGTGCCAGGACTTCCAGTTCTCCCTGCTTGTTTCCCAGGCTTCTTGCATTTGTGTATAGGCACTTAAGATAACTCATCGATCGTCCCGCTTTCTCAGTATGAGACAGGAGTCCTCCCCTCTTACGCTCTCCTGCTCGTGCTTCCTCCCAGGATCCCATTTCCCCACTTACCTCAGGGCTTTGGTCTCCTTCCCCCGGTGAACCTAGTTTAAAGCCCTCCTCACTAGGTTAGCCAGCCTGCTTGCGAAGATGCTCTTCCCTCTCTTCGTTAGGTGGAGCCCGTCTCTGCCTAGCACTCCTCCTTCTTGGAACACCATCCCATGGTCGAAGAATCCAAAGCCTTCTCTCCGACACCACCTGCGTAGCCATTCGTTGAATTCCACGATTCGACGGTCTCTACCCAGGCCTTTTCCTTGCACAGGGAGGATGGACAAGAACACCACTTGCGCCTCAAACTCCTTTTATCCTTCTTCCCAGAGCCACGTAGTCTGCAGTGATCCGCTCAAGGTCATTCTTGGCAGTATCATTGGTTCCCATGTGGAGAAGCAGGAACGGGTAGCGATCCGAGGGCTTGATGAGTCTCAGCAGTCTCTCCGTCACATCGTGTATCCTAGCTCCTGGCAAGCAGCAGACCTCTCTGTTTTCGCCGTCGGGGCGGCAGATAGATGACTCAGTCCCCCTGAGGAGGGAGTCCCCGACCACCACCACCCTCCTCCTCCTCTTGGGAGTGGTGGTTGTGGAACCCTCATCCCTAGGACAGTGCATCTTTTGCCTTCCAATCGGTGGAGTCTCCTTCTGCTCCCTTCCTTCAGATGGGACATCTAGTCCACTCTCCGCATTAGTACCTGTAGAGAGAACATGGAAACGATTGCTCACCTGTATCTCCATTGCTGGTACATGGATGCTCCTCTTTTCTCCTTCTGGAGGTCACATGCTGCCAAACTTCTTCACCATCCTTCTGTCCCTGCTGTGCCTGCTCTGAATCTTCAGAACATTGTGGCCGTAGAAGCATCTCCTGACGTCTGTCCAGGAAATCTTCATTTTCCCTTATGCAACGCAGAGTCGATACTCGTTTCTCCAGACCTCGAACCTTCTCTTCCAATATGGAGACCAGCTTGCACTTTGTACAGACAAAGTCGCTTCTGTCCTGTGGAAGAAAGACAAACATGGCACAACCTGTGCAGGTTACAACAGCTGATCGCTCGCCTTCCATATTACCTTCCTCTTAAGAGCTTCCTCAGCTGTTGCAGTAACTACTCAGAGAAACCCGCAGATGAAAGCCTCAGTGAGTTCTCCCCAGGCGAACTCCCTCTGTTAGCCTCTGCTGTTCGCCGCTCAGCTGGTTCGCTGCTGACTGCCCTTATATACCAGTCAGGCCCACTCAAGGCCCACCTGGAACAAAGCACTCCCAATTCACACTTTTTTCAAACAAACAAGCAAGCAATCAAGCACATGGTCAAACTGACAAACTGTCCCAGCAACAGACACTCACCAACACAGCCCCCCTAATGCAGCACTTAGCGTACCTCCTCTCGGACAGATCCCAGGCAAACTCCCTCTGTTAGCCTCTGCTGTTCGCCACTGTTCTATGTGTCTGACAATTTTATTCTTAACTATTGTTTCGACTAATTTGCCCGGTACCGACGTTAGACTTACCGGTCTGTAATTGCCGGGATCACCTCTAGAGCCCTTTTTAAATATTGGTGTTACATTAGCTAACTTCCAGTCATTGGGCACAGAAGCCGATTTAAAGGACAGGTTACAAACTTTAGTTAATAGTTCCGCAACTTCACATTTGAGTTCTTTCAGAACTCTTGGGTGAATGCCATCTGGTCCCGGTGACTTGTTAATATTAAGTTTATCAATTAATTGCAAAACCTCCTCTAGTGACACTTCAATCTGTGACAGTTCCTCAGATTTGTCACCTACAAAAGCCGGCTCAGGTTTGGGAATCTCCCTAACATCCTCAGCCGTGAAGACTGAAGCAAATAATCCATTTAGTTTCTCCGCAATGACTTTATCGTCTTTAAGCGCTCCTTTTCTATCTCTATCATCAAGGGGCCCACTGGTTGTTTAGCAGGCTTCCTGCTTCTGATGTACTTAAAAAACATTTTGTTATTACCTTTGGAGTTTTTGGCTAGCCGTTCTTCAAACTCCTCTTTGGTTTTTCTTATTACATTCTTGCACTTAATTTGGCAGTGTTTATGCTCCTTTCTATTTGCCTCACTAGGATTTGACTTCCACTTTTTAAAAGAAGTCTTTTTATCTCTCACTGCTTATTTTACATGGTTGTTAAGCCACGGTGGCTCTTTTTTAGTTCTTTTACTGTGTTTCTTAATTTGGGGTATACATTGAAGTTGGGCCTCTATTATGGTGTCTACAAAAAGCACCCATGCAGCTTGTCCCCCCTCTCCCCATCTGCAGCAGCCACAAGCTGTCTTTCCTCCAGGCTCCTTGGATCTCTGAGCCTGTCCCTCCTGAGGTTGCGTGGCCCAGTTCTTTGTTTCTTACATTCTCCTTTTCCAGAAGAATTAGAGACTGTTGCTCCTGAATTTTACTGTTTAATTCCCCAGCTTTCTCCACACACTGGGGGAGTTTAATTCTCCTTCCCATTACACCTGAGTCACTAGATTTCCTAATTCCCCAAAATGTGCTTTTGCGATGTCACAGTTCTGGGGTAGCTAAGCCTTTGACCTGCCTCCATGGTCTGCTCAAGGAATGCCCTGTCAGGTATCAGGCCTCTAGCCAGCCCCTCTCTATGGGTAGGGACCCACATGCCTCTCTTTTTTGACCAGGGTTTGAGGATTGTAGCTTGTCCTCCACTGTGTTCACTGGATTAACGTCCAGTTCCTGTGCTTTGCTTTCTCTCCAAGGGCTGTGAGCAGTGTGTGTGCGATAGAGGTGGGAATTTTTGTGAAACTTCTAAGATGCCAATACACACCTCAGTTTCCCTCTGTGACTGGTATTGCTATGTATCAGAGGGGTAGCCGTGTTAGTCTGGATCTGTAAAAAGTGACAAAGAGTCCTGTGGCACCTTATAAGCTTTCGTGGGTGAATACCCACTTCGTCAGATGAAACGAAGTGGGTCATCTGACGAAGTGGGTATTCACCCACGAAAGCTTATGCTCCAATACGTCTGTTAGTCTACAAGGTGCCACAGGACTCTTTGTCGCTTGGTATTGCTATGATCATAAAGAGCAGTAGGTATTTTGTCACATAGCTGTCATGGGGTGATATGAATGGGTTATTAAGGACTGGCTGGGACCAAACTACATCATTGGTATACCCGACAGAGACAAGGGAATAATTGTCACCTGTCCATGGGAGGATCTCAGCTTGGCTGAGTGAAGCATACATGGACTCGTTATGTTTTTGGGAGCAGGAAGAACTGGGCTTGCAGACACAGGGACCTCTACCAGAGCGAAGACAAATGGACAGTGAAAGGAAACCAAACTTTTTCCTACAGCAGCATGGCTTAAGGGCATTGGCCAGTATGGACTACATTGTCTTCTTTGCTTCTCTGTCCTAATCCAAGGACTTTCCAATGCTGTGTTTCGGTTGACTAATAAACCCTGCTATGTTTTAAAAGTCTGCCCAGTGTCACAGCAAAAACTTGCTCTGTGCATTGAATGAGGAACAGTCACTGAAGAGGAGTGTAGTTCAGCTGGACCTGCTGGCAGAGCTCACAGGTTGAAATAAGCGTGTTGAAGCCAGAGGCTCAGTCTCAGGTATTGAAGCTACATGGCCTATCCTGGAAGAGATAGGGACCCCTTGGGGGTCTAGTGCACTCAAGGGGCACCTCCCAAGGACTGTTTAAAAGCCCGGGTATTGCACAGATCCTATAGATCCATGACAGTGTGCCAGAGGTTAAGCTTTATGGGGGAAAGGTATAAAACCAGCAATCGATGTAAATGCATATTTACCATTGCCTCCTCATCAGTCCTCATGGGAATCCCTGCTCAGTTCCAAAGGGTATTAAAACCTTCCTTAAGGGGTTACCTCTTGGTTAATTTGTAGCCCAAAGAGATCCTCCTCAGTCAACTCAAACTCAGCTGTTTCTCCCCAAAAAGTCTGTCTGTTTTCTTCCGTCCCCTGAAAGAGGTATAATCAGTCACTGCCCCATTTTGCAAAGGGCAAAGCTTCAAAAGCTGGAGATCTGCATAACTAGCCTTCAGAACTGGCATTCATCACCCCTTAGTGATACTAGATTGCACAGGAAACCCATCCCTCAGCCCTCCACAGTATCATCTGGCCCATCTCAGCATCGTAGTCTGTGAAGTATTCATGCTTTCAAGGGCTGGCTCAAATATACAGATAACAGTCATAACTAGGGCCAGTGTTGCTGGCAATGAAAATAGAGAAATTTCAGATTTTCAAAGCTGTATGTTTTGGAAATTTCAGATATGCATTGTATTAATACAAGAAATACATATTGACAAACGAGCAATATGTAATCCTTTACAGCATGAAAATGTATTGGGGGGAGGGGACAGGAGCATAGCTGCCGACTCGGTGGGTTCTTCAGGGCTGGAGCACCCACGGGGAAAAATTGGTGGGTGCTCTGCACCCACCGGCAGCCAAGCTCCCTGCCCCACCCCCCGCCCCAGCTCGCCTCTGCCTCCTCCCCTGAGCGCACCATGTCCCCACTTCTTCTCCAGGCTGTGGGAGGGTGGGGGAGGAGCAGAAACGTGGCGCCCTCGGGGGAGGAGGCGGGGCCGGGGCAGGGATTTGGGGAAGGAGTCCAATGGGGCAGTGAGGGGACGGAGTTGGGGCGGGGACTTTGGGGAAGGGGTTGGAATGGGGCGGGGCAGGGGCAGGAGGGGGTGGGGCAAGGGTAGAGTCGGTGTGGGGCCGGGAACAGGCGGAGGGGGGGCAAGCACCCCCCGGCACCAGGTGAAGTTGGCGCTTATGGACGAGAGCCAGCTCTCTGGGGGAGGTGGGGCCCACACACTGGGCATTGAGAGCCTAGAGCCAGCTGTGTATGGGGGAGAGGTGCTGTGGACACAGCCAAGAGCAGGTGTGAGCACCGTCCGCTGTGCAGCATGATGAGGGAGATGGGCATCCCACTGCTAAGTGTCCTCCCTGCCCAGGGGAAGCTCCACAGTGGTTTTGCTGAGCCCAAACTTGTATGAGGAGGGAAGAAATTGGCAGCAAGTCTCAACAGCAGCCAGCCTCTACCCTGCACCCTGGGGATGAGTCAGGTGTCTCTGGGCAGAAATCTGGGGGGTTATGACCCTGCATGCCCCACCCACCCTCTGATCAGCAATTCTGGATATGAAGGGTGATTCCAGAAATGAAGAGTAATTTTGGGGGGGGGATGCAGTAATAGCGGCAATTTCTGGAAAACACTGGTCCTAGTCATAACATTAAATACGATAGTCTCAAGATGTATGCCTGTGTTCATCAGATCTGTCACTCTGCCCTCACGTAGTTCACTCTGCTGGTGGGTTCTACCCCTTCCCCCATTCTGTGTCTGTCTTATCTATTTAGATTGTAAATTCTTCAGGGCATGGGTCATCTAATATTGTATGTTTGTATGGTGCCTTCCACAACGGGGACCCACTCTTAGTTGGCCCTTATGCACTAAGATAATGAATATGATTTATAATAACAATAACCCTCCTTCCACTTTGAGCCACGGAAGCCGACCTTGGGATGTTACAGCTTAAAAATGGTCTGGGTTAAAACCATGGAATATTCTTTGTGACAAGTATCCCACAAATTCCACGGACCTCCCTTGTTTTCTTTGCCTTGAGCAGGGTTTCCAGTTTCCAAACCTGATGTGATCTCACAGCTGGAACGAGGGGAAGAGCCGTGGGTCCCAGACCTCCAGGGCTCTGAGAAAGAAGTGCTCCCAAGAGTTGCCTGCACAGGTGAGGAATGGGTTAAACCAACTCAAAAACTGTCTGTGAATACAGGAAACATTTGGGATGCCCTACAAAGACCTTGTGAGCTCTCCAAGTTTAGGATTGTTCTCAGCAGGTGTGGAATCATTATGGCAGATGTCATTCATGGATTCCCACCTATCCTGACTGACAACTGGCAGCAGGTCCCTCCCCGATCTCGCGTTCCCCTGAGTGTTCTGGTGAGATGTGGACCAAAACTGATCCCTTCCTCTCTCCTCTGGGGAAGGGTTTTGGGAAAATCAGCTCCTGATAGGCTTGATCTCTCCTGCACATATTTTGGTTTGTTCATCCCTTTTTCCATTCCTCTCTCTGAGATTTCCTTTCTCTCCGGCGCAGGAAGTGACCTATGTCTGGATCCTCTCTCTCTCCCATCGGGTGATGGGAGGGTGAGTGAGAACGAGGAGAAACCCCAGCAGGAAGATGCTGAGCAAATAGAAGCACATGGGATGTTATCAGGAAGATCCAAAGGGAATGATTCCGGGAGTTGTGCACTTCCAGAAAAAGCAAAAGCCTCTGAGAGTCAGCACAGGCCAGAGGAAAACTTCAGTAGCCACTCAGACCTTATTAAATGTGAAAGAATTAACTTGGAAGAGACATGCTACACATGCCATGAGTGTGGGAAAAGCTTCAATGTGAGCTCTGACCTTCTCACACATCAGCGAATCCACAGAGGAGAGACGCCCTACACATGCTCTGAGTGTGGGAAAAGCTTCAGTTATAGCTCACACCTTATTATACATCAGAGAATCCACACTGGAGAGACACCCTACACGTGCTCTGAGTGCGGGAAAAGCTTCAGTCAGAGCTCAAACCTTATCACACATTACAGAATCCACACTGGCATGTCACCCTACAGATGTTCTGAGTGTGGGAAAAGCTTCAGTCATAGATCAGCCCTTATTAGACACCAGGGAATCCACACTGGAGAGACACCCTACACGTGCTCTGAGTGTGGGAAAACCTTCAGGCTTAGCTCAGCCCTTACCATACATTGGAAAATCCACAGTGGAGAGACACCCTACACATGCAATAGCTGCGGGAAAAGCTTCAGTCATAGCTCAGCCCTTATTAGACACCGGAGAATCCACACGGGTGAGATGCCCTACATGTGCTCTGAGTGTAGGAAACCCTTCAGGCATAGCTCAGCCCTTACCATACATTGGAGAATCCACAGTGGAGAGAGACCCTACACATGCAATAACTGCGGGAAAAGCTTCAGGCATAGCTCAGCCCTTATTAGACATCAGAAAATCCACATGGGCGAGAACTGTAACAAATGCCTTGACTAGGGCTGGCCAAAGATTTTTTTTTTTTAAATCACATTTGCTAATGCCCACATAGTGATCTCTGCACCATCTTCACCGTAGTCTCTCAGCTGAGTTGCCTGCTTCTGCCTTTTGCAGCTCACCCTTCTTTGGGATCAGTCCTGTGATCTTTTCTATCAACTCCTTTCCTTTTGAGTCATAGGAGTGTGTGTTCCTCCAGCCAGGAATGTTCATCAGCTCCAGGTGGGGAAGAGAGGTTTGATCCCAACAAGCTACACTGAGGCAAAAACTACCTGTGCCTTACAGCCACTAGGACTGTACATGGCGTTGGCTGCCCGAGTTAGTGATCTTGGTGTAAAACCACAACTAGAGTTGCAGTGCAGATGCAGCCCAGGTGCAGTGGTTGGCAGTAGCTTTCCCCTTGACCTGACCTAAACTCTATCACTTCTCCTAGTCTAAAAACAAACCCTGAGCATCACGGTTATACTGTTCCCCCATTTCAAAGCAATTGTTAGTCATCAAGTTTCCCCTTCAGGAACAAATTATCTCATTCCCAGTTGCTCTGATATTGCTTCAGGTTGGGCTGGAGAGCAGATATTTCTACTACCATTTTCCTCACTTAAAATATATTGAACTATAAGAAAGAGCAGGAACAGGGCAGGGATAGGAAAAAATGTCATTTCACCCTCTGTAACAACAGAAGAAGATAGGGTACGTCAGAGGGATTTCCTTATTCCCCATCACCATCCCGATCCCCCTGTTGTTCAATTGGTTAGGTCAATATTTTTTCTAAATGGCTGGGAAGAGGATTCCCTAGTAAATGACTTGCAACTAAGCAAAATACCCATGCATTTGCCTCCCAAAGCAGTTGTGGCCCAGGCTCTACAGGAGGTCGCTCCTGAAGATATCTCCTTCCTAATCAGGTGCGTGTTGCCTATTATTTGGGAAATGCAATCTCTAGCTAGGTAGGGATGGGAAAAATGGAAGTGACATTTCTGTTCAGCTCAGCCCTGGGAGGAGATGCTGCAAATGTGTAGAAAATGAAATCCGTGTTGAATGTGATACAGCTGCAGAAAGAACCCTATTTTTAATAGATACCTGACATTTGGTGTCTTACAGGGTTTCTAAACCGCACCTGAATTTAGTCCCTAATTTAAATCTGTGCCACCAGATTAAAGAAATAAAAGGGCATATTTGGGGGAGTTATACCTCACTATAGCTACTGATATGTTGGGTGGTTGGTGAAGAATTCTACGCCAGAGAAGTGTAAAATTACTCCAAGTAAGGTCAAAGATTTGACAAGAACTCAGGTAGAAATTGCAGGTACGAGTGGTTGATTTTTCACCCCAGAGATGGAAACTATGGTGACTGTGGCCCAGGTAAACTATTTTTAGAATGCTGCTCCTTAGTTAAGTGGCATTGCTCACGGCCCTAAAGGATGCCACGATTAAATTATAAACAATTGTCCTTTACCATTTGGATCCAAAGTTTCATGAAGCACAGAGAGAAACAGCTGATTCCTTCAGAGCCATTCCATGCCTATGGGTCCCAATCTGGCTGCCTTGTTGGACAAGAAGCAGTTCCATGCTGCGCAAATGAGGGAATGTATCAGATTCCAAGTTCAGACTGCAGGATACATGAATGCTGAGTCCTGACTCTGTGGTTGGTCTCTTAGACTACATTTACACTACAACCGGGGTCGACACTTTGAGATCCATCCACCAGCAGTCTATTTAGCAGGTCTAGTGAAGACCCACCAGATCAACAGCAGATCGCTCTCCAGTTGACCCCTGTACTCTGCCCCCAACGAGAAGAGTAAGGTAAGTCGACAGGAGAGTTTCTCCCGTCGACTCCCTGCGGTGTAGACCCCACGGTAACTCGACCTAAGGTACGTCGACTGCAGCTACGTTATTCATGTAGCTGGAGTTGCGTAGCATAGGTCGACTTTTGCGATAGTGTGGACATAGCCTTAGTTTTGCTCTTCAATCTAACGCATTTGTATCACTTCTCCACCTTCTGCTACTTTGAAAGATTAGAAAGTGTGAAAATAGAGCACAGGTGGTTTTTCTCATGATGCAACCTTCCCAAGTAGTGTGAGACCCCTTCCACCCACTCTTCTGGGAGAAGACCCAGGGAGAAATGAACTCACAGAAATGGAAGGCTCCTAGTTTATTGTAGAATATGACTTCACGTAAAGCTGACGGGTGGAAATGGGAATTAAGAGAAAACTGCCCTATAGGTTTATATTTTGTAATCTTTGAATAAATTGTTATCAGTAACAATGAAATTAAACATGAAGTTAACTAGTGTAACGTAAGAGGCTGATTCTGTGATAACTTTCAGTGTTACAATGTAATTCAGGTTTTCTTCTAGGTCTCTCCCTGCCCTTTCCTACTATATAGGAAATGGTGGCCAATCCTGAAAAGTAAAACCTCATTCCAAAGGAATTAGAGTGGGGGAACATGTGAGAGAAATAGCATGTACGAGAATAGAGACCCAATATAGACTGTTATTATTTCTATTTCAAATGGAATTTATTTTGATAAACTTTAAAATAAATTTTCTGTTAAGAGGAAAATTGCTTGAGATAAGATGTGTAACCTTTTACTCAGTTAGAGGGTAACAGCCACAGAGTTCCCCAATTTGCTTTTTTGCTAAGCAAAGACACATCAGGCAGGAGATGTCAGTATTTAAAATGGTGATGGATGCATGATGATTTATTTTTGCAGCCAGTTATTTTTATGGGTGCTGAGGCCCCTTTTCCTTTGGAGGAGGCCAGCTGTTAGAGCCCAGCCATTTAACCCTCAGGCCTGGCCATGGAAACCTCCCCATAAATGGCCTTATGTTTCTTTCATGTTTGATACCTTTGGGGTTCGCACGTCCACACTACATGCGGTTTATGACACCAGATATTTTGAGAAAACTGCTGGGTTAAGCGGGGCTATTCCAAACTGACGTTGGCCCAAACTCTGCCTCATTTCAATTGGAGTGGAACACGTCTGTATCGAAGGATTAGTTCACACCTGATTTGCCCAGAGACCTCGGGGGAGGTGTAGTAAGGTGGGGTAAGCTGGAATCTACAACAATTAAAGTTAAAGGTAAGGGTGGAAGTCCTTCAGCTTTCAGATCAACAAGCCTGTTCTGTTCATTCCCTCTGAAGCATCTGGCACTGGTCACTCTCAGGCAGCATACTGGGCTAGATGGACCATTGGTCTGACCTAGTATGACCATTCTTGCGTTCTATGTTATGTAAGTTATCTAAGAGAGACTGACTTAGGGCCCCTTACTGAATGAGGGAGGCAACCTAGTGACCGAGGATGTGGAAAAAGCTAATGTGCTCAATGATTTTTTTGCCTCTGTCTTCACAAACAAGGTCAGCTCCCAGACTGCTGCACTGGGCAGCACAATATGGGGAGAAGGTGACCAGCCCTTTGTGGAGAAAGAAATGGTTCGGGACTATTTAGAAAAACTGGACGTGCACAAGTCCATGGGGCCGGATGCGCTGCATCCGAGGGTGCTAAAGGAGTTGGCGGATGAGATTGCAGAGCCATTAGCCATTATTTTTGAAAACTCATGGCGATCGGGGGAGGTCCCGGATGACTGGAAAAAGGCTAATGTAGTGCCCATCTTTAAAAAAGGGAAGAAGGAGGATCCGGGGAACTACAGGCCAGTCAGCCTCACCTCAGTCCCTGGAAAAATCATGGAGCAGGTCCTCAAGGAATCAATTATGAAACACTTAGAGGAGAGGAAAGTGATCAGGAACAGTCAGCATGGATTCACCAAGGGGAAGTCGTGCCTGACTAACCTAATTGCCTTCTATGATGAGATAACTGGCTCTGTGGATGAGGGGAAAGCAGTGGATGTGTTATTCCTTGACTTTAGCAAAGCTTTTGATGCAGTCTCCCACAGTATTCTTGCTGCCAAGTTAAAGAAGTATGGGCTGGAAGAATGGACTGTAAGGTGGATAGAAAGCTGGCTAGATCGTCGGGCTCAACGGGTAGTGATCAATGGCTCCATGTCTAGTTGGCAGCTGGTTTCAAGCGGAGTGCCCCAAGGGTCAGTCCTGGGGCCGGTTTTGTTTAATATCTTTATTAATGATCTGGAGGATGGTGTGGACTGCACTCTCAGCAAGTTTGCGATGACACTAAACTAGGAGGCGTGGTAGATACACTAGAGGGTAGGGATCGGATACAGAGGGACCTAGACAAATTAGAGGATTGGGCCAAAAGAAACCTGATGAGGTTCAACAAGGACAAGTGCAGAGTCCTGCACTTAGGACGGAAGAATCCCATGCACAGCTACAGACTAGGGACCGAATGGCTAGGTAGCAGTTCTGCAGAAAAGGATCTAGGGGTCACAGTGGACGAGAAGCTGGATATGAGTCAACAGTGTGCTCTTGTTGCCAAGAAGGCTAACGGCATTTTGGGCTGTATAAGTAGGGGCATTGCCAGCAGATCGAGGGACGTGATTGTTCCCCTTCATTCGACAATGGTGAGGCCTCATCTGGAGTACTGTGTCCAGTTTTGGGCCCCACACTACAAGAAGGATGTGGAAAAATTGGAAAGAGTCCAGCGGAGGGCAACAAAAATGATTAGGGGTCTGGAGCGCATGACTTATGAGGAGAGGCTGAGGGAACTGGGATTGTTTAGTCTCCAGAAGAGAAGAATGAGGGGGGATTTGATAGCAGCCTTCAACTACCTGAATGGGGGTTCCAAAGAGGATGGAACTCGGCTGTTCTCAATGGTGGCAGATGACAGAACAAGGAGCAATGGTCTCAAGTTGCAGTGGGGGAGGTCTAGGTTGGATATTAGGAAACTATTTCACTAGGAGGGTAGTGAAGCACTGGAATGCGTTACCTAGGGAGGTGGTGGAGTCTCCTTCCTTGGAGGTTTTTAAGGCCCGGCTTGACAAAGCCCTGGCTGGGATGATTTAGTTGGGAATTGGTCCTGCTTTGAGCAGGGGGTTGGACTAGATGACCTCCTGAGGTTCCTTCCAACCCTGATATTCTATGATTCTATGACTGCCAGGATCCCAGGACTGATCCCCTCTGGGGAATGAAGCACAACAGCGACAGGCTATGCAGCCTTCACTAGTCTCCCTGTACCTGAAAAGCCTGCAACCGGAAGTGCTGGACCATCTATGCCATTACCTGGTTCCTAAACTGCAGCTACAGTTCCTACTCCATGCGAATCCAAAGACAAAGAGCTGCAGAGATCCAACCCCTCGTAATCTTTGAAATGTATTTTCCTTTTTCTATTTTTATCTGTTTTTTTATGAAGGTGGAGCCTTCCCAGCCTTTCTACTAGATTGGGGTGTAACAGTGTGGCTCAGTGGGGGTGAGTGTGTGAATACCTTTGAAATCTACACAGGGAAGATGTTAGGACAAATAGTTCCCCAAATCTTAATAGCCTTAAAACTCTTCCCTATGAAATGACTGAATGCATGCTCCTTTACCTATGGAAGCATTGCAAGGAATTGAGCTGTCTGATATAAATTGTTCAGTGAGAGCTATTTGAACATTTTACTAATGTCTCAATAAGGTCTGTATCTGTGTTTTGGGGTGAGAGGGTGATGAGAAGTATTAGCTACACAATAGTGAAATCTAAGGAGAAAACTAATTAGCTTTGAGGTTGTAGGCTAAATGTAAGCAATAATTTGGATTCGATATTGAAATATTCAGCTGGCTAAATCTGGAATGCACTGCCTGGGTGAAAATCTCTGATTGGGGTTTCAGCATCACTAAATACGCACCTGCCTCCATGGGTTGCTGTTTTAGGATTTATAAGGGTTGATTTTCTGCTGTATTAGATGGTTTGACTAAATTGACGACTTGATTCCAATGCAATATCCTTGTTAACTGACTGATTTACTGATTTGCCCTGAACTTTGTCACTGTATTGTTTAACCGTTAGTTAGCTGAGTAGTATTTATAGTCATTTAGCCTTACTGATGTGTGTTCTTGGTTTTATTTGTTCATGTTAATAAAACATGTGTGACGCTCTGTACCTCGGGGAAACACCCAGCACCCCCTTGTTCATCCTTGTAAAATGATTGTGTGGTATCCAATGCAAAGTTTGTCACGTTGGGTGTCTTCGGAAGGCTCATGATGCACTGAGCATGGTTGTTAGTGATGTTATAGTAATTGTTACAGTAATGTTACAGTAAGGTTATAGGTTATAATTTCATGTATATAGTTATGAGGCTGAAAATGTATCCTCATGGGTTAAAGCAAGCCCAGGCAAAACTCTCCAAGAACAGAGAGGCAGTTCAGACCTCGTCAGGGCATGGATGGGACGAACCCAGCCCAGCCTCACAGGAACAATGGACACTTGTTTAGGCAGCAACAAAAGAATCTGTTAGACCCTTGAGGGAGTCACCCCCTTCCTTTGGGCAGTTTGGGACTGCGATGAGGTAATGCTCACCTGACTCTGAAAGGTGGGGGCAAAGCCAAGAGGAAAGAAAGGACATGATAAAAGGGAGAGACATTTGCCATGCTGGCTCGCTCTCTTCCACCTACATCTACAGATGCCACCACCATCAAGGGACTGAAACGCTGATCAAAGGGGAGAGCCTGACTGAAAAGTAACCAGCCAGCCTGTGGTGAGAAGCATCTAAGTTTTTAAGGACATTGAAAGTGTTAAGATCAGCTTAGAATGCGTTTTGCTTTTATTTCATTTGGCCAAATCTGACTTGTGCTTTGACTTATAATCACTTTAAATCTATCTTTATAGTTAATAAATTTGTTTTGTTTTTTTTATTCTACCTGAAGCAGTGCATTTGGTTTGAAGCGTGTCAGAGACTCCCCTTGGGATAACAAGCCTGGTACATATCAATTTCTTTGTTAAATTGACAAACTCATATAAGCTTGCAGCATCCAGTGGGCATAACTGGACACTGCAAGACGGAGGTTCTTAGGGTTGTGTCATTCACTTGCAAGTAGCTGGGAGCAGTTTACATACCAGAGGCTATGCATGAACAGCCCAGGAGTGGGGGTTCTCACAGCAGAGCAGGGTAAGGCTGGCTCCCAGAGTCAAGTATTGGAGTGGACTAGCAGATCACCGGTTCAGATAACACCAGAGGGGAACGTCACAACATGTAACTGGGATATTGAGTCATTTCTTTCAATAAGCAACAGGAGCTGGAACAGTGGAGAATCTGAGTGGAGATCAACAACTCCACATCTGAGCCTTATCAGATTCCTCTAAATTAATACTTTGTTTCCCAAAGTAGAACATCTATCTTAGCTCCAGCTGTGGCCAGGTGGGGAGGGACAGCTCAGACCATCACAAGGGAAATAAGCTCCCCTACCCAGGCTTTCAGGAATTTGGGGAGGGGGTGCAGTGTGTCTGAGTGAGGAGAGATCAGTAAGGTGGGGGTGATCTGAGTAGGGATCAGGGGTCTTGCTCTGCAGTCACGGTCATGGCCATGCCCAATCCTTACCACAGTCTGGTTTGCTCAGGGGTTGTGCCTCGTCAGGCCAAGACGGGGTTGCAGGTCTGGTTGGAAGGGCTGGAAAAGGTAGTGAACAGCTTGTAGATTTCAGCCAGCAGGGTGTTGGCAGAGTAAATGTGTGTGTGTGTTAATGGGACCTTGCTGAAAGAGGACAGGATGAAGGTGGTGCGGGCAACTGTAACTGCATTTCCTGCTTTTCAGAAGTTTGAGTTTTGCCGATATAGAGGTTCTGCAAGGGGCTGATATTGCACAGCAAACCTTAACTCTGCATAAGGAAGTGTTTTGCCCTTTAATTAATACTGCCCCCTCAGTATTAACTGGGCTGTTATGCTGACTCCAGAGCTAAATGCTTAGAAAGAAAACAATGAAAATATCCACTGTTCGTGACTCATTTAAAACAAATCATGTCCCTCCTGTCTGCACGGGCAATGGTGAGGGGAAACAAAGCCAAGTGACTGAGGGCCATTCCTTCAGGGGAGAAATGTAACCACTTCCATTCTCTGTATCTTTACTATAAAGGAAAGGAACAAGAAAACTGAGTTCACAGAGAAAAAGTGGCAGATTTCTTTTCTCTCCAAGAGCCTGAGAGCAAACCCTGTTCGCCACATGACCCTTTTCTTTATATTTAACTCCTCCCCGTTGGGCTGGATTACTGCTAGTAACAACCCCTCGCTCTACTCCCTTCAGCGTCTCAATGTGGTTACGATTAGATGAGTAATGTCTGTCCTTTCCCCTTCAACCTGCCTCAGCTAGAGATAAGGAAGTTCTCCCTCACCAGGTGCCCTAGCCATTTGTCTGTGTGTCCACCACCATCTGTCCTTCCACTGGCAATCTTCTCAGATCACTGCACAGGGAAGAGAGCTGAGTGCCTGTGTCATAACTATAAAGGGAAGGGTAACAGCTCTCCTGTGTACAGTACTAAAATCCCTCCTGGTCAGAGACTCCAAAATCCTTTTACCTGTAAAGGGTTAAGAAGCTCGGGTAACCTGGCTGACACCTGACCCAAAGGACCAATAAGGGAACAAGATACTTTCAAATCTTGGGGGGGGGGGGAAGGCTTTTGTGTGTGCTTTTGTTTGGAGGGGTTGTTCGCTCTTGGGACTGAGAGGGACCAGACATCAATCCAGGTTCTCCCCATCTTTCTAAACAAGTCTCTCTTATTTCAAAATTGTAAGTAAAAGCCAGGCAAGGCGTCTTAGATTTACTTTGTTTTCTCAACTTGTAAATGTACCTTTTACTAGAGTGTTTATCTTTGTTTGCTATACTTTGAACCTAAGACAGAGGGGGGTCCTCTGAGCTCTTTAAGTTTGATTACCCTGTAAAGTTATTTTCCATACTGATTTTACAGAGATGATTTTTACCTTTTTTCTTTAATTAAAAGCCTTCTTTTTAAGAACCTGATTGATTTCTCCTTGTCTTAAGATCCAAGGGGGTTTGGATCTGTATTCACCAGGAGTTGGTGAAAAGGAAGGAGGGGGGAAGGGTCAATTTCTCCTTATTTAAGATCCAAGGAGTTTGGATCTGTATTCACCAGGGAATTGGTGAGAGGTTTTCTAAAAGCTTCCCAGGGTAGGGAATGGTGGCAGCGGACCAGAACTAAGCTGGTAGTTAAGCTTAGAAGTCCTCATGCAGGCCCCTACATTTGTACCCTAAAGTTCAAAGTGGGGATACAACCTTGACATGGTGGCACAGCGGTGGAGATCGTTTTAAACCCAAAAGCCAGTAAGAGATTTTTTTTTTCCTTCTAGCTGCTTGGAAAGCAGAGCTGAAGGTAGATGCATATCTTATCTCTCCTTGCCTGAAGGCAGAGGTGTTAAGTTTTTTTTAACGAGGGCCTTTGTTAAGAGAAGGGTTCAAAGCGAGCAAACTTTGACTGGTAAAGGCAATTTACAAGCTGAATTGTTTTTTTTTCTTTTTACATCCTCGGGAGTAGCTTGTTAAAAAGTCTCTGTTAACTCAGCAGCAGCCAGAGCTAAGTACATCCCAGTTTCAGTCAACTGCAGAGGGGTGTGACCCAGCACAAGAAAACAGGAAAATGACTACCAAAGAAGTAGCTAACAAAATAGAACTGGCCAAACTAGAAGCAGAAGAAAATGAAAGAAAACATCAGAGACTGCTTCAAATTAAAAAACTTGAAGAGGAGGCCCATGAAAGAGAAGAGAAAGCCAAAGAGGAGGCCCACAAGAGAGAGATGGAGCTGGAAAAAGCCAAAGAGGAGGCGAGAGAAAAAGAAAGGAAGCATGAACTGGAAGCAGCAAGGGCTAAGCAGGATGCATCAGACCATCCTAGCAACTCCTCTCCAGGTACCACTTCCCATCCCAGAAAATTCCCCACCTACAAGGCAGGCGATGATACTGAGGCCTTCTTAGAAAATTTTGAAAGGGCCTGCCTTGGATACAGCCTCACTACAGACCAGTACATGGTAGAGCTGAGGCCGCAGCTCAGTGGACCCTTAGCAGAGGTGGCGGCTGAAATGCCTAAGGAACACATGAACAGTTATGAACTTTTTAAAAACAAGGCCAGAATCAGAATGGGGCTAACACCCGAGCATGCCCGTCGGCGGTTCAGAGCCCTAAGGTGGAAACCAGATGTGTCATTTACCCGGCATGCCTACCACATTGACAAAAATTGTGATGCCTGGGTATCAGGAGCAAATGTTAAATCTCTGGAAGATCTGCTTTCCCTAGTAAAAATGGAGCATTTTTTAGAGGGTGTTCCTGAGGAAATAGAAAGGTACATCCTAGATAGGAAGCCCAAAACTGTAACCGAGGCGGGGGAGATTGGAGCCAAATGGGTGGAGGTGACAGAAAAGAAAAAAGCTAGTAGCAGTTGGAGCGAATATCAGAAGGGGCAAGCCGAAACAAAACCTTATCACCGGGGACAACCCAAGGCCCCACCCACATCCCAAGGGAAACCCCAGACGCCTTCTCACCCCACCACACCAGTCTCCATCAACCAACATCGCCCCGGTGATACCTTAGCAGGGCGATGTTTTAAATGTAATGAACTGGGGCATATAAAGGCTCACTGCCCCAAGAACCCCAACCGATTACAGTTCATTACACCCCAATCACACCAAAGATCCCCAGACCCAGATGCCTCTCTCATACCCTCGGAGCGAAGGGAAACCTTGAGAGTGGGCGGAAAGAAGGTTATCGCTTGGAGGGACACTGGGGCACAAGTGTCAACTATCCACCAATCCCTAGTGGACCCCAAACTCATCAACCCGGAGGCTCCAGTGACAATTCCTCCAGAGTCCAAGGAGGAACTGATGTCTCCAGCATCAAGGGAACAGTTCCAGGCCGAGCAGGAAGCAGATGACAGCCTTCAGAAAGCTTGGGCGGCGGCACGGAGCACCCCACCGCCTCTCAGCTCTTCTAACCGATCCCGGTTTGTTGTAGAACAAGGACTTTTATACAAGGAGACTCTTTCTGGTGGGCACCAGGAAGACTGGCATCCTCAAAGACAGTTGGTAGTTCCCACTAAGTATCGGGTAAAGCTCTTGAGCTTAGCCCATGATCATCCCAGTGGCCATTCTGGGGTGAACAGAACCAAAGACCGGTTGGGGAAGTCCTTCCACTGGGAGGGAATGGGCAAGGACGTTGCTAATTATGTCCGGTCTTGTGAGGTGTGCCAACGAGTGGGAAAGCCCCAAGACCAGGTTAAAGCCCCTCTCCAGCCACTACCCATAATTGAGGTCCCATTTCAGCGAGTAGCTGTGGATATTCTGGGTCCTTTCCCAAAGAAGACACCCAGAGGAAAGCAGTACGTACTGACTTTCATGGATTTTGCTACCCGATGGCCGGAAGCTGTACCCTTAAGCAACACCAGGGCTAACAGTGTGTGCCAGGCATTAGCAGACATTTTTGCCAGGGTAGGGTGGCCCTCCGACATACTTACAGATTCGGGAACTAATTTCCTGGCAGGGAACATGAAAAACCTGTGGGAAGCTCATGGGGTGAATCACTTGGTTGCCACCCCTCATCACCATCAAACCAATGGTCTGGTGGAGAGGTTTAATGGAACTTTGGGGGCCATGATACATAAATTCGTAAATGAACACTCCAATGATTGGGACCTAGTGTTGCAGCAGTTGCTTTTTGCCTACAGGGCTGTACCACATCCCAGTTTAGGGTTTTCACCATTTGAACTTGTGTATGGCCGCGAGGTTAAGGGGCCATTACAGTTGGTGAAGCAGCAATGGGAGGGGTTTACGCCTTCTCCAGGAACTAACATTCTAGACTTTGTAAGCAACCTACAAAGCATCCTCCGACACTCTTTAGCCCTTGCTAAAGAAAACCTAAAGGATGCTCAGGAAGAGCAAAAGGCCTGGTATGATAAACATTCCAGAGAACGGTCCTTCAAAGTAGGAGACCAAGTCATGGTCTTAAAGGCGCTCCAGGCCCATAAAATGGAAGCGTCGTGGGAAGGACCATTCACGGTCCAGGAGCGCCTAGGAGCTGTTAACTATCTCATAGCCTCCCCCACCTCCAACATAAAGCCTAAGGTATACCATGTTAATTCTCTTAAGCCCTTTTATTCCAGAGAATTAAACGTTTGCCAGTTTACAGCCCAGGAAATAGATGACGCTGAGTGGCCTGCAGGTGTCTACTACGAAGGAAAAAGGAATGGTGGCGTGGAAGAGGTGAACCTCTCCACGACCCTGGGACGTCTGCAGCGACAGCAGATCAAGGAGCTGTGCACAAGCTTTGCACCGATTTTCTCAGCCACTCCAGGACGGACCGATCGGGCATACCACTCCATTGACACAGGTAATGCTCACCCAATTAGAACCCCATCCTACCGGGAGTCACCTCATGCCCAAGCTGCTATACAAAGGGAGATCCAGGACATGCTACAGATGGGTATAATCCGCCCCTCTAGCAGTGCATGGGCATCTCCAGTGGTTCTAGTTCCCAAACCAGATGGGGAAATACGCTTTTGCGTGGACTACCGTAAGCTAAATGCTGTAACTCGTCCTGACAACTATCCAATGCCATGCACAGATGAGCTATTGGAAAAATTGGGACATGCCCAATTCATCTCTACTTTAGACTTAACCAAAGGGTACTGGCAAGTACCACTAGATGAACCCGCTAAGGAAAGTTCAGCCTTCGTCACCCAGGCAGGGGTGTATGAATTCAATGTACTTCCTTTCGGGTTGCGAAATGCACCCGCCACCTTCCAAAGACTTGTAGATGGTCTCCTAGTGGGATTGGGAGAATCTGCAGTTGCCTACCTCGATGATGTGGCCATTTTTTCTGATTCATGGACAGAACACCTGGAGCACCTGGAAAAAGTCTTCGAGCACATCCGGCAGGCAGAACTAACTGTTAAGGCTAAAAAGTGTCAAATAGGCCAAAACAGAGTGACGTACCTGGGGCACCAGGTGGGTCAAGGAACTATAAACCCCCTACAGGCCAAAGTGGATGCTATCCAAAAGTGGTCGGTTCCAAAGTCAAAGAAACAGGTCCAATCCTTCTTAGGCTTGGCCGGATATTATAGGCGATTTGTACCACACTACAGCCAAATCGCCGCCCCGCTGACAGACCTAACCAGAAATAAACAGCCAAATGCAGTTCAGTGGACTGATGAGTGTCAAAAGGCCTTTAACCAGCTTAAGGCAACACTCATGTCTGACCCTGTGCTAAGGGCCCCAGACTTTGACAAACCGTTCCTAGTAACCACAGATGCGTCCGAGCGAGGCGTGGGAGCAGTTTTAATGCAGGAAGGACCGGATCAAGAATTCCATCCTGTCGTGTTTCTCAGCAAGAAACTGTCTGAGAGGGAAAGCCACTGGTCAATCAGCGAAAAGGAATGCTACGCCATTGTGTACGCGCTGGAAAAGCTACGCCCATATGTTTGGGGACGGCGTTTCCAACTACAAACAGACCATGCTGCGCTACAGTGGCTTCATACCGCCAAGGGGAATAACAAAAAACTTCTTCGGTGGAGTTTAGCTCTCCAAGATTTTGATTTTGAAATACAACACATTTCGGGAGCTTCTAACAAAGTGGCTGATGCACTCTCCCGGGAAAGTTTCCCAGAGTTAACTGGTTAACAATTGTTCTTGGAATAAAACATATTGTTAGTTTTTATATAATCAGTAGTATGTCTAAAGGTACATGTGTTTTATTAACTGTGTTTTCTCCTAGAACTCCAGGAAGAAATCACAGCCAGTGTGGAACCGAACGTCCAACACTATCTGTGATTTGGGGGGCGTGTCATAACTATAAAGGGAAGGGTAACAGCTCTCCTGTGTACAGTACTAAAATCCCTCCTGGTCAGAGACTCCAAAATCCTTTTACCTGTAAACGGTTAAGAAGCTCGGGTAACCTGGCTGACACCTGACCCAAAGGACCAATAAGGGGACAAGATACTTTCAAATCTTGGGGGGGGGGAAGGCTTTTGTGTGTGCTTTTGTTTGGAGGGGTTGTTTGCTCTTGGGACTGAGAGGGACCAGACATCAATCCAGGTTCTCCCCATCTTTCTAAACAAGTCTCTCTTATTTCAAAATTGTAAGTAAAAGCCAGGCAAGGCGTCTTAGATTTACTTTGTTTTCTCAACTTGTAAATGTACCTTTTACTAGAGTGTTTATCTTTGTTTGCTATACTTTGAACCTAAGACAGAGGGGGGTCCTCTGAGCTCTTTAAGTTTGATTACCCTGTAAAGTTATTTTCCATACTGATTTTACAGAGATGATTTTTACCTTTTTTCTTTAATTAAAAGCCTTCTTTTTAAGAACCTGATTGATTTCTCCTTGTCTTAAGATCCAAGGGGGTTTGGATCTGTATTCACCAGGAGTTGGTGAAAAGGAAGGAGGGGGGAAGGGTCAATTTCTCCTTATTTAAGATCCAAGGAGTTTGGATCTGTATTCACCAGGGAATTGGTGAGAGGTTTTCTAAAAGCTTCCCAGGGTAGGGAATGGTGGCAGCGGACCAGAACTAAGCTGGTAGTTAAGCTTAGAAGTCCTCATGCAGGCCCCTACATTTGTACCCTAAAGTTCAAAGTGGGGATACAGCCTTGACAGCCTGTAACCATGCCTCAGTGGGCCACAGCTGAGAAGCCAAATTCAGGACAAACTGCTGAGAAATAGAGCAGCTACACCCCAAGACTGGCGCCTAATCCCTCATAGAATATACCAAACCAGCAACAAAAGGAAACTTCTGCTTCACCACGCTGGCTAACAAGAAGTCATAAAAGCAGTTTCCTTAGGCATTCCAGTCCTTGTATTACCACCGAAAACACTAGACTTAGGAATGAGTGGTTCTTTAAAACCAATCTCTTCAAATAAGAGGTTCTTCTGATCCCAAAGGACCAGCTACACACTCAGGTCAATATATAACTTAGATATTTCCCAAAAATCACGCTGATGCCAATCCTTTAGTATCTAATTTCTAAAGGTTTATTTATAAAAAGAGAAAGAAAGAAAGAAAAGAAAGCATTAAAATTGGTTAAAGGAATCAAATACATACAGTAATTGCAAAGTTCTTGGTTCAGGCTTATAGCAGTGATGGAATAAACTGCTGGTTTGATAAGTTTCTGGTTGCTTCCAAACCACTGGAAGGTCCTCAGTCTCTTAGTTAGAATGCTCCCATTAGTATAAGTCCATAGTCCAGAGGTTTGAGCAGGAAAGAGGCTGGAGCAGGATAGAGACACAGTGGAGATGTTTCCAGGCCTCTTATAGCGTCTGCTATGTGGAGGGAAACCCATTGTTTCAAAGTCCTCAGCACAGCTAGTGGAAAATCACAGGTGAAAGATGGGATCTTGGAGTCACATGGGCAAGTTCCCTGTCCATGCCCGATTTCGTTCAGTCATTGCAAGAAGCCATTACCTATACTTCAGATGGAACGTTCACATAAAAGTCTGTTCAGTTTAGATGAGGTCTCCCATGGGCCATTGTGAGTTGTGTCCTTTTGATGGGGCCACTCAATTTGAATAGTCCCTCCAAGATGTGCTGGATAACTACCTTGTGGGTGTTACCCCAGAAGCAAACATTTGAAATCCAGGTATAGAGCCAATACTCATAACTTCAAATACAAAAATGATACATGCATGCAGATAGCATAATCAATCATAACCTTTTCATAGATATCTTACATGCCACATTTTGTACAAGATTTGTTGGAAATATATAACAGTGATTGCAACAATGGTCTATATGGTCACATTTTAATCAGATAACGTCACAAGAATATTGTTGTGATTTTTAGTGTAAAGGACCATCTATCACAGTGCTTGAGGAGTACATGTCGGTTGGTGACATCTAATTATAGAACATAAAAAGATAATAATGGCAATAATTGGTCAGACCAAAGATCCATCTAGCCCAGTATTCTGTTTTCCGACAGTGGCCAATGCCAGGTGCTTAAGAGGGAATGAACAGAACAGGTAATCATCAAGCGATCCATTCCCTGTCACACACTCCCAGCCTCTTGCAAACAAAAGCTAGGGACACCATCCCTGCCCATCCTGGCTAATAGCCATTGATGGACCTATCCTCCCTGAACTTATTGAGTTCTTTTTGAACCCGTTATAGTTTTCGTCTTCTCAACATCCTCCGGCAAAGAGTTGACTGTGCATTGTGTGAAGAAATACTTCCTTTTATTTGTTTTAAACCTGCTGCCTCTATCATGTCCCCCCACAGACAACCTGTTTGGGGTTTGTGCATTGGTTTGTAACACCACATCTGTGAGCCACTCCAGACAGCTTGACAACAGACTTTCCTATGCATCCACACAGCTAAAACTCTTCCCTTGGCGCTCATCATCTCCTTTCTCAGTTACTGCAAAAGCCTTTTCTCTGACCTTGACAAATGCAACCTTGCCCTGCTCATCTGCATTCAGAAGTAAAAAGCTACCTCCTTATCCTCTGTCATGCATAGGTTCCGACTCCGTGGGTTCTCCGGGGCTGGAGCACCCATGGGGGAAAATTGGTGGGTGCTCTGCACCCACCGGCAGCCAAGCTCCCCGCCCTGCCCCCCTGCCTCTGCTCAACTCACCTCACCTCCGCCTCCCCCCCTGAGTGCGCCATGTCCCCACTTCTCCTCACAGCGCTTGCTGCCTCAAAACAGCTGTTTTGTGGTGTAACAAGCTGTGGGAGGGAGGGAGGAGGAGCGGGAACGTGGTGCGCTCAGGGGAAGAGGTGGGGCCGGGGTGGGGCTTTGGGGAAGGAGTCCAATAGGGGCAGGGAGGGGGCAGAGTTGGGGCAGGGACTTTCGGGAAGGGGTTGGAATGGGGGTGGGGCAGGGGCGGGCAGGGCAGGGCTGGAGTCAGGGCGGGGCCATGGTGGGGTGGGTTGAGCACCCACCGGCGCCGGGAGAAGTTGGCACCGATGCTGTCATGACTTTTGAGGAAAGGTTGAAGGAACTGTGCATGTTTAGTGTTGAGAAAAGACTGAGTGGGGGACCTAATAGTCTTCAAACATGGAAAGGGCTGTTACAAAGAGGGTGGAGATCAATTGTTTTCCATGTTCACTGACGGTCGGAGAAGAAGTGATTGGCTTGATCTGCAGCAAGGGAAATTTAGGTTGGATATTAGGAAACAGTTGCTAACTATCAGAATAGGTAAGTACTGGAATAGGTTACTAAGAGAGGTTGTGGAATCCCCTTCATTGGAGGTTTTTAACAACACATTAGATAAATGCCTGTCACGAATGGTATACTTATGTTTGATCCTGTCTCAGGGCAGGGGGATGGACTTGATAACCTCTTGAGGTCCTTTCCAGTCCTAGATTTTATGATTTTATGATCCATTATCTTAGCCCTTTGCTTTGACCATATCTCCCGTCTTTCTTTCTTTCTTTCTTTCTTTCTTTCTTAAAAAATATGTATGACTCAGCTTCCCATCACATTTTGCTTTGTTACCCACTGAGTGTGAAGGAGTTAATTCCTTCTGTGGGACAGGGGAAGGAATGGCTATTGGAGAAAGGTAGGCCTCTCCAGGTTGGCATAGATACACTATAAAGAACTGTCCATATAGGAATGGAGCACCCTGGAGAGACAATGGAATACCTAACTGCAGGGCATCGCTTTGTAATGACTGTGAGCCAAGAGAAACAGAACATATGAACACAGCAGGACTGCAACTTGGGACATAGGGACCTGGCTATAAACAGGCTGTGGTTTAAGTTTGCTACTGCCCAGGGAGAAAGAAACAGAGATGAAATTGAGGCGTTTTTGGAAAAGCTGGGCAGATGACTTTGCCAACATGAACTCTAAGTTAAGTTTTGCTTTATCAGGCTAACCTGAGGATCCTTCAATCCTGTATTCTAGTTGTCTAATAAATGCAGGCTTGTTTTGAAAAAAGTGTCAGGCTTTGCTGCAAATGCCTGCTGGTTTCATCACCTTCTGAAGAGATAAAGTCACTACCAGGAGTCTGAAATCATTTGGACTCACTGGAGAGCCATGATGAGGAAAAAAGGTGCTGCTACCTGAAGGCCTGGAACTGTTGGGCTTGCCCTGGTAGGACTTTAAGCCTACATGAAAGGGGACGATCTCAGAGAGACTGTTTTATTTCTCTTCAGCAGGATTTACAATTTCCAAACCTGACATAATGTCCCAGCTGGAATGAGGAAAAGAGCCATGGGTCCCAGATCTCCAGGGATCTGAGGAAAGGGAGATCCTGAGAAGTGCCTTCACAGGTGAGCAATTATTAAACTAATTCAAATACTGTCAGTGCCCAAAGCTTTGATACTCTACAAAAACCTTAGGAGTTCTCTGAGTTCAGGGTTGTCCCCAGCAGGTGCCAGAACCTCAGGGCAGATATTGCTCATGGCTTCCTACCCACCCTGACTGACAACAGGGAGTAGCTTCCCCCCCCCCCCCCCCCCCCATGATCCCACTGAGTGTTTGGATGGAATGTGGAGGCAGAATTGATCCCCTCCTCTCCGCTCTGGGGAAAGTGTTTGGGGGGAAATTCAGCTCCTGATTTTTATTTTCCATCTCTCCAATACTTACTTTGGTTTGCTGTCCCCTTCTCCATCTCTCTTTCTGAGGTTTCTCTCTTTATGTCAGCAGGTGAGAACGCGGAGCAGAAGCCTCACCAGAAAGTTGCTGAGAAAGTGGAAGCACATGGACCATCATCACGAAGATCCAAAGGGAATGTGTCCAGGAGTCATGAGCAGGGTAAAGCCTGTGACAGGCAGCACAGGCCAGAGAGGCATCAGGGAAACAAACCACAGGAGAAAGTTGGTAAATCCATTAATTGTCAGGGAACTCAAAACACTGAAAAATTACTCTTAGAGTCACCAAGTTCCCCTCCGGGGACAGATTGTCTCAGTTGCAGTTAGGGTGACCAGATGAGAGAAAGAAAATATCGGGACACATGGGGCGGCGGGGGGAGGGGGGGAAACGAGTGCTGCCGGCGGAGCGAAATATTGGGACGTGGGACAAACACCTAAATATCGGAACAGTCCCGATTTTATGGGGACGTCTGGTCACCCTAGTTGCAGTTGTTCTCAATTGGGCTTGTGTTGTGCAAAACAGTAGTTATTCTTTGTACCATTATCCTCATCTAAAATACATTTGAATATAATGAGCAGGAACATGGGCACTCACACATGTGTCATTTCAGCCTCTGCAACAGTGGAAGGATAAGAGGTGACTCAGAGAGAGTCCCTGCTTCCCCATCACCCCAGAACTGTTACCTTCAGTCTGAGCCATGAAGATTTTATCTTCTTCATATTCTACCCCTCCACCTCCCAAAAAATCAGGTAATGCAGTATTTTCAGCTTGAGAATGCTGCTTTGATTTCAATCAGACTCATGGGGGCAGGAGATGAAAGTGTCACAGATACGGAAGGGAATTCAAATGGGTCCCAAATACAGTGTGATCATTTGGAGTTAAAATCCCAGTTTCCATCTATTGGTAAAGCCACTTATGGGAAGGTTGGCTGTGGGTTTTTTCCCCTCCCCCCCATTATGATGATGCTAAAACTTTTGTAAGTAACACAGCTCAAGAATGAGACAGCGCTGAGTGAAGCAGGTTTAAATGGATCAGTGGAGAACAGTATGGGAGAATCTCTTGTCCCCGATTCTCAGTCATCAGAAGTAACCTGCTTTGGAATTTCCCTTCACCTGAATATTAAAGTGTCTTGTATCTCTCTCTGATCTCGGTTTTCTATCTTTCCTGAAGGCTGTTTGGTCATAGAACTGGATATTAATTTTGTTTCACAGAATGTACCTCAGATTTATTGGGGACTTTGAGACAAATGACCATTTGCTAATGTCATCATGTCTTAATTGCATTTTGCTTGCTCCTTGCCTTTCTTCTTGACATGGAGAAAGTTCAAATGCAGTTCAGTCAACAGGAGAGGACTTTCCGATCTACTGGACATGCTAACAAAGAAAAGTAGTGTTTTTAAATCTCCACTCAGAAATGACCAACGGCATGTCCCAAACTGTGCTACTAACTGAAGTAACTGCCTGCGATCACAGCATTGTTGAGTTGTTTAGGTCAATATTGTCTCAGATGATCCACAGTAAGTGACTTGTGATGAGGCAAAATGCCCATGTTTTTGTTTCTGTGATCCTGGCCCTACAGGAAATTACTCCTGAAGCTATCCCCTAGCTAATCCTATAATCTGTGAAATGCTACTCTTAATGATACAGATGTGGAGAAATATATATGACATTTTTTGTAGGTGCATTAAATGTGTTTAAAATAAGTTCAGTATCAAATGTGAAATAGCCGCAGGAAATAACTATTTTCAAATAGAAACCCCATCTCCAGTAGCTTACAGAGAGTCTGACCCTCTGAATCTACTTCCTAACTTAGACTTGTGCCACCAAATTAAAGAAATAAACAGGGTATGTTTGGGGAACCCATTCCTCACTTACACTGCTGACATTCTGCAAGGTTTGGTAAAGGATTCTCCACTGGAGAAGTGCAAATTTACCCTAACCAAGGCCAAGGATTTGGCAAGAACTTGAGTAGAAATAGTAGGCACATAGTAGTTGGTTTTCACCCCTGAAAAGGAAGCTGTGGTGAACTCTGGCCCAGGTAAAACTGTTTTTGGAACACCGCTCCCTAGTTCAGTAGCACGGATTTCAATCCCAAAAGATGCCACGGTTAGATTGGAAAGAATTGTCCTTTGCTATTTCGATCCAAAGTTTCATGAGGCAAAGAGAGAGAGTTTTTCATAGGACATTCCTTCCCCATGGATCCCAAACTGGTTGCCTGAGTGGGTAAGAAGGACTTTCAAGCTGTAGAAATGATGGTGACCAGTCAGGCAATGAATGTGTTGGGCTCCAATTTCAGACCTCAGGATAGATGCATGTTGAGCCCTGATTCTATGGTTTTGTGTCTGATGCTATGGCTACACAATAAAGCTGATGTTGGCACAAATGCACCAATGTATCTGCGCTACTGTAGCACTGCTATTACAAATGCTCTAAGCCAATGGGCGAGATCTCTCCCATCGATTTTATTAGTCCAGCCCCTGCAAGCGGCGGTGGCTATGTTGGCAGGAGAAGCTGTCCTGCTGATGTAGCGATATCTACATAGGGTGGTGTACCTATGTTGCTCAGCGGTGTGGATTTTTCACACCCCTGAGTAATGTAGTTATACCGATAAATGTCTTAAGTGTAGACCAGACATTAGTTTTCTCTTGTGTTTTATGAGTTAATATCATTTCTCCTCTACCTCCTCCTACTTTGAAAGATTAAAAAGTGTGAAAAGAAGAGAGAGGTGTTTTTCCTCATGATGCAAACATTCCCACGTAGGAGACCCCTTCCACCAACACACATGGCAGAAGATCCAGAGATATATGAACTCATAGATGTGGGAGGCACCTACACTGGTACAAACCACAACTTGATCCAAGGGTTCAATTGTTGGCAATGGGGATTAAAAGAAAACTACCATATATGACAAGATTTTATGATCTTTGAATATGTAATTGTTACCAATGAAAATAAAATTATAGGTGAAGTTATTGGTTAAAGAGTAAGAGACTAATTATGTGATCATCTGAATGAGAAGCAGATAGTGAAATAATCAGTGGAGGTATAGTGGCTAACTCTTGTAACACAAATAAAAAAACAGTAAATGAGATGTGTCCATGCAATACCAATGCAAACTGCATACTTACCAGAGGTTCCTTGCCCCGCATCATGCTCGCCCATGCTGGAGTGTTGCAACTGGATGGACTGCTCCGGGGTTACAAACAGCTCCTGGCTCGCCACAACAATGGATTCCCCCACTCGCCTGTCCCCCATTCTCATCCTCCTCTTCCTTGTCCAAAACTTCCTCCCCAGGGTTGCCTGCAGTGGCCTGTGATTCTGACTCCTCCGATATATCCCCGGGGCTCTTGGGGAAGGCGGTGTCACTGCAGAGGATAGCATGCAGCTCCTTGTAAAAGCAGCATGTCTGCAATGACTGCTTGCCTCCCTTGCATTCTGGTATGCCTGTCGCAACTCCTTGATGTTCACGCAGCACTGCTGCGGGTCCCCCTTGTAGCCCTTCTCCCCCATGCCCCAAGCAATCTGCTTGTAGATGTCCACAGTTCTATGGCTTGATCAGAGCTATGCCTGTACAGCCTCTTCTCCCACGGACCCAGGAGATCCACCACCTTCTCTGTACTACAGGTTGGACATGTTTGGAGCAAGTAGCCAGCATGCTCAGCTGGGCAGTTGCCAGGTGAGCGCTCCACCTGAGCAAACAGGAAATGGAAATTCAAAACAATTACAGTCCTTCAACAGGGGAGGGGCTTATTCCTGTGTACCCGGCTGCTGGGCAACGGAGTTCAAAATGGTGACCAGAGCAGTCACAGTGGGGCATTGTGGGACACCTCCTGGAGGCCACTTCAGTTGATATAAGCAACGCAGTGTCTGCAGTGGTGCTGCGTCGACCTAACTACATCGACTTAAGCACTACGCCTCTCATGTAGGTGGCGTTTTAAGTCAAAGTAGTCGGCAAGTGACATCAGCGGGAAAAACACTGCAGTGTAGATGCGACATTCCTAGGTTAATGTAAGCTGCCTTATGTCAACTTAACTCTGTAGACTAAGCCTGAGTGTCCCAGTTCTTTGGTTTGCAAAGCAAAGATGTCACATTGTTCAGCAGATGTCTCAATTTAAGATGGTGATGCATGAATAATGGTAGCTTTTCTGTGAATTTGTTTCAAATAACTATTTGTATGGCTGCTGAGGCCCCTTTTCTTTTTGAGGAGGCCTGCTGTTAGAGCACAACTGTTTAACCCTAAAGGCTGGTTATGGAAACTTCCTCAAAACTGGCCTTGTTCTTCTTTCATTTCTGAGATCTTTGGGGTTCACCCATACACAGTGCGAGTGGTTTGCAACAACAGATATTTTAAGAAAGCTGCTGGGTTAAGCAGCACTTTTCCAAACAGATATTGGCCAAAAGGCGGCCACACGTCAACTGGATCGGGATGTGTTGTCTGTGTCCAAGGTGTACTTCACATTTGATTTACCAGGAGACCTTCCAGAAGGCATGGTAAGGCAGAACTTACAACCATAAAGATCATGGTAAAGGTGAACGTCTTTTGCCTTTCAGGGCATCAAGCCTTCCAAGAGAGACTGATCCCCCTGGGGAAGGAAGTCATGACATCTACGTCAGCCTTGACTAGTTTCTGTGCACCTGATAAAACACACTATCCTGACGCACCAGGCCAGCTATACAATCACCTGTTTCCTTCGGTGCAGCTACAGCTCCTATTCCACTTGAATCCAAAAAATGAGAGAGCTGTAGAAATCTAACCCCTTGTCAATTTAGTAAATTATGGTTCCTTTTTCTATTTTTTGTCTTCAATAATATCCCAGACTTTCTAGTTGTGTGTCTGTGTGTGCGCGCGCGCACACACTCCTCATCTGTGAAAGGGTTCAAAGAAACTAAGGGCAGGTCTTCACTACGGGGGGGGGGGGGTCGATTTAAGATACGCAAATTCAGCTACGCGAATAGCGTAGCTGAATTCGACGTATCGGAGCCGACTTACCCCGCTGTGAGGACGGCGGCAAAATCGACCTCCGCGGCTCCCAGTCGACGGCGCTTACTCCCACCTCTGCTGGTGGAGTAAGAACGTCGATTTGGGGATCGATTGTCGCGTCCCGACGAGACGCGATAATTCAATCCCCGAGAGATCGATTTCTACCCGCCGATTCAGGTGGGTAGTGTAGACCTAGCCTAAGCTGTCGAACATAAATTGTTCATTAAGACCTTTAAAACTTCTACTTATAACACTGCTCTACAGCCAAAATGCTTCTGAAATAAATGTAGTCAAACTTTACTAATTCTGGGTCACTGAGAACGAAAATGATGCTTAAAATTGTTGACTGGCTCTAGTTTTCAAGATATGCTATTGGGTCAGTATATACGACCCTTGACTTGGGAATGGCAGAGGATAAGTGAGTTATAAAGGGAAGGGATCTCAATTTAAACCAGAAATGATTAAAATACATCTTTGACTGGATCTATAAATAAATCTATGACTGGGTTTGGACAGTACTTGCTTTTTAGGCAAAACAATGAATGATGCAATCTGAAGCTGGTATTGCGTCATACATGATATGAATTGCATCATGTTATTCCTAGAAGTCATGGATGATGCAATCATAATGAAGCTTACATCACTCTGCTGAACAAATTGCCCTATATTAGCTCTAGAAATCATACAGTGTCGAGCTCTCTTATTTGTCAGTGTTTGATTTTGCAAAGGGACACATTTCTGTTTAGCCAAAGTGAGCAGAGATGCCTCGTACTTGTGTGAACAGTGCAGATAACTTCTGCTATGTTTGTGGTGAAGTGACTTTTGCATCACAAAAGCGCAGTATAAGCACTATGGTTAAGAAAGCCTATCACCTTTATTTTGACTGCAAAATTGGAGATCAGGACAAGAGGTGGGCCCCACACATATGCTGCAATACTTGTGCAACAAATCTTCGCCAGTGGTTGAACAGGAAAAGGAAATCTATGCCTTTTGCAGTGCCAATGATTTGGAGAGAGCCAACAGATCATACCAGCAATTGTTACTTCTGCATGGTGCCTCCAGTTGGGAAAGGTGTGTCAAAGAAGAAAAAGTGGACTGTGCATTATCCAAACATTCCATCAGCTATACGCCCAGTACCCCCACGGAGAAGGACTGCCGGTTCCTGATGCACCAGAATCATTCTCACTTGAGTCAGACGAGGAAGAGGAAGAAGATGAAACTTCTGGTCCTGAACCATCAATGTCACAGGACCCACATTTTCTCCCATCCTCCTCCTCTGAACCACACCTCATAACACAAGGTGAACTGAATGACCTTGTCAGGGATTTGGAACTACCCAAGAGTAAGGCAGAGCTGTTGGACTCCAGACTACAGCAGTGGAATCTCCTGGCAGGTGATGTTAGGGTTTCCATGTTCCATGACCGTCAAAAGGATCTTGTCCCATTCTTCTTCATGGAAGGTGATCTTGTAGCCTGCAACAACATCGATGGTGTGATGGCAGCCCTCAACATCGTTCACGATCCAGATGAGTGGAGACTGTTCATTGATTCATCGAAGATGAGTCTTAAAGCTGTTTTACTGCATAATGGCAATGTTTTGCCATCAATTCCAGTTGGTCATGCAGTCCATATGAAGGAAACCTATGACAACATGAAACAACTTTTGAGGTGCATAAACTATGACCAACATCAGTGGCAGCTTTGTGGCGATTTGAAGGTTGTTGCTCTCTTGCTTGGTCTGCAGACTGGATACACAAAGTACTGCTGTTTTCTCTGTGAATGGGATAGTCGTGCAAGGGATTCCCACTACATCAAGAAAGATTGGCCACTCCGACAGTCATTGGAGCCTGGGAGGAAAAGTGTTCAGCATCCACCACTTGTTGAATCAAGGAAGATTTTGTTACCACCTTTACACATCAAGCTGGGTCTGATGAAGAACTTTGTCAAGGCCATTGACAAAACACAAGCAGCTTTCAAGTACCTCCGTGGAAAATTTCCAAGGTTAAGTGAAGCTAAGATAAAGGAAGGTGTCTTTGTTGGTCCTCAGATTCGTGAACTTCTTCGAGATGATGCATTTGACCATGCAGTGCGTGGCAAGGAAAAGACGGCATGGAAAGCCTTCCAGTTAGTGGCAATAAATTTTCTCGGAAACATCAAGGCAGACAACTACAGGTTGTTGGTGGAAAACCTCCTCAAGGCATACAAAAGCCTTGGTTGCAACATGTCACTAAAGATACATTTTTTGCACTCTCATCTAGATTTTTTTCCACCGAACTGCGGAGCAGTGAGCGACGAGCACGGAGAGCGATTTCACCAGGACATTGCAACAATGGAGAAACGCTATCAGGGCAAATGGAGCCCATATCAATGCTTGCAGACTATTGCTGGACAGTGACAAGAGATGCTCCATTTAATGAATACAAGAGACAAGCCAAGAAGCGCCGAGTAGACACTGAATAGGACTAAACTATGTACATAATAGTTTTTTGCCTTTTGTTTCATAATAAATTTTATTTATATAACCCTTTTGCTGATTTTTGAAGTGTTACATAAACAGGACAGGTGAAATATTATCATGTAAAGCAACCTTAAACACATGAAAAGACCTAGGTTTACAATTTATGATTAAAACTCTACTATCTACACAATATACATAGACATAAAATGTAAAAACTTAAATATCTTAGAAACAGTAGCCAATCAATTGTTTTAATTGTCATATTTGAATTCAGCACATCAAAATACATAATAAATAGCACATTTTATCTCTGAAGCAGACGACTTCTCAAAAATTGTAGACCAGTGTAACAGGCTCAATAAGGTATATATCGGTGTTGTGGTGAGGTGGCAGCTTTAATTGGCTCTGAGGTTGTGGCTTAAAAGTAAGCAATAATTTGGTTTCAGTGATATTCAGAAATATATTAATATTCAGAAATATCCAATTAGCTCAAGCTGGATTGCACTGGTTGGTTTACATTCTGCATTTTAGGATTTATAAGCGTGGATTTTCTGCTGTATTAATCTGATGATTTTACTAAACTGCTGACCTGGTTCCAATGCAATATCATTGTTAACTCATTGATTTGACCCAAACTTGGTAACATTGTTGTTTAACCCTTAGTTAGCTGAGTGGTGTTTATAGTAGTTTTACCTTAGGGAGGTGTGTTCGTGATTGTATTGGTTCGGTGTATGAAAGGGATATACACTCAAAAATCTTCCAATGAGCACCATGGGCTGCCACTCCTCTGCAGACCCCCATTGAGTCACTCTCAATTTAACCTCTGGTTCTCACAGGGGCGCAGTTGAGGTGGGCAGGAATCTAAGGGCCAGCTGAATCCTGTAGCACTCAAGGCAGTACAAGGTAAAATAAACTCCCCCAGGCAGGCTTTTTGGGAGTGTGTGTGAAAGCCGTGTGGCTGCGGGAGGAATCACTGAACTGGGGGGTGTTTATGAGTGGGTGGCAGGACCGGCTCTAGCTTTTTTGCCACCCCAAGCAAAAACAAAACCAAAAACGGGTGTCTGGACTGCCGAAGCAAAAAAAATAAATACGGCAGCCACAGGGAGCGCGTGGAAGGCGGTCAAGGCAGCTCGCAGGGGGGTGAACGGCGGCGCCCGTCCGCTCCCTCTACCCGTGGGCAGCCAGGAGCTGCAGCCCGCTCGCAGCCTGGCAAGAGGGGCTCCCCCCTCTGGCCTTGGGGTGCCTCTCCCGGCCAGGCAGGCGGAGCCCCCGGGGGCTGCAGGAGGTGCTGGCTCAGCCGCTCCTTTAAAGGCAGCTCAGCCGGGCCGGGCTCAGAGCAGCGCGGGAGGCGGAGGCCAGTGCAGGCGGTGGGGAGTGACGTGTCCCAGGGAGCCCGGCGGCACAGTGAGCAGCGGGGATCGCTAGTTCCTGCCCCCCCAGGCTGGGGTCCGTGCCCCTGCAGGGCTGGGCTGGGACTGGCGGAGCGCGGGAAGCCAGTCAGGGGCTCCGGAGCTGTGGACCGGGCTGCCAAAGCAAACAAAAAAAAAAGAACCACAGCAGGGCGGCCGGACAGTGCCGCCCCAAGATTGGCCGGAATGCCGCCCCTTACAATGTGCCGCCCCAGGCACGTGCTTTCTCTTCTGGTGCCTGGAGCCGGCCCTGGTGGGTGGAGCTTGCTAGGCATTTACTGTCCTTTCCAGGCATAGCCAGGGCCCCCATCTGGCTCGCCCTGGTAAGGGCCAGCTGAGGTTGTGGATCTGGTTTGAAAGGCTCTAAAGGGAAGGGAAAAACTTCTCCTCTTGGTGGCCTGAGAATTCAGGCTGCAATACTGAGCTTCACCCTAGCTTCTGGGAAAGGCCTGGAGTACCCCCAGGCACTGCAGAAACATGCTCCAACTCCACCGCAGTTGGACACCACTTATGCTCCTCCAGCTCCAGGAACTAGTCCCAACAGCTGCAGCAGTAACCAGATTGGGGGGGAGGGGCAGTCTGAGCCCAAGCCTAAAAGCTGCTCCCTCCAAGAAAAGTCAGGCGCTGGGTGAGCAGCAAACACTGAAGGTGGATTTCTTTCAGGCTCTGGGTAGAGCGCGCCTTGTACTGCTGCAGGAGAGAGCACTCAATAAGGAGCAAAAGCTTCAAACGTTCCCCAAATCCTGCATCCAAGTCAGCAAATTCACTTAAAGGCAAAAGCAGAGGCAGTGAGACACAGCTCCCACTTCCATGAACAGCTATCTAGGAGAAATAGCAACTCCCTAAGGTTTAGGGCCCGCATGCTTTGCATAAGGACATTAGGCCTTTCTTCCTCCAGACTGCGAGGCTAGTAGGCAGGTCAGGAAGTTGCCCCTTCAGTCCCACACACTTAAAGGGCCCTTCCTAGGAAAGGCCAAAGCCTGAAGAAAATAAGTAATGTCAAGAAGGGTTCTAACGAGAGAACTTTGGAAGTTTGTGGGGCAGGCAACAGGGGGAAAGGATCCCTACTTGAGCAGGGACGTGTACCCTGGATCCTCAGATTAAAAGCCTGGTGCTCTACCGACTGAGCTTGCCAGGTTCACAAGGAAAAGCAACACGTTGGTGCAGAAGAGAAACTAGTTAAGAAAAGGAGAGTCGGAAACAAGACAGAAAACCTGCTGCTCCCTCTATCTTCGCAGCTCAGTCTGCTTCTCCTTCCAGCCCCCTGAGGCATTTTTGTTTTCTGTTTATTAAAATATCAGATCCAGTAGAAAACACAGTTATACAAAGCAAAATGAAATCACAGACAGAAATGCTGATGTAAATACCAAAAAAAAAAAAAAAAAAAAAGGACAATGTAATCTCTAGCAATGCATGGTATCCGGGCCAACCCGCTAAGGTCCCTGTGTGCTTACCAGAAACCTTAAGGAACCAATACCAATCCCTGAACACGATACCAATGCCTTAATTATTCACACTTATCCCTCAGGAAAGCTCAACTGTCCTCCGAAATTCACCCATCCATACCCCAGATTTGTCATACACCCTATCCGGGACCTGGAGCACCTGAGCATAACGCTTCAGCCAGGTGCAAACATCCTCCTCCCGTACCACAGCTGTGTGGAAAAATATGGTCACTGTCTTCACCGCAGGCTTGAAAAGGGGGATGGTAACTAATCCCACCCACACCCTGGTCTACGGGGGCTTTCTCCCCAAACTTCTCCCAGAACTGCTCGGACTCGCTGACTGAATGGAAACTAACATAAAATTCCCTACTGTCTGGCAGGTGAATCACTGACCCCAGCTGCCAAGGGATAAAGCCCAAGGAGTGGAGCAGCAAAATGCCCACTACAAAGTCCCACGTGGGACACCCACTTGAAACCCCTGTGTACCATAGTCCAGCTACGTGATGCTGCTGCTGCAAGGAGACAGATGGCTGCAGTCCTGCAATCGCCACTGTGGTTAATGAAAGAGAGGCTGCTAAACACACTGTGGTTACTGAAACAGAGGCTGCCGCTATGTAGGATTTCCTCTTGGCTGGCAAGGGACCCTCTGGTCGGAACCCCACCACTGGCACCAGTCTGGAACTCTGCTCTGTTCTCCTGCCTTCCAGTTCAGCCGTCTCAGGCCCTGACCTCTGACACTCGAGCAGCTCACCCTGCTCGGTCACCTGCAAGTGGCCCCAGTCTCATGTCAGGTCCAAGGACACTGTGGGGCTGACCAACAGGTATGGTGCTCACCACTAGGTCAGTGCTCCCCCCATAAGGGGAGCTGGGTGAATGAGCCCAGACTGTTGCTCCCCATCCTCTGGGGTCCCAAAACTACCTGTACCCAAAAAGAGCTCAGTCCCCACAAGTGTCCCCAAGGTGGGGTGAGCGGCTCCTGGTGCTCCACTCCCCAGCTTCACTAATTCCGCTCTCTCCTCTCCCCGGTCCCCAACGCTGGGCTGGACCCAAGCCTCCCAGGAACTGGCAATGCACAAATACCTTCTGCCTGGGAGAGGCACAGGCCTCCCCCAGGCACTGCAGACACGTACTCCTCCTCCAACTCCACTCCTCTCGCAGACCTGTCACACTCCTCCGGATCCCGGCCAGCAGCCCCAACACCTGCACCCCTCTCCAAGTGGGGGGGGCTAAGCCCCGCCCTTCTCACGGCTCCCTCAAAGGAAAGCCAAGCGCTGGGTGAGCACCAAACGCTGATAGTGAAATAATTTCAGGTCCAGAGGCCTTTCTTCCTCCAGCCTGCAGAGCCAGTGGGCATGTCAGGAAGTTGCCTCTTCAGTCCCATGCACTACAGGGCCCTTCTTAACAAAGGCCATGTACTGAAGAGAAAAAAGGGATATCAAGGCGCACTCTGAAAAGACCCCTTTCGAAACTCCTGGAGCATAGTTTGCTGTCTGACCAGGAACTCGAACCCTAGACCCTCAGATGAAAGGTCTTAGGCTCAATGAGCTAGCCAGGCTCACAAGCAAGAGCAGCAAGATGGTGCAGAAGAGAAAGTAGTCAAGAAAAAGAGAGCGGGAAACAATACACTAAACATGCTGCTTTCTCTCTCTTCGCAGCCCTAGACCCGGCTTCCTTTCTTTCTGCTTTTTGTTTATTAAAATATCAGATCCAATAGAAAACAAATTATACAAAGCAAAATGAAATCACAGACAGTAATGAGATTGAACCACCCACCAAGGATAGGTGGCAAGCAAGGGATGCCAAGGTCCCACCGAGACTTGAATTTGAATTGCAAGATTCAAAGCCCTAAATGCTGGCCCTTACACCATGGAACTGACAGGAAACCCCTCAAACTCTTCCGTCGGGGAGGACATTCTCAGGACAATTTTTTGCATCTCTCCTTCAAGGGCTCTCTGGCCAGCCCTGCATTTGGTCAACAAGTCAGCACTAAGCGCTTTGCTCCAGGCCCAGATGCCTTTCTTCCTCCAGACAGCAAGGCCAGTGGACATGTGAGGAGGATGCCCCTTCAGTCCCAGGCAGTAAAGGGCCCTTCTTAGGAAAGGCCAAGTCCTGAAAAGAAGAGTAACATGAAGCAGGACATGCCTTCTGAAGATCTTGGAGAATACCACACAGGAAGAAGCTCTATCTGCCTGACCAGGGACTTGACCTCGTTCATCCAGAAACAAGCCTAAGGCTAGCTGTAAATGATCCTGTCCAACCAAGTCTGGAACCGCCATCGTGGAGCCAGGAGTCCCAACATCTGCCGGGTAAAAAACCAAGCCACCAGAAAGTGGTCCATAGTGTCAAGGGGTGCCAGAGCCTGACACAGTGCCCCAGGGCAATCTTTGCTCTGCACATGCCGACCCTGCGCATTTGCATGGATGGAAGTTTCCCATTAAAGAGGTGCCACCACACATGTCAGTACTTAAAGGGCACCCATGCCATTTGCAAATACTTTAAAGCTCCTGTCAGTAAGTTCTGGGGACAGTTGGTCAGCTTCACAGGAAGCTCCCTAAAATTGGCCTGTATCACCCAGTGGTACATTGACCTCCGTATGGACGGGGCTAAAGGGGGGGTCTCACTGCTGTGGCCACCGCTGTTGTGAGGGCGGCCATTGTTGTGGCTGAAACCATCCTGCAAGCACCTTCCACCTAGCCACCCACAGAAAAGCCCATAGGACGTAAGGTGGGAGTGGATGAACACTAGAGAGAGAGCAGGGGGGCCCCTCCTATTCTCCTCCCAGTTCCGCCACCATCAGCCGGCCCAGACCCGGTGCTGCACCCAGTGGGCTCAAAACAAATATGGCCCGATCTGAAGAGTCAGTTGCGTTCTTTATGGTTGCCCCGTGTAGTGAGGCTGAGTGGCCTCCCTCTGACCAGGAGAGTGAGGGAGCATTACACGCCCCTTGGAGGGTGGAGCCTAGATCACCTCGCCCCCTTCGCCGGAAGTACCGGGGCATGGCTGGAAGTATGAGAGGCCGGCCCTGCAGCCCAGTTGGGGGAGAGCCTGCAACGGAGGACGACGCTTGGCCTGTTCTCCAGAGGCCCCGAGAGTAGCCGGCGCCTGGCTGTTCCCGATCCCCAGACGTGGACGATGACTGGCCCGGAGTACCCGCTGAAGTTTACCCCAAAGAGCCGGAAGAGGCCTGGAGGCCGCAGGTACCAAACCCCGGGGAGGAAGGAAGTAGCCTGGGACAGCCACGGAGCAGCCAGCTGCAGAGCCTGGCGTGGCTCAGTTGGCGTCTTGCAGCTGGATCCCCGCCGACACAGAGCTGGGACGCGGTGGAGTAGGGTGGGCCCACATCCCCCTGCCACCTCACCCCGGGTGACTGACCCCCTACATGGTGCAAGGAGGCTTTAGCCCAAGACAGGAGCTCCCTGACAACTCACCTTTAGAGACTGTGTGTTGGCTGGCTGCCTGAGCCCCGCCCAGGCCAAAGCCAGCCCTGAAAGACTGTTTGCTTGCTGGCACCCTGAGCCTACACAAGCCCAGGCCCAACTCACCTGGAGACTGTTTTGTTTACTGGCTGCCTGCGCTCTGCCCAGGACAAAGCCAGCCCTGAGAGACTGTGTGTTTGCTGGTTGCCTGAGTTCTGCCCAGGCCCCAGTCAGCCCTGATAGACTGTAGTTAAGGGCTGACTACCTGAGCTACCCCAGTCCAGGCTAAAGCCTAGTATTGACTATTTACTGCAAAAGCCCTATGGGGGAGGGGGGGCTTTTGCCTGTCTTACAGACTCTGGTCCTGACCCCACAGGACTAGCCTGAGTGAGGGAGCATTACACGTGGTAACAGAAGTGGGGAGTTGACCCCACCCCTGAGATAAGGGGTCACGCCGACCTCCAAACCATATAGCACCCCTCCATCCTCCACCGCTATACAGAGGATGGAGGTTGAAAAGTTAATTAAGTGGCTAGCCGAGAGCAAGCAGCAGCAGCAACAACAGCTGCTGGAACAACTCGGCAGTCAGTAGCAACAGCTGATCCGGGAGTTGGGGGCCCAAAACCACGAACAACAACAGCAATGCCTGCAGCAGCTCGCGGCCCTTTGGCCTACTCCAGGAACACCCAACCCCAGCGGGGCTACAGGACCCCCTGACCCTGTGGTGCCTGTACGCCTAACCAAGATGGGGCCTGACGATGACCCCGAGGCCTTTTTAATGACTTTTGAGAGAGTCACCTCCGCTGCGAAGTGCCAGTGGCCCAATGGGCCCTTTGGTTGGCACTGTACCTAACGGGCCCGGCCCAAGCCACCTATAGGGTGCTTCCGGTGCCCGAAGCCCATGACTACGCACATCTGAAGGCCGCAATTCTCAGCGCCCTGGAGATCACCCCCGAGACGTTCCAAAGGCAACATACCTGCCGGGAGCCCGACCCAGGGTGGTAGTTCAGCAGGTGAGAGAGGCCTGCTGGCGGTGGCTACAACCTGAGCAACATACAGGGGTGGAGGTAGCAGAACAAGTGGCGCTCAAACACTTTTTGCATATCCTTCCAGCACACGGGAGGACTTGGGTCATGCGCCACGGACCGGCTATGCTAAGCAAGGCTGATGGAGGAGTTTCTGGTGGCTGAGACCCCTGTAGAGCCAGGGCCCCATCCTCCGACTGCCGTCCCGGTCCAGTCTTGTGAAGAGAAGACCCAGGGCCAGAGGAGTGAGCCCTGACCTGGCCTAAGATGCTCGGATGGACGGAAAGAGCTGCAGGAGTAGCAGGAGAGCGCAAGAGGGGAGGACTCCTGTCTCATACTGAGAAAAAGGGACGATGGATGAGTTATCTTAAGTGCCTATACACAAATGCAAGAAGCCTGGGAAACAAGCAGGGAGAACTGGAAGTCCTGGCACAGTCAGAGAACTATGATGCGATTGGAATAACAGAGACTTGGTGGGATAACTCACATGACTGGAGTACTGTCATGGATGGATATAAACTGTTCAGGAAGGACAGGCAGGGCAGAAAAGGTGGGGGAGTTGCGTTGTATGTAAGAGAGGAGTATGACTGCTCAGAGCTCAAGTATGAAACTGCAGAAAAACCTGAGAGTCTCTGGATAAAGTTGAGAAGTGTGAGCAACAAGGGTGATGTCATGGTCGGAGTCTGCTATAGAACACCAGACCAGGGGGATGAGGTGGACGAGGCTTTCTTCCGGCAACTAACAGAAGTTGCTAGATCGCAGGCCCTGGTTCTCATGGGAGACTTTAATCACCCTGATATCTGCTGGGAGAGCAATACAGTGGTGCACAGACAATCCAGGAAGTTTTTGGAAAGTGTAGGGGACAATTTCCTGGTGCAAGTGCTGGAGGAACCAACTAGGGGCAGAGCTTTTCTTGACCTGCTGCTCACAAACAGGGAAGAATTAGTAGGGGAAGCAAAAGTGGATGGGAACCTGGGAGGCAGTGACCATGAGATAGTCGAGTTCAGGATGCTGACAGAAGGAAGAAAGGAGAGCAGCAGAATACGGACGCTGGACTTCAGAAAAGCAGACTTTGACTCCCTCAGGGAACAGATGGGCAGGATCCCCTGGCAGAATAACATGAAGGGCAAAGGGGTCCAGGAGAGCTGGCTGTATTTTAAAGAATCCTTATTGAGGTTGCAGGAACAAACCATCCCGATGTGTAGAAAGAATACTAAATATGGCAGGCGACCAGCTTGGCTTAACAGTGAAATCCTTGCTGACCTTAAACGCAAAAAAGAAGCTTACAAGAAGTGGAAGATTGGACAAATGACCAGGGAGGAGTATAAAAATATTGCTCAGGCATGCAAGAGTGAAATCAGGAAGGCCAAATCGCACTTGGAGTTGCAGCTAGCAAGAGATGTTAAGAGTAACAAGAAGGGTTTCTTCAGGTATGTTAGCAACAAGAAGAAAGTTAAGGAAAGTGTGGGCCCCTTACTGAATGAGGGAGGCAACCTAGTGACCGAGGATGTGGAAAAAGCTAATGTACTCAATGCTTTTTTTGCCTCTGTCTTCACAAACAAGGTCAGCTCCCAGACTGCTGGACTGGGCAGCACAGTATGGGGAGGAGGTGACCAGCCCTCCGTGGAGAAAGAAGTGGTTCGGGACTATTTAGAAAAACTGGATGAGCACAAATCCATGGGGTCGGATGCACTGCATCCGAGGGTGCTAAAGGAGTTGGCGGATGTGATTGCGGAGCCATTGGCCATCATCTTTGAAAACTCATGGCGATTGGGGGAGGTCCCGGATGACTGGAAAAAGGCTAATGTAGTGCCCATCTTTAAAAAAGGGAAGAAGGAGGATCCGGGGAACTACAGGCCAGTCAGCCTCACCTCAGTCCCTGGAAAAATCATGGAGCAGGTCCTCAAGGAATCAATTATGAAACACTTAGAGGAGAGGAAAGTGATCAGGAACAGTCAGCATGGATTCACCAAGGGGAAGTCATGCCTGACTAACCTAATTGCCTTCTATGATGAGATAACTGGCTCTGTGGATGAGAGGAAAGCAGTGGATGTGTTATTCCTTGACTTTAGCAAAGCTTTTGATACGGTCTCCCACAGTATTCTTGCCGCCAAGTTAAAGAAGTATGGGCTGGATGAATGGACTGTAAGGTTGATAGAAAGCTGGCTAGATCGTTGGGCTCAACGGGTAGTGATCAATGGCTCCATGTCTAGTTGACAGCCGGTTTCAAGCGGAGTGCCCCAAGGGTTGGTCCTGAGGCCGGTTTTGTTTAATATCTTTATTAATAATCTGGAGGATGGTGTGGACTGCACTCTCAGCAAGTTTGCAGATGACACTAAACTGGGAGGAGTGGTAGATACACTAGAGGGTAGGGATCGGATACAGAGGGACCTAGACAAATTAGAGGATTGGGCCAAAAAAAACCTGATGAGGTTCAACAAGGACAAGTGCAGAGTCCTGCACTTAGGACGGAAGAATCCTATGCACTGCTACAGACTAGGGACCGAATGGCTAGGTAGCAGTTCTGCAGAAAAGGATCTAGGGGTCACAGTGGACGAGAAGCTGGATATGAGTCAACAGTGTGCTCTTGTTGCCAAGAAGGCTAACGGCGTTTTGGGCTGTATAAGTAGGGGCATTGCCAGCAGATCGAGGGACGTGATTGTTCCCCTTCATTCGACATTGGTGAGGCCTCATCTGGAGTACTGTGTCCAGTTTTGGGCCCCACACTACAAGAAGGATGTGGAAAAATTGGAAAGAGTCCAGCGGAGGGCAACAAAAATGATTAGGGGTCTGGAGCACATGACTTATGAGGTAGGGTGACCAGATGTCCCAATTTTATAGGGACGGTCCCGATTTTGGGGTCTTTTTCTTATATAGGCTCCTATTACCCCCCACCCCCTGTCCCGATTTTTCACACTTGCTGTCTGGTCACCCTACTTATGAGGAGAGGCTGAGGGAACTGGGATTGTTTAGTCTCCAGAAGAGAAGAATGAGGGGGGATTTGATAGCTGCTTTCAACTACCTGAAGGGGGGTTCCAAAGAGGATGGAGCTCGGTTGTTCGCAGTGGTGGCAAATGACAGAATAAGGAGCAATGGTCTCAAGTTGCAGTGGGGGCGGTCTAGGTTGGATATTAGGAAACACTATTTCACTAGGAGGGTGGTGAAGCACTGGAATGCGTTACCTAGGGAGGTGGTGGAATCTCCTTCCTTGGAGGTTTTTAAGGCCCGGCTTGACAAAGCCCTGGCTGGGATGATTTAGTTGGGAATTGGTCCTGCTTTGAGCAGGGGGTTGGACTAGATGACCTCCTGAGGTCCCTTCCAACCCTGATATTCTTTGATTCTATGATTCTATGAAAGTCGGTCTGGCCTGACAAAGGCCCCAGAGAGAGCGGGGCCTACTACTAGATACCCCCACTGAAAAGAGACCCCAGGTTGCAGAGGCGCCAGCCCCAGCACCTCCTGCGCTGGATCTGCCCTGACACCCTGGACTCGGCCCCTGCTTCACTTGTGGCCACCTCAGACACCTCCGTCGAGAGTGTAGTTTCGGGCAGGTCTGTTCAGGGGAGGCCCGGGCCCGTAAGCACCCCTCGGGTAAGCTGACTGTCCCCGTTACAGTGAATGGAGCAACCATTTCTGCGCTCATTGACTCGGGGTGTGGGCAGACGCTTGTCCGCCAGGGTCTCGCCCCCCTGCCCGAACCACCCCTAGAGGTCATTCAGCTCCAGTGTATCCATGGGGATGTGCACTTGTACCCCAAGACCCCGGTGACCCTGACTGTAAGAGGGGAAACCCGGACCCCGATGGTTGGGCTAGCCCCGAAGTTGGTGTACCCAGTCATCTTGGGCTGAGACTGGAAGGGCTTTGTGGGGCTCCTGCGAACAATGGCCGATAGGGCCTCGCTGGCTGAGGCCGCCCTTGAAGGTAAACCTTTAGAAGAAGCTGACCAAGCCCTGGAGGACCCCAACGAGGTGGACCAACCTGCTGGGCCCTCGAAATCTGGCATCCGGGAAGGAAGGGAACCCGGACTGAAAGAGACCCCCACATTGGGCACGGATTTCAGTCATGACCAACGGGAGGACCCCTCCCTGAGGTGGGCATATGAACAACTAGCGAGTGTTAATGGGACCCTGAACCTGCCCCACCAGGCCACCAAATAGCCCCATTTTGAGTTGGTGGGGGATCGCCTGTACTGGATCAACCGCGAGACCCAGACTGATGAAATTCGGATGCAGCTTGTGGTTCCTCGATGCCACCGACGGGTGGTTCTACAGCTGGCCCATGATGTCCCTGCTGCGGGCCACCCGGGCCATGAGAAAACACTAGCCCGGATCCTGGCCTGCTTCAATTGGCCAGGAGTACATAGGGAAGTCCGAGACTTTTGCGACTCTTGCCCAGACTGCCAACGAGCAGCCCCAAAGGGCAAACTGAAAGCGCCTCTCGTCCCCTTGCCCGTCGTGGGCACCCCATTTGAGAGGATCGCCATGGACCTCATGGGAGTGTCGCGGGATTCCAGTATATCTTGGTGGTCCTGGACTATGCAACCCCTGCCTAAGAGTGTCACGGGATTCCAGTATATCTTGGTGGTCCTGGACTATGCAACCCAGTTCACAGAAGCCATTCCCCTGCGAAGTGTTATGGCTTGGACGATCGCCGCCGAGCTCATGAAAATCTTCACCCGGGTTGGCCTCCCACAGGAACTCCTGACTGATCAAGGCACCTACTTTACTTCGAAGCTTCTACACGTCTGCGACCTCTTGGGGATAAAGAAATTACAAACGTCCGTCTATCACCCTCAGATGGATGGACTGGTGAAGCGCTTTAATCATACATTGAAGGACATGTTATGAAGGTTTTCCCCCAAAGAGATGCACCAGTGGGACCAGCTGATTCCACCCCTGTTACTGGCCCTCCAGGAAGTCCCTCAATCTTCGACTAAGTTCTCCCCCTTCAAGCTACTGTATGGCCGACAGCCGAAGGGGCTACTCGACCTCATGCGGGAGAACTGGGAGCAGACCCCATCCCCATCGCACAACCTCCTCCAGTATGTCCTTCAGCTGCAGGAATGACTAACCCGGGTGGGCGACCTGGCAAGAGAAAATTTACAGAGAGCACAGAAAGACCAAGAATGAACCTACAATAAGGGGTCCCGTGGAAGGACCTTTGCCCCAGGCGAGAGGGTATTGCTACTCCTCCCGTCAGAGGAGTGGAAGCTGCTAGCCCGGTGGCAGGGACCTTATGAGGTTATTCATCAAGTCGGGCCAGTCACCTATGAAGTGTCCCAACCCGACCGAAAGAAGAAAAAACAAATATATCACGTTAACTTGTTGAAGGCCTGGCGGGAGCAAGAGGCGCTCTTGATCACGCCATAACCCCCTGAGCCCGACCTCGGACCTGAACTACCAGTTCCCACTGACCCAGAATTGCTGCAATTGGGGGATACCTTGACCGAGGAACAACTGAAGCAGGCCAAGGGACTGGTAAAGTCCTTCCCTAAGATGTTCACGGCGAGACCTGGACAAACCACCCTGGTGCAGCATAAGGTATTAACCAACCCAGGGGAGGTCATACGAGAGACAACCAGGCCATTGCCACGCCGCATGCAGGAAATCATTGAAAAGGAGGTCCAAACCATGCTGGAGTTGGAGGTAATTGAAAGGTCACAAAGTGACTGGCACAGCCCCCCATCATCTTGGTCCCAAAACCAGATGGGACAGTCCGCTTCTGCATTGATTTTAGGAGAGTCAATAACATTTCAAAATTTGACGCTTATCCCATGCCGCAGATTGACGAGCTGCTGGACCACCTGGGAGACGCTCAGTACATCAATACCTGGACCTTACAAAAGGGTACTGGCAAATCCCCTTAAGCCCGAGCGCTCGGGAGAAGACCGCTTTTGCTACCCCCACCGGGTTATATCAGTTTACCCGAATGCCTTTTGGCCTTCATGGGGCACCTGCTACCTTCCAGAGGCTGATGGATCGGGTCCTGCAGCCACACAAAGCCTATGCGGCGGCATACCTTGATGTTGTGGTGATCTACAGCCGCTGATGGGAGGACCACCTCAACCAGGTTGCCGCCATCCTACAGGCCCTGGGGGATGCCGGGCTGACTGCCAACCCCAAGAAATGCAAAATTGGCTGGCAAGAGACCACCTACTTGGGATATACCCTCGGGCGAGGGCAAGTATGACCTTTGGTGGGGAAGGTCCAGGCATTACAGGCTTATGAAGCCCCCACCACGAAGAGACAGGTTCGGCAATTCCTGGGGCTAGTGGGCTACTACCGCCGCTTTGTTCCCGGGTTCGCCTCAATCGTGGCCCCACTGACAGAGCTCCTAAGGAAGGACAGCCCTCGGCATGTATGGTGTACAAACGAATGCCAACAGGCCTTCCAAACCCTCAAGGACCGTCTATGCGAGGAGCCGGTGCTCTTCAGCCCTGATTTTGACAGGGAGTTCCTGCTGCAGACTGACGCATCGGAGGTGGGCCTGGGGGCAGTCCTGCCACAAGAGGTCAATGGGGAAGAACACCCTATATTATATATCAGCCGTAAACTGTTCCCCCAAGAGCGAAATTATGTGGTGGTCAAGAAGGAAGCACTAGCTGTCAAGTGGGCAGTGGACGCCTTAAGATATTATCTGGTAGGCGGCTCCTTCGTACTAGTGACTGACCACGCACCTCTGAAGTGGCTACAAAAGGCAAAGGAAACAACCCCCCCCCGGATTAGACATTCGTACCTAACTCTACAACCGTATGCCTTCATGGTTCGGCATCGAGCTGGTAAGGACCACGTCAATGCAGACTTTTTCTCCCGGCTGGGGGAGAAGGAGGGTGCCATCTCCACGTTCCCGGAGATGGACTTGAGGGTGTGTGTGTGTAGTGAGGCTGAGTGGCCTCCCTCCTGTGATTAATGTGCATAAGTCTTGTCAAGTAGTGTCAGGCTAAGCACTGTTAGGCCTCAACCTTCCGGAAGTTGTAAGAAGCGAGTACAGTTGAATCCTGCAAGCATAAGCATAATCTAGCTAGGAAGCTTTATAGACTAAAAAGGAAACTCTGTAAAGATAGATACAGACTTGTGGTTACTATGCTCTGCAACCAAATACCTCTTTAAGCTAACTCGAGCATTTTTGAGTCTAGCAAATTGACCACAATTAGCCGCATAGAGAAGAGATGAGCTGAGCACAGGTGCACAGTTCATAAGTTCAAAACAACTGCAAATACCACACTGAAACATTTGGCCACCTTCATTGGTTGACCTATTTTGAAACACGGCCAGCAAATACCGTATAAAAAAGGTGCAAAGATATGTGTGTGTGTGTGTGTGTGTGTGTGTGCGTGCGTGCGTGCCTAAAAGAGATCACTCTTTGTCAGGCTCACATACACCCCCTGAACCAAAGGGACTTGCGCTTCACTGACTATCTGTGCCTGGCCAGTGCAGGAAATGGTCAACTGAAGGTAATGTATCTTTGGAAGAACGCAGGGTAAGGTTTTGGAGTGAAGAGGTCTGGTTGTGCTCGAGCTGGTTAATCTTAAGTCTGTATTAATACTATAGTTTAATTATATTAGTAAATTGTTTAAGTTGTTTAAAAATAGTAGTAGTCAATGGTTAATCAATATATAGTAACTGTATATGTTTTGTGCCTTGCTGGAAGCAGGTACAGCGCTGGTGAAGTTAGTAGTTGATAAATCATAATAGCTTTACAAGTCGCTGTGCCTGTCTTCAGTATATGTTACCATCAAGTTTATCATAAAAGTCAATAAAAGTTTATAAGTTGTTATATAAGGTTATAGGTAGGTTAAGGTTAGTAAAATATAGTTGATCAATGTATTAGTATTGCATATAGAATTGTATTTGTTGGGGGTGGTTACAGTACATGTGAAGTTGCTAGGCAATCAGTAATAGTAGCGTTGCATGTATTTGTGACTATCTTCAATATTATTTACCTTTTATATGTGCACTTATAGGAATAGGTAGTTAATGCATAATATTACTCGTACTTGTGCTTGTCTCCAGTATAACTTGCCATTTGTATTAATCCTCACTCAGTGCTGGTCTTTAATTCTGTTTTTCTTATTCTGTCTGTGTTGCCTTTATAGTCGTAAGTCATTAAAAACCTATCTTGAGGAATAATTAGTTGTTTAGTTTCTCTTTTGCGGACACTACTCAACCTCATTACATCTGTGTTGGGTGGTGGGAAGTAGCGATCACCCAGAGCCCCCCTAGGGCTCTGACGTGTGCCTCCTCCTTCCATTAATCTCCACACCTCCGACCGGGAGAGTGAGGGAGCATTACACGCCCCTTGGAGGGCGGAACTTAGATCGCCCCGCTCCCCTCACCGGAAGTACCAGGGTGTGGCTGGAAGTATAAGAGGCCGGCCCTGCAGCCCAGTTGGGGGAGAGCCTGCAACGGAGGAGATGCTCGGCCTGTTCTCCAGAGGCCCTGAGAGGAGCCGGCACCTGGCTGCTCCCGATCCCCAGACGTGGACGATGACTGGCCCGGAGTACCCACTGCAGTTTACCCCAAAGAGCCGGAAGAGGCCTGGAGGCTGCAGGTACCAAACCCCGGGGAGGCAGGAAGTAGCCCAGGGGCAGCCATGGAGCAGCCGGCTGCAGAGCCCGGCGTGGCTCAGTCGGTGTGTTGCGGCTGGATCCCCGCTGACGCAGGGGCAGCCAATCCTGCCCCTACCAGGACCCTGGGCTGGGACATGGTGGAGTAGGGTGGGCCTGCGTCCCCCTGCCCACCCCACCCCGGGTGGCTGACCCCCTATACGGTGCAAGGAGGCTCTAGCCCAGGACAGGATCTCCCTGACCACTCACCTTTAGAGACTGTGTGTTTGCTGGCCGCCTGAGCTCCGCCCAGGCCAAAGCCAGCCCTGAAAGACTGTTTGCTTGCTAGCACCCTGAACCTACACAAGCCCAGGCCCATCTCACCTGGAGACTGTTTTGTTTACTAGCTGCCTGTGCTCTGCCCAGGCCAAAGCCAGCTCTGAGAGACTGTGTGTTTGCTGGCTGCCTGAGTTCTGCCCAGACCCTAGCCAACCCTGATAGACTGTAGTTAAGGGCTGACTACCAGAGCTACCCCAGTACAGGCTAAAGCCTGGTATTGACTATTTACCGCAAAAGCCCTAGGGGGGAGAGGGGGCTTTTGCCTGTCTTACAGACTCTGGTCCTGACCTCACAGGACTAGCCTGAGTGGCCTCCCCTGACCGAGAGAGTGAGGGAGCATTACACCCCGCCATTCCCCTCGAGCCTGACCTGCCCTCCAACTCAGCCACCCACTGAAAATTGAAAAACAAAAAAGTAGAGCCGTAAAAGGCTTCAAAGCCCATCAGGCCCAACCCCCCTTCAGTTCCAGGTACTAAAGGGTCCTTCCTAGGAAAGGACAAGTCCTGAAAAGAAAAAAGTAATGTCAAGGAGGGTCCTGAAGAAATTATTTTTGAAGTTTTTGGTGGTGCTATTACAGGAAAGGTTTGCTATTACCTGTCCAGGGATTTGCATTCTGGACTCTCAGATTAAAAGCCTGGTGGTTTACCCAGAGCTAGCCCAGCTAACATTGAAGTGGAGTAAGTTGGTGCAGAAGAGAAAGTAGTGAAGAAAAAGAGCGGGAAATAGGAAAAAACCCCTGCTATTCTTGCTCTTTTTGCAGCCCTATCCCTGGTTGCTCCTCCCTCCAGTGCCCTGAGACATTTTCCCACCACCATGCACAAGTCAACTCCATCCTCCCCAAACTCTAGAACATCCAGTTCATCAACCTGCCCACTCTTTCAGCTCTCCTCTTCAGCCTGGACTCATAGGGAGGCATATTAAGCGTCCCTCCCTCAGGCCTGCCCTTCAGCATTTCTGGCAAAAGAAGAACCCTGCAAAAGTGACTTTGGGCCAGTAGGTCAACCAATACGGCTGTCTGAAAGGCCAGGCTGCAACCCAGCTGCAGGACTCAGAAGAAATTGCACTGGCATCCCTTCCTACAGGGCTCTAGGAACATCCAGCTTTCTGGATCAAATGTCCCCCTGTCGCTCAAATCACAACCGCTAGCGTAGAAAAGGCAGGCTCCCATGTCATTTTCGAGAGTAAGACAATGCTACTGAGTTCCCAGTTTTTCAATGCGGGATGGTGCTGCAACGTCCCAGACTTGATCTCAGATTGGAAGATTTAAAGTCCCGAGTGTTCACTTTTACACCATAGGATAAGGGTCTGCTTATATCTGAGGCTTTTGATGGTGAGGACTTTGTTGAGATAATTTTGTGTTTGATTATCTCACTCCCTCTAGCTCCTAGCTCCCTATCTCTACATTGCAGAGGTCAGAACACAGAAGGTTCTGCTGTTCTTAAAATCCTGCTGTGACATTACATCCCATATTCTTCATGGAAATATGGTTATGATATGGATATGACATAACTAAGATATACTTTATGCAAGATGGCTCATGTGAGGTATCATGGGAAAGGTTATGATTTACTGAATGTGTTTATCCAATTTGTAAGCATGTATCATTTTTGTATCTGAAGCTAGGAATATTGACCATGTCTCTGTATTTTGAATGTGCTACGTTGGATGGGGCCAAACAATGTTAGTGGCTTATTGAAGAAATGCATACAAGCATAAGGATCACCCTAGGAACTGTGTGTAATAGAAACTTCTCAGAGATAGCTCTACACAATGGGAACTGTTTGACCCAGGTCACAACAAAAAAGCTTTCCAGCAAGTGAGGGGAAGATATAAAAGAGGGACAATGACAACATGATGGGGCCTCACTCTCCCTACAACAACACACCTGAAAACACCCGAGGAACAAAGACTGAACTGTGAGAAGTGATGATCTCAGGCTAAGATCTTTAGCCTGTGTATGAAAACCTGGAAAAGCCAAGGCAACCTGTGTCTTAAGAATCTGTCAGCCTGTTTATCACTCAGGGTGAGAATTTGCTAATTTGTATCCTACCTATCTAGTGTGTTAAGCTCAGTTTGCGGCTTTTGTTTATTTTCTTCGATAATCTGCTTTGTTTTGTTTGCTATCTCTTGAACTACTTAAAATCTACCTTTTGTAGTTAATAAATTTATTTTTGATTATTAAACCCAGTTTATGTAATTTCTAACTGCGGGGGGCAAGAAATTGTGCACAGCTCTCTTAACATTGAGGAAGAGGGCGAATTTTTATGAGCTTGCGCTGTGCAGATTTTTCTATACAGTGCAAGACAGTATTATTTTGGGTTTATCTCCCTAAAGGGGTGTGAACGTGAGTGCTGTGGGAGTCCTCTCACACAGAGGACTCCCTGAAATTTCAAAAGCACCAGAGCCTCTGTAACTCCCTCTAACTGCAAAAGCTCCAGAAACATCAAAAATACCCCAAATCCCAAAAGCTCTAGGGATTCTGAAGGCTTTGCACCTGGCTTTATTCCTCCATACCCCTAGTGTAATGGGAAGGTAAGGAAGTTTTCCTTTCACTCCAATGGACCAAATGGCCATTCTTGGGAAACTGCAAGCCTTGAGGAGTAACCTAAAGTCAAAGAGGTTCCTACTGGGATGGCTCAAGCTCCTTGTGAATGAAGCATATTAAAATACTAACTGTATGAACTGTATGTATCCCAGAGCTTGAATCCCAGACCTTCAGATTAATGTTTTGGGTTCAACCAACTGAACTGCCCAGATTTATGAAGAAGGGAAACAAATGGGTGTGGAATAGAAGCTAGGCATGCAAAAGTGCAGGAAAATCCGCAGGACGCGCGCATCTTTCTTGACACAGCCCTAGCCCACATGTTGTCCTCCCTTTTCCCTCCAGCACCCTGAGGCCTTTTTGCAGCCATACACACAAGTGAAGTCTTCCCCCACTAACCTCTAGCAGCCCCAAGTCATCAATATGGGTAGTCTTGCAGTCCTGCTCTTTACCCCTGCCAAATTGGTCTGTGCAGTAAGTCTCCCTCTCTGATGGCCCCACTGAAGCATTTTAGCTCAAAGCATAAAACTGCAGGTGGGAACACATAGTTGGGCCTGGAGATCAACCAATAGGGCTGCATACACTGCAGGCAGCCAGTCCAGCTGCAGGCCTCCACTCAAATGCAGCTCTCCCATTCTGATTCTGGTATCAAACAGATAATGAACAATGTATGCATCATGGGGGGGGAGGGGGATTGTGAATGATGAAGGAATGGGTCCTGAATGTGGGGTTTCAGAAGTGTTTAATGGAAAACTAGGATTATGCAGAGGCAATGGGGTAAGTTGAATTCAAAGGTGACTGGGTGAATTTGCCAGCTTACTTGGTAGGGCCCAAAGAACTGGTAATCCAATGTACGAGTTGGCCTGTTCCTGTGTAGGTTTTTCATGAGGAGCCATTCCTTCTGGCCTAGCATAATGGCAGGGCCCTCTTCTCTTCAATGGGTTGCATATTGTTTGTAGATCTTCTTCGTGTCCTCCAGGTGAACTTTTATGCCATCTCAGGTTTGATGTTTGTGTTGAATCCAGTCCAGGGCTGCTGCATTTTGGGAAGTTGCAGGTAATTCCAGGTAGAACCAAGGGTGGAACTCATTGTTTGAAATAAAAGGGCTTTGCCACGTAGAACTGTGCTCTGCATTACTGTACACAAGCTCTCCCTGAGGTTGCAGCAAAGACTAGTTGTTCTGGTGGAAGTTTATGTAGCATCGAACATACTGTTCCAGGATCTTGTTGGTTCTCACTACTTAAGTATTCATCTAAGCGTGGTAGGCGGAGGAGAGGGAGAATTAGATATCCAAAATCCAGACAGCTTCTCACCAAAAGTGGCAGATAAACTGCACCCCTTGGTTGGAGATGATGTGTTCTGGGAGGTCATGGAGGTGGACAACTTATACCACCCAGAGCCAGGCAATTTCCTGGGAGTATGGTAAACCAGTTCAGGGGATGAACTATCCAATCTTTATGCGGTGGTTCACTACTGTCAGAATGGTCATGAACCCATTGGACTTGGATAATTCTACTACAAAATCTAAGGTGATGGCTGTCCAGGGACCCGGTAGAGTCTTAAGTGGTTGCAGGAGTCCAAAGGGTTTATTGGGCTGTGCCTTGCAGCAAGCACATACACTGCAAGAGACCACATAGGCTTGCATTGTGGCCAGCATGTGAGGCCACCAGAGGACATGGGAGACAAAGGTGCTGAGTTGAAATTTTGGAAATAAAAAGAAGTCATCAAGTCGTTGGGTGTTAAATTTAAACCCCCTGGGAGATCTCAGCAATGGGCCGTGTTTGTAAATGAAAGGGTGCATGGCTAATCATTAATGAATTCCAAAGTAAAGCCTAGAGCTCTGTCTTTCAGACAGAGAAAAAATTCGTATGCATTTTTCAATGTCCCCTTCCAAGCTTTGATTGGGGCTTGATTGGTTTAAAGGAGTGGTGGCCCCCGGGGATGATCATTATTTTATTCCTAAGCATTTAGTCCTGGTGTTGACTTTGCACGCTCATTAATATCTAGGGGGCAGCCAGGGCCTCTGCCCCTGGTATTAATTAAAGGGCAAAAACCTTCATCAACACAGTTATGGTTGTCTGGGAGGATGTCAACCCCTTGCAGAACCTCAACTTCAGCAAAACTCAAACATGTGAAAACAAGGAAAGGCACAATTAAGGTTGCACATACACATTAACTCTGCCCTCTTTCAGCAATGCCTTAACATGGCCCATTAACACATAGAATCATAGAAGATTAGGATTGGAAGAGACCTCAGGAGGTCATCTAGTCCAATCCCCTGCTCAAAGCAGGACCAACACCAACTAAATCATTCCAGCCAAGGCTTTGTCAACCAGGCCTTAAAAACTTCTGAGGATGGAGATTCCACCACCTCCCGAGTCCAAGAGAATATATGACGAAATTGCTAAATAGCTATCCTCTTTTTTTGGCACTTCTCTTGCTTATGTAGTTGATATCAAAGTTTTCCACTACAAGAACAGTCTATATTTTTATATACTCCATGCCATAGGAGAAAGCGGGTCACATTTTTCCAAGAATATTCAATACAGTGAAACTGCTAGCAATAAAGATGAATTCATCTGGCATTCTGTTTAAAAGGCAGATCCTTTACTGCAGAACTAAGTGAACAGGTGAGGGTATCTCTAGGAAGCCAGCATTTTGTTATAAGAGGAATCGCTTTAATAATTTCCCAAACCATCTTGTGTTTGGACATAACTTCCACAGAAAGTCATGGATTTGTAGGAAAGGAAGGGACCTCGAGAGGCAAAAAGAGGCCCAAGCCAGAAGCTCACTGGGTAGATTGGAGAGACCATGGTAATGTAAATGATTCAAACAGCCTGAAAGGCCCCTATGTGGGAATCAGCAAAAGTATTAAAGAAATTTTTTTTTGGTCAGCTCTAGATAAGGTTTTTATGGTGTTTATCTCCCATGTGGATTCTCTGATGATAAATAAAGGCTGAGCTCTGATGGAAGCTTTTCCCACAAGAAACATCTCTAGGGAATCTCTCCTGTGTGGATTCTCTGATGTGCAGTAAGGGCTGAGCTCTGAGAGAAGTTTTTCCCACACTCACAGCATCCATAGGGTCTCTCTCCTGTGTGAATTCTTTGATGTCTAATAAGGGCTGAGATCTGAGAGAAGTTTTTCCCACACTCACAGCATTCATATGGGCGCTCTCCTGTGTGGATTCTCTGATGTGTAATAAGGTGTGAGCTCCGAGTGAAGGTTTTCCCACACTCCCAGCATTCATAAGGTCTCTCCCCTCTGTGGATTCTCTTATGGTCAAAAAGCCCTGAGCGGCTACTGAAGTTTTTCCTACACTCACGGCATTCATAGGGTCTCTCTCCTGTGTGGATCCTCTGATGTGCAATAAGGGATGAACTCTGACTGAAGGTTTTCCCACACTCACAGCATTCATAGGGTCTCTCTCCTGTGTGGGTGCTCTGATGCATAACAAGAGTTGAGATCCGAGCAAAGCTTTTCCTGCACTCATGGCATTCGTAGGGTCTCTCTCCCGTATGGGTCCTCTGATGTGTAATAAGGGATGAACTCTGACTGAAGGTTTTCCCACAGTCACAACATTCATAGGGTCTCTCTCCTGTGTGGACCCTCTCATGCCTAAGAAGGGTTGAGCTCCGAGTGAAGCTTTTTCCGCACTCACAGCACTTGTAGGGTCGCTCCCCTGTGTGAATTCTCTGATGTTCTATAAGGTGTGAGTGGCTACTGAAATTTTTCCCACACTCAGCGCATGTGTTGTTCCGCTCTCCTGTGAGGATTCTCTTCTGAGCTGTGGTTTCCTTCTGAGTTTCCTGATAATTAATGGATTTACTCATTTTCTCCCCTGTCTTGTTTCCCTGCTCTCTCTCTGGCCTGTGGTCACTCTCACAGGCTTTTCCCTTGACATGATGCCTGGACACATTCTCTTTGGATCTTTGTGATAATCCCGCATGTGCTTCCACTTGCTCAGCATCTTGCTGCTGAGGATTCTGCTCCTCGTTCTCATTCAACATCCCATCACCTGCTGGGATAGAGGGAGAAACCTCAGAAACAGGGCTGGGAAAGGGGAGAGCAAACCAAAATAAATGCTACAGAGTCAGAAAAAAATCAGGATCAGAATCCCACCAAATTCTTCCCCACACAGGAGAGAAGAGGGCATAAAATCTGTTTCTACAACCCATCTGGGGTGGGAGGTCAAGTTGGGAAGTACGACCAGAGGTCTGTTGTTATGGGATGGAAGCCATGAGTGATATCGGCTATGAGGATATGACTCCTGAACTCAGAGAGCTAACAAGGGTCTTTGTAGGGAATCCCAGCTGTTTCCTTCATCTTTTGAGCTAATTTAAGGATTCCTCACCTGGGCAGGCATCCCTCCAGATCTCTCTTTCATCTGAGCCCTGGACATCTGGCACCCCTGGCTTTTCTCCTCGTTCCAGCTGGGAGATCACATCAAATTTGGAAACTGGAAACTCTGCTCAGAGAAAAGAAAACAAGTAAGATCAGGTGAGTTCATAGGACATTTGTCACAATAACATGTTCTATTATTTTAACTCCAGACTATTTTAAAGCAGAAAATAGCCTGGGGCCACCTATCTCGGTTCTCAAATGTGTAGGATACTCTGCTTAATGAGGGATTTAACTATCCCCATGTCTGCTGGGAACACACACAGCCAGATACTGGCCATTATTTTTAGTAAAAGTTACAGACAGGTCACAACTCCCATGAATTTTTGTTTATTGCCTGCGACCTGTCTGTGACTTTCACTAAAAATAATCATGACAAAATCTTAACCTTAATCACATCTAAGGATTCTATCAAGTTCTGTCAAAAATTTAGGCACTCACTGAAGAGTGAGTTTGCTCTATTGAAGGTGAAGCGATGTTGGAATGGAACAATGATGGGAATGACGGCATCGATTACCTCAATTCAAATAGGGTGGTGTTGTGATCTTAGAACTGAGTCTAACATCAATTTGCTACATATATCAACTCATGTAGCACTAGATCAGGGTTATTATACCGATGCTTCAACCGGCCACTGTTAAAAGGAGTAAGTACCTTTGGGTCATGAATTAGGCTCAGCTAATGAACAACTGTCCACGTCTCAACCAAGATTCCATCAGCAGTGTTCTCTGTACAGTCCCACTGAATGCTATGGCATTTGAAATCACCAGTTACGATGCATGGCAAAATTCATCATTGTACGCATGTGTGACAGGGTGGACTAAGTCCGGAGGCCCGTGCTGGAAGCCTTGCAGCCCTGCCTCATCCCACCCCAGAAAAGAGAAGAGGAAAAGTCCTCCAGGCAGCCTAGAGTGGCTGTAGGAGAAGCAGTCAATCAGAGGGGCTGCAAGAGCAGCCAACCAGGGGCCAGGAGGGCCATATAAAAAGCAAGCAGCAGACACAGAGCAGTCAGCTGTTGCCTGGAGCTGGAAGAGGAAGGACTTTTGATACGGTCTCCCACAGTATTATTGCCAGCAAGTTAAAAAAGTATGGATTGGATGAATGGACTATAAGGTGGATAGAAAGCTGGCTAGATCATTGGGCTCAACAGGTAGTGATCAACGGCTCGATGTCTAGTTGGCAGCTGGTATCAAGTGGAGTGCCCCAGGGGTCAGTGCTGGGGCTGGTTTTGTTCAACATCTTCATTAATGATCTGGATGATGGGATGGATTGCACCCTCAGCAAGTTTGCAGATGACACTAAGCAGGGGGGAGAGGTAGATACTCTGGATGGGAGGGATAGGGTCCTAGACAAATTGGAGGATTGGGCCAAAAGAAATCTGATGAGTTTCAACAAGGACAAGTGCACTTAGGATGGAATAATCTCATTTACTGCTATAGGCTGGGAACTGACTGGCTAAGCGGCAGTTCTGCTGAAAAGGACCTGGGGATTACAGTGGTAGAGAAGCTGGATATGAGTCGACAGTGTGCCCTTGTTGCCAAGAAGGTGAACAGCATATTGGGCTGCATTAGTAGGAGCACTGCCAGCAGATCGAGGGAAGTGATTATTCCCCTCTATTCGGCACTGGTGAGGTCACATCTGGAGTACTGCATACAGTTTTGGGCCCCCCACTACAGAAAGGATGTGGACAAATTGAAGAGAGTCCAGCAGAGGGCAACAAAAATTATTAGGGGGCTGGGGCACATGACTTACGAGGAGAGGCTGAGGGAACTGGGCTTATTTAGTCTGCAGAAGAGAAGAATGAGGGGGGGGATTTGATAGCAGCCTTCAACTACCTGAAGGGGGATTCCAAAAAGGATGGAACTAGGCTGTTCTCAGTGGTGGCAGATGACAGAAGAAGGAACAATGGTCTCAAGTTGCAGTGGGGGAGGTCTAGGTTGGATATTAGGAAACACTATTTCACTAGGGCAGGGTGGTGAAGGGTTACCTAGGGAGGTGGTGGAATCTCCATCCTTAGAGGTTTTTAATGCCCGGCTTGACAAAGCCCTGGCTGGGATGATTTAGTTGGTGTTGGTCCTGCTTTGAGCAGGGGGTTGGACTAGATACCTCCTGAGGTCTCTTTCAACCCTAATCTTCGATGATTCTATGACTGGGTTTCTGGCTGGCTGGAAGAGCAGCAGGACCATGAACAGCTCAGTGTGTGCTGGACTGAGCCCAGGGAAGGCTGGTGAAGACCGGGGGAGCTAAGAAATTGCTCCTGGCTGGCTGAGGAGAGTAAGAACTGGGTCCAGAACCTAGCCAGACCAAGCAAGAGTACTGTGATGGGCCCTGTTGGTCTGTTTAGAGACCGAGACCAAGGAGTGCTTCCGAAAAGGACACACCAACCGAGGGTACCGTGATGGGCCCCTGTCGGACTGTTATAGAAGGCAGTGTGTCTGGGAAGGAAGCCTTAGTGGTACGGCCTCATACCAGGGCCTTGAGAAAGAAGGTAGAGACTCTATTCCCTGGAAGGGGTTTGTTTGTTTGCTCCACTTACAGATAGTGTGGGTGACTGAAGACCCACCATCGGCCTGGGGGGGAGGGGGGGTGCTTGTAAGAAGTAGGTGCCATCCGTATTCCAAACAAAAACAGCAGGCTCACACCCGACCAGAAGGGGGCTCTCGCAAGAGGCGGGTGCCGACCCCATTATAGGGCTTGGCTGGCAGCGTGGTATTTTGGGTAAGATCCAAACTAGTATTGATCTGTGTAGCGAGGCAGAGTGGCCTCCCTCTGGACTGGAGAGCAAAGGATCACTACGCTCCCCCTGGTAGGCGGAGCCAAACCCGCCCCACCCCCCTCACCGGAAGTACCAGGGCTGGACAGGATGTATAAAGTGAGGGCTCTGCAGCTCAGCTGAGTAGGAGCCAGGGAAGGAGACGGATGCCTCTGCGCTGCTGCAGGATCCGGGAGTTGAATCTGTGCTCTGCAGCACCTTGCCCCTGGAGGAGACAGACCCAGAAGGGGAGTTGTTGGGACTACTATCCACTGTGTACCCAGAGGACCTGTGGATCTTAGAGGTACCAAACCACAGGGGGGCAGCCAACGACTATCCGGCTACGTGGCTGACTGCTTCTAGGTCAGCATGTTGCGGCTGGATCCCCACTGACCCAGTGGCAGACCACTCCGCCACTGTTAGGGCCCTGGGCTTGGACGCAGTAGAGTCAGGCGGGCCCACGTCCACCTACCCCTGCCTCCCCACCCCTGGGGTGGCCGATGCCCCACCATAGGCCAGAAGGCCTGTGTGAATCTACCATCCACCAAGCTAGGACGCTCTCACTCCTTCCAAAGCCCCAAGATTGTGTGGGTGCTCACCCCTTCTGGATCCCTTAGACCGTGTGGGAGCTCATCCCTACTGGAACTCAGAACTGAGGGTTTGCTGGCTGCCTTAGCCAGGAGTCTTAGGCCATAACCTGCTCCCTGCTCTGCCTCACCCAAAGGGCTAGAGCTCCAGATCGTTAAACTGAAGGGCTGCAAGCTAAGGACTACGCAGTGCTCTGCCGCACCCGAGGCTGGGGACAAGAGCACCAGACTATTGTTGCTTGTTTGCCTCTGTCAGACAGGCCCAGAACTATAGATTACTTATGGCTCAGGGCCACTGGTGTGACCTGAGCCCGAGGGTTACCGCCCAATATGACGAGGCAGAGTGGTCTCCCTCCCCGCTGGAGGGCGAGGGATCACAGCAATCTGGTAATGTGGCTGGTGCTTTGGGGATCAGAAGAACATTTTGTATAGTGAGTCGAGTTTTAAGTAACTTCTCACTTTACCGGATCTATTTCCTGACTGGGAGCCAGAGCCTGGAATGCAATAAGGGGGCTGTGTGATTTCTTTTTTTCAGCTTCTTGACAGTTTGTGGCTGGTTGGTGGATCTAACCACAGTGTTAACCACCAGTTCTGGGAGAATCTGTTCTTCTTTTTGCAGCCTGCACTGACCTTGGCATTTGCAGTGTAGGCTACCCTAAGCACCTCGGATCACAACTTTCTAGAGCAGGGTTTCTCAAACTGGAGTCCGCGGACTAGTACTCCAGGAGGTCCACGAGTCATATCTGGGGCTGCCGGTCCCACTGATCAACTCCTCCCTCTCCCTCCCAGGGCCTCCTGCACACTGCGGAACAGCTGTTCAGCGGCGTGCAGGAGGTGTTGGGAGGGAGGGAGAGGATGGGGATGGGGTGCACTTGGGGGAAGGGGCGGAAAGAGGTGAGGAAGAGGAGGGGCACAGGTGGAGTGCAGATGGGAAGAGGTGGGGCAGGGGTGGGCCCTCGGGGGAAGGGGTGGAGTGGGGGCGGGGCCTGGAGCTGAGCGGGTGGCTTGGGGGTCCATGAAAATTTTTAAATCAAAATGGGGGTCCTTGGGTTGCTAAAGTTTGACAACTGCTGTTTTAGAGGATGATTTAGTTGTATACAAGCTATTCAGCTCATTACAGCAGTCAGACAAGGTGGCCTAATACTCCCTTCTGGCCATAAAATGGATGACTTTATAATTGATACGAGGAAGAACTAAGGGAAGATGCTATTGTTTGTGTTTTGTTCCACAGACGGGAATCCCAGCATTTATCTGCATGCCCTCCAGCTGTGTGCACTGTGCCAGCTGTTGCTGTAACTGGACAGGAGAGGGATTAGTTGGAATAGCGTGGCAGAGCTGTGACTGTCATATGAAGCGAGGTGCATGTGGACCATGTATGCCTCCTTTCAGGGGTCAGTGTTGTAGGCTGTGTTAGTAAAGGCGCACAGAGTGCATTCTTGCTACGGGTCTGTCAGTAATTTGTTGGCATACATGCTAGTGGTCTGCAGGGCCTACTGAGGTTAAAGGGCTGGTCACATTTTGCAATTCTGCGATATTAGACTTTGTGCTATACTGCCCCTGTGCTCCGTTCCCAAGGTGTTCTGTAGCAGGGGAGGGGAGAGTGCTAATCTGTGTGTCGTTAGCATGTTAGGGTGTTGCTGAAACAGGGAAGAGTTCAGGTTGCATTGTGGGTGTGGCATGAACCTTCACTTTTCATTTACACTTTTAATCATAGAATATCAGGGTTGGAAGGGACCTCAGGAGGTCATCTAGTACAATCCCCTGTTCAAAGCAGGACCAATCCCCAGACTAATTTTTGCCCCAGATCCCTAAATGGCCCCCTCAAGGATTGAACTAACAACCCTGGGTTTAGCAGGCCAATGCTCAAACCACTGAGCTATTCCTCACAAAGGGGACAGGAATCCTTACCCAGCGAGGTCACATTCTCACAGTTCTCCTGCATGACGTCCCTGTAGAGGGCTCTCTGAGCAGGGTCCAGCAGAGCCCACTCTTCTTCGGTGAAATACACAGCAACCTCCTCGAAGGTCACCGGCCCCTGAAAGAGCAAGAGTCCAACACTCAGTACCTGCTGCCCCACTCACAGCCCCACTATTCATGACACAGCAGGGCCAATTAATTGGAAGCCTAAGGAGGCACAGAGTCCCACCCTGCTCAGAGCATCCAGGAGGCATCAGAGCGAGGGGAGAAAAAGAGTCCCACTTCCCTCCTAGCAGACAGAGGCTGGCAGGGTCTTCACACTCATTACACACCTAGCCAGAGGCTGATGCAGGAGATGGGCCCCTAGAAGGCTCCAGGCCCCCTGGTACGAATCCCAACCTCCTCTCCATTGCCAGCAGCTAGATGTGAGGGGATGGGGCATCTCCCCTAAGCCCCTCTGGTCAGTAACTTCTTCGTATCTCAGAGCAGCCTCCACTTAGTAGGTTTATGCTCCAGCACTGGCAGTTTGGTAAGTTATCCCAGCCAAGTCCAGGGCATCTGTTTCCTGTTCCATGAAGAAGGAATTTCCACCATAACCCCCAGGGGTCTGTTCCTATAATCTAGTCCCCAAGTAAAAACAAGTTCCAGCAGGTTTGTCACCTACTGTTCCCCTCCCTTTCTCCACCCTGTGCACAGGCGCTGACTTTTCCTTTTCTTCTTCCCGCCCACCTGCCGCTCTCCGCCCTCCCCCAAGCCCTTCCCAGCTGTTTGGCTGTCAGCGCTTATGATCCTGTGTATTTCCTGCCCCCTCCCACCTCCAGATTGAACTTCCCACCTATGTATTTTCTGCCCCCCCTCTCTCCAGCAGGAACCCACCAGCAACTCCCTTGGTATCCCTACCTGAGCCTGCTCTTCTGCAGCCATTTCCCTTCCCCGTCTCCTTGGAGGATGGGACAATCTGGAGCTAAATGGGGGTGTTATTCTGCAGCCTGTCAGGGTGAGAGGGAGAACTAGTGAGAGTCCAGAAGGGACTTTAGTTCATTCCACATCTTGATTCCCCCTAGCGCTTTCCCTGCAGACAGACGTTCCAGACACTCATGCTGGGAACATCATCAGTCATTCTATGACTTTATTACAGCACATACACAAACCCGTCCCCATCAGGATTGAACCCGCTGAGACATTTTCCAACCCTGAGGGCAGCGCGTTCCCCCTGCAGCACGGGAACTAGGCAGCGGCAGGTACTGGACAAAGCCTATTCAGTGCGGGTGCAGTACATGAAATGAAATTTGCCGGCGATGCGAAGGATCAGAACATCGTACGGCTGTGAATGGCCTCCAAGGCTGGAGTGACAGAAACGGGATGAAATTCAATAGTACAAAGTGAAAGGTCTCACACACACAGCGTCTGATCATAAGAATTTCCGCTACAAGCCGTGGCTGGAAGAGACAGAGAAGGAAGAGACCTGGGTGTGTGGGTGGATCACAGGTGACTATGAGTAAGGCTCCATGTTTGTCACTCACCTCTGTGACTTCTGCAGCGGCCCGTGTGGTTGGCCCGGGAACCGCCTGAGCAGCTTGGGCAGCCCCTGTGCTAGTCACACTGGCTACTGCTGGAGCAGTCTTGCCCCCCCCCCCCCTGCACCTCCCAGCAGCAGGAGGTTTTTTGGGGGGGGGAGGCTCAGGGCTGGTGCTTGGGTGTGTGGCAGTGCTTACTGGGGGGGGGGCTCCCCAGAAGGGTGACAAGAACTCCTCTCCCACAGCTCCTAGCGTCATGTGCTGCCTCCGCCGCAGGCATCGGCCCCGCAGCGCCCATTAGACATGGTTCCCAGCCAATCGGAGCTGCAGAACTGGGCTTGGGGGCAGAGCAGAGGCAGCACATGGAGCTAGGAGCTGGAGGGCGCTGGTGGGGAACCTGCCCCAGCCCTGCCAACCCTCACCCCCAAGCACCTGTGTTGCCCCCTGGGCTGCAACCCCCCACCAAGCACTGGCAGTGCCCCCCTGGACCGTGCCCTCCTGAGCACTGGCAGTGCCCCCACAGGCTGTCCCCCCCGAGTACCCGTGGCGCCCCCAGCCCACCCCTTCCCAGCACCTGCAGTGCCCCCAGGGCCCCATGACCTACTAACAATACTCGTGACTAAAATGTAGCCTTAACTATGAGCCACCAATGTCATGTGGCTGTGAAAAAGGCAAATGCATCTCTAGGACGCATCAGGCGAGGAGTTTCCAGTAGAGATAGAGAAGCATTAATGCATTTACACAAGGCACTGGTATGACCTCATTTAAGCTAGACAAGGCAGGTCACCCATGTTCAAGAAAGTTGAATTTAAACTGGAACATGTGCAGAGAAGAGCGGCTAGGATGAGCAGGGGAATGGAGGGCCTGCCTGATGAGAGGAGACTGGAAGATCTTGGTTTATTTACTCTAGCAAAGAGAAGCCTAAGGAGGCCTATGATTGCTCTCTGTAAATATATTAGGGGGTAAATATTAGGGAGGGTGTAGAACTATTTAAGCTAAAGGACAAGCCTGGCACAAAACCAAGTGGCTCTCACCTGGCCATGAACAAAGTCAGGCTGGAAATTAGATGAAGTTTTCTCACCATCAGAGGGGTGAGGGGCTGGGACAGCCTCCCAACAGCAGTTGTGGGGGCAAACAACTTCCGTAGCTTTAAGGAAGTGCTGGGCAAATGTATGAATGTGTGTGATGGGGCGGCTGCCCCTCACTGGTAGGTAAGAGGTTAAAGCCACCTTGAGGAGGCTGCGTGGGAGGCAGCCAATGAGGAAAAGACTTATAGTGCCAGCCCATCAGGAGAAGCTTTATTGGAACAGCCAATCAGGGCCATATAAGAAGGGGCTGCTGAGTAGAGGAGGGGCAGTCACTCCTTGAAGGGCGAGGGAGGAGGGCTGGCTGCTTAGAAGGCTGGAGCACCATGGACAGAGCAGTGCTGGGCAGGGTCAGGGGAGCATGAGTGAGCTCCCGGCTGACCGCTGCCAGACTGAGCCCTGATACAACGGTGGTGGAGGTGCTAGGGCTGCAGGCGAGTGGCCCAGGGAAGGAGACACCAGAGTTGGAGGAGAGGCAGTACGTGTCTGCTGGCTATAGGGTCCCCCCCACAGACACCTTGCCCCACTTGCCATTGAGAGGAGAGGCCAGTCAATGGACTGCAGTTTGCCACTGAGGCAAGCGGCTAGAATTGGGACTGCAGTTTGCCACTGAGGCAAGCGGCTAGAATTGGGACTGCAGTTTGCCACTGAGGCAAGTGGTTGGACTAAGGACTGTCAGTCCCCCGGAAGGGGGGGAAGGAACAGACTGGGACACCACCAGAAGGCTGTGTCCAGAAGAGGACGACCCGGTCTGGGGAGTGACGTGGGTCATGGAGACAGACGAGACGATGGGTGAGACATGGGCGTACTGGCAAACCCCAAGCTAATTCCCAGGACAGCCAGGAGGAGGTGCTGCGGTGGTGAGTCGCCCCCCGTTACAATGTGATTGTATGATGGGGTTATTTGTGATGATGGGTGGCAGGGCTCAGCAGCCCTGGGGCTCACTTCCGGTTTAGATCTTATGTTCCTAAACCTCATGCTTCAGGGGTTTAGCTGGCCACTGGCAGAGGTCAGGAAGGGACATTTTTCCCTCAAGGAGCTGAGTGAGGAGATATCTGAGCCATTAGTGATTATCTTCAAGAACTCATGGAAGATGGGAGAGAGTCCAGAGAACTGGAAGAGGGCAAATATAGTGCACATCTGTAAAAGGGGGAATAAGGACAACCCAGGGAATTACAGACCAGTCCTCTTAGCTTCAGTATCTGGAAAAATAATAGAGCAAATCATTAAGCAATCAATTTGCAAACACCTAGAAGATAATAATGTGATAAGTAACACTCAGCATGGATTTGTCAAGAATAAATCATGTCAAACCAACACAACAGCTTTCTTTGACAAGGTAACAAGCCTTGTGGATAAGGGGGAGCATTGGGACTGTGGTATATCTTGACTTCAGAAAGACTTTTGATATTGTCTCACATCACCTTCTCATAAACAAATACAGCCTTGGTGGAGCTACTATAAGGCACATGAATAACTGGTTGGAAAACCATTCCCAGACAGTAGTTATCAGTTATCACAGTCAAGCTGGAAGGGCATATCGATTGGGGTCCCACAGAAATAAGTGGTTTTTCCCATACACCATTTCCTTCCTCCCCCTTCTGCATTTCTTCCCTACCCCTCTTTGTCTAACCCTTTCTCTGTTCCACCTCTTTCCCTCCTCTCCCTTGACAAATCTACTCTCCCAACTGACCTTTGTCCTTCCACCATTTCTCCCCCCCTTCTTCTTATAGCCTATTTAAAGACAGGTCTGTGCAAACTAACAACAATATATATAACCTGCCATTTGTGTGTTCTTTAACCAAAAACAATTCCAAACTCTTTTTACTAATCAAAAAAAGTGTCTTCATGCATGTCTTCCCTTCTTTTAAAAAAGTCTTTGAAAAGTTAATTATACACATAAACAGCTACACAGATGCAACCCAATATGCCATCCAGTTAAAAAAAGAATTTTCTTTCACAAACCTATTTGGAAAGGCTCAAAATGTTCAGGTTTTGAGAGGTATTTGCTTCCCCAATTCAAGTAGGGAATATGAAATTCATCCCTTGCCTAAGTGTAGTTCAAGACCTACCATACCCAGCGTGACTAGGAACAACTGCACTGGTACAAAAGGCAACAGGTTTAGATTTTGAACACAATCCAGTTTTTACTTATTTAGAGGACGACTGTGTCCCTAAAAATCAAAGCCCCTGTTAAAATCGGATCCAGTTCCAAAAGGAGCAATGTAATTAGTGAATTTTCTGTGGAAATTCCAAACTTTGCAGAGAATTTCCCTGTAAAACGTGGTAATTCAGAAAGGACAAATAACCTTAGCGGTTATTTCCAGAACACTCAGCTTTTCCAGGAAATTAGCCTTATATCAGCTAAAAAATTGTACATCTCTTAAATTCTAAGGAGGGAAATACTTTTTTTTAGGGCATAATCCATTGTAAACTTCCTGCAAAATTTAATTTAGATATTGTGTTTTCTTCCACATGGAAAAGACAAAACTTCGTCCCATCAGTCACCACGACTGGTAAAACCCCAAAACTAAACCCGGAAAATTTTATCAGAGAGGGTATGTGTTATCTTGTACCTTATTTTCAGTTTAAGATCTATTCAAAAAATTATCAAATTCTCCCTGTCCCTTGCTAATTAAAGGGCAAAACTTTGTGTTAAATTAAACACCCCCCCCCAAAAAAAACCTGATTAAATCCTTCTTTAATTCTAGTACAATATCTGTGCAACGATCTAAAACAGTGGGTAAAGTTCAAAAAAAAATTCCTCCCCCAAAAGCTGCACATAATTTCCTACAAGTGAAAATAATTAACGAAACTTGCTAATAGTTTAACCTTAAAAAAAGAATGAAAAGATATTCAAAAATAGTTGCTTTCTAAAACCAGCCTGAAGTGTGTGTGTGTGTGTGTGTGTGTGTGTGTGAGAGAGAGAGAGAGAGAGAGACACATAACTGTTTATGTTAACATTGTTTAAATTTTTAGTACAGCTTTAAAAGATCATGTGAAAGCCAACAATTATGTGCTAAAATACTTTAAATTATGTACTTGGAGTCTTAGACCCTTAACAAATTTTAAACCCTAAATAGTTTGCCCCTTTTTGGCTCATTGACCTTTTCAATAAAGACAATTTTTGCCCCAACATTTTAAAGCCCCTCTCCAATGTATCAGAAGTATGCAGTTTTCTGGAAATTTGCAGTTACTGCAGGCAATTCATCCCAGCATATGCCAAATTACTAGACCCCTCAGCAAAGTACTACAAGTACATAAGGATTGGGACTGGGGACCTGCAAAAAAATCAGGCCATACAAAAATTAAAAACAAAATTGATTTAAGTCCCTTGCTTAATTTACCTTGAACAAGGCAAAAAAAGTTTCTTAGCAATTGCATGTTTAGAACATAGTATAAGTACTATGTTGTATCAAAAAATAAACTTGAAACCTCAAGCTATTGCTTATGCAAACAAACGATTAAGTAGTGCAAGAAAGAAAGGGCTTGCAAGCCTTCACTACTGCGCTACATCAGCGCCGCTGCGATCGAGTCATTGATTTAGCAGGTCTAGTGAAGACATGATAAATCGATGGGAGAGCGCTCTCCCATTGATGTAATTAATCCACCTCAACAAGAGGCAGAAACTATGTAGACACTGTGTTAAATTGATGTCACTTGGGGGGTGGTCTTTTTACACCCTTGAGCGATGTAGCTTATGTCGACTTAAGCAGTAGTATAGACAAGGCCAAAGAAAGAAAGATCCTCAAACTATAAAAAACAATTTAAGATCTACAACATTTTTTTATTAACGTCATTAAAAGTCATTATTAAAGTTAACCGCCATTCTTTCAAATACCTATAATCTAAACAAATAAAAAAAGTAAAGTGTCAAGTGCCAACTAACCTCCCAAATTCTAGCAATAAAATAAAAAAAATTTAAAATAAGTATGTTAAAAATAAACAGTTCTTAAAAGCAAAAATATTAACCCAACTACATCAATGTCAGGACACTAATCTTAAGACACTAATTAAAGAAAGAGGTACCATTATTTGTCCACAAAATTTGCAATATCAGTCTTATAAAAGAAATGTTTGTGCCAGTTTACGCATTGCATATATAAATAGCTATTCATTCCACCAAAATAGGGGCCAATATGCTGGTGCAAAAAAAAATTTTTTTTTAAACCTCAAACATTTAAACTAATTTTTGTCACCAGTCAGTATCCTGACATTGTTGCTTGTATTGTTCGCCTTAAAATCAGCTGTAAAAAACGAATTGTCAACTTTCGTATTATGTACAAATTCAAACTATGTGACAAGTAGCTTCCTGTTTTATCTTCATACCTGGCATAACAAATTCTAAAGTGCTAAAAGAAAAGAAAACAAACACTTTAAACTAATTAAAATAATAAATTAATTAATTCAAAAATAAATGAACCATTTATTTTAAAGACAGGGGGGAAAAAATCACCCATATGCAAATAAGCAAACTCGTCTAAACAATAAGAAAGCTAACACACTTGCCAAAAAATGTGCATAAACAGCATGGCAAGTGAAAATATTAACTCATGCTCAACCAATCAACTTTCAATTAAACTAAATGTTTTAAGTGTTTGCCAAAAGAAAAGTAAAACCAAAGCCTGTTTGAAAGAAAGAAAGAGCACTGTTTTAATATTAAACAGTAAAAAAAAAAAGTTAGTAAACACTTTAAGGTTTTAAAATCAATACAACAGCTCACCAATGGGAAAAGTGTGAGAAACACAGATATACCCTACAGCAGGCTCCATCCTCATTCAAGATTAGACCATATTCAACCCAGGGACCTCTTCCCATTCATAGCCAGTCTGTATCCACTGTCCCATCTCTCATTCGGATCGGCGGGTAGTAATCGATCTATCGGGGATCGATTTATCGCGTCTCGTTTAGACGCGATAAATCGATCCCCGAACGCGCTCCCCGTTGACTCCGGAACTCCACCAGAGCGAGAGGCGGAAGCGGAGTCGATGGGGGAGCCGCGGCCGTCGATCCTGCACCGTGAGGACACGAGGTAAATCGATCTAAGATACGTCGACTTCAGCTACGTTATTCTCGTAGCTGAAGTTGCGTATCTTAGATCGATTTCCCCCCCCCCCCCCCCTCGCCCCAGTGTAGACCAGCCCTTTGTCTCATCCTGTTTCACATCTTTCAGGTGCTTGTTCCTTGCCACAAAGGGAAACACACCAGTGAGATCAGGATTCGCTCTGAATCCACATCAGATGTCACAGCAGGAGTGAATTGGGCAGTCACGGGGCTCACCCGGCTTCACATTGTTCCACAGCTTCCAGGTGCACATCGGAGCTGGAGGCCGTGATACCCTTTCGCTAACATGGTTATTGGTCTGAAATCTCCCCATGACCCATCAGAGACAGACACATACCTGTGTCGCTCCCCAGCTCCTGTTGCAGCATCTCTAGGGAAGGAGAAGATGGGAGAGATGAGAAGTCAGGCCTTTGCATTCATGGAGAAATCCCCATTGGTTAATTAATGTAACTGCTGTTAACTACGAGATGGTGACCGAGATCAGAGGCCGATAGTGCAGCCGCTGCAGACAGAGCCAGCTCCATAGGGCTACTCCATGGGGAAGGGTGTCTCGCTGAGCTGGGCTGTGAGATGTAGCCTGGGGTCAGTGACATCACTAGAGTCCCCGACTCCTTCCCGGGGTCAGGGTCGCTATAACCAGACACACTCCCATTCACCTTTGAATCCCAGCAGCACCTGCTGCAGGTGGGCACTTTTCAGAGAGAAATGGCTGAGTCTCTTCTCCAGCTCCACAAACCCCAGCTCCGGCTTCCGAAACATCCCGTCCTCCCTGCTGGGGAAAGGAGGAGGGGTGAGAAATGAGCCCGATCCCCATGCCAACAATTAGTTACTGTTCTCTATTAAGTCCTTTATTGTCACGATCAGTATCATTCAATGGGACAACACCCATCCTTGGGGGGGAGGGGGTTACACACTGCTGCAAACGGCCTCACAACTGCCAGTTTTCAAGGCCCATCCTGCCCTGCAGATGCCCGAGCAGAGTCCCTGCCACTCAGACTTTTATCCCAAGTCTTCTTCAACCTCAGCCAGGAAGATCTGAGAGAGGCTGGTGAAAGGGGCACCAGGTTTCCCAGAGAAAACACAGGACCCCTGGCTGAAGTTACAGGGGTGCAGCCCAACCCCCCCAGCTGCAAACATCCCAGGCCCTGCTCACAGCCAAGTAACCAACTTCAGACATTGCACCAATTTCCCCAGTCCCCCTCCCCCCCACTCCCCAAGTGCAGTATCTGAACACGGACACACACATCCAACCTCAGCTCTGCCCCCCACCCTGACACCCCCCAAACTCCCAGCTCCAAACAGTCCCCCCCATCCTACACACGATTAGGGCCCCTGCTATTTCTACCTTTAGTTCCCTTCCTTTCCCCATCCTCCTTTCTCCATTTTTCTCTCTCTCTCCTCACTGTCTGTGTCTCTCCTCTCCTCCCTACAGCAGCTCCCTAGTCCCACCCCTCAAAGGCTTCACTCCCGCCCCTTCCCCGTTCCACCAGTGACCAGCCATGGAATATTGAATGTTGACATTAAAGTGTCCTCATGTCAGCTGACCCGCCAATTAAATTAACAGGGGACAGAGGAGTTCACACCTCCCTGAGCCATGGCGTCAGCAGACCCTGAAAGGCAACCTTGTCTCCGTTCGCAGTTGGGAGGGTTTCTTTGTAACCAGGAGGGCTTGACACTTACTTAAAAAAACCTGAAAGCTGAGATTCTGCACACGGTGAATATGTGATGCGGCCACATAAACCTGTCAGACAGGCCGGGTCTGGCCCATATGTCTGACAGCCCTGGTGGGACCTCATTAGCTGTCAGAGTAACAGGTTCTGCCCCTTGCTGAGGCAGCCACTGGGTGGGGGAGACAGAATCAGAGGCACCAAACCGGCGTGTCACACTGCAGGGGCAGGGGGGAGCTCCGTATTTAGTGCAGATTCCAAACGTAACTGAACATGATGGGGAGTGAAATGAAACCGGGGACTCACCTGCCCCCAGTGCTCCCAGCACCCTGGAGAAGGGGAGAAAGAAGAGGCAATCAGGGGGGTTGTCCCAGCCTGGGGAGCTCTCCTGCTGTGCAGGGGAATCACCACTAGAATCCTGGGTATTTAGGGAATTTCAGACCCTCAGGTTCATGTTCCCAGACCAGCTGCGGTCCCCCAAGCAGGGACTTCTGCTCTCAGCAGCCCCAACAATCCCTGCTGGGGGGTTGCCATTACAGAACAATTCTCCCCAGGCACTTCACAGGAAGAAAATGTTTCTCTGCCTCGAGAGTCAAATTCCCCCCAGTGCTGAAAGACCCACAAGTCCCCTGACCCCAGTAACCCATTAACCTGGAGTGAGCAGGGCCTCAGGCCTGGCTCAGGACCTCTGCATGGGGGAGGGGATTTCACCCTCCAAGTGCAAATGCAGACAGACTTTTCCAGGGCAGGAGAGAAGGTCTTGGGGTTGTAGCTTCCAGGACTCATCTCTGGCACCGCTGCCACAGCCTCATGATGTGAACTTGGGCAGGGCTCTGGCCCTCCCTCTGCCTCACTTTCCCCCTTTGTATCACAGGGATAATGCCCCTGACCCCCCCTTTGTAAAGTACTTTGGGGTCTAGGGCTCAGAAGCGCCTATAGAAATGCTGCGTATGATCATTGCAATGACAGCCTGACCTGCAGGGGTTGGCTCAGCGGCTGCTGCCCCTTCTCTCCTCCCCTCTCCCTGAGCAGGGAAATCTCCCAGGACAGGCTGCAGATGCCCTCATCCCTTCTCTGGACAATGGCTCTCTCTAGCTCTTCCAGCCGGGACAGCAGCCGCTGCTCCTGCTCCTCCAGAAACCCTCGCAGCTCCTGCCACTCCCAGATGATCTTCCGCCTCTCGGCTTCCGTCTGTTTCTGCAATCACAGGGAGAGGGTGGGTCAGTAATAGGGGAGAACCATAAATGCACCTCCCGGCGGGTGGAGGAGTTATTTACCAGAGCACAGGATCTCTTGTGGTGGCTCATGGAAAGCGCATTTAGGCCAGGAAGGGTGGACGGATCATGGCAGGGGTGAACAGTACAATGCTAACAGGAGGGCCTGTTCCCGCCCAAACCTCATCAACTTGCACTGAGCCAAACCCTCCATCTCTGCAGCCCACATTTCATCTCCTTCCTCCCCATCCCCCCCAGGAGCTAAAATGGATCCCTGGTCACTGTAACATGCAGACAGCCCATGGGCAGGTCTCTGGCTGACTGACCCTCTCCTGCCCAGCAGCCTCTTGCACCCTAAGGGCATCATGTCACCCACGTGTCTGACCCTGCCTCTCCCTGGGCTCCAGTGGGGATGGGTCCCCGGCTGAGGCTGGCAGGCCGGGCCCGTCATTCACTGTCACTCAGGGCACTGTGTGCCCTGGGCACCTACCAGCAGCTCCTCGCTTTGCTGCTGCTCCTTGGCTTTGGCTGCTTCTCTCTCTTTTCTCAGAGGGGCCAGACGCTCTCGTGGGGGCTCCTGGAAGAAGCGGGGGAGGGGGTTACACACTGCTGCAAACGGCCTCACAACTGCCAGTTTTCAAGGCCCATCCTGCCCTGCAGATGCCCGAGCAGAGTCCCTGCCACTCAGACTTTTATCCCAAGTCTTCTTCAACCTCAGCCAGGAAGATCTGAGAGAGGCTGGTGAAAGGGGCACCAGGTTTCCCAGAGAAAACACAGGACCCCTGGCTGAAGTTACAGGGGTGCAGCCCAAACCCCCAGCTGCAAACATCCCAGGCCCTGCTCACAGCCAAGTAACCAACTTCAGACATTACACCAATTTCCCCAGTCCCCCTCCCCCCCACTCCCCAAGTGCAGTATCTGAACACGGACACACACATCCAACCTCAGCTCTGCCCCCCACCCTGACACCCCCCAAACTCCCAGCTCCAAACAGTCCCCCCCCCAGCCGGGCTCCGACCCCCGATACACCCCCAGCTCCCCCATCCCCTCGCTCCCCGGCCCAGCCTGGGCTCCGGGCCCCTCCTGCAGCTCCCGGCCCAGCCGCTCCCAGACCCCGCAGCAGGGGCTGCTCCGCTCCGCTCCGCCCCGACCGGGACACTCGCCCCCCGCAGCCCCTCTCCGGCCGCGGGGAGCTCGGGGACCCACCCGGGCAGGGGGCGAACCAGGCAGCCGGGCCCGGCCCCTCCCGGCAGGAGCGTGTCCGCCCCACGCGTGTCTCCGCCGCCCGCCCGGGCCCTGCCCGCTCCCCGCTGCCCCTGGACCCACCGCGCTGCCCCGCGGGCTGCAGGGCTGGAGCAGCCTCCGCGCTGCGCTCCCGGCCCCGGCCATGGCCCCGCTGCAAACACCAAGGGCTCCTGCCCGGGCCGCTGCACACGGAGGGGCGTCTCCCCGTGCCCGGCTCGGAGACGCCCCTCCGTGTGCAGCGGCCCGGGCAGGAGCCCTTGGTGCGGGCCCCGCGCAGGGTGTTTGTGACACGCGGGGAATCCAGCTCTGGCCCGGAAAACCCGCCTCCAGCTGGGGGAAGCCCCCGAGCCCCGCAGCGAGCTGGTGATGATCGTGTCTCTGCCAGGGGAGGATGCTCAGTAGCCGGCTGCTGCCCTCGCTCTGCCTCCCGGAGGGGGGGGAGGCAATCTGCTCCCTGCTGCTCATGCGGAGGGGTTAAAGGGGGCAGATCAGAGGGGAGGGGGGCACAGGAGAGTGAAACAGGGGAAGGAGAGGAGACAAGCGGCAAAATCAGGGGCAAGGAGCATCGTTAAGGACTGGGCGATGCAGGGCCAGACAGTGGCAGAAGGGGCCAAAGTCACCACCAAGGGGGTGAGCCTGAGCCATCTGCATTGTTTGCAAAAGTTCAGGTTGGGGGGAGGGGCTTTGGGGTCCCCCTCCCTCTCTGCAGGACAGTAGCTTCCGAGCCGCTTCCCGGGGCTCTTCTCTTAAAGGCACCTTGCATCCCATTTGCTAGATAAAGCCGCTTCTTCCCTGTCGGAAATATAAATAAATTAATTAATGGAGATATCCCATCTCCTAGAACTGGAAGGGACCTTGAAAGGTCATTGAGTCCAGCCCCCGGCCTTCACTAGCAGGACCAACGAGCATTGAGCTGCTAAAGGAGACTGGACCCACGCCTCTCCAAACATTATCATTGTCATACGTGGTTTTAGTGTTTCAAGGGATCCCTTATCAGTGTATATGTCTGCATAGAGCCTCATAGCCGTAGGCTGTACTGGCCTAGCAGCTGTTCTGGTTGCAATCCGCTAGAAATGCTGTTTAAATTATTTACTTTGCAAAATGTTATTTTTGTTCCTTTTAGCACTTCATCGTTTATCTTCATTATCATGGTGCGGAGGGATGTCATTCTGCATCCTTGTGCATATCTTTAATAGCAAATAAGCATTGAGAATATCATGTTGCTGGGAATTTCAGCCATCACATCTCACAGTATTTCTGGTAGAGCACTTCCTGTTTGTATTGTAGTTTTAATGTTTAAAAATAATTTTTAATAACAAGTTTATTCTTTGGGAGCCTGCAAGGTCAAGGCCGACCGATTTCCTGGGTTGGTGTCAAAACATCTACTCTTTCCTTTAATCCACCAGTGGGGACTGCCTTTATCCACTGTTGTTTTTCCTCTCAATTCAGCACTTTTTCACATCACCATTTGTGCATAGAACTTGGTTCCCAAATACTACAGATCAAATTTTTAAAGGTTGAAAGCACCTAGATGCTTTTGAAAATCCCACTAATTCCCTAAAAACCTTTAAAAATCTGTAAAAAGCAACAGAGGGTCCTGTGGCACCTTTAAGACTAACAGAAGTATTGGGAGCATAAGCTTTCGTGGGTAAGAACCTCACTTCTTCAGATGCAAGTAATGGAAATCTCCAGAGGCAGGTATAAATCAGTGTGGAGATAACGAGACTAACACGGCTACCCCTCTGATATTTAAAAATCTGGTCACACGGGCACGATAATATCTTGTATGAAATCCTTCTGTAATTTTTACTAAATATAGGCATATAAGCCCAAGGTAAATTGAGTAGTCAAGTATTCAAGAATCATGAGTTATGCACCCAAAAGACATTAAATTAAAATAAATAAATACATATTGGATTCTTTTTTATTTGCCTTTAGGGAGCGCTAGCTTCATACTTTTGCTGTTCTCGCTCCCAAAGAATCCATATACCTAAAACAGTTATAGGTTCCTATAACATTCAATACCATTTTGGACTTTCAGTAACATGTGACCCCCCCCCGCCCCAATTCTTTTGTAATTGATAACTTATTACAAATATTTATTTTTGTAAATAATTCCCTAACCTGCACACACCAAATGGCACACTTTCCTCTTCTATTCCTTCATTTTTTAAGAACATAAGAACAGCCATACAGGGTCAGACCAAAGGTCCATCTAGCCCAGTGTCCTGTCTTCTGACAGTGGCCAATGCCAGGTGCTTCAGAGGGAATGAACAGAACAGGTAATCATCAAGTGATCCATCTCCTGTCACCCATTCATATACAGTATGAGCTGTGATGGCTTAAGTACAAAAGGGGGTGGAATTGTACTATAGGGTTTTAATTAGACGGAATAAAAAAAACCTAGAAATCATTGCTCAGTGAAAATATATGGGCTGGTATTGCTGTTTGTGGATGTGATGTGGGCAGATCAGGTGACAGCTCATGCCAAAGCCCCAGGCCTCACCAAAAACTTACAGATTCATAGCTGGAAGCCAGGCCAATCCACTTGCGTATTAGTAGAGATCAAAGTGATTGTTAAATGTATACGAGTGTATTTGGTGAAAACGTAGGGGATGCTGCATGCATTGAACATTCACTTTTATCTCTATTCTGTTACAATGTAATAGCAAAGATTTACATTGTATATACCCCTGTAACTAACTAATCCATCAAACTAGAAAGAAGCCTTGTGTAATGCAAAGGAAGAACTTTAACAGAAAAGTGCTAATTTCAAAGCCAGTAGTCACTGTGTGATGATCGGAGATCAAAGACACTAAATGCATTCCTTGTTCTCCCTCATCGAAGAAACACCTAGTGTGGATAGTGAGCCTGTCAGCTTGTTTTCTGTGAGAAGCAGCTATACGTATGGATGCAAGGAAAAATTCTTCATCTCTGGACTGTTTGGACTCTTACAGGACAGAATAATCAAATGAGAAGACAGAGATCCCCAGTGTTACTCTGGGTAGCCCTAAAAGACTTTTGGGAAACTGGCAGATGACTACATCTCTGCTACCAGTTGGAATTATAGACTGTGACTCACCTGTACATACAGGTGCTGACTTTCCAATGTGCCCCAGGCCACACCCTCACCCACCTCTTCCCACCCCTGCGCGTGCTTCATTCTTGCTCCTCCCCCTCACTCCCCTCCCCCTGAGTCTCCCATGCCCCACAAAGCAGCTGATTGCAGTGGGTGGAAGGTGCAGGGAGGGAGGGGCAGACGTTGGTCAGTGGGGCCCGCTGGCAGGCAGATGGTGCTGGGGGGAGGGGGAGCTTCTAATAGGGGGGCTGCCAGTGGGTGCTCAGCACTCACCATTTTTTCCCCATGGGTGCTCCAGCCCCAGAGCACCCACAGAGTTGACACCTATGCAGCTGTACATATATTTTACTAGGGTTAACTGCTCAATAACTCTCATATCTTTTCCCTAGCTAATAAACCTTTAGTTAGTTTACTATAGAATTGTCTACCAGCATTGTCTTTGGTTTGAGATCTAGGATGCAAATCGACCTGGGGGACTGACAGTCTCTTGGTACTAGGTATCAGAGGGGTAGCCGTGTTAGTCTGTATCCACAAAAACAACAAGGAGGTCGGTGGCACCTTAAAGACTAACAGATGTATTAGGGCATAAGCTTTTGTAGGTAAAAAACCCACTTCTTCAGATGCATGGAGTGAAAATTACAGATACAGGCATAAATATACAGGCAGTATTGACACGGCTAATTCAGTCAGGGGGGGATGTGGTCCACTCCCAATAATTGAGGAGGAAGTGTCAATACCAGGAGAGGGAACATTGCTTTTGTAAAAATTGCTCACTACAATTTTTGGGTATCTGCCTCGCATCTGACAGTCTGCCCTGAGGTAGGCACTCATGGCCGTCAGCATGACCATGGATACCTAGGATAACATAACTGAGAAATAAAGTTAAATTATAGCATGGGGCAGTGGTAATATTTTAAATTTATACTTATTTTTCATGTAACTGCTCTCTCATCAGCATAACACAGTCTGCAGTAAGGGTTAAGTCAGTACAAATTTTCCACAGCCCTGACTGACGTCGTTATACTGACATCAGTTTGTAGTGTGGACCAGAGCTTGGGCTCCTATTTTGGTGGCTCTGGGCCTACTGCACCCTAAAGAACAAAAAAACAAATAAAAACAAACCAAAATTCTTAGGTTTTTTTTATATATCTAAAGAAAGAGTCATGCCTTGTTGGTGTAACTCATGTTGTTTGAATTCTTGTGGTTGTCAATCTATTTTGGAGTTGGAGATGTATGTTCAGCAAAAATTACAGCAGACGTTTGCTTTTGAGAAGGATTTCATAGGAAATAGTGTACTGCCTTTAGTGAATATTTACGAGCCAAGTCCTACGCACAAGCAGTGACATGAAAAAGCACTGAGGGCTGGATTGAGAGGCAAAGGAACCATTGAGAAAGGCAATCCCCTTGGTGGATCAAATGAAAATGAAGAAAAGCTTTGAGACCAGTCAAGGAAATCCATCAGCCTGGAAGTCACATGATGCAAATTTGTGGTGTAGAAATAAAAATAAAAATTAAAAATCACAGTAAAAACATAGGCAGTGTGTAGGCCTGGCTTGACGTAACTAACTTGTCTCATGTCTTAGTGGGAATAACTGGGAGGGTGAATGGAAGGTTAAGTTGTAAATAGGGGCTTAACAAACAGTATGCTGGAGTCAGAATGTCTGTGCGAGCTAAGGCCTGGTCTACACTACGAGTTTAGGTCGACTTTAGCCGCGTTAAATCGAATTAAGCCTGGACACATTCACATGACGAAGCCCTTTCTTTCGACTTAAAGGGCCCTTTAAACCGGTTTCTTTACTCCACCTCCGACGAGGGGATCAGCAATAAAATCGGCCTTAGTGGGTCGGAATTGGGTTAGTGTGGATGGAATTCGACGTTATTGGCCTCCGGGAGCTATCCCACAGTGCTTCATTGTGACCGCTCTGGACAGCACTCTCAACTCAGATGCACTGGCCAGGTAGACAGGAAAAGCCCCGCGAACGTTTGAATTTCATTTCCTGTTTGCTGAGCGTGGAGAGCACAGGTGACCACGCAGAGCTCATCAGCACAGTTAACCGTGATGGAGTCCCAGGATCGCAAAAGAGCTCCAGCATGGACAGAACGGGAGGTACGGGATCTGCTCGCCATATGGGGAGATGAATCAGTGCTGGCCGAACTCCGAAGCAGTAAACGAAATGGCAAAATATTAGAACAGGTCTCCAAGGCCATGAAGGACAGAGGCCATAACAGGGATGCACAGCAGTGCCGCGTGAAAATTAAGGAGCTAAGGCAAGCCTACCACAAAGCCAGAGAAGCAAACGGAAGGTCCGGGGCTGAGCCGCAAACATGCCGCTTCTACGCCGAGCTGCATGCCATTCTAGGGGGTGCAGCCACCACTACCCCAACCGTGTGCTATGACTCCCTCACTGGAGAAACACACAGGGAAGCAGGTTCGGGGTACGAGGAAGATGAGGATGAAGATAATGTAAATAGCTCACAGCAGCAAGGAAGCGGAGAAACCGGTTTCCCCAACAGCCAGGATATGTTTATCACCCTGGACCTGGAACCAGTAACCCCTGAACTCACCCAAGACCCTGGGGGCACACAGGGGACCTCTGGTGAGTGTACCTTTGTAAATATTACACATGGTTTAAAAGCAAGCGTGTTTAATGATTAATGATTAATTTGCCCTGGCAATCGCGGCCAGTACAGCTGCTGGAAAAGTCTGTTAACGTGTATTGGGATGGAGCGGAAATCCTCCAGGGACATCTCCAGAAAGCTCTCCTTCATGTACTCCCAAAGCCTTTGCAAAAGGTTTCTGGGGAGGGCTGCCTTATCCCGTCCGCCATGGTAGGACACTTTACCACGCCAGGCCAGTAGCACATAGTCTGGAATCATTGCATAACAAAGCATGGCAGCGTATGGTCCCGGTGTTTGCTGGCATGCAGACAACATCCATTCCTTATCGCTCTTTGTTATCCTCAGGAGAGTGATATCATTCACGGTCACCTGGTTGAAATGGGGCAATTTTATTAAGGGGACATTCAGAGGTGCCCCTTCCTGCTCTGCTGAACAGAAATATTCCCCGCTGTTAGCCACGCGGTGGGGGGGAGGGGTGAAGTGATCATCCCAGAGAATTGGGTGTGTGGGGGAGGGGAATTAGTTGGGTTTGTGCTGCATGTTAACCCTGAAACCGCAGCCCCTCCTTTTACATTGCAAACCCATTTTAAATGGCCAACCCAACGGGTGCTTGGTATGGTTAATGAGAGCAGTACTGTTTGAAACCATCCCCACATGTTAAGAAGGTTAAAAAAGTCAAAAGACTGTGTCTTACCATGGCTGCCTGCAAGCTGAAATCTGTGGCCTGGCAGTGCGTGAGTTATCTCTCACACCAAATGGGCAGGCCCTCAATATAAGAGGAAAAATGCGACCTTGTAACGAAAGCACATGTGCTGTGTAATGTGAACAGCAAAATTTAACGTGAAAGAGTGTACCCATTGTTCTCTAAAATGTGTCTTTTTTAACCGCCTCTCCCTTCTCCTCCACCAGCTGCAAATCTTTCTCCTTCTCAGAGGCTAGTGAATATTCGAAAGTGAAAGCGAAGGACGCGTGATGAAATGTTTACAGAACTACAGACTGCCTCCCACGCTGACAGAGCACAGCAGACTGCGTGGAGGCAGTCAATGACTGATTATAGAAAAGCCCAATATGAGCGAGAGGAGAGGTGGCGTGCTGAATCGCAGGCTGAAGATGAGAGGTGGCGTCAGCTTGCACACAGAAGGCAAGAGTCGATGCTCCGGCTGCTGGAGCATCAAACTGATATGCTCCAGCGTATGGTTGAGCTGCAGGAAAGGCAGCAGGAGCAGAGACCGCCGCTACAGCCCCTGTGTAACCAACAGCCCTCCTCCCCAAGTCCCATTGCCTCCTCCCCCAGACGCCCAAGAACACGGTGGGGGGGCCTCCGGCCACCCAGTCACTCCACCCCAGATGATTTCCCGAGCAATAAGTGTTAAAGTTTTAAACTGCAGTGTGTCCTTTTCCTTCCCTCCTCCCCCACCCATCCCGGGCTACCTTTGCAATTATCCCCCTCGTTGTGTGATGAATTAATAAAAATGCATGAATGTGAAGTAACAATGACTTTATTGCCTCTGCACGTGGTGCTTGAAGGGGGGAGGGTAGGGGAGGGTGGGGTGGTTGGTTTACAGGGAAGTAGAGTTAACCGGGTGGGTGGGGGGGGCGGAGATTTCATCAAGGAGAAACAAACAGAAATTTCACACCGTAGCCTGGCCAGTCACAAAACTCGTTTTCAAAGCTTCTCTGATGCGCACCGCGCCATGCTGTGCTCCTCTAACCGCCCTGGTGTCTGGCTGCGTGTAATCAGCGGCTAGGCGATTTGCCTCAACCTCCCACCCCGCCATAAATGTCTCCCCCTTACTCTCACAGATATTATGGAGCGCACAGCAAGCAGCAATAACAATGGGGATATTCTTTTCGCTAAGGTCTGAGCGAGTCAGTAAGCTGCGCCAGCGCGCTTTTAAACGTCCAAATGCACATTCTACCACCTTTCGGCACTTGCTCAGCCTGTAGTTGAACAGGTCCTGACTCCTGTCCAGGCTGCCTGTGTACGGCTTCACGAGCCATGGCATTAAGGGGTAGGCTGGGTCCCCAAGGATCACGATAGGCATTTCAACATCCCCAACAGTTATTTTCTGGTCCGGGAAGAAAATCCCTTCCTCCAGCTTTCGAAACAGAACAGAGTGCCTGAAGACGCGAGCATCATGTACCCTTCCCGGCCAGCCCACGTTGATGTTGGTGAAACGTCCCTTGTGATCCACCAGGGCTTGCAGCAGCATTGAAAAGTACCCCTTGCGGTTTATGTACTCGGTGGCTTGGTGCTCCGGTGCCAAGATAGGGATATGGGTTCCGTCTATCGCCCCACCACAGTTTGGGAATCCCATTGCAGCAAAGCCATCCACTATGTCCTGCACGTTTCCCAGAGTCACTACCCTTGATATCACCAGGTCTCTCATTGCCCTGGCAACTTGGATCACAGCAGCCCCACAGTAGATTTGCCCACTCCAAATTGATTCCCGACTGACCGGTAGCTGTCTGGCGTTGCAAGCTTCGACAGGGCTATCGCCACTCGCTTCTCAACTGTGAGGGCTGCTCTCATCCTGGTATTCTGGCGCTTCAGGGCAGAGGAAAGCAAGTCGCAAAGTTCCATGAAAGTGCCCTTACGCATGCGAAAGTTTCGCAGCCACTGGGAATCGTCCCACACCTGCAGCACGATGCGGTCCCACCAGTCTGTGCTTGTTTCCCGGGCCCAGAATCGGCGTTCCACGGCATCAACCTGCCCCAGGAACACCATGATTTCCACATTGCTGGGGCCTGTGCCTTGTGAGAGGTCTAGGTCCATGTCCATTTCCTCATCACTCTCGTCGCCGCGCTGCAATCGCCTCCTCCTCGGCTGGTCCTGGTTTTGCTTTGGCATGTCCTGGCTCTGCATATACTCCAGGACAATGCGCGTGGTGTTCATAGTACTCATAATTGCCGCGGTGATCTGAGCGGGCTCCATGATCCCAGTGCTAGCTATGGCGTCTGGTCTGAAAAAAGGCGCGAAACTAGTATCTGACGGACCAGGGGAAGGAGGGAGGGAGGGAGGGAGGGAGGGGCAAGTGACGACATGGCATACAGGTACAGGGAATTAAAATCAATAAAGGTGGCTATGCATCAGGGAGAAACACAAACAACTGTCACACAGAATGGCCCCCCCCAGAGATTTAACTCAAAAGCCTGGGTTTAGCAGGCCGTTGATTTGACGGAGGGAGGGGGGAAGGAAATGAATACAGAACAAATCTAGTTTTTACATCTTAAGACGACGGTGCAGCATGACTGATAGCCCTCGGCATTTTCTGGGTGTTTGGCAGCAAATACTGGGCGCTTGGCAGTTAGCCTTCAGGCCTATTGCACGATCTACTGCTCAGGGAAGACTCTGCTAACGTGCGATGAGCCAACAGGGCGCTTGGCAGAAAATGGCATACTACGACTGATAACCATCATCATCAAGACAGTTCCATAGGACTGAGCATGTCTGCCCAGGTGCCCATGATAGACAGCTACTGCTGTACGACGAGGACGGTTACCAGTTGTAATAAACCATCTACTGCCAAAAGGCAAAAGGCTGGTGCAATGCAGCCCCACGGCTGCCAGCCCCACGGCTGCCGGCACCCAGATCGCCAATGAAGGCTACCAGTCATGCTGCACCGTCTACCGCCAAAAGGCAGTTAGCTGCTGCTGCTGTGTAGCAATGCAGTCCCACGTCTGCCGGCACCCAGATGACATATGGTGACGGTGAGCTGAGCTGAGCGGGCTCCATGCTTGCCGTGGTATGTTGTCTGCACAGGTAACCCAGGTAAAAAGGCGAGAATCTATTGTCTGACGTTGCTCTGACGGAGGGGGAGGGGCCTGACGACATGTACCCAGAACCCCCCGCGACACTGTTTTGCATCATTCGGGCATTGGGATCTCAACCCAGAATTCCAATGGGCGGTGGAGACTGCGGGAACTGTGGGATAGCTACCCATAGTGCAATGCTCCGGAAGTCGACGCTAGCCTCGGTACTGTGGACGCGGTCCGCCGACTAGAGCACTTATAGCATTTTATGTGGGGACACACAAAATCGGCTGTATACAACTGATTTCTATAAAACCGGCTTCTATTAATTCGATCTAATTTCGTAGTGTAGACATACCCCAAGATAAGCAGCAACACCTTGATGGTTGGGGCTATGGACAAGATAAACCTGGAATGTAAAGTTCTGATTTCACATGGACAGAGCATGCTGTACAGAGATTGGTTCCTGCAAAGTAACTAAGCCAATCCAAAAATGTGTGATTTAACCGTATAGCAAATGTAATGTAACATGTAAACGTACACAGAGGAAGAGGTCATCCATGTAACTTTGGATGTTTGGTACACCCTATCCCCACCCTCTACGCTTGAGTCTGATCAACTCAGCAGTGTGCAAACAGCAGGAACCTGAATGACAAAATCCAGAGCCATACTGAGTGTTTGGGAAGCAGGTGCTGGGATACACCATCCTGTGGGAGGTGAAATAAAAAAGCCCCTCTGCCCACTCACCAGAGTTTTGCAAACACAGCAGGTGGCTCATCCCATCTGGGGTAACTTATCCCTTCCGCCACTCCCTGGGCCAGGGTTTTCCCCTCTGCTACTATCGGGTGGTGCCTCGATCCTGTTCTTGATCCCGGCTCCTACCCCCAACTCTGTCCCTGATTTTGCACTTCAACCCCTCTCCTTCCCCTGCTTCCAGCTGTGCAGCCAGTTTGGCCTCTCCCCACCCCTCCCCTCTGATTGTTGCCCCCCCCTCTTGCCCCATAAGCAACAGGGAGCACATTGCTACACCAAGGGAGGCAGGACAAGGGCAGCAGCTGCAACTGAGCATTCTCAGTTCCAGTGATGCAGGGGTGCTGGAACAATTTGTATAGCCTATCACTCTCCTTCAATTTGTATCTATGGCCTTTCACATAAAAATACATATTCCCAAAGCCACCATATAAGAGGGAGATACTTGAACCATAATGGCCTTAGTTTATTGACCACTGGGGCAGGCTGCACGACTCTTTTTCCCTACCTAGAAGAAGTTTTAGGACTGTTTTCAGAGTTCCAACCTTCTTAACATTTGTTTTTGCCACTGCCTAGCAAAGGAACACCTGAAAGCAGGAGAGAAATTGATTTTAGTTCACTGAGCTCCTCCTAGCTGTAGTCTAGTGCACAGCACCAAAATTTGTCTGACAAAGCTAGTGTTAAATGCCAAGATCTTCTGCAGAAGTAGCTCTGTGGCATCTTGCCTTGCCAGTTCACACCCTAACAGGAAGTGAGGGTAGGGGAAGGACCGCAGCCGTAGCTGAGGCCATAGCACTGATCTCAGCTCTGATCAGTGGGGATCTCCTTCCTCTGACAGCGATCCCCCAGGAGTCTGGCTAAGCAGAATTGAGTCAACTTCTGACACGTTACAAAAATCCCTCTACAGTAGTAAAGATACTTATCTGCAAGAGGAAAGGAAAGAACTTCTTTCTGTTCTGTAAGCAGCTAGTGATTAGATGAGAGCACAGAGTTAGGTCTCAACATCACTTTTAAATAGTTAATGAGACCGTTTCTATTGACAGGTATGGAAAAAATATTAGGATGCTAGAGTCTTTAGTCAGTATCCCTTTTATTTAAGAAAAAGGCCTATTCCAAATAAATAACCGGTATCTTCAATTATAGTTTCAGACAGCTGCAGCGGCATAGGAGCCAGCAAACAGAGCTGTAAACAGGGGAGTTGGCTTCTTTCTGTACTATTACTTTAAAGAAAGAAATCTGTAAATGGAGAGTAAATTTGAAGAAAGGTCACATGAAACCAAAACTATAATTGAATTCCAAAAAGAATGAGAAGTTCATGGACGATAGCTAGGGATACAACCCCATGCTCCGAGTGTCCCTACTCTCTGATTGCCAGAAGCTGGGCCTGGCTGACAGGGGTTGATGGATCACTCGATAACTGCCCTGTTCATTCCCTTTGAAGCACCTGGCTAGATGGACCATTGGTCTGCCCCAGTATGGATGTTTTTATGAAGAATTTACAACATTCCACCTAGTGTCTGGCATCTTTAAATTTGTGTTTAAAGAGTAATACGCACTCTATGATGGCAGCTTGTAGGTAGGGATCTGAACAGTCTCTCTTGCTGTCTGCAGTTAAAGCCACAACTCACAATCCAAACCATACCACGCTTTGATGGTGACTATGTTCTTTAAGGGGAAACATTTAGCACTATGGAGAGGCTGAATAAGGAACCAGCTGCATATTCAGAAGAGCAAGTAATTTTGATGCTGCCAACTGCCTTGCCCTTGAAAATGGCTTCTGAAGCAAGCAAGAGCAATAATCCACCTCCTGTCTTTCTGCTTTACTCAAATGCAGTGGATTCCTACTACAAGTCCAGCTCAACAGAGGAAAGAAGTTGTAGTGAAAGTAACACCAGTTGCCTGAGAGGGGTCTATTTTCACTACAGAAATTTCAGTACAAACGTATGACATTTATCTCCTAACTTTTCCATGTTTTTCTTCCAATGTCTGTTAATTTGTAAACCATAGCCATCAGCCAGCATCAGTCATGTATCCTGCAAAAGGAAGATAAACAATTAAAATCAAAATAGTTATATACACCTCTACCCCTATATAATGCTGTCCTCGGGAGCCAAAAAAAATAATAAAAAAAAAAAAATCTTACTTATAGGTGAAACCGCGTTATATCGAACTTGCTTTGATCTGCCGGAGTGCACAGCCCCGCCTCCCCCGGAGCACTGCTTTACTGCATTATATCCGAATTCGTGTTCTATCGGGTCGCGTTATATCAGGGTAGAGGTGTACTTCAGTCTTACACACATCTTTCTTTAGACTTCAAAGTACTCATTTAAACTAAACTTTTCATCGGATGTATTGTCAGGAACAAATACTAGTTTTTGTATTATGTGAAACTGCATAGAACAAACATTTTAAACTCATTTCAGGTTAAAGCAGAGGCTATGGCATTTTCTTAGTGGCAAAATCTTAGAAAAAGCAGGAGAAAACATGCATTATGGATGTGTCAAGGCTAGGGTTAATTTGTCAGTAGAGTTCGTAATTGCAAGGGACAAACAACAAAAAAGTGACTGATGATGACGACAAGTGTTGATAATTATACAAGCTAACTAACGGAGAACTAGGCTATCCAGGAATCTGCTCTTCTCCCCACTATAAAAAAAAAGCTGAGTGGAAAAAACATTCCTCTAGAAGTTCCGCTCTGCACCAGGAATGGACACCTCTGTATATTTACATAAACAACATTTTTATAGCGCGATATTAGTTTCTTCAGTATCTAGTCACATTGAATATTGTTATTTAACAATGGACCATGTGAATGTTATGTAAGATACTGTATAGTCCTTATGAAGTCCACGTGAGCTTCTTTATGATACATACCAGTGGTCCCCAACCTTTTCTGTGGGGCAGGTGCCAGATGACTAGCCGCTGAGGACTGTGGCCGCCAGACAAGCAGCTACCGAAATGTCGCCATGAAGTGGCAACGTCAAGAGGTGTCGCCGCCGAAATGCCACCGTGAAGCAGCGTCATCAAGAGGCGTTGCCGCTGAAATTCGGCGGCATTTCGGCAGTAGCGCTTCTTGACGTTGCCGCTTCTCAGCGGCTGCTTTTTCGGCGGCCAGTAGGCAGGCGCACATGGATGCCATGGCGCCGGCAGGTACCGCGTTGGGGACCCCTATATATACTAAACACAATTAAGCTCTTCATGAAATATACTAAACGCAATTACTTTAGTTTACATACCTGTTTTAAAGCACCATGTACTGTAACTACACACTCAGAGCGCCGTATAATCCATCTGACGAACTAGCACATGCAATGCTGCCTCCTTATAAATGAAATCTTGTATTTGCTTATAATCTGGATTTATTTATTTATTTATTCACCCAAAGAACAACATATGATTTTCTCCTTCATTCTTAATAAGGGAATATGGAAGGCTACTGGGAGCACATCAAACCTGTCCTCTGCTCTCCACACTGGCTCAAAAGCAGCAGAAACTTGACTTGAAAAGGTGGGGGGCTGAGGTTTGGGCTCAGAGGGTACATCTACACAGGGTAAAGGGCTTGTAGCATGGCCGTGGCTGGCCCAAGTAGCTGACTCAGGCTTGGGGGGCTCAGGCTGCAGCCCAAGCTCTAGGACCTTCCCCCTTCGCAGGGCCCCAGCCCGAGCCCAAACATCAACACAGCAATTTTTCAGCTCCAGATCCCGAGCCCTGCGAACCCCGGTCAGCTGACCCAGGCCAGTCACCAGGTTTTTTTATTCCTGTGTGGACAATCCCAGAGAGAGCCTGGGCAGCAGGGCAGGAACTTACCTTAGCATGGCAGATTAAGGAAATGGTCAGGGCAGTGCCACTGGTCCTGCTTCCCTACCCTGGGCACCCTGAGCAACTGCTCGCCCAGCTCCCAGTCTTCTGCTCCAGAGAGGAAATGCCTGCCCCCCTGAAAGTGATGTGGCTTCGCCCAGCCCAGTTCCATTCCCTGCCTCCAGGTACGCCCTCTCCCCAGTGCCCAGGGTGCTGGGACACTGGAAGAGCAAAGCCTGGGCTGCCCTATTTCACACTCTCCCCAGGCCTAGGGAGATAAAAATCCCCAATGATGGAGATTGCACAAAGAGCAGATTGGACAAACTCCTGTCAGGGATGGTCTAGATAATATTTAGTCCTGCCTTGAGTGCAGGGGACTGGACTAGATGACCTCTCGAGGTCCCTTCCAGTTCTATGATTCTATGTACAGACACTTTTCCCAACCTATGTATTATATACTTTTTTTTTTTTAAACATTAGCTTGAATAAAAATTTGTGTGTGTGTTATGCCTATTACAAACAGGGGACACCGACATTCAAACTTTATATCATTCTAACATGGCTACTCAAAAGCAATAAACATTAAAACATTTAGCATATAAAAGGTTCAACACAATTGCTTATACTTACGTAGACAGGTGGGCAAAGATGGAACCCATGAATTGTTAGCTTCACATTTAACTGAACTGCTACCATTCAGAGTGTAGCCAGAATCACATTCAAATATTACGGTGTTTCCATTTGAATAGTCAGATCCAAACCCAGCCTGCTTTTTTCCATTTTTGACTTCTGGCTCTGGACACTTAACCACTGAAAATTAAAAGTGCCAGCATAAGAACGTTTTGCACAGGAAGCATTTAGTTGGGGGGCGGGTAAAGGAAAGAAGAAAAAGCCCTGATACACTTGACTACAGCAGGTATCAAAACATATTTTAAAATAAAGTTATACAACTTTGGATCTTTCCCTTTAATAAGATGTTCATCTACATATAGCACAGCACCCAACTTGTATGGCTATCAGGCCCCTTCCCCGCCCCCCCCAGTAAACTGCACGAGTTAAACATCATTGTATGAAGCCATCAGGAATTTGGGTCAAGCTATAAGAGATCTACATACAATGACATTCTGGAACTGAACTTCCCTGCTTTTGGGGGAGTTAATATTAAGTAGTGAGGTGACCAACCTGCCTAATGCCTCTGAAAAAGCCTCACTCCCAGGTGTTAGGCTGGGTAACTCAGCAAGAATAAAACCCAAGTTGTTGCAGCTGCTTGAATACCAAGTACATAAATGCATTGTTAGCTAAATGCAATAGTGTGCGTGAGCACTGCAGTCACCAAAATGAGGATTGTATAATGACCTTTATTTCCCCCTCCTAAGAACTTTATGGCTGCGATATGAACTCACAAAAGCAGGAGCCTTCACTGCCAAGGAGCCCTCCCAGAGAGTTCTGAAAAATATGGTTTCCAAACAATCCTGCTTGTAATCTCTCCTTTAGCACTTGAATAGTAGGGTACTGGCATAAAAGCAAAACCTTAGTTTAAGAGTTTATCTCCACCTAAAAAAAATCAACTGTTTGTGACATGAGAATTAACTGCAATCTTAGAACACTGAAGGGAGACAAAAAATACAGGATGTATTAGGGGCAAAATGGTTTCCAGGAATGATTTATGAAGTGTCCGTCATTCTTTAGTTTTCCAACAGTAACTAGTTTTCATGATACGAATTTAAGGGGACTAAGCATTAACTGAATTTCCTCAGGTTTATGGGTTTACTTAGCAATGAAAATATAGTTTTTCCTAGGAGGAGATAGTAGAATAAGAAGGGGATAAAAAACAGATGCTACTAACCTTTGCATTCAGGGGCAGGCCCACTCCATTCTCCATTGACATTATCTTTTGTTATACAATAAATGGAGGCCTCTCCAACAAGAGAGAAGCCCTGGTTACATCTGTAAGTTACTGCTGAGCCAAAGGAAAACTCTTGTCCACTCTGACCATTATGGGCTCCATGGGTAATATCAGGAGGTGGAAGACAAGGTATTGCTGAAGCAAAATATGTCAACATGAAAATTAAAGTTTACATTGAAGGTGAACTGAAGAGAGTTTTCACTAAGAAAGTCGTCTCAAATCCCCCCAAAAAGCTATTTAGCCATTTGGAAGTGTACTTAACATTGCATTTTAACATTTGAAGCAATACCCCTTTCAGATTCTGAAGGTTTTTCTACTTTTAGGCTCAACCCAACTCAGTACGTCCATTGCTCAAAGAGGATGCTCTATAAAACACCAGCTCTGGATGATGACCTTAACAGAGCATGCTCAGGGAGCCAGAACCTCTTGCCAGGCATCTCTAGAGGTAGTATTGTTCCACAACAGAAAACTAAGCTAGGACATTTCTTGTAGCAGCAGCTGATTCTAGACTGGACATCAGCAGCATGATTGACAGACCAAGCCCAGAAAGCATTCAAGAGATCAAATTAAGGTAGAGGCAAATTAATTGTGATTCACTCCAAAAGAGCCTCAGATTTTAAGTGGATAATCAGATTTGGGAAGGGTCAAAACTTCTTGAAGTCATTATCATGCCTTTTATTTAGTGAACAGCAGGATTACACAGATGCAATAGCAAAGAGGAACCATGAGGCCTGTTGGATTATGAATATTAAACAGTGCCAGGTGAACAATCTAAAAGGTACTTTTTAAAAAAAAATTGATTCCGTAGGAGTCATCCAAACACCATTGTGAACCACAGTATGATTTCATTCCTCCCCCCAACAAAACTGGCATTTGGATTAAATGTCAAAGTAAGAATAGACTGACTCCTCTGAAGCACCAGCTATGCTGCATCATCGCCAGACATGAACTGTTCCTAAAACCATTAAATTAGTTTACCTTGGCAAAAGTGGAACCTCCTTATCCCGGTCAACTCCATTTCCCAGAAGCACACATTGGCCTAATGTTAACTTGGGTTGCAAACCACAGCACAAGTTGGCAAACAGGTCTGTCTCAAAGGAATGTGTGCTCTGCTTAATTTGCTTTTAAGCAGTAAGCAGTCATCAAGCAGGAAGAAAAAAACCTCAAAAAGTGAGGAAAAGCAGCAGGGAAGAGCTTTCCCTACAGACTTTTTGTCAACTGGGAATGGTTTTCAAAGGGGCAGGACTGAAACTATAAAAAAGGAGGGTGTAACGATGCTGACTTTTGTGGGACCCAACTGAGAGTGCCAATTAGGGACAAATTGCTTAGAGCAGGGCAGTTACAGCCCAAGGCTAGGGTTCCTTTGCACACCAAGGCAAACCAAACCAGCCAAACTGAGAAGACTTCGGCTTTACCCCACTGGCTAACCATAAGTCACACAAGCAATTCCCTTAGACACTCCAGTTTCCCAATTTCCCCACCAGTGCCACTCGTTATGGGGACGAATGGTTATGAAAACCAAGACCCCAGTAAAAGAAAAGAGGCTCTCTGGATCCCGAAGGACCAAGCCCCAGACCCAGGTCAATATACAAATCAGATCTTACCCACGAATCAGGCCTTGCCCCTGGGCAGAAGCGCTCTGGGGGCACAAGGCTAGGAGAGATGCCGTGCAGCCAGTAAGGAGGCGCTACGCCCCAGGGGCCGGGCGGGGGGTACCTGTGGCTGCCGCGGGAGCACACCTCGCCCCTCCCGCAGCCCGGGCTGAGGGGCTGGATGGGGGCGGGGCCAGGCCCTAGGGAGACTGAAGGGGCGGCCCCGCTTGAGCAAGAGGACGGGGAGAGCCCGGGGGAGCCGCTGAGGCTCCGCTCCCCGCCCGGCAGACTTGGGGGGAGACCGAGGGGACTCTGTGCCCGGCCCCCCCTCGCCGCGAGCCCCGCGCAGGGGCAGCAGGAGCCCCCGGGCACCCGGCGGGCAGCGCGGACCCGACCCCATGGCGGCGCCGGCGGAAGGAATCGCGAGGCGAAGGCCACCTGGGCAACGGAACCGCGGCCCCTGATTCAGCAACCGGCGCCCACCTGTGACTGCTTAGGGCGCCAAGTGAGCCAGCGGGGGCGGGGCCAGCAGCAGAAGGGGCGGGTCTGAAGGCTGCGGGGCGGGGCCTGTGTCGCTGCTGGGCGCTCGCGCGCTGTCCGGGCAGCAGGTGCTGCCTGAGCCGGGGGAGGGGCTGCGGGTTCAGCCCAGCGATCGGCGCTCGCTCCACCCCTTCCGGGCGCGGGCTGCGGCGGCGCGAGCGCAGGGGCCTTCTCGCGGTAGCAGCGCGGAGCGCTCATGCTCGGGTTCGCTGCGGGCTAGTGTCCTTGTTTCAGTCGGTGCAACCCCGCTCGGCCGCCGGGAGCAGCCCCTGGAGTGGGGAAGGGTCAGGCTGACCCCAGAGCCCACCCTTACCTGGGCTGGAGAGGGCGGAAGCGCCCCCCGGCGCAGGCTGGGAGATGTAGTTCCTGACTCTCCCGGGAGAGGAAGTGACGTTGGGCAGGGGGATCTGACGAACCGGGCTGCGAACGCGCCTGGGGCGCTGCGGCTCTGCCTGGCTCGTGCGGGGCCGTTGGAGTCTCTCCCGGGGCCGGAGAAGAGTTTTGTGTCTCCCGGATCTGGGCATGCGCAGATCCGGGGGGAGGGGGGAAGAGTCCCGCATGCGCAGAGGCAGCGCTCACCCGGTGCTGCTCGCTGGCGCTAGATAGCACGTTTCTCCACGTAGCAATTTCACATATATTATAGTTCAAGAAGCTGCTACCTGTCGGCATTTGCTACATCAGGTAGCAGTTTAATACAATAGCAGCTTCTAACATCTATAAGTATCGGAATGTGCTGCCGGTAGCACATTCCTAGAGGAGCAGTATCCTTCACTACAGCCCCAGTGTCCGTGGGGAGGGACCCGGCATCTCGCAGCGCCGGGATCTGCTCCCTGGGGGCAGCGCCCGCGGGGGGCTTGGAGCTGCTGTCCCCGCAGGAGCCCAACGCCCCCGGGCCCGGCCAGGCTCTGCCCTGGGGCCCCACGGGGGATCCCGGGGGGAGGGGACCAGCCCACTGGGGTCCCTGAGTGGGGCTGGGCGGGGGCTGTCGGGCGGGGGTGGGGGGGGGGGAAGACCTGGGAAAGGGGCGGATGGAAAATGTCTGTGCAGCCCGGACATGGCCGGGGGAGGAGAAGAGCAGGTGACCCCCGAGGAGCGGGGGGAGAAAGGGGGGGAAGGGCTGAGATCCCCTCGGATTTACCGCTGCCCCCTCCCGTGGGGACCCCCCATCCTCTCCAGCCCTGCCCCCTTTCTCCCTAGAGAGCAACGAGCAACATCCAGGGTGACCCCCCCCCCTTTTCCCTCAAATCCCTGAGAAGGTCTCTGTTCCCCTCCCCCGATTGTGCCCCATTTTCTCTCCAGTTAGCCAATGGCCAGTTCAAATCTCAGGTTTCGGCTGTTTCCCCCCATTTTTACCTGCAGTGATTTGTCCTTGTTTAGGTGGGAAATCGTTCCCCTGAGTGATTTCTGAACTGGGAAGAGGGTTAATGGGCAGAGGCTGGGAGAGTCCTGAGACAGGGATACCTCTGGGCTGGGGGGCCACTCTCTGCTGGCAACAGGGCATGGAAAGGCCCAGGAAGGGAAGGGAGGAGCAAGCGCCCCCCATGGAGACGGCCCAGCCCCAGGTTTCCCAGTTCCAGCTACTTCCCCCTCCCCCACCCTGCCCAACCCAGCAGCTTCCCCCCCCCCCCGATAGTCACATTCCCAGACCCCACTGCCAGCCCCTACCCACAGCTAGTGACCTTCTGACTCCAGCTCCACTCCTTTCTCCTGTGAAAGTGACATCAACCAGGGCTCCCTGTGGGCCATGTGAATGTGAGGCAAGAAGAATTCATCCCATTCTGTTGTTGATTGAATATCACTGTTTAATCCCCTCAAATTTCTCCTCTTTTCTCTTGAACTGTTGAATGGTGACATAAAAACTACCACAATGTTGGTGCTTCTCTCTTATGTTGGCAAATATTTAGTTTGCGCCCCATTTTCTCCTCAGTTCTGAAATACTGATATCAAGTTCTTGACAATCTTCCTGCTTTTCTCTCCAGGTGTCTGACTGAGATCAGGTTTCAAAGTAGCAGCCATGTTAGTTTGTATCCGCAAAAAGAACAGGAGTACTTGTGGCACCTTAGAGACTAACAAATTTATTTCAGCATAAGCTTTCGTGGGCTACAGCTCACTTCTTCAGATGCATAGAGTGAAACACACAGACAGAAGATATTTATACATACAGAGAACATGAACAAAAAAACTTCAAAAACAGATTTCAAAGAGAGACTGCTGAACTCGAATTAATATGCAAATTAGACACAATTAACTTAGGTCTAAACAGAGACTGGGAATGGTTGGGTCATTACACTAATTGAATTTTTTCCCCCCCATGTTAAATTCTCCTCACACCTTCTATGGGTCATCTCGATTATCACTTCAAAGTTTTTTCTTCTGCTGCTACTGATAGCTCATCTCAATTGATTGGCCTCTTACAATTGGTATGCGTATTTCCACCTTTTCATGTTCTCTGTATGTATAAATATCTTCTGTCTGTGTGTTTCACTCTATGCATCTGAAGAAGTGAGCTGTAGCCCACGAAAGCTTATGCTGAAATAAATTTGTTAGTCTCTAAGGTGCCACAAGTACTCCTGTTCTTTTTGACTGAGATCAGGGATCTTATCATACTGAGCATGGCTCAGGCCTTGCCTGAGATCAGGTTCCCCCAGTGTGCCAGGCACTGCACAACCCCTGACCGAGTTTGGGGTAATCGTTGTGCCAGGAAGTGCAGAGACCCCTACAGAGAGCAGGGACCTTGTTGTGCCGGGTGCTACAGTGACCCTGACTGAGCTCCGGGCCCCTGTTGTGCCAGGCCCTGCAAAGAAACCAAGTGAAATCAGGCTCCCATTGTGCCAGGTGCTGCAGAGACGGGAAACAAAATCAGGGACCTTGTTGTTCCTGGAGCTGCAGAGACCCCAACTGAGATCTGGACCCTATTCTGCCAGGTAAAACTGAGACCTGGACTGAGATCACAGTCCCCCTTATGCCAGGCAGCGCACGACTGCTGCCCAGATCGCTGCCTCCATTTTGCTGGGCACTTCAGAGACCCCGACTGAGATCTGTGTCCCCGTTGGGCCTGGCCCTGCACTGACCCCGACCAAGAACATGCCCCATCACTATTGGGCACTGCACAGACCGTGACAGAGATCCTGCCCCCACATTTTGCCAGGTACTGCAGGGATCCCAACCAAAATCAGGGATCCTGTAATGCCGGGCGTTGCAGTGCCCCGGACTGAGGTCAGGCCCCCTGTTGTGCAGGGCACTGCACAGACATTGATCAAGATCAGGGTCCTCATTGTGACTGGTGCTGAATAGACACCAAGAGTATCTCTACCCTGCCATTAAAAACCCACAGCTGGCCCATGCCAGCTGACTCAGGCTCACAGGGCTCAGGCGAAGGGGCTGTTTAATTGCAGTGTAGATGTCTGGGCTCGGGCTGGGGCCAGGCTGTAGGACCCTGCGAGGTGGGAGGGTGCCAGATCTTGAGCTGCAGCCCAAGCCAGAACATCGATACCACAATTAAACAGCCCTGCAGCCTGAGCTGTGAGCCCAAGTCAGTGGGCACGGGCCAGCCACCGGTGTCTCACTGCAGTGTAGACATGCCCACAGTGACAGAGAGACCTTGCCACAAAAAGCTCAAAGGCTAAATAGGCAAATGGTGGGAGGCTACTCTCCATTTTACAGATGGGGAAACTGAGGCTCAGAGAACTGAAGTAATTTGCTCAAGTTTGCACGGAGAATTTGGGTCAAAACTGGGAACTGAATCCAGATTGTTTGAATTCTTGCCTCTCCCCTTAACCCCAAGCCCAGCATGTGTGTGTACAGCATTGTTTTGGTCTGTGTTTGCATTGCATTGGTTTCCAAGGGAGGTTGTGGAATTTCGTTCATTGGAGGCTTTTAAGACCAGGTTAGAGATACACCAGTCTGGGAATATCTAGGCATACTTGGTCCTGCCTCATCACAGGAGGCTTAAGTAGACGACCTCTCAAGGTCCCTTCCATGCCTACATTGAAATAATTCTCTTTTGTGCTGTGTCCTTGTGACGGGTTGGATCAGAGAAACCCCTTTGGGACTGCCACCTGATGTGCTGGGACTACCTCTGAGCCTGTTTTCCCTGGCAGCTTGGGACTTCAGAACCTTGCCTTGTTTGAGCCAGACACGCTTGCCTGCTGCAAACACAGATCCAAGTCTAAACCACATCCCCCACAAGCTGCAGGCTTAACTGAAAATGGCTTAAGAAGTATTCCTGTCTCCCGCACTCAGATACCCAACTCCCAATGGGGTCCAAACCCCAAATAAATCTTTTACCCTGTATAAAGCTTATACAGGGTAAACTCAAATTGTTCGCCCTCTATAACACTGATAGAGATGCACAGCTGTTCGTCCCCCCAGGTATTAATACATACTCGGGGTTAATTGATAAGTAAAAAGTGATTTTATTAAATACAGAAAGTAGGATTTAAGTGGTTCCAAGTAGTAACAGACAGAACAAAGTGAATTACCAAGCAAAATAAAATGAAACATGCAAGTCTATGCCTAATACAGTAGAAATTAAATGCAGGTAAATCTCACCCTCAGAGATGTTCCAATGAGCTTCTTTGACAGACTAGCCTACTTCTAGTCTGGGTTCAGCAATCACTCACACCCCTGTAGTTACATAATTGATTCCTTGAGGGCCTGCTCCATGATTTTTCCAGGGACTGAGGTGAGGCTGACTGGCCTGTAGTTCCCTGGATCCTCCTCCTTCCCTTTTTTAAAGATGGGCACTACATTAGCCTTTTTCCAGTCATCCGGGACCTCCCCCGATCGCCATGAGTTTTCAAAGGTAATGGCCAATGGCTCTGCAATCACATTCGCCAACTCCTTTAGCACCCTCGGATGCAGCGCATCCAGCCCCATGGACTTGTACTCATCCAGCTTTTCTAAATAGTCCTGAACCACTTCTTTCTCCACAGAGAGCTGGTCACCTCCTCCCCATACTGTGCTGTTCAGTGCAGTAGTCTGGGAGCTGACCTTGTCTGTGAAGACAGAGGCAAAAAAAGCATTGAGTACATTAGCTTTTTCCACATCCTCTGTCACTAGGTTGCCTCTCACATTCAGCAAGGGGCCCACGCTTTCCTTGACCACCTTCTTGTTGCTAACATACCCGAAGAAACCCTTCTTGTTACTCTTAACATCTCTTGCTAGCTGCAACTCCAAGTGTGATTTGGCCTTCCTGATTTCACTCCTGCATGCCTGAGCAATATTTTTATACTCCTCCCTGGTCATTTGTCCAATCTTCCACTTCTTGTAAGCTTCTTTTTTGTGTTTAAGATCAGCAAGGATTTCACTGTTAAGCCAAGCCGGTCGCCTGCCACATTTACTATTCTTTCTACACATCGGGATGATTTGTTCCTGCAACCTCAATAAGGATTCTTTAAAATACAGCCAGCTCTCCTGGACTCCTTTCCCCCTCATGTTATTCTCCCAGGGGATCCTGCCCATCAGTTCCCTGAGGGAGTCAAAGTCTGCTTTTCTGAAGTCCAGGGTCTGTATTCTGCTGCTCTCCTTTCTTCCTTGTATCAGGATCCTGAACTCGACCATCTCATGGTCACTGCCTCCCAGGTTCCTATCCACTTTTGCTTCCCCTACTAATTCTTCCCAGTTTGTGAGCAGCAGGTCAAGAAGAGCTCTGCCCCTAGTTGGTTCCTCCAGCACTTGCACTAGGAAATTGTCCCCTACACTTTCCAAAAACTTCCTGGCTTGTCTGTGCACTGCTGTATTGCTCTCCCAGCAGATATCGGGGTGATTGAAGTCCCCCATGAGAACCAGGGCCTGCGATCTAGTAACTTCTGTTAGTTGCCTGAAGAAAGTCTCGTCCACCTCATCCCCCTGGTCTGGGGGACAAATGAAATGCATACACTCAGCGAATTCATCGGAGAGAGTTTAGGGCTATAAAAATGTGGGCAACTATTCTATCTAATGCCTTCCTTTGTGGATTTTAGGCGTGATCAACACAGGGGCATGCACTGAGCCACAGTGTCATACCCTAATGTTATAGAAAGGTCAGGACATCTCCCACTTAATGCAAAGGAAAGAGAAAAAACAGAAAAAGGAAAAATAAGATACTAAAATGAGAAGGGGTTGGAACTCTCTAGCTCCTTCAGCCTTTGGACTTGTGTGGTAGGAGCAGTAGCTGTAGTCAAGGAACCAAGTGATGGGGTAGCTGGCCCAGTACTCCCCACTAGCAGGTTTTATTGGGCAGAGAATACAGGCATACCCTGTCATTGATGATGTGAGCTCCTTCCCAGGGGGGACCAGTCTCTCTTAGACCCCCTGGTGACCTGAAAGGAGAAGGACTTAAGCCTTTCCCTTGGTGTTTGTGGATGACGATTCCAGCTTATCCCAATTTATGGTGACTCCTCTGAGATCTTCCAGGTAAATCTGATATGAACTATGCCTTGGATACAGACAACATGACCAGTTGAGGTGTGTCTGAGTTAACGACTTGAGACTGTCAAAATAGGCTCAATTGAAATGATTTAATCTAAAATTATTAATCCGAGATTAATACAGCACTATACAGAATACAGAAATAAATAGCTCCATTACTGCCCTTTGTTATCAGATTAAGAGTTGGATCTGTGTCTCTCCTGCACCTGCGCAGTTTTCATCCCCCCAACTAAGTTCCCACATTGGTATCATAGTATAGGGTTTCAGACAAAGGAAACCTAGTTGCCAAGAATATTCTCCCAGAAACATATGTTCTGGTGTCATTTCTGTCCATTCTCAGTTTACCCGACTCATGGGAGAAGGCATGATTATTTACAGCTGAGAGGACTAACAATTCTTCAAGTTAATATCTCTCAGTGGGTCTTTCTTCCATGTTGATTTCCCCAACAGAAAACATCTGCTATAATAATAATCTCTTATTAGTGTCCCTAATCTATATATGCCTATGTTAGTATTTTATATATATGTTAAGGAGATGGTTTCCAAGAATATCAAGAGTTTTACAGACATGAAGGCACCCTAGAGTTATTAAATACAGCATGATGAATAAATTCCTGAATAGGGTTACACATTGATCAAGACCTGTATTCTGGGGCTTCGAATTCAGACATACTCTTTGTTGAAGAGAAAATATATATATAAAATACAGAACTAATGGTATGACTATCACTAACAAGAACTAACACCAGTCCTGTTGGAATGAGGCAGACTTTGGGCTGTCAGTTTGGAAAAGTCTCCTTTAACTCAGCAGTTTTCCTAAAATAGCAGTTGTTGGAAAAACATCAATTGTGGATGTGCGAACCCCAAAGATACATCAAACAAAAAAAGAAAGAAAAAAAGTAAAAGAAAAACAATGTGTGTTTTGAGTTGATTCCATAACCTGGTCTGAGGGTTAAATACCCTTCCTCTAAGAGCTATCATCCTCAAAAGGAAAAGGAATCTCAGCACCAAAAAAAAAAAAAAAAATGGGTTGCAGGAATTTTTAAAAGATAAAATACTCACTGTGTCATGCATCCATCACAATCCTTATTAATAAGTGTGTGTATCTCATGACACATCTCACGTCTTTCCTTTGCAAACAAGAGAAGGTGGGAACTCCATGATCCTTAAAATCTAACTAGGGAAAAGGTCACATAAATTGTGTCCTTAAGTTGTTTTCCTCTTTACAGATATTTACTTTAGCACTTATCCAAATGAATTCCATCTGAAATACAAATAATTAAATTCTCTATGGAGTTTGTGTTCTCAGTTCCATTACTTCATTAACATATTTCCCCACCCCAAGCTTTGGAGTAAGGTTTGATGTCAGAACTCCTTTGTCCAAGGGGGATAAATTATCGCAAATAAACTTTTCAGCATTAACCACCATTGCCTATTTTGGTAACAAAGGAAAAAACAACAACATATACTTCAGTTTTCCAATATAATTCAGGCTATCACATCATTAGCGTCTTACTCTTTAACAAATAAATTCATGTATAATTTCTTTTTCATTGGTACCAGTGACACACCTAAAGATTGCAAAATCTTATACGATGAGATAACTGGCTCTGTGGATATGAGGAAAGCGGTGGATGTGATATACCTTGACTTTAGCAAAGCTTTTGATACGCTCTCCCACAGTATTCTTGCCAGCAAGTTAAAAAAGTATGGATTGGATGAATGGACTATAAGGTGGATAGAAAGCTGGCTAGATAGTCAGGTTCAATGGGTAGTGATCAATGGCTCCACGTCTAGTTGGCAGGTGGTATCAAGCAAAGTGCCCCAGAGGTCAGTCCTTGGGCCGGTTTTGTTCAACATCTTCATTAATGATCTGGATGATGGGATGGCACCAGTAGCAAGTTCACGGATGATACTAAACTGGGGGGAGAGGTAGATACGCTAGAGGGGAGGGATAGGGTCCAGAGTGACCTAGACAAATTGGAGGATTGGGCCAAAAGTAATCTGATGAAGTTCAATATAGACAAGTGCAGAGTCCTGCACTTAGGACGGAAGAATCCCATGAACTGCTACAGGCTGGGAACCAACTCGCTAAGCAGCAGTTCTGCAGAAAAGGACCTGGGGATTACAGTGGTAGAGAAGCTGGATATGAGTCAACAGTGTGCCCTTGTTGCCAAGAAGGCTAACAGCATATTGGGCTGCATGAGTAGGAGCGTTGCCAGCAGATCAAGGGAAGTGATTAGTCCCCTCTATTCAGCACTGGTGAGGCCACATCTGGAGTATTGCGTCCAGTGGAGGGCAATGAAAATGATGAGGGGACTGGAGCACATGACTTATGAGGAGAGGCTGAAGGAACTGGGCTTATTTAGTCTGCAGAAGAGAAGAGTGAGGGGGGATTTGATAGCAGCCTGCAACTACCTGAAGGGAGATTCCAAAGAGGATGGAGCTCGGCTGTTCTCAGTGGTGGCAGATGACAGAACAAGGAGCAAGGGTTTTAAGTTGCAGTGGGGGAGGTCTAGGCTGGACATTAGGAAACACTATTTCACTAGGAGGGTGGTGAAGCACTGGAATGGGTTACCTAGGGAGGTGGTGGAATCTTCATCCTTAGCGGTTTTTGAGGCCTAGCTTGACAAAGCCCTGGCTGGGATGATTTAGTTGGGGTTAGTCCTGCTTTGAGCAGGGGGTTGGATTAGATGACCTCCTGAGATCTCTTCAAACCCTAATCTTCTATGATTCTATGATATGTGTTGGTCTCAACTGGGATTTCAAAGGAAACTAAGTGAGCCATTACGGTTTACCCCAATATAGGTGCATTCCACTTCTGATAGTTCATTTATCTCTGGGTCTTCTGCCATAAGTGTTAGTAGAAAGGGTCTCCTAGGAGGGCAGGTTTGCATAATGATAAAAAACACCTGTACTTTTTTTCCACACTTTGTAATCTTCCGAAGTAGCAGGAGGTGGAGGAGAAGTGGTCCAAATGCATAGGACACAAGAGCAAAACTAAGAGACAAAAGCATAGAATCAGGGGACAAGATCTGTAAATACTACAGTCTGAACTCTGGGCCAGACCCATTCATTCCTTCATTGGTTACCATCCCTTCCACAGCACGAAAGTCCTTGGTGTCCGACAAGGCAGCCAGACTGGGATCCATGGGGAAGGAATGTCCTTTGAAGGCATCAACTTTCTCACTTTGCCTCGTGGAACTTTGGATCCAAATGTTAGAGGACAATTGTTCCCAATCTAACCCTAGCATCCTTTGGGGCGGTAATCAGTGCCACTGTACTAGGCAGTGGTGTTCCAAAAACAGTTTTACCTGGGTCCTAGTGCACCAAAACTTCTTCTCTGGGATGAAAATGAACAAGTGCATGCCTGTTATTTCTACCTGAGTCTTGCAAATCCTTCACCTGGGTCAGGGTAAATTTACACTTCTCTGTGGTAGAATCCTTTACCAGACCACCCAAAATCTGAATACTTTTAGTGAAGAATGGCCTCTCAAACATGCCCAGTTAATTTCTTTAAGATGGTGTCATAGATTTAAATTAGGAACTAGATTACAGGCCTGGATCCAAGTCTCACTAAGTTACCAGAGGTGGGTTTCTATTAGAAAATAGTTATTTTTCTGCAACTGTCTCACATTCAACACTGATTTCATTTTATACACAATTGCAGCAACTACAAAGGGTGAGTTCAGCAAAGCACTACTTCTCTTTCCTCCACACCTGCGTAGTTCGGGACAGCATGTCCTAATTCACAAGATTAGCCAGGTGAGATCTTCAGGAGTAACCTCCTGTAGGGCCTGGGACACAACCAGTTTGAGAACCAAATACAAGGGGATTTGGCACAGTTCCATGTCGCTTACGCTCCATGGATCGTTTGAGACAATATTGACCTAAACAATTGAACACCCCTGTGATGATCTGCACTTGCTTCAGTTAGTTGCACAGTTTGGAGTCTGCTGTAGATCATGATTTCAGAGCAGAGAATTAAACACACTGCTATGTCTTTGTTAGCATGTCCAATAACTTGGAGTATTCTCTCCTGTTGACTGAACTGCATTTGGACTTTCTCCATGTCATCATGACAGGGTGGGAAAATAGCAAAAACAAAAGAAAAAAAATAAAGTCTTTTTTACCATTTGGCTCAAAGTCCCCAGGAAATCTGTTGCATTCAGTCAAACAAAACTGATATCCAGTTATGTAACCAAACGGCCTTCTGGAAGGAGAGAAAAACCCACCTCTCACCTAGGGGAAAGAATCTTTTGGTTCCACAGAAAGTTAAATTCCAGAGCAGGACACCCCTGATGACTCAGAATCAGGACAACAGATACTCCCATCATCTTCTCCTCTCATCCTTTAAAACCTGCTTCGAGATAATATGGAGATATACCTATCTCATAGAACTGGAAGGGACCTTGAAAAGTCATCGAGTCCAGCCCCCTGCCTTTACTAGCAGGACCAAGTACTGATTTTTTGCTCCAGATCCCTAGGTGGCCCCCTCAAGGATTGAACTCACAACCCTGGGTTTAGCAGGCCAATGCTCAAACCACTGAGCTATTCCTCCCACTCCATGCTCTCTCACAGTTACTGAGTCATGTGATTTAGGAATGTTTTAGCATCATAATGGGAAAAAACAACCAGCCTTCCCATCCAAAAACAATCCCAACTCAGAAGGAAAAAGACAAGAAGTGGCTTTGCCTATAGATGAAAAATGGTGTTTAAACTAAGAATGATCACATGGTTTTAGATCCATTAAAAAATCTCCTTCCGGGACTCTTTCACCTCCAAACCTAATGAGTCTGATTTAGGATCAAAGAAATTGAACCATGATTCCCAAGCATGGAGAGCTCAGAACACTGTGTCTTGGGAAACGATGGAAGGTGGAGGGATAGAATGTGAAGAAGATAAACTCTATACAGCTGAGACAGAAGGAAACACTGCTGGGATGATGGGAAGTCTGCAGAAGAATAAGGGGGGATTTGATAGCTGCTTTCAACTACCTGAAAGGGGGTTCCAAAGAGGATGGATCTAGACTGTTCTCAGTGATACCTAATGACAGAACAAGGAGTAATGGTCTCATGTTGCAGTGGGGGAGGTTTAGGTTGGATATTAGGAAAAACTGTCCCTCCGCCACACCTGATTGTCTTTGGGTGCCACAGACTTTGTTATAATTAAATATATTTTAAGTGAGAAAATGGTACAAAAAATAACTGATGTTCAGCACACTCCATGGCAATGTGAGAAAAATGGGAATGAGAGAATTGGTGCCCAAAGGGGAACTTGGTGACTCTAACGATCCCTTTACAGTGGGAGGAACAGTAGAAATGAGACGCTCCAGGGTTGTTTAGACAAGGAAAACTGATGGAGCACTGGTGAAGTTCTGAGTAAACCTGCTAGACACCCCAACCACTATACACAGGCTATGTCTTTACTGCAGGAATAGTTGTGGTTTTACATTAAGCTAGCTAAGGCCATGGGAAACCGAGTGGAGATGAGGGCCAGGTAATTTTCTCTTGATGGAGCTAGTTTAGGTCACGCCTGTCCCCTGGAGCTAATAGGGAGACATGTTCCCATGACTCATAGAACAAAGGAGTTGATAGATTGGAGCAGAGGATTAATCCCAAAGAATGTTGAGCTACAAAAGAGAAAAATGGGAAACCTACCTAGTTCAAAGAGCTTTTAAGAGGGAATTAGCAAAAACTAGTAAAGAAAAAAATAAATAAACCCTGTTGTCAGCCCTTGATAAAGTTCTTGTGGTCTTTATTTCCCTTGCAAATTCTCTGATGATAAGTAAGGGCTGAGTTCTGAGACAAGCTTTCCCACACTCAGAGCATCTACAGTGTCTCTAGGCTGTGTGGACCCTCTGATGCCTAATCAGGTCTGAGCTCCGAGCGAAGTTTTTCCCGCACTCACAGCACTCATAAGGTCTGGCTCCCATGTGAATCCTCTGATGTCTCATAAGGTCTGAGGTCCGAGCAAAGCTTTTCCCGCATTCACAGCACTCATAGGGTCTCTCTCCTGTGTGGATCCTCTGATGTGCAATGAGGTCTGAGCTCTGAATGAAGTTTTTCCTGCACTCGCAGCATTCAAAGGGGCTGTCTTCCATGTGGATTCGCTGATGTTTCCTAAGCTTTGAGCTCTCAATGAATTTTTTCCCGCACTCGCAGCACCCATAAGGTCTCTCCCCTGTGTGGATTCTCTCATGAGTAATAAGGCTTGAGCGCCAAATGAAGCTTTTCCCACACTGGCAGCATTCATAGGGTCTCTCTCCTGTGTGAATCCTCTGATGTGCAATGAGGTTTGAGCTGCGAGTGAAGGTTTTCCTGCATTCCCAGCACTCATAAGGTCTCTCCCCTGTGTGGATTCTCTGATGTTTAATAAGGTCAGAGCGTCTATTGAAGTTTTTCCCACACTCACTGCATGGGTTATTTCTCTCTGCTGTGTGGATTTTGTGCTGGGCTATGGTTTCCTCAAGGTACTCATGAGGTCCCCAATAATTAATGGAGCTATTTGTTTTCTCCCTTGGCTTGTTTCCCTGCTTCCTCTCTGGCCTGTGCTGACTCTCACAACCTTCTCTCTGCTCATGACTCCTGGACACGTCCTCCTGAGATATTTGCAGCAAGGCCCTGCGTGGTTCCACTTGCTCAGCATCTTCCTGCAGAGGTTTCTTCTCCTCGTTCTCACTCACCATCCCATCACCTGCTGGAATAGAGAGAGACGCCTCAGAAACAGAGGAGAGCAAACCAAAATAAGTGCTGGAGAGATGGGAATTAATCAGGAATTGAATTTCCCCAAAGTCTTTCCCACGGGGGTGAGGGAGATCAATTCTTCCTGTAAATCCCATCCAAACACTCAGGGGGAAGGGAAGTCAAGGAGGGAGCTACTGCCAGGTGTCACTCAGGATGGGTAGGACGTCATGAGCGACATCTGCCCTGAGAATACAAACCTGCTGGGGACAATCCTGAACTCGGAGAACTCACAAGGTCTCTGTCGGGAATCCAAGCTGTGTCCTTCGGACACGGACAGGTTTTGAATTAGTTTAACGATTTCTCACCTATGCAGGCACCTCTCAGGATCTCTCTTTCCTCTGAATCATGGAGATCTGGGACCCCTGGCTCATCCTCTTGTTTCAGATGGGAGATCGCATCAGTTTTGAAAAGCGGAAACTCTGCAGAGGGAAAGGAAATCCGGTGGGTTCGTAGGAGATTTGTCACACAACAAAATTCTATTATTTTAACCCCAGCCCATTTGGAAGTTGCAATATGCTGGTGTGAGCTCCCTAGATCGGGGTGGCAAAACTGAGCCTGAAAAGGAGCCAGAATTTACCAAAGTGTCACCGTAATACATCAGCAGCCCCCCATAAGCTCCCCCCACCTCCGCTCCCAGCACCTCCCGTCCACTGGTAGCCCTGCCTGTGATGGGTTGGATCACAGAAACCCCCTTGGGGCTGCCAACTGATGCGCCAAGACTACTTCTGCCCCCGCTTTCCCTGCCAGCTTGGGACTCCAGCACCCTGTCTAGTTGAGCCAGACATACCAGTCTGCTCCAACACAGACCCAGGGTCTGAACCACGTGCCCCAAAGCTGCAGACTTAACTGAAAGCAACTTAAGAAGTGTTTCTGTCTTTAACACTCAGATGCCCAACTCCCAATGGGGTCCAAACCCCAAATAAATCCATAAACTCAAATTGTTCACCCTCTATAACACTGAGAGAGAGATATGCACAGCTGTTTGCCCCCCCAAGTATTAATACGTACTCTGAGTTAATTAATAAGCAAAAAGTGATTTTATTAAATACAGAAAGTAGGATTTAAGTGGTTCCAAGTAGTAACAGACAGAACAAAGTGAATTACTAAGTAAAATAAAATAAAACACGCAAGTCTGAGTCTAATACAGTAAGAATCATAGAATATGAGGGTTGGAAGGGACCTCAGGAGGTCATCTAGTCCAACCCCCTGCTCAAAGCAGGACCAATTCCCAACTAAATCAAACCAGCCAGGGTTTTGTCAAGCCGGGCATTATAAACCTCTAAGGAAGGAGATTCCACCACCTCCCTAGGGAACCCATTCCAGTGCTTCACCACCCTCCTAGTGAAATAGTTTTTCCTAATTTCCAACCTAAACCTCCTCCACTGCAACTTGAGACCATTACTCCTTGTTCTGTCATCTGCTACCACTGAGAACAGTCTAGATGCATCCTCTTTGGAACCCCCTTTCAGGTAGTTGAAAGCAGCTATTAAATCCCCCCTCATTCTTCTCTTCTGCAGACTAAACAATCCCAGTTCCCTCAGCCTCTCCTCATAAGTCATGTGCTCCAGACCCCTAATCATTTTTGTTGCCCTTCGCTGGACTCTTTCCAATTTTTCCACATCCTTTTTGTAGTGTGGGGCCCAACACTGGACACAGTACTCCAGATGAGGCCTCACCAATGTCCAATAGAGGGGAATGATCACGTCCCTCGATCTGCTGGCAATGCCCCTACTTATACAGCCCAAAATGCCGTTAGCCTTCTTGGTAACAAGGGCACACTGTCAACTCATATCCAGCTTCTCGTCCACTGTAACCCCTAGGTCCTTTTCTGCAGAACTGCTGCCTAGCCATTCGGTCCCTAGTCTGTAGCAGTGCATGGGATTCTTCCGTCCTAAGTGCAGGACTCTGCACTTGTCCTTGTTGAACCTCATCAGATTTCTTTTGGCCCAATCCTCCAATTTGTCTAGGTCCCTCTGTATCCTATCCTTATCCTCCAGCGTATCTACCTCTCCCCCCATCTTAGTGTCATCCGCAAACTTGCTGAGGGTGTAATCCATCCCATCATCCAAATCATTAATGAAGATATTGAACAAAACCGGACCCAGGACCGACCCTTGGGGCACTCCGCTTGATATCGGCTGCCAACTAGACATGGAGCCATTGATCACTACCCGTTGAGCCCAACGATCTAGCCAGCTTTCTATCCACCTTATGGTCCATTCATCCAGCCCATACTTCTTTAACTTGCCGGCAAGAATACTGTGGGAGACCGTATCAAAAGCTTTGCTAAAGTCAAGGAATAACACATCCACTGCTTTCCCCTCATCCACAGACCCAGTTATCTCCTCATAGAAGGCAATTAGGTTAGTCAGGCTTCCTTTTACAGACTAGTCTGGGTCCAGCAATCACTCACACCCCCTGTAGTTACTGTCCTTTGTTCCAGTTTCTTTCAGGTATCCTTGGAGGTGGAGAGGCTATCTCTTAAGCCAGCTGAAGACAAAATGGAGGGGGTTCCCAAGGATTTAAATAGACTTTCTCTTGTGGGTGGAGACCCCCTCCTCTCTTCTATGCAAAGTCCAGCTCCAAGATGGAGTTTTGGAGTCACATGGGCAAGCCACATGTCCATGCATGACTCAGTTTTTACAGGCAGCAGCCACTGTTTACATCCTACCCTGAACATCCTCAGGTAGACTTCTTATGTTTGATTGGAGCCTTCCAAGATTCATTGTCCTTTAAGTGTTTCTTGACTGGGCACTTAATTTGCACATTCCTTTCTCAAATGCCCTTGTTGCCAAGAAGGCTAACAGCATATTGGGCTGTATTAGTAGGAGCATTGCCAGCAGATCGAGGGAAGTGATTATTCCCCTCTATTCAGCACTGGTGAGACCACATCTGGACTATTGTGTCCAGTTTTGGGCCCCTCACTACAGAAAGGATGTGGACAAATTGAAGAGAGTCCAGCAGAGGGCAATGAAAATGATTAGGGGGCTGGGGCACATGACTTCGGAGGAGATGCTGAGGGAACTGGACTTATTTAGTCTGCAGAAGAGAAGAGTGAAGGGGGATTTGATAGGAGCCTTCAACTACCTGAAGGGGGGTTCCAAAGAGGATGGAGCTCGGCTGTTCTCAGTGGTGGCAGATGACAGAACAAGGAGCAATGGTCTCAAATTGAAGTGGGGGAGGTCTAGGTTGGATATTAGGAAAAACTATGTCACTAGGAGGGTGGTGAAACACTGGAATGCGTTACCTAGGGAGGTGGTGGAATCTCCATCCTTAGAGGTTTTTAAAGCCCGGCTTGACAAAGCCCTGGCTGGGATGATTTAGTTGGTGTTGGTTCTGCTTTGAGCAGGGGGTTGGACTAGATGACCTCCTGAGGTCTCTTCCGACCCTGATATTCTATGATTCTAATAGGAATTGGGCCATGTGACATCAGGCGGGTCTGACTCAAAGAGCCAAGAGAAATTGGGGCTGCTACAGATAGGGAGGAGGAAGGACAATCTTCTGCATCCCCAGAGTCACTCCCAACCTAGGACACAGCCAAGAAAGACTGCTTTTCACCAGGGAAGGGGTCATCTTGTTGCTGGGAGGAATGGAAGAGGTGAGTGTGGTGTGGGGGTGGGCACTCAGTAATGGAGAAAGAAGAGTGAAAACGATATTTGAAAATGTAGATAAAAAAGTGAAACTGGGCAGCAATAGGAATGGGGTGCAGCTCCTAAATCAGCGAGGGGTCTGTAGGGACTCTGTGTTACTGGGGTAGGATCCCAGCAGCTCCAGCTCCCCCCAAACCTTCCCTCCGCTCCCTCTCAATGAACACATCCTCCCCCTTTCCCAAGTGTCCCTTAGTCCTATATCTAGGGCCCTACCAAATTCAAGGTTCATTTTGGTCAATTTCAGTCTGAGCATTTAAAAAATCTTGAATTTCACTGATTCAGATGTTGAAATCTTAAATTTCACGGTGTTGTAACCATGGGGGTCCTGACCCAAACGAGGGTCATGGGGGGGAGGTCACAAGGCTAGTGTAGTGGGCCCATGGTATTGCCACCCTTACTTCTGTGCTGCCTTCAGAGCTGGGCGGCCAGAGAGCAGCAGCTGCTGGCCAGGAACCAAGCTTTGAAGGCAGCACCACCACCAGCAGAAATGGAGAAGAAAGGGTGGCAATCCCATGCCATACCACCCTTACTTCTGCGTGGCTGCTGGCGACGGCACTGCCTTCAGAGCTGGGTGCCTGGCCAGCAGCCACCTCTCTCCAGCCACCCAGCTCAGAAGGCAGCACAGAAGTAAGGGTGGCAATACCACAGCCCCCCTACAATATACAGATTTCACGGGGGAGACGGGATTTCACGGTCCATGACATATTTTTCATGGCCGTGAATTTGGTAGGGCCCTCACCTGTAGCTCTAAACCCCTGAGATGGAAGTTGGAGCTGCTCCGTAATATTGTTGAATACTGTATTACTGTATGCTGACCTGGCTACTGGGACCTTTACAGTTGTTGGTTCAGTTTAATGCGGGGGAGGGGGGTATGGAAAACAGGCAGGAAGGGAAGAAGAATGGCTCAAAATTAGCCACCCTTTGGCAAACACTTGAAAATTGTTATGAGACAATGCAGGAACTATCAGCATTTCCTGTTCTATCTGCCAGCTCCAGCTAACTTGCAGAACTGGGTTAGATGAGCAGGGCCAAAGTCTGGGCCAAACTGGAGCAGTGGAAAAAGGAAGTCCATTTCAAGTAACTGGAAAGGGGAAAGAGACGGAGACATAGGGGGCCCAATGGGGTGTCTGAAGAAGTTAGATCTGCTCTCTCGGATCCACAGGGTCTGGTCTACGTTCCAGCCTAGAGCAGCAAAAGTTAAGGCAGACCAGTGCAAGTAGCCAGCCAAGTTGGTTTGGAATCCATGTCAGTCTCTCGGTCAGTCCCAGGAGAGAGCCCAGTTGCCTGCCACCTTTCCCCTTCCTTCTCCAGCTCAGCCCATTGCTCTGCTTCCCTGCCGAGAGGAGGAGGCGGGGGATTCTCTTTCCTTGCACTTGTTTGTTGCCATGTGGAAATGTCCTGGCCATAGGGAGTGACTTTGTCTCTTTGGATTCTGCATTGATCTGGGTCAGCTTCACTACGAGAGTAGTTCGATTTCACTTAAATCGAATATGTGGAATTGATATTACAAAGTCGAACGTGTGTGTCCACACTAAGGACAGTAATTCGACTTTGTGAGACTTTGTGAGTCCACACTAACGGGGCAAGCGTCGACATTGGAAGCGGTGCACTGTGGGCAGCTATCCCACAGTTCCCGCTGCCCATTGGAATTCTGGGTCGAGCCCCAAATGCCTTCTGGGTAAAAAAATGTGTCGAGGGTGCTTTTGGGTACCTGTCGTCATCCGTCCATCACTCCCGCCCTCCCTCCCTCCCTGAAAGCGCCGGCGGGAAATCAGTTCGCGCACTTTTCTGATCAGTGACAGCGCGGACGCCACAGCAGTGCGAGCATGGATCCCGCTGCGACCATCGCTGCAGTTGTGGCCGTTCTCAACGCCTCGCAGCTTATCATCCACCTTTACCAGAGGCAGATGCAGAGAAATCAGGAGAGGAGGCTACGGCACCACCGTGAGGGCCTGAAGTCGGAGAGTAGCACAGAGCTGTCAGAAACCACGAGACCCTGCGCCCAGGACATCATGGTGGCAATGGGTCTTGTGGATATGTGGAATGGCGATTCTGGGCCCTGGAAACAAGCACGGACTGGTGGGACCGCATAGTGCTTCAGGTCTGGGATGAATCCCAGTGGCTGCGAAACTTTCGCATGCGGAAGGGGACTTTCCTCGAACTTTGTGAGTTGCTGTCCCCTGCCCTGAAGCGCAAGGACACCCGGATGCGAGCAGCCCTGACTGTCCAGAAGCGAGTGGCCATAGCCCTCTGGAAGCTTGCAACGCCGGACAGCTACCGGTCAGTCGCGAACCACTTTGGTGTGGGCAAGTCTACCGTGGGGGTTGTTGTCATGCAAGTAGCCAAGGCAATCGTCAAGGTACTGCTCTCAAAGGTAGTGACCCTGGGAAACGTGGAGGTCATCATAGATGGCTTCGCCGCGATGGGATTCCCAAACTGCGGTGGGGCTATAGATCGGACTCACATCCCTATCCTGGGACCGGACCACCAGGCCAGCCAGTACATTAACAGAAAGGGCTACTTTTCAATGGTGCTGCAAGCACTGGTGGACCACAGGGGACGTTTTACAAACATCAACGTCGGGTGGCCGGGCAAGGTTCATGACGCTCGCGTGTTCAGGAACTCTGGTCTGTTTAGACGGCTGCAGGAAGGTATTTACTTCCCGGACCACAAAATAAGTCTTGGGGATGTGGAGATGCCTACAGTGATCCTCGGGAACCCTGCATACCCGCTAATGCCCTGGCTCATGAAGCCCTATACTGGCGCCCTGGACTCAGAAAAAGAACTGTTCAACTACCATTTGAGCAAGTGCAGAATGGTGGTGGAGTGTGCTTTTGGCCGTCTCAAGGGGAGATGGAGAAGCTTACTGATTCGCTGTGATCTCAGCGAAACCAATATCCCCATTGTGATAGCAGCTTGCTGTGTGCTCCACAATCTGTGTGAGAGCAAGGGGGAGACCTTTATGGCGGGGTGGGAGGTTGAGGCAAATAGCCTGGCTGCTGATTACGCCCAGCCAGACAGCCGGGCGATTAGAAGATCCCAGCGGGACGCGCTGTGCATCCGGGAGGCTTTGAAAGCTAGGTTCCAGACTGAGCAGGGTAACCACTGACTGTTAAGTTTGTGGACACAGAAGCTGAACCTGCCCCCGTTTCTTTACCCAGTTACTGTTGACTATCCTTCCAAGTTACATACCCCCTTCACCACCTTCCCAAAAAATAAAATCTGTTCCGTTTTGTTAATGAACACCGTTGTCTTTATTACTGTTTTCGCGGGAATGTTTTAAACCGGGGACGCAGACTGTGGCGGGGGGCGGGTTTAGTGTTCTGATGCAAATGATGCTTCTAAACTCCGGGAATGACAGGCTCCGCAGTGGTGGACTGGTTGTTTCAACGGAGCCTGCCAGCACTCCTGGGCGGGACTGCGTGTATGTGTCGGCCAAGTGACTTTCTGGCAGGGGGAGGAGGGTTACAGATCCCCTGCTGCGTGGCTCTGTGATCCAGGATAAGGACCGCGGCATAAGATCTCTAACTGCCCTCCCCCGCCACAAAGTCACAGATCAACCCCCCCCCCCGCCAGAACATGAAAACCACTTCCCAGACTGACCAGGGTAACTGGTGACTGCACTGTGTATGTGTCCTGATGCTGGACCTGCCCCCGCCTCTGTACCCTGCTAAAGGTGACGGTCCTGTCCAATTACCAACCCCCTTCCCCCCCTTCAGACAGAGTCTCCTCTAAAAGAAAATCTTGGAAACAGTAATTAACAGAAACGAATATTTTATTATGAACCACACATGAAACGGGGGGGGGGGGGTGAAACTTGGACGGGGGCTTGTGAGAGGTGGGTAGGAAAGGACTTTTCAAACTTTGGGGAACGAGAGCCTTCTAGTGCTAGAGCAGTCTGCAGGGGTTGGCTGAAAGTTTTAACGGCCCTTGCCGCCCCTCCTTCTTTGGACTTTGGGTGAGGGGGGGTGTGGGACTTTGTGGCGGGGGAGGGCGGTTAGAGATAGACTGCAGCGGGGCTCTGTCCTCCTGCCTCCGGTCTTGCAGAACATCCACAAGGCGCCGGAGCGTGTCCGTTTGCTCCCTCATTAGTCCAAGCAGCGTTTGAGTCGCCTGCTGGTCTTCCTGACGCCACCTCTCCTCCTGTTCCATGATTGCTCGGTGCATTTGGGACATGTTCTCCCTCCACCGTGTCTGCTGGGCTGCCTGGGCTCTGGAGCAGTCCATTAGTTCTGAGAACATGTCCTCACGCGTCTTCTTCTTCCTCCGCCTAATCTGCGCTAGCCTCTGGGAGTGTGATGCCAGGCTGGGTTGGGAGACAGTCGCAGATGTGTCTGTGGGAATGGGAAAAAGGGAGTGAATTCCTGAGACAGATAAATGAAGTTGTGAACAAAGAACATAGTCTTTCTCTGTGAACAAGACCATGCACTGCACCTCTCACATGCGCACTCAGGACAAGGTCGAATTTTCGGCCCTCGCCTTCAGTGCCTGGGGTCTTGCAGTTGTGGTCTGAGAAGCGGGGCAGGACACCTGAACTTTTGTAGCAGGCAAACATGGTAAGCCGTAGACTTGTGGCTGCTTAAAACTTTAATAGTAGCACTGGGCTCCTTTCGCATTGAAAGCAATGCCAGTCTCTGCTGGCAGCAATCAGGGAAGCATGAGCTCTGCCCCTGTCCCACCACCTCGCGGCTGTCCCAGGGAAAGATCCCTGTATGCTGCCCCTCTGCCGCCTCCACCGCGTGGCTGTAAAGCAGTCCCAATACTAACATTCCCCTCCCTAATTCAAAGCAGGGCGTCATGAGCGACATCACGCTGATGAGGATCTCGGAGAGCGACAGGGAACGGATGCTTCGGGAGAGCATGCAGAAACCAGGGCCTTATGCCGCCATGCTCTGCCGTGCTATGATCCCAGAGTACTTGATAGAGTCATGGCGTGGAAACGTGTCGTACCATGGTGGACCTAATAAGATCGCCTTGCCAAGGAACCTGATGCACAGGCTTGAGCACTACCTCCAGGAGAGCTATGCTGAGATCTCCCATGAGGATTTCGTGTCAATTCCCGGACATATAGACCGTATTTTGGTCTAGCTGTACTGGCAGGGACTACAGAGTGGAGCGTCTTGGGCAGCCTAATCATGAAAATCCAGACATTATTTGATTTTTTTTAAATAGTTGGGACTAAGTAGTTAAGCGCCTAAGGCAAAGAAATCATGAACAACCAATTGTTGATATTATAAATATTCCTGTTGTGTTACAAATAAAAGTTTATATGTTTAAATGACTTAATGAAAAACCCATTGTTAATATTATAAATATTCCAGTTATGTTAAAAATAAATGTTTAGATGTTTAAAGCACTTACTGCTTGATCCTTCCCCTGATTCGGTGTCCGGGGTAACGGATGGGGACGGTTGGTAGGGGATCTCGGTAAGGGTGATGAAGAGCTCCTGGCTGTCGGGGAAATCAGCGGTGCAAGCGCTGTCGACTGCCTCGTCCTCCTCATCTTCCCCGTCCGCTAACATTTCCGACGAGGAACCGGCCACAGACAATATCCCATCCTCAGAGTCCACGGTCAGTGGTGGGGTAGTGGTGGCGGCCGCACCTAGGATGGAATGCAGTGCCTCGTAGAAACGGGATGTGTGGGGCTGGGATCCGGAGCGTCCGTTTGCCTCTTTGGTCTTCTGGTAGCCTTGTCTCAGCTCCTTGATTTTCACGCGGCACTGCGTTGCATCCCGGCTGTATCCTCTCTCTGCCATGGCTTTAGAGATCTTCTCGTAGATCTTTGCATTCCTTCTTTTGGAGCGCAGCTCGGAAAGCACGGACTCATCGCCCCACACAGCGATGAGATCCAAGACTTCCCGATCAGTCCATGCTGGGGCCCTCTTTCTATTCTGGGATTGCACGGCCATCTCTGCTGGAGAGCTCTGCATCGTTGCCAGTGCTGCTGAGCTCGCCACGCTGTCCAAACAGGAAATGAGATTCAAACTGCCCAGACAGGAAAAGGAATTCAAATTTTCCCGGGCCTTTTCCTGTGTGGCTGGTCAGAGCATCCGAGCTCGGACTGCTGTCCAGAGCGTCAACAGAGTGGTGCACTGTGGGATAGCTCCCGGAGCTATTAGCGTCGATTTCCATCCACACCTAGCCTAATTCGATATGGCCATTTCGAATTTAGCGCTACTCCTCTCGTTGGGGAGGAGTACAGAAGTCGAATTTAAGAGAGCTCTATGTCGAACTAAATAGCTTCGTGGTGTGGACGGGTGCAGGGTTAATTCGATGTAACGGCGCTAAATTCAACATAAAAGCCTAGTGTAGACCAGTGTGTCCTTTAATGACCCATTCGGTGCACCCAGCCGGCTACCTGACGCAAACAACTCAAATCTCCGGTCCTGCCCCAATGCGAGAAGCCTAGGTAACAAAATGGAGGAATTGGAGCTCCTGGTCCGAGAAATGAGACTGGATATCGTAGGAATAACCGAAACGTGGTGGAACGGTAGTCATGACTGGAGTACAGGTATGGAAGGGTATGTGCTGTTTAGGAACGACCGGAACAAAGGTAAAGGTGGGGGAGTAGCATTGTATGTCAATAATGAGGTAAACTGTAAAGAAATAATAAGTGATGGAATGGATAAGACTGAGTCTGTCTGGGCAATACTCACATTGGGTAAAAAAACTACTAGAGCCTCCCCTGGGATAGTGCTTGGGGTGTGCTATAGACCGCCGGGATCTACCCTGGATATGGACAGGGAACTCTTTAATGTTTTTAGGGAAGTAAATACTAATAGGAACTGTGTAATCATGGGAGACTTTAACTTCCCGGATATAGATTGGGGAACAAATGCTAGTAACAATAATAGGGCTCAGATTTTCCTAGATGTGATAGCTGATGAATTCCTTCATCAAGTAGTTGCTGAACCGACGAGGGGGGATGCCATTTTAGATTTGGTTTTGGTGAGTAGTGAGGACCTCGTTGAGGAAATGGTTGTAGGAGATAGCTCATGATCACTCGAGCCAAGGTTAATTCGGTTTAAACTAAATGGAAGGATTAACAGAATTAAATCGGAGACTAGGGTTTACGATTTCAAAAGGGCTAACTTTAATAAATTAAGGCAACTAATTAGGGAAGTGGATTGGACGAACATATTTATGGATCTAAAGGCGGAAGGCGCCTGGGATTATTTCAAGTTGAAGTTGCAGGAGCTGTCGGAAGCCTGTATCCCGAGAAAGGGAAAACGGATCGTAGGCAGGAGATTTAGACCGAGCTGGATGAACGAGCGTCTCAGAGGGGTGATTAAGAAAAAACAGAAAGCGTACAAGGAGTGGAAGAGGGGAGGGATCAGCAAAGAAACCTACCTTATTGAGGTCAGAGCATGTAGAGATGCAGTGAGAAAGGCCAAAAGCCGTGTAGAGTTGGACCTTGCGAGGGGAATTAAAACCAATACTAAGAGGTTTTATAGCCATATAAATAGGAAGAAAACAAAGAAAGAAGAAGTGGGACCGCTGAAGACTGTAGATGGAGTGGAGATTAAGGATAATCTAGGCATGGCACAATGTCTAAACGAATATTTTGCATCGGTCTTTAATGAGGCTAATGAAGGGTTTAGGAATAGAGGCAGCGTGACAGAGGGGAATAAAGGAGGGGGGATTGACATTACCGTATCCGACGTAGAAGCCAAACTCGAACAGCTTAACGGGACTAAATCGGGCGGACCGGATGATCTTCATCCGAGAATATTAAAGGAACTGGTGCGAGAAATTGCAAACCCGTTAGCGATAATTTTTAATGAATCTGTAAATTCGGGGGTGGAACCGTTGGACTGGAGAATAGCTAATGTGGTTCCTATTTTCAAGAAGGGGAAAAAAAGTGACCCGGGTAACTACAGGCCTGTTAGTTTAACATCTGTAATATGCAAGGTCTTGGAAAAAAATTTGAAGGAGAAAGTAGTTAAGGACCTTGAGGTCAATAGCAATTGGGACAAATTACAACATGGTTTTACGAAAGGCAGGTCGTGCCAAACCAACCTGATCTCCTTCTTTGAGAAAGTAACAGATTTTTTAGATAAAGGAAATGCAGTGGATCTAATATACCTCGATTTCAGTAAAGCGTTTGATATGGTACCGCCTGAGGAATTATTGGTTAAATTGGAAAAGATGGGGATCGATATGAAAATCCAGAGGTGGATAAAGAACTGGTTAAAGGGGAGACTGCAGCGGGTCATACTGAAAGGTGAACTGTCAGGTTGGAGGGAGGTTACCAGTGGAGTTCCTCAAGGTTCGGTTTTAGGTCCGATTTTATTTAATCTATTTATTACTGACCTTGGAACCGAATGTAGAAGTGGGCTGATAAAGTTTGCGGATGACACAAAGTTGGGAGGTATTGCCAATTCGGAGAAGGATCGGGATATCCTGCAAGGGGACTTGGATGACCTTGTAAACTGGAGTAATAGTAATAGGATGAAATTTAATAGTGAGAAGTGTAAGGTGATGCATTTAGGGATGACTAACAAGAATTTTAGTTATAAGCTGGGGACGCATCGGTTGGAAATAACGGAGGAGGAGAAGGACCTCGGAGTCCTGGTAGATCACAGGATGACTATGAGTCGGCAATGTGACGTGGCCGTGAAAAAAGCTAATGCGGTCTTGGGATGCATTAGGCGAGGTATTTCTAGTAGGGATAAGGAGGTGCTGCTTCCGTTACACAAGGCACTGGTGAGACCTCATTTAGAGTACTGTGTGCAGTTCTGGTCTCCCATGTTTAAAAAGGATGAACTCAAACTGGAACGGGTACAGAGAAGGGCCACTAGGATGATCCGAGGAATGGATAACCTGTCGTATGAAAGGAGACTCGAGGAGCTCGGTTTGTTTACCATAACCAAAAGGAGGCTGAGGGGGGATATGATTGCTCTCTTTAAATATATCAGAGGGATAAATACCAGGGAGGGAGAGGAATTATTTCAGCTTAGTACTAATGTGGACACGAGAACAAATGGATATAAACTGGCCGTCGGGAAGTTTAGGCTTGAAATTAGACGACGGTTTCTAACCGTCAGAGGGGTGAAATTCTGGAACAGCCTTCCGAGGGAAACGGTGGGGGCGAAAGACCTCTCTGGCTTTAAGATTAAGCTTGATAAGTTTATGGAGGGGATGGTTTGATGGGATAACATGATTTTAGTCAATAAGTCAATAACATGCCATCGCTGATAATTAGTATCAATGGTCAATGTGGGTCTGGCTGGAGAATCTTGCCCGCATGCTCGGGGTTCTGCTGATCGCCATATTTGGGGTCGGGAAGGAATTTTCCTCCAGGGTAGATTGGCAGAGGCCCTGGAGGTTTTTCGCCTTCCTCCGCAGCATGGGGCAGGGGTCGCTTGCTGGAGGATTCTCTGCAACCTGAAGTCTTTAAATCATGATTTGGGGACTTCAACAGCTGAGTCAAGGGAGAGAATTATTCCAGGAGTGGGTGGGTCAGCTTTTGTGGCCTGCGTCATGCGGGAGGTCAGACTAGATGATCATAATGGTCCCTTCTGACCTTAAAGTCTATGAGTCTATGAGTAAGAGCAGATCAGTCCTTTTTTCACCCCGGGTAGCAATGCAAAGGACACAGGGAAACTGAGGCAGGCATCGGCATCATAAAACTATCACCACAATTCCCCCTGGGTCACACCTGCCTAGCTGACAAGCAGTAAGACAAGCAAGCATGAAGATTGTTATTTTAAAATCCTTTTTTCTCTTACCCTTGATTCCTACTGCAAAATAGACACAACTTTGGCGTGAAGAGGGCTGTTTTATGAACGTACACAAATGAGGCCCTGCTCTCACCCCGCCTCTTCCCCCACCTCAGCCCCATCCCCCAAGGTCTCCCTGCCCACCACTGGCTCCTCTCCACCCGCTCCTGAGCGCCTCCCACCAGCTGCCGAAAAGCTGATCAGCAGCCAGCCCTAGGGCCGTCCAACAGCTGTGGCTGGCATGTGCAGAGCACCCCCTATTTTTTTTTCCGTGGGTGCTTGAGCCCCAGAGCACCCAGGCAGTCGGCACCTATGCCCCCAACCATTTTGCATCCCTCTCCCCCAAGCAGTCCTTGCTCCCACCTCCCAGAAGCTCCTGCCAAAAAGTGTCCCTTCCCTCCCACACCGCTAGCACCCCCATTTCCTGGAGCACCCGCCCTGCCTTTACTTCCATCACCACCAGCACACCTTGGCCTCCCTCTCCACCGCCATGTGCAATTCAAACTGGAGACTGGGAAGCACAAACACTGAAACAAGCATTAAAAATAAAACGTTACTAGAAACTCATATTCTTGCTAAGGAGTTAACAATAAAAACCTGATATTGCCTTTGCTGTCAGTATGCTGCTCTGTCCCAACCCCGCTGTGTAGAGAGCCACCTGTAAACAGGGAACTGTACAGAGTGGGGAGCTGAAATGGAGTCCATGGGTGACAAAACCATGGGGGGGGGGGGGGCGTTATGCAGAGTTCCTTGTGGATCCCTCATAGCTTATGTGTTTGCATGTAGCCATAAAAGCCTGTATTCAAAGCCATCGGGAGGCCATAAGGCATGCAGATGTTAACACAGTATCCTGCTGATTCCCGCATGAATTTTGCCCCAGTCCCAGGTGCTACAAACTTTTCCCGTATCAGACACTCAAGATAGAGAGTCACATTTCCGGGAAGGGTATATTTTCCAGGGTGTCCTCAGTAGCGGATCAGCCCACTTCCCTTACAGATGTGATGTTCAGTCACCATACGTTGGCATACTTTGATGGCATACATGGTTGGCTTGCCACCAAAGGCATGGAATAAAATCTCTCTTTGCCATTCAGGAACCACAAGAACTGTTGTGTCCTCCCAAATGCGGAATGCTTGAAATGACAGAGAAGGCCTATGGAGTAGGTCATGGCTATGTCGCTTCCCCCAGAGCCCAAAATGTTCTGTAATTTTAAGCAAAATTGTGATTTTCAAGTTACCATTTTCTGTATGGATTTTTCACTGCAATTAATGCAGTAGTGTCCATGGAGCTTCTGGGATCTGCAGCATTCTTCTCACAATATACTGAAGGTCAGTTTCACAAAATATCCAATTTTTCTTTCAGATTCCACCAGTATTTTTTTTCCTGCGCTTTTGCACTGAGCTCTGTTATGGTCTTGGCCTTCACAACATCCTCAGGCAAGGAGTTCCACAGGTTGACTGGGCGTTGTGTGAAGAAATACTTCCTTTTGTTTGTTTTAAACCTGCTGCCTATTCATTTCATTTGGTGACCCCTAGTTCTCGTGTTATGAAAGGGGTAAACAACACTTCCTTATTTACTTTCTCCACACCCATCATGATTTTATAGACTTCTATCATATCCCCCTTTAGTCACCTCTTTTCCCAGCTGAAAATTCCCAGTCTTTTTAATCTCTCCTCATACAGAAGCTGTTCCCTGCCCCTCATCATTTTGTTGCCCTTTTCTGTACCTTTTCCAATTCCAATATATCTTTTTTGAGATGGGGCGACCACATCTGCACACAGTATTCAAGACATGGGTGCACCCTGGATTTATACAGAGGCAATATGATATTTTATGTCTTACTATCTATCCCTTTCCTAATGATTCCCAACAATTGCATCGCTGTTCCTGGAACAGGAACATTGGTTGAGGAAGGAAGTCAGAGTGCAGCAAAAAGACCTGTCTGAGTGGCTGCTTTCATTAGTCACCACAAGAGGGCAGGCTCCTGCTGCACCCCCACCATGGCCCAAGTCCCCTCCATGGTACCATGCAATGCATCCCAGCAACACTTTGGCCAACATCATGGTTGGGTGGCCCATGTAACCAGAGCTTAAAAGTAGCTGGACAGGACAAATCTGCCTCTTGCATACATTCCATGGCAACCCCCTGCCCCCTTCTGGACTGGTAGGGCTGCTGTCATGTGTGTGCCATGATCCTGGAGGGTCAAGCCAAGCTGCTCAGAAAGCTCCAGAAATGTAGCTTTCTTCACGCAAAAGTTCTGCACCCATCGTTGGTCATCCCAAGTCTGCATGACGATGTGATCCCACCAACGTGCTCCAGAAGTGCCGGAGGGAGAGGATATCAGCAGCTACACCGAGAGCCATGGGTAGCAGCAGCCAATTTGAGCATCCCATGTCCGTATCCTCCTCCTCCTGCACCATCATTAGCTCTATCAGGTGCGTTCAGTGGGTCAGAAAATACTGCCAGAATGTCCACCAGCATTTCCCAGAAGTTCTGCCCATTTTGTGAGACAGGAGCATTTTTCTTGCATTCTCCAGGAGTTCCTCTTGGGAGCTTTGCCCAGGTGTGAAGAATCACACCAAAAACATTTTAAAAGCAAAATCTCAAGTGTAGGCACAGTTAATTAACTTCTGTAATACAGAGTTAAGGTTGCCAAGTGCTGCCGTGAGCCCTTGCAGAACCTGGATGGTGACTAAACTTAGAGCTCTGAAAACCGGGGAATGAAGCGTGAAAGTTCATACCACACCTGCAACACAACCTTAACTCTACCCCGTCCCGAGCTGGCATTAGCCACGGACTATGGTGCAGTAAGGGTGGTGCAAAGGTTAATAAACTACCAAGCAAATGGGGAATTCTCCTTCTCTTGGAGTCTTCAAGTCAAGAATGGATGCCCTTCTGGAAGATGATTTAGTCCAGTGGTTCTCAATGTTGTACTGGTGACCCCCCCCCCTTCACACAGCAAAGCTCTGAGTGTGACCCCCCCCAATAAATTAAAAAAGCTTTTTTATATATTTAACACCATTATAAATGCTGGAGGCAAAGCAGGGTTTGGGGTGGAGGCTGACAGCTCGCGACCCCCCAGATAATAACCTGGCGACCCCCTGAGGGGTCCCAACCTCTGAACCTCTGATTTAGTCAAACACAAGGTATTCAGCGCAATACAGCAGTAACTGGGTGAAATTCAACGGTCTGTGTGATACAGGAGATCAGACTAGAGGACCTCATCATCCCTTCTGGCCTTAAAATCTATGAATCTACAATAGATAGGAGAAAGGACTAAGAACATGCCATTGTTTGCGTTGTGTTCACAGATGGGAATACATTTATCTGCATGCCCTCTAGCTGTAGCTGTAATTGGATGATGGAGCGATTAGTTGGAGCAGTTTGGCAGAGCTGTCACTGTGATATAAAGGGAGGTGCACGTGAACCTTGAAGGACCAAGAGTGCCTCATTTCAGTGTTGAAGGTTGCAACAATAAATGTGCACGGGGTGGGCACTTTCCATAAGCATTGTCAGCACTCTGGTAGTATACATGCTTAGTGGTCTCCAGGGCTTAGAGAGGCGTAAGTGAAGGTAATGACTCAGACGGAATCCTCAGGAGGCGGGCAAATGCATGTTAATATTCTGAAAGTCTGTGATGGTTAGTGTGGTGTAGGCTCAATCTCTGAGTGCAGGCCAGGGATTGGAAAATTGTTTGTTTGCTATGCCAGACCTAAATCCAAGCTTTCCCTTAGCAAAGAGAAGTTGTTAGACTTTGTGCTGTTCTGCTCCTGTTCCCAGAGTGTTCTGTAGCAGGGGAGGGCAGAGTGCTAGTGTGCGTGTCACTAGCATGTTGGGGTGATGCTGAAACAGGGCAGAGAAGAGGTTGCATTGTGGGGTGATGTCACAGAGTCACCGGGCGATGCTCTGGAACTACACCATACAAAGCCAGTCAGGACTCTGGGGGAGCCTTCTCTCTGTGAGCAAACTGTCTCCAGGGCAAGAAGCTTACACAGCTTTGGCCTTCCTGGGTCTGACCTCAGAGCATTCAGCATCCCCTGCCCCACCATGCGCTTCCCACAGAGGGCCCTGCACCCAACTCCGCAGTCAGACGTGACTCTCAGCTAGTAAAACAGAAGGTTTATTAGACATGGTGTGATGGGATTTTCTTGTTTTTCCAATGGTTTGCGTGTAGCGGGGGGTGGGACTCAGTTTCCCTGGGTCCCAAAAACAGACAAGGTTTTCATCTCAAGGCCAAAAGACCAAAAACATCAAGACACTTGATCACAGCCTTGAGTAGACCACAAGACTAGATCTTAGCCAAAAGGCCAAGAAGCAAATTTCAGTTTCCCTGGGTGTTACTGGTTTAACAAGGTGAGGGGAGAGGGAGTTTGTTGTTACAGAGGACTGGAGAGGGAACTTGGGACCCTAGCCAATGGCCTGGAGGATGGATACCTCAGCGACTGGTGACCTGATGACCTGGTGACCCGGAGGCCCAGCTCAGGAGTCGCAGCCGGTTCTGGCCAGGGGAGACTGGTATATGCTTTGCTAAGGGAGGCCAGGCCTGAGGCCCTGAGAGTTTCCTGTGCTGTGTTCAACGCTCAATAAACCCTCCTGTTTTACGCTGGCTGAGAGTCACTCCGGTCTAGAGAACAGGGTTGATTCATCTCCTTCAGGGGGTGGAGGCCCCGGGGGTCCAGAGTGAGTGGACTCCCTGAGGGGGCCCACGCCGAGAGACAGGCGTGCTAAGGCTCAGAGAGGTGAGGCGCCTAACCCCGAGAGAGAGTGGACCCCCGAGAAGGGCTGTCTCACTGAAAGGGGCACCCCCCCCCCCCATGGACCGCACTGGGCCAAGAATGGGCACGATCTGTGAGTCCGTGGCACATGGTCTAAAACAGAGCTTGTAGGTACAGAAAACAGGACCCCTAAGTCAGGTCCATCTTGGGGCAGGGAGGCCAGAGCCCCATCTGGGCCTCCCTCCATTTCCCCAGCCAGCTCCAAACTAAAACTCTCCAGCCCCTCCGCTGGCCTTTGTCTCTTTCCCGGGCCAGGAGGCCACCTGATCTCTTTGCTCTCCAACACCTTCAGTTGGCACCTTTGCAGAGGAGTGGCCCAGGCCATCAGTTGCCAGGAGACAGGGTGTCGGCCATTCTCTTTGCAGACAGCATCACACTGGCCCTCTAGGGCTCTGCAACAATCACACACCCATATCCCCCCACCTAGATACTTAAGAAATGCATAGGGGAAACTGAGGCACCTCTCAGTATTCAGAGAAAACATTAAGAACATTCCCACTTCGTCACAGGTGACGTAAACCTTAACTCTGCATTTCTGCTTCTAAGAACCGAGGGGATGGGAATCCTTACCCAGCGAGGTCACATTCTGATGATTCTCCTGCATGACGTCTCTGCAGAGGGCTCTCTGAGCGGGGTCCAGCAGAGCCCACTCTTCCCTGGTGAAATACACAGCCACCTCTTCGAAGGTCACCAGCCCCTGAAAGAAGAAGGATCTCCCACTCAGTACCTGCTGCCCCAATCACAACCCTGCTATTCATGGAGTAGCAAATGGATACACAGTCAGCAGAGCCCACCCACAACCTGCTCAGAGCACCCAGGAAGCATTAGGGTGAGGGGAGATAGAGAGAGCCCCTCGTCCTTCCCAGCAGATAGAGGGAACAAGGTCTTCACTTGCATCAGACACAGACTTACCAGAAGTTGATACAAGAGATGGAGCCCCCAGCAGGGTCCAAGGAGGTTCCCTGATAGGAAGCCCAACACCCTCCCCATTTCCAGCAGCTGGATGTCAGGGGATGGGGCATCTTCCCTAAGCCCCTCTGCTGGGTGTCCCTTCATATGTCATAACCACCTCTGATTAGTGGGTTCACCCTCCAGCACGGAGAGTCTGGGAAGTTTTCCCAGCCTAGGCTGGCTTGTTCCCTCTTCCACAAATAGGGGAATTTCCACACCCAACCCCCATGGCTCTATTTCTAGAATCTAGACTCCAGATTTATCAAGTCCCAGCAGGTTTATCACACCTTGTCCCCCTCCCTTTCTCCACCCTGTGCACTGTCTGCACCCTCCCACCCTTAGATCAAACTCCCACTTCCTGTGTATTGTGACAGACCCAGATCAGTGGAGTACAGGAGTCTGGTAGAGGGCAAATATACTGGTCACTGGATGAGTAGTTTTCGGTTCCCTGAGTGACCAGAGAAGGGGCTGCACTAGAGTAATCAGGAACCTGCTAGAATCAATTAAGGCAGGCTAATCAGGGCACCTGGTTTTTAAAAAGGAGCTCACTTCAGTTTGTGGTGCGAGTGTGAGGAGCTGGGAGCAAGAGGTGCAAGGAGCTGAGAGTGAGAGGGTGTGCTGCTGGAGGACTGAGGAGCACAAGCATTATCAGACACCAGGAGGGAGGTCCTGTGGTGAGAATAAGGAAGGTGTTTGGAGGAGGCCATGGGGAAGTAGCCCAGGGAGTTGTAGCTGTCATGCAGCTGTTACAGGAGGCACTATAGACAGCTGCAGTCCACAGGGCCCTGGGCTGGAACCCGGAGTAGAGGGCGGGCCCGGGTTCCCCCCAAACCTCCCAATTGACCTGGACTGTGGGTTCTTCCAGAGGGGAAGGTCTCTGGGCTGTTCCCCAACCCACATGGTGAATCTCTGAGGCAACAAAATACGCCAATAAGTGCAGGACCCACCAAGATAGAGGAGGAACTTTGTCACAGTATTCACTGTCCCTCTGGCTCCTGCAGGAATGCCCCCAGCAATTTCCTCAGCATCCCTACCTGAGACAGCTCTGCTGCACCCACTTCCCTTCCCCGGGCAGGCTGGGAGAATCTGGAGGGACCTGGGGATGTTATTCTGCAGCCTGTCGGGAGGAGAAGGGTTATTGGGGGGAGGGGGAGGAGGATTTCAGAATAGACCTTAGGTTATTTCACATCCCGAGTCTCATTGGCTCTTTTAGACTCTCACATTGGGAAAGTGCTCCGGTACTGTGCAGTGCAGACCCATCCCCTCCCACCAGGACTAAACCCACCGAGACCCTTTAAACCTGACATTCCCCCGGATGGCACATTCCCCCAGCAGAGGGGGAACTACGCAGAGCTAGGGACCAGGCAAAATCTGACCAGTGCTGAGGCAGGAACTGGATCTGAGCAGGTTTCGGAGCCCGTGGCCTCTCGCCCCACTTATTTCTCCTCAGTTTTTCTCTTCCCTCCTGGCTCAGAGACTTGGTTATTGTCTATTCCTGGAGGCCTTTTCTATCTTGCAAGAGCTAATGCCATTTCGGCTCGACACGCTGCCTCATCGCCATCTCTCCTAAACACGGGTGGAGTGTCAGTCTCTCTGGTTGCGATACAGACACAGCAGTGAAAGGGTTGCTGTGCACAGCTTCAGGCTGCCTAATATCTAAACCCCTTCATTTTCAGTTTAAACTGATTTTTCTTGAAAAATAAAGTATTATTCACTTTTTTCTGATTTTCACCCTACATTTGTATCAAACATACAAAAAATAACTTGTTAGAAAAATACAATCCATTACATGTATCAGAGGGGTAGCCGTGTTAGTCTGAATCTGTAAAAAGCAACAGAGGGTCCTGTGGCACCTTTAAGACTAACAGAAGTAGTGGGAGCATAAGCTTTCGTGGGTAAGAACCTCACTTCTTCAGATGCAAGTAATGGAAATCTCCAGAGGCAGGTATAAATCAGTATGGAGATAACGAGGTTAGTTCAATCAGGGAGGGTGAGGTGCTCTCCATTACATTACATGAGATTAATGTATTCTTGTAATGCATCAATCTATGTGTATACGCAATGCTGCCTGTTGAAGAAAGGCTCTGTATTACTCTAGAAGATACACACAATAAACAAACAGGCACGCATGCAAGCACTGAAGTGCGTGCGCATCTGAACGTACTGATGAATCTATGTACCCATCATGTGCACATTTCAAGCTGTTAGCAGATAATGGTTTAAAGATCTGATACACTAAAATGGGAAGAAAACGAAAATCTGTCTCAGAATATGTTTCAGAACACAAGGAAGTATTCGAAAGTTTTAAAGAAACAAAACCGGGAGAAAAGGATGAAGTTGAGTGTGTGCACTGCAAATGGTGCAGCCCAGTTATTAAATAGCTAATAGTTGAAAGTCTGCAACGGAAACCTGTTCATTCAAATGAAAAGTTTCATTTGGGGATTAGATTGTTTTCTTAAACTCAGACGTGGCCTTGTGTTTTGAGTTCTGTTTTAGTTCTGCAGCAAACCACATTGATCCTTTGAATTCCGTTCATCAATCTACTGAATGCTTTCCTTCCCCCCCCCCTTCTTTCCATCCACCAAAATAAACCCCCATATTTACCCAGAAAACCAAATCAATTTTTTGCACTGATTTTCACCTGTTTTTGTTGTTGGGGTAATACTGATCAATTCCCCAGAAAAATTAAATCAAATACAAACTGAAAATGAACGGCCCTACTAATATCACAGCTGGGATTCCGAATGATTATGAATGTGGCTTGCATTGAAATCAATATTTCCCAGGGTTGGGCCATATCTGCTCTAGCCACTAGCTGCTCAATTCAGACTTCCTTTATTCAGACAATGTAACACTCTCTTCCCATTCATAGGCAACAGGGATACAAAATCATGAAGGATCCAGTGCAGCGTTTCTCAGCTGGTGGGTTGCAATACCCAGGGGTTCATGACAGGCAGTCAGATGGGCCGTGAGATACTGACAGATTTACTATGACCTTAAGCAAAGAAAATCTCACTCCCCCACTTTCTGCACTTTTAGCCCTCACACATGGAAGTTATATAGGATCAGGCTTGATACATGTTTTATTCTCATGTCATAGTAAATGTCAGGGGATCCCAAAGGGGGTGGGTGGGGGGGGAGGATTTAAAATAAGGGGTCACCAATGTGAAAAGGGTGGAAAACACCAACATGCGCTACAGCAGCTCCATCTTTGTTCCAAATGAACATTCAAAGCCAGTCTGTATGCTGCAAACCAGCCTGTGATAGGGCCTTCAGTGGCCGGGCGGCCTAGTGGCTAGATCGTTGGTCAGCGGGGGTGCAGGGGGACCTGGGCCCTCCCTCTCCTTCAGGTCCCAGCCCAGAGCCCTGTGTAGTTGAACCCCTAAACAGGGGAGATGGGTGTCCCTCCCAGCAGAGGGGGTCAAGATCTGTTTTCCTGGGCTACTTCCTACTAAAGTCTCCATTGGCTGTCACGTCACTGATCCATCCCTTCAGGCAGGCAAACAGAGCTCCTCCCTCTGCAACGGAGCCAGGCTCCCTTCTTTTCTCCCCTGCTCCAGGCCTGGCATTGACTGCTGGGATAGCAGGACGGGGCTAGCTGAACCCACAGGTTTTCTTTAACCCCTGCTGTGCCAGCTGGCAGTTTCTCTGCCCCTTCACACAGCCCCATTGCTCAGCCAGAGTCAGTCCATACAAGGTACAGCTGGGCTCCGCCCCTCCTCGCTCCTGAGACTGCTGCCCACATCTGACCATTTTCAGTCACACATTGAAGATTTCAGACTCCTCAGGTCTGGATATTTTGTCCTTGTTTCATCCTATTTCAACCATTCGGGTTGTTGTTCCTTTCCCCAAAGGAAAACACACCCGAGATCTGGATTCGCTCTGAATCCCCATCAGACGTCACAGCAGGAGTGAATCAGTCTCAGGGCTCACCCTACTTTGCATTGTGTAGCTGGAAGCTGTGGAATATCGGGACTGGAGGCCGTGATGGCATGTGGCTAACCTGTTTATTGGTCTGAAACGTCCCCATGGCCCATCAGAGACAGACACGTACCTGCGTCGCTCCCCAGCTCCCGTCGCAGCATCTCTAGGGGAAGGAGAGGACGGGAGAGATGAGAATTCAAGTCCCCACATTCACGAGGAGGTTTCCCCTTAGTTATTAATGTATCCAGTGTTAACTATGAGCTGGTGACACAGACCGAGGCCGATAATGCAGCCGCTGCAGACAGAGCCAGCCCCACAGGGCTACTCCCATGGGGAAGGGCGATTCATGGAGTTGGGGCTGAGAGATGGAGTGTGGGGTCAGTGACATCACTAGAGTCCCCGACTCCTCCCCAGGGTGGGGGTCTCTCTAACCAGAGGAGACGCCACCCCCAGACGCCCATTCACCTTTGAATCCCAGCAGCATCTCCTGCAGGTGGGCACTTTTCAGAGAGAAATCACTGAGTCTCTTCTCCAGCTCCACATACCCCAGCTCCGGCCTCTGAAATCTCCCATCCTCCCTGCTAGGGAAAGGAGAAGGGGTGAGAAATGGGCCCAGTCCCCAATCCCTGAGCCCAGGAACCCTTAACTTCCAGCAAACCTGGATCTGAGCTTTGTAGCCTGAGGTAGTCACTGTCATGGTAAGTCACCCGCCCTCAGCCCTGTGCTCACCATGGGCCCAGAGAGATGGTACACTGGGAAACATTGGGGCAAGGAACAGAGACAGGTTCAGGAGCTTTCTCCGGGATGCTCTAGTTCTGTGGGGAGCAGAGCCACCTCCCACACTGGGATATTCCAGCAACAAGGGATGCCAGCACTAGGATTACGTGGAAAGGGAGGAGACACAGATCAAAGAGTGGATGTGTCCCACATGCTCAATGTGGACACAGGCAGAGCCCAGATCTTCAGCAGGGAATGAACGTGGGCCCTTAAACACCAAAAGCCCCGAGCCCTTCAGCTAAACCAGTAACCCTGAGTTGTCCAACTCATTTGGTGGTGAGGGCTGTATTGCACTGTCTGTTATGGTCAGTGACCCAGGGCATCAATTTAGGACTCCATACCCCACCTCCATTCACAGCAGGACACCCACTGCTCTCAGTGGGACCTGCATGCACAAAGAATGAGCAGAGACTCTGCCCTTTGTATAGGAAATACAATTTTAGTTACTGTTATTTATTAAGTCCTTTACTGTCACAATCTGTATCACTGCCTGGAGAAACAGCCTCCCTCCCACACATCACCTTATGGCCCCTGCTATTTCTACCCTTCCTTTCCCACCCTCCTTTCTCTATTTATCTCTTTCTTCCTTATCCTGTCTGTCTCTCTTCTGTTTTTATTTCCCTACAGCAACCCCCTATACCCACCCTTCAAAGGCTTCACTCCCACCCCCTTCCCCTTCCACCCGCTCAAGTGATCAGCCATGGAATACTGAATGTTGATATTAAAGTGTTGTCATTTCAGTTGACACGCCAAAGAGATGGACAGAGGACAAGGGCAGTCACACCTCCCGGAGCCGCTGTTTCAGGCTGTGTGCACAATCCAAAAGGCAACACTGTCTCTGTGTCCATTTAGGAGGGTTGCTTTGTAACCAGGAGGGCTAGAAAAGTACTTTTAAAACAATGCAAACTGAGATTCTGCACACTCTGAATACGTGATGCGGCCACATAAATACACCAGACAGGCTGGGTCTGGCCCAGGGGCCATATGTCTGATACTCTCTGGCAGCTAATGAGGTCACACCAGGGCAAACAGACTCTGCCCCTTGCTGAGGCAGCCCCTAGAGAGATACAATCACAGGCACCAAGCCAGTGTGTTACACTGCGGGGGCGGGGGCAGCTCCGAATTCAGTGCAGTTACCAGACCTAACAGACCATGAGGGGAGTGAGACAGAGCCCAGGACTTACCTTCCCCCAGTGCTCCCAGCACCCTAGAGAGGGAGAGAAAGAAGAGGCCGTCAGAGGACTTGTACCAGGCTGGGGAAGCCTCCTGTTCTGCAGGGGAATCACAATTGGAGCCTCTGATATTTAGGGAATTTTAGACACTCATGTGCCATCTCCCCCTCCCTACCAGCAGGGACAGTTGCTCTCAGCAGCCCCAGAAACCCCTGCTGGGAGGTGGCCGCAGAGGAAAGTTTCTCCCCAGGAAGAAAATGTTTCTCTGTCTTGAGAGTCAAATTCCCCCAGTGCTGAGAGCCCCACAAGCCCCCTGGTGGGAGTGGGGCTTTAGGCTGGCTCGGGACCTCTGCATGGGGGAGGGGATTTCACCCTCCAAGTGCAAATGCAGACAGACATTTACAGGAGAGGAGAGAAAATCTTGGAGTTGCAGCACCAGAACTCCCAGGTCCCATCCCTGGTGCTGCTACAGATTTACTATGTGATTTGGGCAGGGCTTTGCCCCTCCCTCTGCCTCGCTTTCCCCATTTATGCCACAGGGATAATGCCCCCGACCCCGCTTTGTACAGTGCTTTGAGGTCTAGAGCGGAGAAGTGCCCACAGCAGTGGTTCTCAACTTATTACACAATGTGTTACCTGGGCCACAGGGCAGCAGCAGCCTGGACCCCGATGCCAAACCCCCGCTGCGTGGGGCCGTCTGGCTGCCCACCCCAGACTCCTGCCACATGGCTGCCCCAGATCCCGGGGGACCTGCCAGCTGCCCCAACCCCAGACCCTCACCACACGTGGTGGGCCAGCTGCCTGCCCCAGAACCCTGTCACAGGGCTGCCCTGGGGCCGGCCGGCACCTCCGGACCCCGCCACGCACGGCGGGCGAGTTGCCCCAGACCCGGCGCTTGCGGGGCAGGCCGGTTGCCCTGTAGCTAGCGGGGCTGGCCAGATGTCCCAGACCTCTGACCTCGTGGAGCCGGCGGGCAGCCCCGACACCAGACTCCCGCCACCTGGGGAGGGCCAGCAGCCCCTTTAGCACACAGCTGAGCTGGGCTGCGGTTGTGCTAATTGGGCTGCATGCGGCCCACAGGTTGAGAATCGCTGGCCTATAGGAACAGCGCGTATGATCATTGCAATAACAGCCTGACCTGCAGGGGTTGGCTCAGCGGCTGCTGCCCCTTCTCTCCTCCCCTCTCCCTGAGCAGGGAAATCTCCCGGGACAGTCTGCAGATGCCCTCATCCCTTCTCTGGACAATGGCTCTCTCTAGCTCTTCCAGCCGGGACAGCAGCCGCTGCTCCTGCTCCTCCAGAAACCCTCGCAGCTCCTGCCACTCCCAGATGACCTTCTGCCTCTCGGCTTCCGTCTGTTTCTGCAATCACAGGGAGAGGGCGGCTCGGTAACAGGGGAGAACCATAAATGCACCTCCCGGCGGGTGGGGGAGTTATTTACCAGAGCACAGGATCTCTTGTGGTGGGGGATGAGACATATATTTAGGCCAGGAAGGGAGGAGGGCTCAGGTGAGCTGTACATCACTAACAGGAGGGCCTGTTCCCCCCTAAACCTCATCAACTTGCACTGAGCCAAACTCTCCATCTCTGCAGTCCACATTTCATCTCCTTCCTCCCCATCCCCTCCCCCCGTCGCAGCTATGAAGGATCCCCGGTCACTGTAACATGCAGACAGCCCGTGGGCAGGTCTCTGGGCTAACACACAGACTGACCCTCTCCTGCCCAGCAGCCTCTTGCACCCTAAGGGCATCATGTCACCCACGTGTCTGACCCTGCCTCTCCCTGGGCTCCAGTGGGGATGGGTCCCCGGCTGAGGCTGGCAGGCCGGGCCCTGCATTCACTTCTCACTCAGGGCACTGTGATCCCAGGCAAACCTGAGGGGCAGCGGGCCCTGGGCACCTACCAGCAGCTCCTCGCTTTGCTGCTGCTCCTTGGCTTTGGCTGCTTCTCTCTCTTTTCTCAGAGGGGCCAGACGCTCTCGTGGGGGTTCCTGGAAGAAGCAGGTGAGGGGGTTACACACTGCTGCAAACAGCCTCACAACTGCCAGATTTCAAGGCCCATCCTGCCCTGCAGATGCCCGAACAGAGTCCCTGGGACGCACTTCGACTTTTTCCCCCCAGGCCTAGTTCAACCTTAGCCAGGAAGCTCTGAGGGGCTGGTGAAACGGGGACCAGGTTTCCCAGGGAAAACACAGGACCCCTTGGAGAAGTGACCGGGGTGCAGCCCAACCCCCGAGCTCCCAATGTCCCCTGTGCCCGCCCACCCACCTCCCCAACAACCCCAATCCCCAGCAGCTCCACGATCCCCAACACCAGCCGTTCCCCCGCACCCAGCCCGGCTCTGACCCCCGATACACCCCCCCTCAGCTGCCCCCAGCCCCTCGCTCCTGGGCTCCGAGCCCCTCCTGCAGCTCCCGGGCTCCGTCGCACCGGCCCCCGCAGCCCCTCTCCGGCCGCGGGGAGCTCGGGGACCCACCCGGGCAGGGGGCGAACCAGATAGCCGGGCCCAGCCCCTCCCGGCAGGAGCGTGTCCGCCCCACCCGTGTCTCCGCCCACCCAGGCCCTGCCCGCTCTGCGCTGCCCCCGGATCCACCGCGCTGCCCCGCGGGCTGCAGGACTGGAGCAGCCTCCGCGCTGCGCCCCCAGCCCCGGCCATGGCCCCACTGCCGACACACTCAAAGGGCCCCTCTGTTTGTAGCACACAGACGGGGGCTGGAACAGCTAGGCTGGGAGGCAGGAGCCGGGAAAACAAAGCCCGGGGGCGGGGCAGCTGCTGGGGGCGGGGCCCTCGCAGGGACCAGACGCTGCTGCTGCCTCCGTGTGATCCGGGGCCCGGGCTGAGTAGCTGCTGCTCCTGGGGGTCTGTGCGGGGGGAGCCCGGCATCAACCCCCCCGTGCCCGGCCGGAGGGGGGCTTTCTGCAGCTGGGACCCGCCCCCTGGGCAGCCCCGGGCCGGAGCCCCCGGTGAGTGACAGACCCTGGGAGGGGCGCTGGGGCCGGGCAGGAAAGTGACTCTCTGCCCCGGGGAACCTGGGAGAAGCCTCGGAGCTGCCTCAGCCCCAGTGGAGCTGCAGCAGGATCTGCCCCCGGCACCGCTGGGATCGGGGTGAGGGGGGGTTCCCCTTTCGTGTGGAGGGAGGTGTCGGGAAGGGAAGGGGGAAGCCGGAGTTGCAGGGAGGGGGAAGTTCAGTGGGACGGGGGGAGGGGTAGTTGAACTGTTTCTGTGCAGCCAGGAAATTCCCGGGGGGAGGTGAGTTAATCGGATCCTTTCCCTCTTCCTCCCACATACGGATACAAATTCTCTCAAGTTTTCCCCCTTTTCTCTCTCAGTATCATACGTGGCTATAAGATCCAGGGTGATTCCCCCCAAATGATCAGCTCTCTAGTCTCCCCCGATTTCCCCCTGTTCTCTCCATGCTTCTCAAATGTCAATTTAAAATCTTCTCAGCTGTGGGGGGCTACCCCACCCATTTTATCTTCAGCGATTTGTCCTTATTTAGGTGGGAAATTATTCCCCAAAACATGGCTGCCCCTGGAATGGGGATGGGATGAGATACAGGGAAGGGAGGAGCAAGTGTCCCCCATGGGGACTGCCCAGACCTTGGTTTCCCAATCCCACTTGCTGCCCCCAAACTATCAACACAGTTGCCCACGGCCATCAGTTGCCAGTCACCTGCCCATCCCCCACTGCTGCCCCCTTCCCTCACCCAGGGAGCCTTCTGGCTCCCCCTCCCTTGCCCTCTTAAATCAGCTCCTCAAAGGGCTCCCTGCTGCCCATGTGAATGGTGGCAGTGGGGGGAACCATCACTTTCTGTTTATGTTTTGGACAGTCATATAAAATCCAGTCAAGCAATCCCCTCAGATATCATAATAATATCTAATAATAACAGCAATATAAAATCCTCTCAGATCTTGGTGCTTTTCTCTCATGTTATCAATTGCGTAGTTTGTGACATGTTTTCTCTGCAAATCTCAAAGATTGATATAAAATACCCTAAACCAGGGGTCAGCAACCTTTTAGAAGTGGTGTGCCAAGTCTTCATTTATTTACTATAATTTAAGGTTTGGCGTGCCAGTCATACATTTTACATTTACAGGGGCCAGCGGACGGAACCCTAGACTGGCAGCAGGCTGAGCGGGGCCGGGGACCGGGACTCCGGCTGGCAGGGGCCGGCGGATGGAACCCGAGACCGGCAGTGGGGGCAGCAGACGGAACCCCAGACCGGCAGTGGGCTGAGCGGCTCAGCCCACTGCCGCTCTGGAGTTCCATCCACCAGCCCCTGCCAGGCGGGGTCCCGGCCGCTGGCCCGCTCAGCCCGCTGCTGGTCTGGGGTTCCGTCCATCCTGGAGGTTGCAGGGGGTTAAATTGCCCAGTAATCATCTTGCAATCCCGCTTTATTTTACTTAACCTACTTCCTATCACGTTTACATTTTATTACCTATATATTCTTTAACATAACCATTCTCAAATCATTGGGGCATGACAGACTCCAGTGAATCTATCCATGCCACTTGTTATACATGAAGAGAAAACAAGCGAGATAGGAATGCAAAAGTGGAGGATTAACAAATCTTGTTCCTGACTTCAGGGAGACTGCTGTTCTCTTATCACCTTTAGAACAAACTTTTTGTCTCTGGATGTTTTTCTACAATTATCACAGACCTTGCAAACTAACAGGCCTACTTCACTTAGCACAAACTCAGCAGGCTGAGAGCAGGGGCAGCTCCAGGCACCAGCGCAGGAAGCAGGTGCTTGGGGCAGCCCATGGAAAGGGGCGGCACGTCCAGGTCTTCGGTGGCAATCCGGCGGTGGGTCCCTCAGTCCCTCTCGGAGGGAAGGACCGGCCGCCGAATTGCCACCAAAGAATGAAGCGGCGTGGCAGAGCTGCCGCCAATCGCGGCTTTATCTTTTTTTTTTTTCCTCTTCGCTGCTTGGGGCAGCAAAAAAGCTGGAGCCGGCCCTGGCTGAGAGACATATTTCTTTCTAATAATACAAGCCAAATCCGGGGCCTGTACTGGACCATATTTTCCCAAAAATAATTAATGTATTAATTATTACTTTTAATCCAACACAGAGGGGAGGGAGAGAGGACAGGGGAAGGAGAGACTGAAAGGGGCAGTGGTAGAAATGAGTGGGGAGAGAGATTTCCAGCTCTCTAATCCACCCAGACACGTATTGCAGCATCCCTGGGCAGAATCACTTTCCAGTGAACAACAAAAGGATCAGACAGAGGAAAAGCCAGTTCCTGACTCCATATTCCCCCTGCTGGGATGTGGCTGCTGTGGGGTCAGTGTCCGAGGGAATCCCCCACAGTGACTCCTTTGGATCTGCTATTTTCGAGCCCTGTGTTCAGAGACTTTGGCCTTGGCTACACTCGGGAATTCACAGCGCTGTGAAGCGCAAGTGTAGTCGCGCCACGAGAGCTCTCTCGCAGCGCTGTAAGTACTCCATCTCTCTGAGGGGAGTAGCTGGCAGCGCTGCGAGCAAGCGTGCAGTGCTGCAGGCTCTGATTACGCTGGCGCTTTACAGCACTGCACTCGCTGCGCTCGGGGGGGTCGTTTTCACACCCCTGAGCGCAGCAAGTTGCAGCGCTGTACAGCGCCAGTGTAGCCAAGGCCTTTGTTACAGGGTAAGGGGAGGGAGAAGGGAGGTTAAAAATCTCTCTGTGGGCTTAGCCTGGCAGGAGGGGCCAGGTCTACACTGTAATAAAGAGATCAAGCATTTTCCCAGCATGGCAGAATCTAGGGTGTCTGTCTGCAGGGAAAGGGCCTGGGGGAATTCTGATGTGAAATTAACTAAAGCCTGTTCTGAAACCTCCACAACTGCCCTTCTCGCCCTGCCAGGCTGCAGAATGACGTCCATGTTTCGCTCTAGCTCATCCCGTCCTCCCATGGGACAGGGGAGAGAAATGGCTGCAGAGGAGCCAGTTCAGGTAGGGATCATTGGGGGGATGCTGGTGGGTTCCTGCAGGAGGGAGAGGGACAGCAAATACACCGGAGATAGGAAGGTTTGCACAGTCTGGTTTGGAGGTTTGAGCGGGGCAGGAAATGCACAGGGTGGAGAAAGGGAGGAGGACAGGGTTTGGCAACTCCACTGGGAGTTGTTTAATAAGCAGCCTAGATTCTAGGAACAGACCCATGAGGTTCAGAGGTGGAAATGCCCTAATTTGTGAAACAGAAAATAACCCACCTACGTGGGGCTAGGAAAACTGACCAGACTCCCAGTGCTGGAGCCTGACCCGACTAACCAGTGGCTGCTGTGAGATATGAAAGGGGCACCCACCAGTGAGGTGTAGGGGAGCTGCCCCTCCCTTCATATCCAGCTCCTCACAATGAGGAGGGTGTTGGGCTTCCTACCAGGGAGCTCTCCCTGGACCCTGCTAGTGGCTCCATCTCCTGCGTGTCTGTGGCTAGTAGGTGTGTGATGGATCTGCTGGGAGAGACAAGGGGTTCTGTCTTCATCCCCTCACCCTGGTGTTTCCTGGATGCTCTGAGCGGGATGGGGGTGGGACTCTGTGACTGCGATCCACCCAGAGCTTCCATTTGATTGGCTCCTCTCCCCCATGAATAGTGGTGCTGTGAGTGGGGCAGCAGGTACTGAGTGTTGGACTCTTGCTCTTTCAGGGGCCGGTGACCTTCGAGGAGGTGGCTGTGTATTTCACGAACCAAGAGTGGGCTCTGCTGGACCCCACTCAGAGAGCTCTCTACAGAGACGTCATGCAGGAGAACTATGAGAATGTGACCTCGCTGGGTAAGGATTCCTGTCCCGTCGGTTATTAGAAAGGGAAATGAAGAGATAAGGTTCATGTCAGTCCCTCAATGCCACCTCTACTCTGTCCTCTTTCAGCATCACCCCAACATGCCACTGACACACACACTACCAGAGACCCTCCCCTGCTGCAGAACACTTTGGGAACAGAGCAAAGGAGCAGTATCGCACAGTGTCAAGATCTCCTGTTTGCTCAAGTAAAACTGGGAGTTAGGTCCAGCATAACCAACCGAAGGTTCCTACCCCTGACCTTCTCTCAAACCCTGAGCCTTCTCCACCCAGATCAGAATGTGCTTGGGGTGTAACAGGCAGGCTGCTGGAGTCAGAGCTGCTGGTCCAGGGTTACTTATCACACAGACACTCAGTGCACCCTTGTATGCTGGCTGGGGGTATCCAGACAACGGAGCTCCAGCAGCAGAACATTGAAACTCACCCAGGATTACAGATGACAGAACTCCTCACTGGTCTGGATTGCACCCATGCATGTGAAAATGGCCTAGGTTGGTAGTGAAACTTCCTGAGACATGGAGAGTCTTGCTCCCCCTTCACCATGTGTAATAGCCACAATCTCTCTTCTCTACAGGCTCCTTGGATCTTGGAGTGCATCAGTCCTGAAGTCACATGACCTGATTCTTATTTTTCACATTCTGCTTTTCCAGACTAATTAGAGTCTGTTACTCCTGAATTATTGCTTCTAATTTCCCAGTGTTCTCCACACCCAGGGATTTTCATACTCCCTCCCTTTACACTGGACTCCCTAGATTCCCTAGTACATAAAACCGGCCATAATGGGTCAGACCAAAGGTCCATCTAGCCCAGTATCCTGTCTTCTGACAGTGGCCAATGCCAGGTGTCCCAGAGGGAATGAACAGAACAGGCAATCAACAAGTGATCCATCACCTGTCGTCTATTCCCAGGTTCTGGCAGTCAGTTACTAGGGACACCATCCCTGCCCATCCTGGCTAATGGGCATTCATGGACCTATCCTCCATGAATTTATCTTGTTCTTTTTTTGAACCCTGTTCAAGTCTTGGCCTTCATAACATCCTCTGGCAAAGAGTTCAACAGGTTGACTGTGCGTTGTGTGAAGAAATACTTCCTTTGGTTTGTTTTAAATCTGCTGCCTATTACTTTCATTGGGTAACTCCTAGTTCTTGTGTTAGGAGGAGGAGTAAATAACACTTCCTTATTTACTTTCTCCACAGCAGTCTTGATTTTATAGACCTCTATCATATCTCCCCTTCGTCGTCTCTTTTCCAAGCTGAAAAGTCCCTGTCTTTTTAATCTCTCCACATATGGAATCTGTTCCATACCCCTAATCATTTTTGTTGCCCTTTTCTGAATCTTTTCGAATTCCAATATATCTTTTTGGAGATGGTGCGACCACATCTGCACACAGTAATCAAGATGTGGGTGTACCATGGATTTATATAGCGGCAATATGATATTTTCTGTCTTCTTATCTATCCCTTTCTTCATGATTCCCAACATTCTGTTCACTTTTTTTTTTTTTACTGCTGCTGCATGTTGAGTGGATGTTTTCAGAGAACTATCCACAGTGACTCCAAGATCCCTCTCTTGAGTGGAAGCAGCTAATTTAGACCCCATCATTTTATATGTATAGTTGGTATTCACTTTTCCAATGGGCTGCAGTATGTGCTATCCTGACATCTAGCACTGCTGAGATCCTGCATTAAGTGATATCCCTGCCCTTCCTGTTCCCTTTCTCCACTGAACCCCACCAGCCCATACTTACTGTTCCCAGCTTCCCCAGGACTCTCTCATTGTCTCTGGACCTCTCTGTCAGCAAGAAGCAGTTCCAGGGAGACTTGCCCTCTGTCTGGAGTCTTCAATTTATGGGACATGGATTTACCCTCTCTGTGTTGTAAAAGGCTCTGTCATAATGAGTGTCTGTGACATTAACCACAGTACAATCTGGACTGTTGAACAGCTGTGTCCCCTCAGTTCCCCAAGCTGGGGTGCCTTTTACACTGCTTTACTGTGAGAACAGCCACTCCTGGGCAGTTAACACACAGTCTCCAGCATGTAACTCGCTCCCAGCTACACAGTATTGAGTTCTGCTAGTCAGAATTACACCTCAGGAGAACATCAGCAAATTGTCAAGTGCCAGATTTCCCCCCCGAAATGTGCCTCTTGCACTGTCCAGCATGCTACTGAACAACGCAAGCTCATAGGAAGTCTGTTATTTCATCAGTGGAAAATAACATGCACCAGCCTTGTTCTCCCAAACGGAGTTTCCAAACACACTGGTTAGATAAAACAATAAAACAAGATTTTTAACTAGTGAAAAAAAATATTTTCAGTGACTATGGGTAATGAGGCATAAAAGTCAGAATTATTTACAAAAGAAATGCAAGATAAAACACAAGCTAATGTCTAACTTAACAAGCTAAAGTGGATTCAGATCAAATGTTTCTCTCACCATGTGCTGGCTTTCCTTTCAGCCAGGACTCCCCCTAACCCACCCCTGCTGCCCAAGTTCAGTTCTTCAGGAATTGTCATGAGGAGAGGGAAAAGTGGGGGGAGAGAGTCTCAAGCGTTTTCCCCACCTCTTTTTATAATTCAGTCCTTTGTACTAGAAACATCTTCAATTTTTACCTGAGTTATGGTGACAGGCTGTCTGTTGTGGATGTGAGCTTCAAGTCTTCCCTGTGATGCAATGTAAATGAGTCATAGAATATAGAATCATAGACTATCAGGGTTGGAAGGGACCTCAGGAAGTCATCTAGTCCAATCCCCTGCTCAAAGCAGGACCAATCCCCAACTAAATCATCCCAGCCAGGGCTTTGTCAAGACTGACCTAAAAAACATCTAAGGAAGAAGATTCCACCACCTCCCTAGGTGGTAACCCATTCCAGTGCTTCACCACTCTCCTAGTGAAATAGTTTTTCCTAATATCCAACCTAAGCCTCTCCCACTGCAACTTGAGACCATTACTCCTTGTTCTGTCATCTGGTACCACTGAGAACAGTCTAGATCCATCCTCTTTGGAACCCCCTTTCAGGTAGTTGAAAGCAGCTATCAAATCCCCCCTCATTCTTCTCTTCTGCAGACTAAACAATCCCAGTTCCCTCAGCCTCTCCTCATAAGTCATGTGCTCCAGCCCCCTAATCATTTTTGTTGCCCTCCGCTGGACTCTCTCCAATTTTTCCACATCCTTCTTGTAGTGTGGGGCCCAAAACTGGACACAGTACTCCAGATGAGGACTCACCAATGTCGAATAGAGGGGAACGATTACGTACCTCAATCTGCTGGCAATGCCCCTACTTATACAGCCCAAAATCCTGTTAGCCTTCTTGGCAACAAGGGCACACTGCTGACTCATATCCAGCTTCTCGTCCACTGTAACTCCTAGGTCCTTTCCTGCAGAACTGCTGCCTAGCCACTCGATCCCTAGTCTGTAGCAGTTCATGGGATTCTTCCGTCCTAAGTGCAGGACTCTGCACTTGTCCTTGTTGAACCTCATCAGGTTTCTTTTGGCCCAATCCTCCAATTTTTCTAGGTCCCGCTGTATCCTATCCCTACCCTCCAGCGTATCTACCACTCCTCCCAGTTTGGTGTCATCTGCAAACTTGCTGAGGGTGCAGTCCATGCCATCCTCCAGATCATTAATGAAGATATTGAACAAAACCGGCCCCAGGACCAACCCTTGGGGCACTCTGCTTGAAACCGGCTGCCAACTAGACATGGAGCCATTGATCACTACCCGTTGAACCCGACAATCTAGCCAGCTTTCTATCCACCTTATAGTCCATTCATCCAGCCCATACTTCTTTAACTTGCTGGCAAGAATACTGTGGGAGACCGTATTAAAAGCTTTGCTAAAGTCAAGGAATAACACATCCACTGCTTTCCCCTCATCCACAGAGCCAGTTATCTTCTCATAGAAGGCAATTAGGTTAGTCAGGCATGACTTGCCCTTGGTGAATCCATGCTGACTGTTCCTGATCACTTTCCTCTCCTCTAAGTGCTTCAGAACTGATTCCTTGAGGACCTGCTCCATGATTTTTCCTGGGATCGAGGTGAGGCTGACTGGCCTGTAGTTCCCTGGATCCTCCTCCTTCCCTTTTTTAAAGAGTCGTCAGACACTGTGCGGACAAATACCAATAATAAGGTTTATCCTGTGCATGGCATGACGCATCCAAAGCGATGCTCAAATACTCACACTGCTGAATTTGCGAGTGCAGTTGCGATTCGATGTCACTGTTCAGGTTGGAGATGCTGCATTCTGTTGTGTGGTGTGAAAGCTGCAGGCCAGAAATTTTCTTCTGTAGGTTCTCGTTCTCTGGTGACAGGATTGAAATCACATCAATGAGGCAATTTTTTATAAGCCCTCCTTCAGAGTAGGGCTTTTTCACATGGGCTGTGTACCAGGCCACATAATAGGAGGCTAACGTTACAGTCTGTGATCGGTTGGCACATCTGTTGGAAAAACTGGGCTTCTACATCTGTTTTTTCAAAATTTTCAGTTTTAAAGTGCAGAGTTCAGAACCTTGGCCTTACCGTTACGTTCAACGAAAAAGTACTTATTCTCCCACTCCTGTTGGAAGCCTCGATTTTCATCTCTGTATTTTCTTTCCTGTTTGCGCATTGTTAGATGGTGTAAGAAAAAATTTGATTAAAAATTTCCACACCAGCTAATCACTGTATGCTTTATTCAAGGAGACACTGGTGCCGGCCAGGGGGTGCTGCACCCCTGGCTTTGTCCCAGGCCCTGTCCCTGACTCCACCCCTTTCCCTAAGTTCCCCCCGCCTCTTCCTGCCCCCTCCCCTGACTCTAGCTGTGTCCTTGCTCCTCCCCCGCCCCCCGAGGCTCCTGCGCATTGCAAAACAGCTGATCACGGTGGGTGGGAGGCACTGGGGGAGGGAGGGGAGAGGCTGCACACCGTGTCCTTGCTCCTCCTCCCCACCCCCCCAGTGCTAGGGGAAGAAGGGGGCTGCATGCCACATCCTCACTTCTCCACCCTTCCCCCCCAGAGTCTCCTGAACATTACAAAGCAACTGATCGCAGCGGGCAAGAGGCACAGGGGAGGGAGGAGGAGGCGCTGATCGGGGAGGCCGCCTGTGGGTGGGAGGCGCTGGGGGAGGGAAGGGGGGCTGATAGGGCTGCTGGTGGGTGCTGAGCAGCCACCATTCTTTCCCCAGAGTCAGCTCCTAGCAGGAGCCACATATTATCTTCTGAAGATATTTTCCAGAGCCACAGGTTGGCCACCCCTGAGCTGTACAATGAACCCATGGAAAAGACCAAGGGGATACACCTATTGAGTCCACCTGCCCTGACCTTGGCATTTTCAGTGAGGACTGCCCCAGGCACACTGGGTCACACTAAGTACTGAAGTTAAATTAATAGAATGTTTTTTTATGAAATCACCTGAACTCCTTTGTTTTCTTTCATCTGAGCAGGGTTTCCAGTTTCCCAACCTGATGTGATCTCCCAGCTGGAACAAGGGGAAGAGTCATGGGTCCCAGACCTCCAGGGTTCAGAGGAAAGAGAGATCCTGAGAGCTCCCTGCACAGGTGAGGAAACATTAAACCAACTCAGAATCTCTAAGTGCCTGAAGGAAACATCTGGGATGCCCTACAAAGCCCTTGGGAGGTCTCTCAGTTCATTATTGTCCCTAGCAGGGGTCATATCCTCAGGATAACCATAGCTCATGGCTTCCTGTAGATCCTAGCAGACACCAGGAAGTAGCTTCCTCCCTTCCCCCTGCGTATTTGGATGGGATGTGAAGGCTGAATTGACCCCCTCCTCTCTCCTATTTGGGGGAAGAGTTTGGGGGAGTTCAGTTCCTGATTTTTATTTGACCTCTCTCCAGCACTTGTTTTGGTTTGGTCTTCCCCTTTCCATCCCTATTTGAGGTTTCTGTCTCTATCACAGCAGGTAATGCAATTCTTTGTGAGAATGAGCAGAATTCTCAGCAGGAAGATGCTGAGCAAGTGGCTAAATATGGAGCATTATCACAGAGATCGAAAAGGAATGTATCCAGGAGTCATGAGCAGGGAAAATCCTGTGAGATTCAGCACAGACCAGAGAGAGAACAGGGAAACCAGCCAGGAGAGAAAGTGGGTAAATATATTTATTCACAGGGAACTCAGGAGAACCTCAAGGAAACCACAATCCAGCAGGAAATCCTCATGGGAAAGAGAAAAAATACATGCACTGAGGGTGGGAAAAACTTAAGTGACTACTCAGCCCTTATTAAACATCAGAGAATCCACACAAGAGAGAGGCCCTATGAATGCAGGGAGTGTGGGAAAAACTTCACTCACAGATCAGGCCTTTTTCAACATCAGAGAATCCACACAGGGGAGAGGCCCTATGAATGCAGTGAGTGTGGGAAAACCTTCATTCGGCGCGCACATCTTATTACACATCAGAGAATCCACACAGGAGAGAAACCCAATGAATGCAGTGAGTGTGGGGAAACCTTCAGTCAACGCTCAAGCCTTGTTAGTCATCAGAGAGTCCACACAGGGGAGAGGCCCTATGAATGCAGTGAGTGTGGGAAAACCTTCAGTCAACGCTCAAGCCTTGTTAGTCATCAGAGAATCCACACAGGGGAGAGGCCCTATGAATGCAGTGAGTGTGGAAAAACCTTCAATCACAGCTCACACCTTATTACCCATCAGAGAATCCACACAGGAGAGAGGCCCTGTGAATGCAGTGAGTGTGGGAAAACCTTCAATTGCAGCTCACATCTTATTACCCATCAGAGAATTCACACAGGAGAGAGGCCGTATGAATGCAGTGAGTGTGGGAAAACCTTCAATTGCAGCTCACACCTTATTACCCATCAGAGAATCCACACGGGAGAGAGGCCATATGAATGCAGTGAGTGTGGGAAAACCTTCAATCGCAGCTCAAACCTTATTACCCATCAGAGAATCCACACAAGGGAGCGGCCCTATGAATGCAGTGAGTGTGGGAAAAGCTTCACTAACAGAGCAGCCCATCTTAATCATCAGAGAATCCACACAGGGGAGAGGCCCTATGAATGCAGTGTGTGTGGGAAAAACTTCACTCATAGATCAGGCCTTTTTCAACATCAGAGAATCCACACAGGGGAGAGGCCCTATGAATGCAGTGAGTGTGGGAAAACCTTCATTCGGCGCTCACATCTTATTACACATCAGAGAATCCACACAGGAGAGAAACCCAATGAATGCAGTGAGTGTGGGGAAACCTTCAGGCAACGCTCCAGCCTTGTTAGTCATCAGAGAATCCACACAGGGGAGAAACCCTATGAATGCAGGGACTGTGGGAAAACCTTTTTTTGGAGTTCAGCCCATGTTAGGCATCAGAGAATCTGCAAGGGAGATCAACACCATAAAAGCCTCTAGGACTATCAAGACTTTTTTTTCTTTAATACTTTGGCTGATTCCCACATAGTGACCTTTAAAGCTGTTTGATCTGTTTACAGCACCGTTATCCCTCAGCTTGTCCAGATGAGTGGCCCATTTTTGCCTTTTGCAGTTCACCCTGTTTCGAGGTAGACCCATTTGTCCTTTCTATCACCTCCATTGTCTCATGAGTAATTCGAATGTGCCCTTCCTACAGGGAACCAGGGAGCATCACATTTATACCATTCCTCCTATTGCAGACTTATTGTTAGTCACCAATGATGCAGATTGTATCGTTGCTAGTTGTTCTCACGTTGCTCTGGGTTGTGCTGAAGAGCAGTTATATTGGGAACTTTTAAAATTATATTTAAATGAAGAGGAGCAGCGGCAGGAAAAAAGGTGTCATTTCAGCCTCTGTGACACTGGAAGGAGATGGGGTGACTCAGAGATTCCCTCCTTCCCCATCACTCCAGAACTGTTACCTCCTATCTGATCCATGCAGAGTTTGTCTTCATCACATTCTATCCATCCACTTCTCAAAGTGTCTTGTGATGAAGTGTTATGAGCTGTCTGTGCTTGGAGATGATGCTTTGACTTCTTTAATCCTATATCAGAGTCGCTATGACTGGAGATGAAAGTGTCAAAGACCTGGAAGGGGAATTCAAATGGATCCCAAACACAGTGTGATCATTTGGAGTTTAAATCCCAGGTTCCATCTATTGGTAAAGCCACTTCTGTCAAGGTCGCTGTTTTGTCCCCCATTATGGGGATGCTAGGATACTAAAAAAAAATTAAATAACATAACTGACTATTGAGACAGTGCTGAGTGAAGCATGTTTGAATGGATCAGAGAAGAATGTGATGGGAGAATCTCTTGTCCTGATTCTGAATAATCAGATGTAACCTACTCTGGAATTTCACTTGACACTTTCATTGTCATGTATTCTGTCTCTCTGTGATGTGGGTTTCTATCTTTCCTGAAGGCTGTTTCGTCACCCAATTGGATATTAGTTCAGTTTGATAGGCTGTAGCTCAGATTTATTGGAGAATTTAAGACAAATGACCATTTGCTAAAGTCATCATTTCTCAGCTCATCATTTCTTCAGCTTTGCGTTTCCCCCATCCCTCCATGATGACATGGAGAAAGTTCAAGTGCAGTTCTGTCAACAGGAGAGAACTCTCCAATTTACTCGGCATACTAACAAAGAAACAACAGTGATTTAAAATCTCAACTTGGAAATGGTGAACAACAGCAGAATCCCAACTAACTGAAGGAAGTGCATATGATCACAGTGTAGTTCAGTTGTTGAAGTCAATCTTGTCACAGATGATGTGGGGAGAGCATTCCACGGTAAGTGATTTTGAACTAGGCAAAATGCCCATGTATTTGGTTCCCAAAAGCATTTGTAACCCAGGCTCCACAGAAGATCTCTCCTAGATAATCCTATGCTATGGGATGCAGACGTTGAAGAAATAGAAGTGGAAGTTTTGTTGAATTTATCCTTTGTAGGTGCTAAAAATGGGTATAAAATGAAATCAGTGTTGGAAATCTAATAGCTGCAGAAAAATAGCTATTTTTGAATAGAAACTCCAGCTCTGATAACCAACAGAGATTCTGATCCAGGCCTGTATCCAGTCCCTTGCCTGGACCTGTGCCACCAAATTAAAGAAAAACTGGGCATGTTTCAGGAAGCCATTCCTCACTAACACTGCTGATATTTTGAGTGGTTTTGTAAAGGATTCTACTTCAGAGAAGTGTAAATTTACCCTAACTAAGGCCAAGGATTTGGAAAGAACTGGGGTTGAAAGAGTCCACACCCAGTTCTTGGTTTCCATCCCAGTAAAGAAAGCTATGGTGACCAATGACCCAAGGAAAATTGTTTGTACAACTCCACTTACTAGTGCAGTGTCACTGATAACACTTCCAAAGGATACCAGGGTTAGACTGAGAACAATCATCCTTCACCGTTTGGATCCAAAGAGAGAGTGCTTCATAGGACATTCCTTCCCCGTGGATCCCAAACTAGCTGCTTGATTGGGTAACAAGGACTTTCAGGCTGTAGAAATGATGATAACCAATGAGGCAACAAATGTGTCAGGCTCCAATTTCAGTCTTCCAGATACTCGCATGTTGAGTCCTGATTCTATGGTTTTGTGTCTGACGCTATGGCTACACAATAAAGCTGATGTTGGCGCAGCTGCACCAATGTAGCTGCGCTGATGTAGCACTGCTATTACAGACGCTCTCAGCCAATGGGAGAGATCTCTCCCATTGGACTTTATTAGTCCAGCCCCCGCAAGCGGTGGTGGCTATGTTGGCAGGAGGAGCTCTCCTGCTCATGTAGCACTATCTACACAGGGGGTTAGGGCTGTGTAACTACGTTGCTCAGCAGTGTGGATTTTTCACACCCCTGAGCGATATAGTTATACCGATAAATGTCTTTAGTGTAGACCAGACAGTTTTCTCTTGTGTTTTATGCATTTACATCACTTCTCCTCTACCTCCTTCTACTTTGAAAGATTAAAAAGTGTGAAAAGAGAGGTATTTTTCCTCATGATGCAAACACTGCCACATAGGAGACCCCTTCCAACAACACACATGGCAGAAGAACCAGAGAGATATGAACTCACAGAAGTGGCTGGGACCTACGTTGGGACAAACCACAACTTGAGCCAAGGTTCAGTTGTTGGCAATGGGGAGAAAAGAAAACTAACATATATGACAAGAATTTGTGATCTTTGAATATGTTGTTGTTACCAATGAAAATGAAATTATAGGTGAAGTTATTGGTTAAAGAGTAAGAGACTAATTGTGTGATAATCTGAATTATTTTGGAAAACTGAAAGTTGTCTTGGTTTTTATTTTGTTAGTCGTACAGGAAATGATGGCTAATCTTGAAAAGTTACTTTGATTTAATTTACCCCCTGTTGTGTAAGGAGTTCTGGTAGAAAACCTTACTTCAATGGTTGGGGTGGAAGAATATGTGTGAGAGAGAGTGTATAAGAGAATATTGGCCCAGTATAGATTTTAAAATTTTTGTATTTCAAATAGAACTTACTTTGCTTAGCTTCAAAATCAATTTCTATGAAAAGGAAAAACTACTCAAGGAGACAAGTGTATGACCCTGACAGTGGGTAAAAAGTTACTGACTTCCCCACTTCTCTAATTTGCAAAGGAAAGGCATGACATCTGTCATAGGATGTGTCCAGCTGGTAGGAAAGCTGCCATCGTCAACCATCAATATCAAGGAAAAGGCTGAAGTCCATTGCCTTTCAGGTCAATAAGCCATATAAAGGCTGGTCTACGCTGAAAAGCTATGTTGACAAAGCTACATCTCTTGGGTGTGTGAAAAATCTGCTCCACTGAGAGAAGTAGTTAATGTGACCTGAGCCCCAGTGTAGACAGTCAGAAGAATACTTCCAGTATTTGAAGTGTAGACATAGCCTTGGACAGATTGATTCCCTATGGGAAGCAAGTCATGACATCAATTCCAATTTTGACTCATTTCCCTGCATGTGAGAAGGCTACTAGTATGGAGGGCTGAGCCAGCTGTCCGATCACCTGGTTCCTCAACTGTAGCTACAGCTCTTAGTACCCATCAATCCAAAGACCAAGAGAAATGGAGAGTTCCAACCGTTGTCATTTTAGTATCTTATTATTCGTTTCTCTGTTTTTCGTGCTGGCCTTTCTATTATATCAGGGTGTGACTGTATATCTCCGTATAGCTCAGTGCAAGTGTGACAAAAGCTCATATCTGCCAATTGGCAAAGGGGTCACTGTTAAGCACAAGGAACTCCTGTCTCAGACTTGAGAAACTCACGACACCTAATACACTGATTTTATGGTATTTATCTAGGAAGCATAGCAGTGAGATCTCTACTGAAAGCTTGTAAATTATTGTTACTCCTAATCACTGTGAGAGGTGTGTACGAGTCATACTGAAGGAGTAATGTAAGTACATGGAAAATTATGCCCATATGGTATTGTCATGAAAGTGAGTCACCCCAATCATAGGTCTTGGTGGGGACGGCCCATTCCAGTGGGAGGGAATGGTCACCCCTCCCTTGCTAGCCACTTATGCGATGTATTGCTCCATTGTCAACCTTTGCACCAACCCAGAAAAGTCAACGGAAAACTATCAAAGACAAACTATAAACATCGAAACCCTGTGGAAGTGAAAAGAACAATATGACAATGAGGAGATCGTCCTTTCTGTGAATAAAGACAAAAGATCGATTCAGTTTATAACAGGGTGGAGAAAAATATTCTGGGTCCATTCACCAAGGAGATCCCTAATGACCAGTGGTGCTTCATGAAAGGCAGGGCCATGGCTCCTTAGGCACTATCAATCACTGCACTAGACTGAAGTGTGAGGTGAGAATCTACTTAGTTAGGGAAAGGTAACTATTAAATAGTGTAGGTTGCATTTTGTTGTTTTGTTTTGTTTGTAACTGTTTCCATCACTCACATTTGTTTCTGTTTAAATCTCTATCCCTTGTTGAATAAATTTCCGTTTGTTCAATAACTACTCAAGTGCTGTGTATGATACAGGAGCAGTGGTCTACAGTAAAACTGGTAACCTGGGATATACCATTGCTTCGGGAAGAAAGGATCTGGGATTTCTCTGAGTATCTAGTGATCGGTGCTAGACCTCAGAGGGGGACTCAGAGGTTAGGGTGCCTCTATTGTCAACTGGCAGGGCTGCAGCTCAGAGGAGGGTGCTTGAGTGCCTGACAGGCTGGGTGAGTTTGGTCACAAACATCCAGCTGCCAAATGCAAAAATCCTTCTTACTAGTGGCTGGTGGCAATAAGGAGACTCACAGCCCTCAGCACCCTGAGAAGGGTCACAGTGTGCATCTATGTTGATCCACCTGTCAAATTCACACAGGGAAGGCACTGTCAGAGAAAAACCACAGTTCTCACTCTTTTGGTTGGGTGCAGCAAAGTCAGATACTTTATTTTCTCAAGCAATTGCGTAGAGGGAGAGAGTGCACTAGGACACAGGGTCTCCCCTTCCTAGGCAGGTCTCTCTACAGGTAAACAATTACAGCAAGCATTTATACCTTTTGTTACAGGCAATAATAAGCAACAGCTGCATTTTGTTTATACATAGATCATCCTGATATCTTATTTTTCTCACTTATTTAGACTCTAGTCTACATTCCATATTATCTACACATTATGTACACAAGGTCGCAACAACTTCTCACACAGTTCTTTCCCACTCGCCTCACACAATCCTCGCTTCTACAAATCTCGCATTATTAGGGTTACAGTTAGCCTGACTCTTGCTAACAAACTGTCATGCATTGCAGTCCCCTTCCTGTCAGTTCTTTCTCTACTTCCACAGCACCCACTAGCATAGTTCCCTGAATCAAAATAGCCCTAAAACTCGTTCCATGATTTCATATGGCAATGTGCTTTTCCTTCTGTGACAACACGTAAAGAATCCAAGCACTGGAGGGTAGGGATTGGGTCCAGAGTGACCTAGACAAATTGGAGGATTGGGCCAAAAGAAATCTGATGAGGTTCAACAAGGACAAGTGCAGAGTCCTGCACTTAGGACGGAAGAATCCCATGCTCTGCTACAGGCTGGGGACCGAGCTGGCTTGCTGCGTTCCTCCTAGTCAGTCCCCCACCCACCACTCGCCTCCTTTCACCTCCTCCCTCCCCTGCCAGAAACCCCCATGCCCGCCCCTAGAACCCCTACTGGCTCACTGCTCGCCTCTTTGCCCACCTGCCGCTTGCCCACCCGCTCGACTCCGACTCGCCGCCCCCCCAAGTATAAAGCCTCACTATATTACTGCACACAGCAGTCAATCAATGCAGTTGTAGATAAATCTCTGCATTATGCATTTTTGTATGACTTTTATATGACTTTGTATTGAACCTTGGTAATATGTTATAGCGGGCCCCTGAGGTAGTATAATTAAGATAAAAGAAAAATGTCTTTTTGGTAGAAGTAAAATAAGATCTTCCCCCCACTTTGTAATTGATTGCCCTGTTGAATGAATGAGGAAGGCGTGGAAGGCAGCACCTCCAGACAGCTGCCACCTTTGGAGAGAGGATGGGAGCCAGACCAGATCAGGCCCAATGCTGCTCGCTCACCAGGATGTAATGGGCCAGTGGTAGCCACTCCATAGTTCAGACTGATCCTAACATACAACTAAGATCCATTTTTAACTTCCGTGTAACTTCTCCAAAAAATTACCAGATCCCCTGAGCTCTCCTAGGCCAGGTAGGATTTGTCTGGGAGGTTTGGTAACCTTCAGAAAAGGGGGTTTGCAATTAAGGTATTTCACAAATATCCATCATTCCCTTTCTGAACATTTTACTAGCTTCCTACCCCCAAAATGGCTTGGCCCCAAACACCAGGTGTCTGGCTGAGTCAGACGGGGGCCTCTGGGTGTTGCTGGGGGATCACAAAGACCTGTGTCATGTTTATAACATTAACTCTGTAAATTATTTAAACTGCCCTTCTGCTGAATCCTGGCTCTGCGGCAAGGGCTGCTCTGCAGAGGAAGAGGTGGGGCCCTGGATCGGGTGGGATGTGGCTAGGATTCTTGGGGGCAGGGCAGGGGGGATGGTGAGGAACAGGGAAGAATGATATGGCTGTGGGGTTGGATCCCTGAACTGTTCATTTCTAGACTGTCCTGCCTTTGGGGTTCTAGGGAAGCTGTTGAGTATTTTTGTTGATGGGCTAACTGGTCTCCTCTAAAATTTACAGCTTAACTCTTCAGCTAACGAAGTGGTTCGGATTTATGTGCAGTATGTCATAGTTCTCTCTTCTGTAACGCGGGGATGGACATTTGATTTGATCCTGTCCTCACTTTACCTTTGCACTGCTGGGGACAGACTCGCCTGCACAGGTTCCCAAAGTGTGGTGGGATTGAGTCCACAGAGCTGGGTGTGTGCACATGGGGCCAGCTTCTTCTGACTGTGAGATAGAAAGAAGCTAAATATACATTTAAGGGTCCTCCTAAGGTGGCTTTTCTATGGAAGCAGTTCCTGCAGTGACCACAGCCACATGAACCCCTGATCCAAACACAGCAGCCTGTCTGGTCCTGGGATTAGCAGTGATTCCCCCCAGAGGCTGTCAAGCCTTAATGGCCCAGTTTTCTTTATCACCCTGGGGCAGTTATTTGAACATGTGGGACCGGCAGGGGCATTCTGCCATTTCCCTCTCCCAATTGCCCCCCAACCTGCTTGCCTCCTCAGCCACCCCTCCCCCGCCGCTGGCTCACCTGCCCCCCCCCCCGCACGCCTGCCCGCCTCCTCAGCCCCCCCCTCCGGCTCACCTGCCCCCCCGCTCGCCTCCTCAGCCCCCCTCCCCCGCCGCCAACTCACCTGCCCCCCCTGCTCGCCTTCTCAGCCCCCCCTTCCGGTTCACCTGTCCCCCCGCTTGCCTCCTCAGCCCCCCCCCTCCGGCTCACCTGTCCCCCTCCCCCACCGCCAGCTCACTTGCCTGGCCTCTTACCTTCTGCCGCTGCCCCCGCCTCCTGCCACTGGCTCACCCTCACTCTCCAGAGTCCAGCCTGACACTGGCCCCTTCATCACCCCGCCCACCCACCAGCTTGCCTATTCACCCCATGCGGGCCACACAGTGAGTCCACGTGGGCCGTATGTTGTGCAGGCCTGACCTACAGGTTACAGTGGATGAGACGCTGGATATGAGTTGACAGTGTGCCCTTGTTGCCAAGAAGGCTAACGGCATTTTGGGCTGTATAAGTAGGGGCATTGCCAGCAGATTGAGGTATGTGATCATACCCCTCTATTCAGCCTTGGTGAGGCCTCATCTGGAGTACTGTAATAATCATGGAATATCAAGGTTGGAAGGGACCTCAGGAGGTCACCTAGTCCAACCCCCTGCTCAAAGCAGGGCTAATCCCCAGACAGATTTTTATCCCAGTTCCCTAAATGGCCCCCTCAAGGATTAAACTCATAACCCTGGGTTTAGCAGGCCAATGCTCAAACCACTGAGCTATCCCCCCCAGTCCAGGGTATGGAAAAATTGGAAAGAGTCCAGCGCAGGGCAACAAAAATGATTAGGGGGCTGGAGCACTTGACTTATGAGGAGAGGCTGAGGGAACTGGAATTGTTTAGTCTGCAAAAGAGAAGAATGAGGGGGGATTTGATAGCTTCTTTTAACTACCTGAAAGGAGTTCCAAAGAGGATGGATCTAGACTGTTCTCAGAACAAGGAGTAACAGTCTCAAGTTGCAGTGGGGGAGGTTTAGGTTGGATATTAGGAAAATCTTTTTCACTAGGAGAGTGGTGAACCACTGGAATGGGTTACCTACGGAGGTGGTGGAATCTCCTTCCTTAGAGGTTTTTAAGGTCAGGCTTGACAAAGCCCTGGCTGGGATGATTTAGTTGGGGATTGGTCCTGCTTTGAGCAGGGGGGTTGGACTAGATTCCCTCCTGAGGTCCCGTCCAGCCCTGATATTCTATGATTCTAGCCCACTATCCTGTCTTCCAGTGGTGGCCAATGCCAGGCGCCCCAGAGGGAATGAACAGAGCAGGTAATCATCAAGTGATCCATCCCCTGTCGCCCATTACCAGCTTCTGGCAAACCGAGGCTAGGGACACTATCCCTGCCAATCCTGGCTAATAGCCATTGATGGACCTATCCTCCATGCACTTCTCTAGTTCTTTTTTGAACCCTGTTCTAGTCTTGGCCTTCACAACATCCTCTGGCAGAGATTTCCCCGTGTTAACTGTGCGTTGTGTGAGCACCCATGGCCCTCTATGGGGCTTCCCTTCTCTTTCCTCTTCTATGATCTCATCTTTCATTGACTCCAGCATTTTTTCTATTCATCATCAGCATCATCCCAAACAATCTGCCCTCACCTCCTGTCCCCGCAAAGAGACAGTGTCCCCTGTCTTGTGTAAATCACTGACCTCTCTCCTCTCTCGGCACTGACTGCCCCTCCGTTTCCTTGCCCCTCAGTCTGTGCCAGTGGGACCCTTGATTCTCCCTTCTCCTTCCTCATCAAGCAGCCCAGTGAATGGGAATCTTAAAAGCATGCAGGTGATTTAGGAGCAGAAACACCCTCCCACAAACAGACCTGCCATATGATTGGCACTTGACCCTCACTGCTCAGGATTGAAACTTGTGCAGGGAGACTGCTCGGCCACATCCCCGCTGGCCATGAGCAAAGCAGCATGGCAAAAGGAGAACCTGGAGATGATGGGGATTGAATCCAGAGCTTTATACATGAAAAACATGTGCTCTATCACAAAGCTACAACCCCAGACAGGCCATGCTTATCAGGTGTTACATTCAGAGCCCTCCTGTTTCCAGAGCATCCAGTGGCCTATAATCATAGAAGATTAGGGTTGGAAGACACCTCGGGAGGTCATCTAGTCCAAGCCCCTGCTCAAAGCAGGACCAACACCAACTAAATCATCCCAGCCAGGGCTTTGTTAAGCGGGGCCTTAAAAACCTCTAAGGATGGAAATTCCACCACCTCCCTAGGGAACCCATTCCAGTGCTTCACCACCCTCCTAGTGAAATAGTGTTTCCTAATATCCAACCTAGACCTCCCCCACTGCAACTTGAGACCATTACTCCTTGTTCTGAGAACAGCCGAGCTACATCCTCTTTGGAACCTCCCTTCAGGTAGTTGAAGGCTGCTATCAAATCCCCCCTCATTCTTCTCTTCTGCAGACTAAACAAGCCCAGTTCTCTCAGCCTCTCCTCGTAAGTCATGTGCCCCAGCTCCCCGATCATTTTCATTACTAATACAGCCTAATATGCCATTAACCTTCTGGGCAACAAGGGCACACTGCTGACTCAGGCTACATCTTCACTACAGGGGGGGGTCGATTTAAGATACGCAAATTCAGCTACGCGAATAGCGTAGCTGAATTCGACGTATCGCAGCCGACTTACCCCGCTGTAGGGATGGTGGCAAAATCCACCTCTGTGGCTTCCCGTCGACGGCGCTTACTCCCACCTTCGCTGGTGGAGTAAGAGTGTCGATTCGGGGATCGATTGTCGCGTCCCAACGGGACGCGATAAATCGATCCCCGAGAGGTCGATTTCTACGCGCCGATTCAGGCGGGTAGTGTAGACCTAGCCTCATATCCAGCTTCTCATCCACTTTAATCCCCAGGTCCTTTTCTTCAGAATTTAGCGAGTCAGTCTCCAGCCTGTAGCGGTGCATGGGATTCTTCCATCCTAAGTGCAGGACTCTGCACTTGTCCTTGTTGAACCTCATCAGATTTCTTTAAGCTTCATGAGAAGCTCTGAGGGCCAATCATGCTCTCCTGGATTAAAATGTCTAATGGGCCGGATGCGGCCCCCGGGGCATAGTTTTCCCACCCCTGAAATAGCCCCATGGTGGGACAACATCCTCAGGATTAAGAGCAAAGGACTCAGGCTGAGAACCGATTTAACTCCCCTCATCTGGGATTTAACAAATTGTCTTCCATGGAGACACTGGGAACTTGTGACATTATTTTGTGGAGGAGGGATAGCTCAGTGGTTTGAGCATTGGCTTGCTAAACCCAACGTTGTAAGCTCAATCCTTGAGGGGGCCATTTAGGGATCTGGGGCAAAAATGTGTCTGGGGATTATTGGTCCTGCTTTGAGCAGTGGGTTGGGCTAGATGACCTCCTAAGGTCCCTTCCAACTCTGATATTCTATTACATTGATCAAGACTCAGGGGGGGCTGCTTTAATCTTGGTAAAAATGTGAACTTGATTCCAAGAAGGGAGAGAGGAGAAGCCTGAAGCTGACTTTAGTCCCAGACTGGGGTCTCCTGTCTCCTGGATGGTGGGAAACATCCTTTGCTGCTGCCAGGGGACAGCAGGATACTGGCGACATACCAGGGCTGGGTTGAAAGGGGAATGTTGCAGGGACTTTATCATACAGGCCCCATCCTGCTTCTCAGAGCCCACAGGAGAGAATCTAGGGAAGGGCGAGTCATTTCTCAGCTGCATTCTCAGGAGAAGCTGGTAGCTGCCCTTGACCAGACACCCAGGAGAGCAACCGTGGCAGTTCTGCGGCGAGCTCTCGCTGCCAGGGGATCCAGCTAGGAGATGGAGTGCTGGGGGCGCTGCAGTTTTGCAGTGGGGAGGAGAGCCAGACCAGTAGGGCTGTCACAGGTGGCTTTGCCAGGGGGGAGGCTCTAGGTCACATGGGGGGGGCAGTAGGAACTACAGGATGGGGGGGGACGGTTAAAATGAAACTGTACAAAAAACCTTCCCCTTTGCTCCAGCTAAAGGTCCTACTTTGGCCTCTCCCCCTTTCATGAAAATCTCCATCTCTACCTTGGCTCTCAGAAACCCCCCTCTCTCCCATGGGTATTTTCACGGTTTCTTCCTTTTTTCATGGTCTCGTACAAATATTTTTGCCATGGAAATGATCAAGTACATTTAAAATGAGAAAAACAATCAAATAGCACATCTGAACCTCCTTCACCAGCCATGGTGTTGTGTCTGAATTTTTCTACTGAAAAGTCTAGGCAGGCAGAATCACCCCTACATTTACTGTAAATCAGCCCCAGGACTTGCACCCCGCAGTTCTTGGGGCTGTGGGACAGAACTGAGCTTTACTGGCAGCAGTGAGGGAAGACGGGTGGGAGAGAGCTGTCTGGGGAATATTTTAATCCTTTATGTATATATTTTTTATAGAATTAAATCAATGTAGCTTCCACTCCTTGGACTCTTACCAGGAAATAACGTTTCTGTGCAAAGTACCCGAAACTTTTAACAATTAGACGTGAAAAGAAAGTGGCCACACGGTGGCGCCAGAACCTAAGACATGAGAAGCCATGTGCTTCTTCAATGTGCATTGATGCTGAAAAGGGAGGTGTTTTCTCTTTAACTCCCAGGCCCCCAATGCACTAGGCCCCACTCTCCTCCCACTGCCAGGAATAAAACCCAGGAGTCCTGAATCCCAGCTCCCCTGCTCTAGCCCACTAGACCCCACTCCCTGTGACAAAGGAGGAGCTCAGAGACTCCTGTGCTGTCTCCTTGCCTTCCTGCCTGTGTTGCACTTGAAACCCAATTGGGTTTCCTTGGGCAGTTTTGACTCTTGCTCCCAGGAAGAGGGTAATTTTAGGTGCAGGTTCCAAATAGTGCAATGAACCAGCCAGAAGGGGCAGCAGGTATCGGTGTAGGGGCCATTGAAATAATCATAGCAACGTACTTCAGGGAAACATTTATTAATGAAACGTCAATAAAAGGTCAGAATCTGCTAGTGTCAGTGTCACACTAGAGGGCGCTGCGATGGTTTTAAATTTGTCATCCAAAGCTAGCCACCACCTAGCACATGTTTCAACCTCTTCTTCTCTTACCGTTGCTCATTATCAGAGAAGGGGAGAGAGAGAGTGAGCAATAGAAACAGAGACCTGGTGACTGAAGCAAACATTTCTTTGCTCCTTGCTTGGCTCTGTCAGTTATTCGGCTACAAACTCACCCCCCACCCACTGTCTCTCCAGGCTTCAATGGGCAGGAAGAGCTTAGCTCTCAATGGGACTTGGGGAGCTCAGGACATTACTGTGAGCTGGGACCCCAGACTCACTCCCCATCCAGCTGCATCCTGTCCTGTGCACCCCAAACCCTTCCCCTGTGTGATTCCTATTGCAGCTCAGATTCCCCAAGACCTCCAGTTCAGTTGAAGATGAGCCGCTGGAGGGTAAGGACATCTCCCATCCGTGGCTGGAGCTTGGACCTGACAGTGCCCGAGACCAGGAGGGACTGCCAGAGCTGCCGGTCACACCAGGGCCGGCTCCAGGCACCAGCGAAGGAAGCAGGTGCCTGGGGCAGCCAATAGAAAGGGGCGGCACTCCATCCGCTGTTGGGGCGGCACGTCCGGGACTGTGGCGGCAATTCAGCGGCAGGTCCGTCAGTCCTTCGCTTCCTCTTCGGCGGCACTTCGGCGGCCGCTCAATCGGGGGTTTTTTTCTTCGCCGCTGCTTGGGACGGCAAAAAAGCTGGAGCTGGCCCTGGGTCACACCAAAGAGTTGCTGGGGCTGCCCTTGACTGTTTACACCGGCAAGACAAACAACGACCCTGGGACCCAGGTAACCCACTCCCCCCAAACGGGAGAGTAGGAAGTAGCCCAGGGGAGCCGAATAAAGCTCAGCTGAGTTGGTGACTGATGGCCGGCCGGCATGTTGCGGCCGAATTTCCCCACTGACCCAGTGGTGGAATACTCCACTACTGTTAAGGCCCTGGGCTGGGATGTGGTGCAGTCGGGTGGCCCTGCATCCCCTGCCATCCCACCCCTGGGGTGACAACCTCCCCAGCCTCAGCCAAGAGAGCTGTGTTTGTCCGCAGTTCGCCAGAGCCAGGTCCCCCATCTGTTTGCTGCTCTGCCCTGTTTGAGTGTCTGGGCGTATAGACCCATTACTGCACTGTCCTGAATGCATCAGAACCTCCTAACTGCTTGTTTCCCTGCCTGCTTATGAACTCTGCTGCTCTACCCTGATTGTAGGCCAGAGCTCTGTAACTGTTTGGTGCCCCACCCTGTCAGAGGGCCAGGGGCCCCTACCCTCAGTACTGTGCTACCCTGCAGAGTGGAAGAGACCCCAGGTGTGACGGGTTAGATCACAGAAACCCCCTTGGGAACTGCCACCTGATGTGCTTTGACTACCTCTGAGCCTGTTTTCCCTGCCAGCTTAGGACTTCAGTGCCCTGCCTGGTCTGAGCCAGACACGCTAGCCTGTTACAAACCCAGACCCAGGTCTGAACCACATCCCCTAAAAGCTGCAGGCTTAACTGAAAACAGTGTAAGAAGTGTTCCTGTCTCCAACACACCGATGCCCAACTCCCAATGGCGTCCAAACCCCAAATAAATCCGTTTTACCCTGTATAAAGCTGTCCCGTCCCCCCCACGTATTAATACATATTCTGGGTTAATTAATAAATAAAAAGTGATTTTATTAACTACAAAAGTAGGATTTAAGTGGTTCCAAGTAATAACAGACAGAACAAAGTGAATTACCAAGTAAAATAAAATAAAACATGCAAGTCTAAACCTAATACAGTAAGAAAATTGAATACAAATAAAATCTCACCCTCAGAGATGTTTCAGTAAGTTTCTTTCACAGACTGGACGCCTTCCTAGTCTGGGCAC